>NC_084460.1:275210691-275898691 GCF_027409185.1 Cynocephalus volans | reverse complement strand
TGGGTATATTCCCAGCAGTGGGATAGCTGGGTCGTATGGTAGATGTATCTGCAATTGTTTGAGGAACCTCCATACCATTTTCCATAGAGGCTGCACCATTTTGCAGTCCCACCAACAATGTATGAGAGTTCCTTTTTCTCTGCAACCTCGCCAGCATTTATCGTTCAGAGTCTTTTGGATTTTAGCCATCCTAACTGGGGTTAGATGGTATCTCAGTGTGGTTTTGATTTGCATTTCCCGGATGCTGAGTGATGTTGAGCATTTTTTCATATGTCTGTTGGCCATTTGTATATCTTCCTTAGAGAAATGCCTACTTGGCTCTTTTGCCCATTTTTTAATTGGGTTGCTTGTTCTTGTTTTTTTCTTGTAAAGTTGTTTGAGTTCCTTATATATTCTGGATATTAATCCTGGAATAATTTTTAAAACTCAAATTTTTTAATTTTTTTTTTTGCTGAAAATTCTTTATGAACTCTACAAAGCCTGATAGATAAAGTCCTGAGAAAGACATAGAAGCAGTTTGGTGATCAGGGCTCCACCTTCCTTTCTCTCCAGATCTTCTTTTACTACAACTTTCCACAAGCTCTGCACTATAGATTTTCTGAATTACTTTCTTTTGCCCAAAGGTGCTTGCTTTCTTTGGCCTCCCTGATGATGTAGGTACTTTCTCTGCTTAGGAAGCTCCTCTCCTCTCTCTTATTTTGTCTGTCAAGGTACAGTTTAGGTGTCACTCCCTCTGGAAAGCCTTTTTGAACCTTTCCCTGCCCCAGCTGTAGCCCCAGGAGATAATTCCTACTGCATCCCTTCTGTATCTAAAGTGGATCTTTATCTCCTGTATTATCCTCGTGTATTTTCTTGTTCAAGTCCCTCAGGCACTCTCAGGATAGCTACTATGTCCTTTTTATCTTTGAATCTTCATCTTCTAATATTTTAAAATGTATTATACATAAATGAAAAGAGAATATCAGAAAAAATTCTGTTAAAGTAACAAAAACTGTGCGTTTGTGTAAAACTTCATATTTTATCTCTCAGCTAAATGAAACCTGATGAAGATAAATGTAGGTTTAATAAAAACACGAATTACGTGTTTTTTTCTACAGCTTCACCTATCCAGGTCTCAGCTGACTTTCAATAAATGTTTATTTTTAAAAAGTGAATAAATGGTTTTGTGGAGCCAAAGTAATCACGACTGAGTCTTTGTGATTTGCGGAATTGGAGCACTGCAGCTGGGCTGGACGCGCTTCTTACACCTTGTGCTCTATCTCTTGTGATCCTGAACCCTTGCCAGGGTTGGCTCAACAACAGTCTGACCAGCACCTGACCAGAATGCAGCCGTCCAGAAGCTGGCCTCCAGCCGTGTCATGGCCCCACACAGCAGCTCTGCTGACAAAACCTGCTCCGTGTACACAATGACTGATAATCTAACCAGATTCTCTTGTGAGAATTTTGAGATTCATCTAAAGACTAGATGAGTCAGAGCAGAGGGGGCTACACCGAATCTTCAAAATGGCAGGCCACTAGCTTATGGGACACATGTCAGATTACCAGAGTTCCTGAGGCTTCCAGAGCTGTTGATATGGCCTGGACATGCAGGATGCCTGGCTGTGCAGCTATGGAGCCTGTTTCCTTGTATTTCTTATTTTCCAAATTTCCTTTAATTAAGCCATCTATCAGTTGAGCCAAACCTGGCTTTGTTCCTTGAACTCTAAAAACACCTAACAAATATTTGAATACATAGCCCACAAGGTCACGGACTTTATTCCTCTGATTGACTAGTCAACCTCCAGTGCTTGGATAAAAGTGCCTGAGTGCTACATAGAAGTCATAATTATTTGACTTAAATATTTGCCAGATGAATAACTAACACAGTAGTTGGGTTGATTTTCTATCTATAATTTGAAAATTATTCCTATTATGTTGAGCTCTGGGGTCTGAACGCCAATGTTTAAATAGAAACTCCTCTACTTACTAGGTGTGTGACTTGACTCCTTCTGTCTGGGGTTTAGTTTTCCACCATGTAAAACAGGAACACTGATGTTACCTACCTCATATGATTGTTTTTAAAATGAGAGGAGAAAATCCATGCAGTACTGTGGATATTATAACATTATCATTTAGCGCTAGTTTTTCTTCAGGTATGATTACTGTAAGAAAATAATTTAAGTGATTCATTTTCAAAAGTAATTCAGGTCCAGCCCAAAAGTTGTCTGCCTGGATCAACCCATTCCTGGGGGGTTGCTGAATAGGTAAAGTTCTCCTTGAGATGTTAATGAGTTACTAGCCCATAATTGTTTACTTCAAATGGATAAAGTTGTCCTTGAGATGGTAACGAGTTAATAGCCCTTTATTATTCTCTTCATTTCCTAATGTTTCTCCTTTCCCAAGGTTTTGGGTGGGCCTTTTTCACAGGCTTGTCCTGAGCCCTTAAACAAAGAAATTTCCCACAAGGGAGTAGTAAATGGGTGTACTCTTATACATCATCTGGGAAGATTGTGCACCCCAACCAATGAGAAGGCGGGGGCAGGGACTTGCACACCAGGTAATAAATTGCTTGCTACACCCCTTTTCCGTGTGCCTACCTGTCAGACACCCTAAGCTTGCAAGGCTATAATTAAAGTCTCACTTCGCTGTACCTTGTGTCTTCATGTCCATCCTTTGGCCTTGGACGGGTGAGGGCATTTCTCACAATTACTTGGATAAGATCATTTTTTTAGAGGTAGAGAATAGAAGTTTACAATGTAAAGGAAAGTATAAAGGCCAGAAATCAGAAATCCTGGGTTCTAACTCTTCTTCTGTCACTATTTAGCTCTGTGACTTTGTATAGGTTAGGTCTTTGGCTTAGTGTTCATATTTGTTAAATAGGAGAGTCCGGGAGGGAGGTGGGCATAGATATTCTCTAAAGTTACTTGCAGCTTTAAAATTTCATGATTTTACATGAAAAGAGGAGATTCAATTTAATTCATATTGTTACTTATCAACAAATGTGATTAAAATGTTGTGTGGGGAATGATGATTGATTCAAGTGGGGTTTGGAGATTTGCTTTATTCAGGCACATAATTACTGGGATGTGGAGAGGCACACAGACTAAAAACTATTTATATTATAAAATTAATTCAGTCACCATGTAATAACTAAATTATTGCCATACTCAGTGCTATGTTCATGTAGGCTGTTAATAAATATTAACTGAATGACTGGTGTGGTATCTTAAATAGATCTGATTGGCCAATTAATAACAATTAAATCTACTAAAGTAATTAGGTTGGATGCAGCTTAATCAGAAAGAATAAGTATATTTGCCAATTCAACTGGCTTCCTTTTTATGATTTTACTTGCTTTTTAAGAACTCTCATAATTCAGGTGGGCAAGAAATAACACTTTTCTTAAAGTCAATCTAATTTTGACAGCAAGTGCTGATTATGCTCTTCACAAGGACAGATGAGTCCCATTGGTGCTGTACCTGTTTGGAGAAGTAGACAGTTCTCAGCATGTTAGGCCATGGGGAGACCTCTTTAACTATTACTCAACAGCCCATACCTATGGCCAAGACAATATTGATCCAGTTCACATGGTGTCCTCAAGTCCCTGGCTCTGCAAACTCTGCCCATGCTTGACGAAGGGGATCTTTGCAAAGGTAGCCATTTCCCTGTGGGTTCTTGCCACTTCCCAATGCGATGCCAGAATCAGGATGTCAGTCTTCTGCTTTCCCAACTTGCAGATCTCTGGCCTCTTGCTGGTCTCCAGGAATCCCCTTAGAAGTAATTCTAATGATTCTCTGAGAGGCACTGCTCTTCAGATAATTCTAAAGATAATCTAGAATAATCCTTTCAATGACTTCAGACTTTGAAAAACAAAAGCCAAGAAATAATGGAAGGTTTACTCCTCCTGTCACCCTGCCACAACCCTTCCCTGAGGTGAGGGAGCAGCAAGCCTTCTAACTGGGAGACAAAGCAAATAAATATCTCAAAAAATGCTTCTGTCACATGAACTATATATCCATTAAGTCAGTCACCTCTGCCACAACCTGTGGTTACAATTGTTCGAGGTTCTTCTCAAAATTCTCTTCTCTTGGCTTCATCTTTTCAGGATCATTTTGGTTGGGAACTTTGAAAATGCCTGGGTCATTAATCAAAATTTATGCAGCCAGATGTATCTTATTTTAATACTACAATTAGTTCTTTTATTTACATACCACTTTACCAAGCATTTACATCTTTTGAAGGTACTTCAAAAAAGTTCATGAAAACATAGAATTAATCTTTCCATGAACATTTTGAAGTACCCTGTAATATATTGAATGTGAACATTATTAATAATATTTTTAACACAATTTGTAATAAGATGAACATAGAACAAAATGCTAAATGACTTTGCACAATGTTAAAGTTATTCAGGTGCAGAAACAGGACTGGGATTTGGAGATTCTGGCTCAACTTTTCTACCTCTGTTACTCATCTTGCTGCTAGGGGCCATTGGCCCCCTTACAGGAGAAACTGAATGAGCTAAGGTGTCAGGATATAAACAAATAAATTTTACTTGACTGGAGATAAACGGCAACACCATTTCTTAGATGCTGAGTGAAAGTAAGTGAGCCAAGATGTCAGGTATCATTCAAGCTTTATTAAAGACAGAGAGAAGAACACTTTCAGAGATAGGAAAAGGCCAGAACAAGGTATCTCTACAGCTTTTGCCATTTCAGTGAGTGTCTAAATCAAGTGCCATCTTGTGGCCACTGGGATCCATTGTAATGAGGCATTTGAATTTTAATGTCTCTTCTCTTCAGAGGCCAAGAAATTGGCCAAGAGATGACCCAGAGGTGTACAGCATGGAGCACAGTAGAAAATGGGACTGGCCAGACGTTTAGGTTCAGTGCCTCCCTGGAGGCCAAGAAATTGGCCAGGAGACAGCCCAAGCATGTACAGCATGGAGGTTTAGGTTGTGAGGATCCCATTTAGAGAGTGAGAAAGGGCAGTCAGTCCTGGTAGAAGAAGCGTGCCAACAAAGAGTGTCCTCTCTGTTGCCTACCTTCTTTTTGAGAGAAAAAAGCCCACAGACCAGCTAATGAAGCATCCTTCAATAGCTGGGTGGCATGAGAAGGGTTCCCTCAGCCAGGCACCTGAGCTTTCACAGAGACCTGAGTTATAGAGAGAGAGTAGTTGGGGGAACCGTAGAAGCAGGCAAGACAGACTCACTGACTCACCCTGAATTCAGGCTGGTGTTGGATGCATTGGTCTGAAATGGCAAAAGGAGAGAGGGTCCCGAGTGTACCCAGTTCCAGCAGGTCCAGGAAGGGCGGCCAAGGACCAATCACCCCCAGAGAGAGGGGATCGTCCACGACATTGGCCAAAACCCTTCCCAGGTTTTGGCACCATAAAGTGAGCGGAGATGCCATGTACTGTTCAAGCTTTATTAAAGAAAGAAAATCTGCTGGGCTGTGCTCAGAGTGGCACAGGGCCCAGGGCTGCCCTGAAAATGGTGGACAGCATCAGGTGTGGGGGTGGTAGAGCTTACATTGGTATGTTGGCACCAAGAGCTGGGTGATACCATCAAGGAGGGGCATTATGCTAGTGTGGATCGGGGTGGAGAACTGCGTCCTTGCAGAAGCAAAAGGGGTTTCTGTTTAAGTCAGGAGGCTTCTCATAAAGGGAAGGGGGAGGGGAGGAGGTGGGCAGCACCTTTTTGTACTTGGGCTTGTCTAAAGTGGCGCTGGTTATGTTGCAGATCTAGTACTGAGAGATACAAAGAAAACAAGGGTCAAACAACGGCAATCAGCTGATAGACTAGGATGTGAAGCTCCTCTTCCAAATATCCATCTTGGTCATCTTCCCATTCCCTGCAGGAATTAGCTTGTTTCTAGCTCTTTTTCTTTTTCTCCTAACACCTTGAAGGTCCAAACTGTAAAAGAAAGACATAAGGGAAGCTTCATAAACAAGTAAGCTAGGCTTTAATTTAAAGCTTAAAGCATAAGCACCAAAATCTTAAACTCATGTGGTTGTGTCCTCAGGTTAAAGTGTTGTGCACACATTCTTGATTTGTGCCTGAAACCTCTCATCGGAAATAAATTGTGTTTGTCTCATTTCTGTCAGAAAATTCCTGTTTGGCTTTGGAAAGGAACTAAAAGTTTTTAGGTTCTAAGAATTAAATGTACTTCCTGATATAAACCACATCCCCAAGCAGTTAGAAAATATGCAATTATATCATAATCTTTTATTCCTTAAAACTAGATGTTTAACACTTGATTGGATTTATTATGACACCAGGCCGGATACTCTAGGCCTGTGAACTGTGTTTACTCTTTGGTTCCTTATCGCCAGACTCTAGACCTTACTACCATATTCCACCCAGCCTACCTTGGAATCTCTATTACACCTAGTTGGCATATCCTGCTCTTTCCTAGATTTCATGGAGATTAATCAAATTTAGAAAAGTACATATACTCAGACCCTCTGAGGAATTCTCGGGGTATAGACATAACATTAAGTGATACATACATCTGTACATATATACATGGAATTTTCGGAGGCCCAAATGAGAACCCAACTACATGACATTTTTCCCTATCCATCTGCCTTCCTCACTTTGGTTTTCTTTTTCTTTCTTTATTTTTCTTTTTGGTGGCTGGCCATGGGGATCTAAACCCTAGACCTTGGTGTTATGAAACACCATGCTGTAAACCATGATCTAGCCATGAGCTAGCCAGCCACTCAACCTATGCCTGCCTCACTTTGGATGCAGGAAGAGGAGGAGACTTGTTTCTGCACTGGATCCTCTTCTGGAGTCTCATTCAGGTAATCCCCTTTCAATACTTGAATACTCAAGGTGGCAGAAAAAGTTATTCAGGTGGTAATTTATGCTTTGCTTTCTTTGCTGTGGAAGAACCAGAGAGACTACGAGCTATTAATACTTTGTTCTCTGTATTTTTTTCCTCTGTTGTTCCTGAAGGTAGTGCCTTTGCATTTTCTTGTCTCAAAGGCTTTTGCACACAACCATTGCCTTAGCTTTTGCAAGACTATAAATTAGTTGAAGTGTCCCTGGTAAGGAGACAGAAGAACTCCTTTAGTGGGAGAAGAGAGCAAGAGAGATCAGAATGGGACTAGACATTGGGCAATAGACCGCAAGTATCCTCACAGGGACAATGGCAAGATATCTAGGAAGGATGGATACACAAGACACTTAGGGAGCCTGGACTGTTGCTAATTGCCCTGACAACATACCTCTTGTCCAATGATAACACAGAATTAGGAGAGCCAGTGGACATTACAGAACCATGGGAGTTGGAGTAATGAGCCTGTGAGGGTCACCTGTGTAGACTGAAACTGGAGTGGTCATTTATGAATATTTTGCACTGCAGAAGCCACTTGGTCATTTCAAATCTTCTAGAAAGACTGATGCAAAGTTTACTTTCAGGGCAACAGGAAGAAACTATGGACTTTCTTATGTGCCTCTGTATGTAGCTGCAAATTCCCATCCACTGTACTATGTTACTACCTCCAAGGCTGGCAAGGGACTCGACTTTCTATTTCCTCCTAAATGTGTGCCTGGCACCCTGTCATCTGAATGTTTTGTTCATAAAGTCTCTGAAGCTGGTACTAACGTATCCTTACTACTTTTAGAGGAGAGAAAAATTCATGGTGCTTATATTTTTTGCTTTTTAAATTTTCTGCACAGCAAGCATTTCCCTCTCTGTTGTTTGTCTCCTTGCAGAACAGAGAAGACTGGGATGGTGAACAATAAAACAAGCCAAAAACTCCCCCGGTATCCAACAAATTAGATTACCATTCAGCAACCTTCACGCTGGGGGTTTTCAATTCCAAACTGCAACTAATATGACTGCTATTATTTTAAATTATAACTGCATTATTTTTGAATAAATACTGTGGCAAACCCTTTCATAAAACAAACAAACAAAAAAATACCTTTAGTGTTGTAGAAAGCAAATCTATGTACAGCATTTTTAAAAGAAACATAACATTATGTAATAAAACTTCGGATTATCGTACTAATAAAAAAAAGTAACACTAATGTTGTCTTTATTAGAATGATAAAATCCTAGTTGAACCTGGGCCCATCAGTTTCTCAATATTACTTTTCATGACAAATAGCTGTACCCCAGGAAAGAGCAGCAGGTGTTATCCTGGAATGTTTAGGAAAAGGTGGTGAGTGCTTGGCAGGCTGCTCTTTGATCTTCTTCTCTATACCTGGGTCAAAGTGCACACCAGTGGGAGGATGAGTGGGGGGAGGCACTAAAGCAGGGTCCTTCAGCAGCTGAGGCTTAAGAAGTAATTGTAAGGCCAGTGGGGAAGCCAAAAGCTGCTTTCATTAATAAAACCTCAGGTCTCCTTTGAAAATCTTCCAATCTTCTGTTTACAGCCCAATGCACTCAATATGATCCATATCCACTCTTCCTACACTGCTGTCCTAGACTCATTTGTTGAACAAACAAATGAATGAACAAAGGCGTAATCAGACAATCTAGTGTTTTCTCACTGATTGCTGAGACTATAAAAGGAAAAAGAGAAAAATAAGAAATTTCTAACTTAAACAGTTAGATTGACCACTTACAGGGAATTTATTTTTTGCAGCCATGAACAATGCATCAAATAAAATAAAACTCTTAGACAAAGAAAACAGCATTTTTGTTTTTGTTTAGTTTGAGTGGGCCCTGACAAGGCTGGACATTACCTGAGCCCTTTGCTCCTGGAAAATAGGAGTCACCCTTCCCCATGTGACTGGCATAAGACTCTAGGATGACCCCCTTATTACCTATGGCAAGGCAGAACACAGACCCTCCAAATTCTTGCTCTTTGTCTCATAAATGACCAGCTTCACTGTTGGTTCCCAGTGACCCATCTTGACAAAATGCCCACAAACTTAACCAAACTTTAGTTTAGCTTTCCTTCTTCCCCGAGGCCTGTGAACTTTGGCCCACCCTTGAACTTAAGAAAGCATTGGAGAACAACCTTCCTTAATGGTCTCTTTTGAGAATCAGCTGATGGAAAAGAAAAAATTTTCTGCTCACCTAACTGATCATGCCATCTGCTCACCCCACTCCCTTATACCTGTTTTTTTCAACCTTGTTTACTCCTCCCTATAAGAGAAAAGCCTTTTCTACCTGGCCTTTGAGACAATTATAGATGTTATGGTTGGGTCATTCTCCCTCTTCAAATATTCCCTCTCTCTTTATTGCAAAAGATCTCCTTCCTGTATCACAATATCCCCTTCCCCTACTGCAATAGATCTCTTTCTATTGCAATAGGTCCCTTCCCACATTGCAATAGCCTTTTTGAATCAAGCCTTTCCTTACCTAAATCTGGATTAATTATTTATTTGGCAGCCCTCGTGGGTCAGTTAATACTCAAGCTTAATCATTTGAGTGAAATTTTCAGGTAGTTGAAATTAAACCATGTCTAGTAATTTTATGAACTTTAGCAAACATTTAGGAAAATTGAATTTACATTGATTGATTGTTATTTCCCCTCAAGCATTCAAAGAGCACAGTAACAAAAAAACCTGCACCATTGAAAGGGTTCCATAAAACTCCAGTCAAAACCATCTACCTCCAGCTAAATATTAAATTATTTCAGAAACACAGAACAAAGCCATATATTTTAAAACATGATTTAATTATCATTTCTTTTACCACCTTATTCTTGGACTGTCACTAAGTGGTTCAATATTTTATCTGTGAAATCTCCCCAAAATAAATGCCCTAAGGGTCTCAGTAGTTCCCAAGAACATGTAATGGCTGTTATTATTAAAAGGTACTTGCACCCAATATGACATAATTATTGACAATCTTTGCCTTTATTTGAAATAGGTGACAAAGAGAAAGGAGGAAAATGGCATATCTGAAGAAACATTGCTTGGTTTTAGCAGCCATTGTTATCCTTTTTATATTAATTGATGAAAAGAAAGCCCTAAGTAAAATAGCTCTGGAAAGATGACATGTCTATAAATTCATTGAAAAAGGCAGTTTTTAGTGGCAGCAAGCATTTTGTGCTACGAGGAAGAGAGGTAGGAATGAAAATAATTTGGGTACAGATACAGGACTAGAGGACCTGAGAGTATAAAAATGGAGAAAGTGTGATGTGTGTGTGTGTACACATACATATGGGTATATATAAATATGTATTTTAAAAGTATCTTTTTTCAGTTTAAAGATATAATCTTTCATTATTTCCAGATAATTTTACCAGTTTACACATAAATGTATTTTTAAATAAACTAAGTAAAACAACCACATTCTCTATTGCTTAGCAAAACACAAAAGCAAATTCTAGAAGCAGGTTTAACCATTTGATTTATTATAATAAAGTATTCATCGTGGTATCTGCTTTTTTCAGTAATTACATGTAAAATATCAGATTTGATGATAAAGAGTATTAGCAAAGGATTTAACTTTCAACTTCACCCTTAACATTTTTAAAGTTATATTTCAATTGTTATAAACTTCTATTTCAATAGTTATAAATTTATATTTCAATATTATCAAATATTGGTTTCTTTATTCTTAATGTATTCTTTATGAATGTCTTATTTCACTGAGAATTAGGAAGAGAAATCTGTATTCCCTCATCCAGAAGCATTACATAGACAAAGCCCCCTAAGGATATGATAGCCTGGAAGATAGTACATGCAGTCTTGGGAATGAAGATTCTGAGAAAAGAAGTTTGGCCTCAATTAGTCAAACAAAATTTAGATTAGTAGTGGGACAAGACAGTTGCACACTCTGAGGCTTTGGACCACAGGCAAAGTAGATGTCTGATCTAATCAGTGAACGGCACCTGGTGGTAGAAGAAACTGCATCCAAATAGAAGGTGCCTTTCAGAGATCAGCCATTGTGCCTACCCACACATGGCAGTGGATACCACCTTCCTACCAAGGCAATATCACTCTGGCCCCACGGTGCAGAAGTGAGTGAATAGAGTCTGAGCCTTTTTTCACACATAAAATTAGGGGGAAAAAAATCATACTCCATTTAGCTGGTGTTTTTTCTGTACAGCCTTAGTGTTCCAAACTTACCCGTCAACTTCTCAAACTATGGAGAGGTCTTCTATTGATTTTAAGGAATGTCCCTTGTTTGAAGCTTCAAATTTGGATTAAAAAAAGTGCAAGTGCTAAATAAATTAACCGTGGTATTGAGCCAAGTAGACGAGTCCACAACTTTGGTATTTTTTGTTTCTTTACCTCTCCCCCACTTTACTGAGATATAGTTTACGTGTGATTAAACTTACTCATTAAGTGTACAGTTGAATAAATTTTAGTAATTTTATACAGTCTCATAATCACCACCAAAATCAAGATGTAGGAAAGTTTCTACCATTCTAAAATGTTCCTTGTGATACTTTCTAGTCGATCCCTTCTTCCTGCCCCCAACCACAGGCTGCCATTGATCTACTGTCTATCACAATAGTTTTGCTTTTTTAGAACTTCATAAAGCTGGAATGATACAGAACATAGTACTTTATATTTGACTTTTTTCACTTAGTGTATTTGTTTTGAAACCTGTTATTGCATGTATTCATATTTTGTTCCTTTTTGTTGAGTAATATATATAATAATATAATATAATATAATATAATATAATATAATATAATATAATATAATATAATATAATATAATATAATATAATATAATATAATATAATAAATATAATATAATATAATATAATAAATATATATAATATAATATAATATAATATAATTAATATAACATAATGGATACAACATTTAGAAGTTGATGGGCATTAAGTTGTTTCTAGTTTCTGGCTATTATGAATAATGATACATTGAACATTTGTGCACAAGTATGTGTATTTTCATTTTTTTTTCTGTGTGTGTAAATACCTGCGTGTGAGATCACTGTGTTGTATCATCAATGTATGTTTAATTTTATAAAAAATTATCTCACTGTTTTCTAAAGTGGTTATATTTATTTGCATTTACACTAGCAAGGGATGAGGATTCCAGTTGTTCCACATCCTTGAAAATATTTGGTATTGTCAATCTTTTTAACTTTAATTATTCTTGTGAGTCTAAAGGGTATCTTATTATGGTCTTAACTTTTAACTTTAATTATTCTTGTGAGTCTAAAGGGTATCTTATTATGGTCTTAACTTCATACCCCTGATAATTGATGTTGTAGATTGAATTGTGTTCCCCACAAAAAGGTATATTGAAATTCCAATCCCCAGTACCTCAGAAGGAGACCTTATTTGGAAATAGGGTCATTGCAGATAATAATTAGTTAAGATGAGGTCATTCTACAGTAGGGTGGATCTCTACGTCAATACATTGGTGTCCTATAACAAGACAAGCATGTGAAGATACATAGAGAGAATGCCCTGTGACAATGAACACAGAGACTGAGGTTATGCAACTGCAAGCCAAGGAACATCAAAGATTGCCAGCAAACCACGAGAAGCTAGGAAGAGGCAAGAAAGGATTCTGCTACTACTTTCAGAGAGAGTATGGCCCTGCCAACACCTTAATTTTGGACTTTTAGCCTCAAGATCCACAAAACAATGCATTTCTGTTGCTTAAAGCCACACAGTTTGTGGTACTTTCTATTTTTCTAATATTTTAATTGGGTTCTTTTATCATTATTATCATCATCATTATTATTATTAAGTTGAAAGAAGGCCTTATATATTCTGGATACAAATCCTTTGTGTTTTTTTGTTTGTTGGTTGGTTTTTTACTTTTTAAAATTGAAGCATAATTGTACATATCTGTGGTTACAGCATTGAATATCTATACCTGTGTGCAATATGTGATACTCAAATCAGGGTAATTAGTATATTCAACGTTACACAGTATAATCATTTTTTGTGGTCCTTTACCAATGTCATGCAAACTCTTTGTTAAATATATTATTAGCCAATATTTTTTTCAGTTTGTGGCTTGACTTTTGGTTTCTTAGCTGTGTTGTAAACAAAAGTTATTTTTTATTTTGTTGAAGTCAATATTATCATTTTTGCTTATACACTTTATACATTTGCCTTATATAAGAAATCTTTTCCTTTCCTAATATTACAAAACTTTCTCCTATATTTTCTTCTAGAAGCTTAATAGTGTTAGCTTTTACAGTACTTTTATCAATTACACGTTAACTTTTTTGTGTGTATGGGTGAGATAAAGGTCAAGGTTATTTTCATTATTATTATTTCATACAGATATCTATTTGTTCTGGTACAATGTGTTGAAATACTACCTTCATCCCCCTGAATTGCCTTTGGACCTTTGTTAAAATCAATTGATCATATAAATATGGGTCAATTTCTGGACTTCATATTCTTTTCTTTGTCATCTGAATATTGAGGAAAGTTCTCTTATAATCAAATGGTATGATGCTAATATGTTCCATTTATGTTGCAGATTCAGTTACACTGTGATCTTCACAGAGTAGTGATACTGGAAAGTGGAAAATATTTCAAGGATGTTTGAACATTTTTACAAACACATAAATCTGTTGGGATTGAAAGATCTTACTCTAGAAACTCAAGCAGCCTACCAGAGATAAAATATCACTTTAAAACTTTTTTTCTCCCGATGCTGAAAGCATTCTTTTTTTTTTTTTTTTGTATTTTTTCTTTATTTTTATAGCAGTTTTAGTTTTACTTAGAAACTGAACAGAAAATACATATGGTTCCCATACCCTTTCCCCACCCACATACACAATTTCTCCTATTATTGACACGTTCCATTAGCGTGGTGCATTTGTTACAATTATGAGTCAATATTGATATATCATTAACATATTTATATTAGGGCTCTCTCTTTGTGTTGTATAGTTCTATGGGTTTTGCCTAATGCATAATGTCATGTATTCACCATTACAGTATCATACAGAACAGTTTTGCTGCCCCCAAAATCCTGTGGGCTCCACCTATTCACCCCTCCATCCCATTTATCATTTCTTTGTGTTGGAAATATTCAAAATACCTTTTCTAGCTAATGGAAACTATACAATAAATTGTTGTTAATTACAGTCACCCTGCAGTGCTGAATGCATTCTTGAAGAGTTAAAGTTTTTCCCCCTCTTTTGCCTTGTGTTATCTAGTGCAAAAAGATTACCTTCAAAAAGAAGGTGCAGGAACTAAATTATCTGAAAGGTGTGTTCCTTAGAACGTGTTTGGAAAGCCATGTATAGCTCAAGTTATGAAATCGGTAGGATGAAAAGAGCAAACAGAAGAGTGCCAACCATAAAGCATGAGCAGGTTTATTCTGAACTTGGGGAGGCATATGCTAATGTTGATTGAATTCATAAGAAGTCGATGAGCCAAATTCTGGCATACATAACGAACAAGATTTTGGTTGTAGAACATTTAGAAGAAGGTGCATGAGTCTAACCAGCAGCACGTATATGTCAGAGCAGTCTGGTTGAGCCCTGCTTTATATCTGACAGAATAAGGGATTTGGAGTTAGAAAAGCTGAGTCCTTAGTTGAGATGAAAGCTTTGTGACAAGGGTGGTTACTGAGGTTCACTACTCTAATTTGAAAACATGGAGCTAATAATAGTTCATAGAGTTGCCATAAAGTTCAAATGAAACGATAGAAATTCTGGTAAATAATGAATTAAATGGTTCAAATCTGCTTCTAATTCATTTTTTAAATGATTACATGGTATGAAAATAGTATTTATTCTTATATGAAAGGAATTATACAAAAGAAAGGAAGTGAAGGTTGATTCTACTAGTTACATGACGTTTTGCCTTCTTGCTTACTCTTCAGATTAAAATTTTTGTGAAATTAAAAGTATTTCTAAGTTTTATTTTTCAATGAAACAAACAAGCATGGACTGTTGATATTATGCTCTTCAGTTAAAGAAAACATATACTTAGGCCGCAAAAGAACGCAGACATGAGCATGTGCAACTTCCTCATCTTATAGGTAAGAGATGAGTGAGCTGGGAATTTAATTAACTATCTCCAAATCTCCTAGCTGCTGGAGGACAAAGATGGTTTCTAGATTCTCACATTGTTTCTGTCACTGGTCCTTGGTTGGATTAATGATGCATTCCTGGCCATCCTTTTGTGGATGGCTTTCTGCAGACCAGTGGAAGCATCAGCCACCTTGCATGATGTCAATAGCACCCCAAGGAATTCCTCCTGCCCAAATTACACCACCATCACCACCACCACCACCTTAGTAAACAATGTCTTTTTAGCTGAATTTATGGTGCTTAAAACTGTCCCAATAAAGATGTCATGGAGATGGCATTTTTAATTCAATTCAACGAATATTCATTGAAAAGTTGTTATGTTCCAAATGCTAAATTAGACTAGGGTGTTCAGTGATTCATTAAGGCATGTTCATGCCCTCAGAAAACTTCTACCCAATTGAATTGAGCAGACTGTACCCAAATAAGGATAGGCATGCATAGTTTAGTATAAGATGGAGTAAAATAAACTCTGGGAAAAGAGTTAAATACCACAGGGACTAAAAATAAAAGATATAACTTCTGGTTTGAGAGACATGAAAGTGTTCCATGAAAAAAGTAGTATTTGAGGCAAGTTTTGCAAGATGAGCAGACTTTCCAGAGGTCTTGAGGCTGAAAGGAAGGCTTTCCTACTGCACATCTCCAGCTAGAGGCACATCTTCATGTACAAATCTGGACTCAGGTACTTCTCCCACTTATGTCCTGTATTCTGGTTAATGACACCAGGGAGGGTCTAAGGCTATAAAAATGAGATTTGCATTTAACTCCCCCTCTTCCTCATCCTACTCCATTCAAATTATGCTGTGGATTTAGTCTCAGAAACATCTCCTTATTACCATTTTAGGCTTAAATGACTTCAAGAGCTTGGTCTCCCTCACTCCAATCTCCTCCTGTTTGTAGCCAGCCTCCAAGATGGTTTCCAGTAATTCCCATCTCCTGTTATTTACACTCTTGTGAAGTGCCCTCCCATACAGTAAGAGTACTGGCAGGTGTTGTGACGTTACTCCTGAGATCAGGTTATAAAAGACAACACAACTTTCATCTTGGCCACTCTTCTTTCTTGATTGCTCACTCTGGGGGAAGCCCATGGTTATGTCATAAGGATTCTCTATGAGGAGGCCCATGTGGTAGGCAACAGCGATCCCTCGTGAACAGCTATGTGAAGGAGCCGTCTTGGAAGTAGGTCCCCAGCCCAATCAAGCCTTCGGATGACTGCAGCCACAGCCAACTTCTCAACTGAAACCTTATGGTAGACCCTAAGTCAGAACCACCCTGCTTAGGTGCTCTTGCTTTCCTGACTCCCAGAAACTGTGTGAGATAACGTTTGTTGTTTTAGCTGCTAAGTTTGGGGATAAATTGTTATTGTTATGTAGCAATAGTTAACTAATACACCCTTTGTGGCTCTTAATTTTCCACAATAATAGCAGAGTACTTTCGCAGGAAAGAAAAAAATAGGTCATTCAGCATTCTATAATTTAGCACTTCTCATATCGTGTTATGGTGATCTCACTAAGGTGTGTCTGCATTTAGTACTGAACTTGACAAATAATAACCAATCTAAGAACTTGGGATATGTAGCAAAAAGCGTACAGGAAGGGAAGTATGAATTATACCTGAAGAATAGTTTGACTGCATTATACAGAGTAATTGGCGATATCCTGGATAAATTGATATGGAGATATAGTATAGAGGTTATCGGCTATGAGAAGAGAGAAATTTGTAACAAAATTTAATTACGTTAAGGCCAAGAGTTTGTATTATCCATGTCATCCAGGAGGGAAGAGGAACCTGAGGGAATATGTCAAAGCACTAGTTACTTGGAAGGAAAACACAAGATAGAAAAGAAAATGTTATGATCACAGATCATGGTCCAAAGGATGTGTGTGTGTGTGTGTGTGTGTGTGTGTGTGTGTGTGTGTGTGTGTGTGTGTGTTATGGGTACAGGATAGGAATAGAAATGTAAAGGAAAGACAATGTAGGGTTCTTACACCAGGTAGTGAAGAAGTAGAAACTGCAGAAGAATGCTTTAAAAATAGAAAAATGCTAGAGATTAATTTATATATATATTTTCAAGTCTGGCAAGTTGAGCAGTAGGAGCCTGAGAGAAAAAGCATGGGTGCTGGGAGTCTGACAAATTGGTTTGAATCCCAGTTTTGCCATTTTGTGGCTGTGTAGTATTAGAGAAGTTAATCTCTCTGAACTACACTTGTGTATTTTAAACATTCAAAATAATGTTTTCCTTCTGGAATTCTTAGATTAGCACAGATACTCCTCGACTAACAATGGTGTTACATCTGGATAAACTCATAGTAAAGTGAAAAAAATCATTAGGTGGAACCATCGTAAATTAGGGAGCTTTTGTAAAAGGAAAGGGTCTTGCATGGCACCTGAGCGTTCATACCAGTGAAGGTCCATGAACCCCTCCCAGTACTTTCCATCCAGATCCACCTGTGATTGCAGAATTCTGATTTATATTCTGGACCTTATTAAACAAATGTACAGAATTGTTGAAATTAATGTATTCACTTCTCTGTGTAAAGTAGTTGCAATAAAAGAACTTCCCCAAAAGAATTTGGCCGGGCTTATTCTGAAATTTTAATGCTCCCATATTTTCTATAGCCAGTGGTCATTATTAGTGCCTCAATTTTACAATCATGCTGCCGGTAATTCCACTATCCCTTGTGTTCATGGTGCTTTTCAATCTTTTATCCTTTGATTGCTTTCCACTTTATTTTTGTTGCCTATGAGACCAAACGAGTTATCTCTGAAAACTTTAATGTACAGATAGAAAGGAGGCTAGAAGACCTCTCCCTACAAGCATAAGTTAAGTCTTGGAGGCCATAGTATTTGTTCTTAAGACCTTATTATCCAATGGGACCTGTCCAGAAGTTTTGAGTTAAATGGCAATACTATTTATTTAGTAGAGAAATTTTTAGAAGTTATTTATGTATGTATTGTCTGCATACAGAAAATTTAATTTCACTCTATGTACATACTTTATGGAAATTATTTGTCATTGGAATTTGAGAATACTAAAACTCCATATTCAGATTGACCTAGATCACCATGAGCCATAATAAAAATCACACATGAACTGTAGTTCTTTGTAAAAGAGCAGCAATGCAACATGTTGTATCCCAGCTGCTGCAATGATATAGCAAATCAAATTGTGAAACCTGATGCTCTATAATGAGCTGGATATTTAAAAGCAAACACACTGGTCCTTCCTTTTCAGTGACTGATGACTGAAATTTACTATTGATCATCAGGCACACATTCTTTCGGCAAGGAAAATGTTAATGACCTCTGTCACTTGCCTTTAGTTCCAGGAGAAATGGAGACTTTCTCTTTCACTTAATCATACAGAGTCCTTATATCTTAGAATCTCTTCATGCCTTGCTGTGACACAAATTGAATTTTTATATACTTTCCTCCCCCAAATTCTGTTTATAGATTAATAAAAAAAAAAAAAGAAAGAAAGAAAGAAAAGAAAGAAAGAAAGAAAAGAAAAAGAAAAAGAAAAAAAAGAAAAGAAACTAATGGAGTGGTGTGGGTTAGGGAAGGAAATTTGTCTCCTGCCTTTCTCTCTTTATAAGCCATCATAAATGTTGTTGTTGTTCTTTTTTTTAATCCACAATTCATAACCAGCAGCAATAACATAAAAATCAATAAGCATGGAGTTAGGGTCTTGCCAGCCATCCCAAAGAATTTAAGCCTTTTTTTTTTCACTTGTAGTTTAGAAGATGCCAGTTGAAGGCTAAATCAATGCCTGCTATGTGACTTTTTTGCACTATATGCTGAGGTAAAAGACAGAATTATGCTCCATTTTGTTGATACCTTCTGTCAGGTCAAGACTGGAAAATCCAAAAATAGGTGAATATCTCCTTCTCACTTCCTTAAAAGGGATGATCTGGTTATTTCTCACTTAGTTAATGTATTCTTGATAAAGCTGACACTAATTTAGATAGACTCCCTCCAGGAATGTTTACAAAATCTTCCAGGTCCCATGGAATTGGAGTGGTTAAGAAAATACAAGAATATACAAGGAACTCAAACAACTTAGTAGTAAAAAAACCTAAATAATCCAATTAAAAAATGGGCAAAGGAGCTGAACAGACATTTCTTAAAGGAAGACATACAAACAGCTAACAAGTACACGAAAAAAAAAATGCTCACCATCACTCAGCATCAGAGAAATGGAAAGCAAAACCACTTTGAGATATCATCTTACCCCAATCAGACTGGCTATTATCAAAAAGACAGAGAATAACAAATGCTGGTGAGGATGTGGAGAAAGGGGAAACTTCTACACTGTTGGTGGGACAGTAAATTGGTGCAGCCATTATAAAAAACAGTATGGCCATTCCTCAAACAACTACAGATAGAGCTGCCATGCAATCCAGCAATTGCACTACTGGGTATACACCCAAGGGAATGGAAATCATCATGTTGAAGGGATACCCGCACTCCCATATTTATTGTAGGGGGTTAGAAATTTTGATTCCTATTTGATTTTTAGTATAGGGCTTTTAGGTAATGCATGCATGGGACAAAAGTCCTTGGATAAGAGGCAAGAGCCTGCAGCTAGAGGGCAAGAGCCCACCAAATCAATTCTAATGAAGTATATGTTGATTCTCAGTTGATTTTTAGTATAGGGTTTTTAGGTAATGCTTGTATGGGACAAAAGTCCTTGGACAGGAAGCAAGAGCTTACAGCTAGGGGGCAAGAGCCCACCCAATCAATTCTAATCACTGTTTAGGTAAGGGATTATATACTCTGATTGTTAATATAACGGGTTCACTGGAAGATTTTGTGAGAAGAAAACTCACACAGATTTAAAGGCTTTAATGTGAGCAAAAGAACTGAAACAAAACAGGGATTTTTCTGAGGGTAATAACCTTTAATACAACAAAGCTTAAATGATGGGAAAACATGGGAGTTACAATTTCTAAGAATGTTTTGCTAGATTAGTTTGTGCATGGGGGCTGTTCCAATTTTGCTTTAAACTGTTTCTTGGAGTTTTTCAAGAAGTCAGGCACTTTAATGATCGTCTTATTGTTTCTTTTGCATGTCACCTAGCTTAAATTTATGACTCTTTTGATGGTATATTGTTTGAACTATTTTGAACCATGCATGCTTGGATGAAGACTGTTACATAGCCAATTTCTGTATGTTCTTACTACGATTGATTAACCATTTGTTCTTTTCCTGTAATTTCCTTGTCTTTTCAATAAAAACTGAAACAAAAACCAACTTGGGGCTTTACCCCATTTCTCCTTCTAACAGAGGAGTTGTTGAGGTGAAGCCCCTTTGGGCTTCTCATTGCATTCATGTTGCTTTGAGTAATCTTTTTGCATCTCTGTTATACAGAGGGAGGTGTAACAATTTATCACAGCCCCATTTACAATAGCCAAGGGTTGGAACCAACCTAAATATGTCCATTGATGGACGACTGAATAAGGAAAATGTGGTATACATACACAATGGAATACTACTTCACCATAAAAAAGAATGAATTCTGCCATTCACAGCAACATGGATGAGCTTGGAGAAAATTATGTTAAGTGAAATAAGCCAGCCACAGAAAGAGAAATAACACATGTCCTCCATTATAATTGGGAGCAAAGAAAGAAAGACAAAGAAAGAAAGAAAGAAAGAAAGAAAGAAAAAAGAAAGAGAGAGAGAAAGAAAGAGAAAAAAAGAGAAAGAGAAAGAAAGAAAGAAAGAAAGAAAGAAAGAAAGAAAGAAAGAAAGAAAGAAAGAAAGAAAGAACAAACGAAAGAGAAAGAAAGAAAAAGGAAGGAAGAAAGGGAAATAAACAACAGTCACAATAATACATTGAACTTTCAAAAGGGGGAAGGGGAGGGAGATTAGTGAGAAACTGGTTAAGGGTCACAAAGATTTATTATGTTTTGTAAACATGAGTATACTAATTATCCTGACTTGATCATCACATATTGTACACAGGTATTGATATTCAACTCTGTACCCTATAAATATGTATAATCAATTATGTTTCAATAAAAAAAAAAAAGAAAGAAAGAAAAGGAAACAGACTCTACTACCAAAAGGCTCAGTTCTAATGTCACCGCTAACCAGTGTGGTAAGCTCCTTGTTACTCAGTTTCCTTGTCTATAAGCAAAGATTATTTTCATTTGTGCATCATAACATTGTTGTGAAAATTAAACCAGATGATATATTAGAACACCCAGAACTCTGCATCATCAGGGAAACCACCTCCTCCTCCTCAATAGCCACTCTCAGTAGATGTTTTTTCTTGCTTGCCTCTCACTCTTCCTCTCAGGTTGGTCAAGTTGTGTTTTTATCACTTGGATCCATAAGTGACCTTACAAATACACATTGTACTAGTCTGTTTCTGTGTTGCTTTAACAGAATACCTGTGACTGGGAAATTTATAAAGAACAGAGGTTTATTTGGCTTACGATTCTGGGACAGCTGCATCTGGCACGGGCCTCAGGCTGCTTCTACTCATGGCGGAAGGTGGCAGGCAGGCCGCGGGTACAAGCAGATCACATGGCGAGAGGAAGCAAGAGAGAGAGGAGGTGCCAGGGTCTTTAAAGAACCAGCTCTTGCAGGAACTAACAGAGTGAGAACTCACTCCCTCCACCCCGCCAGGGAGAGCATGAATCCCTTCATGAGGGATCTGCCTCTATGACCCAAACCACTCCCAACATTGCCAATTTGGGGATCAGATTTTGACATGAGTTTTGGGGGGACAACACATCCAAACTCTGTTACACATTTTGCCAGGAACAAATAAAACACAAAAGGAGTACCTAATGTAAGTGAGGGTTCTAAAAGATGATGCACAAAGTGTTTTAACTACCAAATTTACTAATGTGTATTGTCAGGCAAATAGAGACTTTTGATTAAATTCAAACAGAACTGTACCATTCATTTACTGAGCTGCTTCAACTGCTGTTTATGTCTGTGGTGCTATTATACTGTTATGGTGGCTCTTTTGTTTTTATAGTATTTAAAAAATTATTTTCTTTTCACCCTCAATAAACTGTAATTTTTGTGTATACATAGAGTCATTTTAAAGAGGAACATAATATTTCCTGGTAAATCTTTTATAAACAAACCTTTTTAGAGGAGGAACTGGTACTGGGCTAAACTGAAAAAAATTATGCCTTTATTCCCTTCTATTTCTCCTTTCTCTAGTTCTCTCTGACCTTCTAAATCTTGTCTCTCACTCACAGGCAAGCAAATGTTTCAGCTGTGGCATTCCATTTGTCTGCCCCAGGCTCTTAATGGTGCATTCATTTTTCTTTTTACTATTTCTCCTTTATTATAAACACTATTATTTTATTTATAAGATTTTAGCAAGCTGCTAGGAGAAAAGACTCTCTTCAAGTAAGTCATCTTAAGTTGTAAATGACATGAACATTTCCAGGTGGCGGTGATTATTATAATTTTAAGAAGATAGTAATTACTATTTTAGAACAGTTATTTTACTAGGACACACGGGATGGGGAGCAAGTGCTTTCTGTGGCTAATAAACTTGATTGGACTAAAGAATATTTAATAACTTTGCCATTTCCATATCTTATTGTTCTTTCATTTTAGTTCCTGAATTTTTACAAACCAGTTACTATATCATTGCAAAAATCCAGCCCAGTGTTTAGAAAAAAAATAATAATCAGTGTTTTTAAAACACTATAATATGATAAAGTGTGTTAACATCAGATTCTCTCTGGCTTACTTTCCACTAAAGTTGTGAAATCCTGTACACTTTATATGGGGTTTGAAGGCGATAGGAGATGTGACCAAGATTCCGGGCCTTAACATTTCCTTCAGTTTGGCCAAACTTGACATAGGCTTCTTTCTGCCTCTAGGCTCCTGAGTTCCTTTCCTTTAGAGTATTTACTTTAAGAAACTTGTCATTTCATATTCTTTTTCTGTCCCTTTGAGATGTAAATGTTTTAAAAGCCTCCTACCAGTTTTATGACTCAAGGCTATCTTTCTCAAGAATCTGGGAACCCTCTCTTTGAAACATAATCGACCAGGAAGATAGTGTTGCTATTTCCTAGCCCCCATCTCTCGGACTCCAAGGGAGAGTAGGAGCCTAACTTCAGTGGGCACGAGTGACCCACAGTGTCTAACTACCTCTTGTCAGGAAGATAAGAGAAAGTTTACTTTTCCTCCAGGCAAGGCCAATTAGCAGACACAGGTAGCCTTCTATCTCTTCATCCTCACCCCACTCCAGCTCTAAAAACTCTCCAGCCCTTTGTTTCAGTGGACTTGAGCTCAAAGTGAATTCTGGCTTCCCTGCCCTATTGCGATAGCCTTGAATAAAGTCTTCCTTGCCTTTTTTAATTTGTCCATGCAACTTTTCATTTGATAGTTGCTAAATAAACTTCTTAAACAATATCTACATTCTATATTGGAATGGTACATGGAACTGTTATTCCTGTCAGGTGAATCTTTTAAGGTAGGAGTATTTATTTATTTGAAAGAAATGGCATTTATGTCATTCTGAAAAAAATAATACTGGGTCACTTCTCCAGCAATTGCCATCATACCCACACAAAATATTTTGATTTCTATTTTGGATCCCTGAAAGAAAAGGATCTAGCTTTTAAAACATAAACTCAGATATTCTACTTCCTTCTGGAGATGTCTCTAATAGGTAAAAACTATAATCTGTGGGGTAAGAGGAAGCAGTTTATTTTAATGGATAATTTCAAGGGATTATCATGATCAGTCTTTGACTCCAACATCTAAAAACGGTGAACTTCATTAACTTTTAATGATATTTTTATGTTATCAACCAAAATTGACAGATTTGTGCAGTTTCAGACTTTGTTAGCCCTATTAAGAAGGTAATTGTGCGTATATTATGTAGAACTAAAAGTTGAGAAGTTTGAATTTTTGTTGCTGTTTTTTGTTTTTGTTTTTGGCATCTGGCCAGTTTGGGAATCTGAACTCTTGACCTTCGTGTTATAATACTGAGCTCTAACAAACTGAGTTAACCAACAAGCCCCTGTTGCTGTTTTTGACTGTTATCACTGATTCATGATTGGACTTTGAATCAATTGATAACTTTTTATTACTGACTTTTCTCCAGCAATGTTCTGGGAAATTATAGACTACCTGGAAACTACTGTCTATTAGTAATAATCAAGAATGAGACTCCTGACAAACATATATTTAATAAAAAAAGACAAATGTGTAAATAGGTGTGAAGTTTTATGACACAGAACCAAAGAATACTGCTTTGTTAGCACAAAGCATGTTCACATGAGACTTTTGGAAGCTACATTAGGTGTGCTGTTGTTGAATGCTGGCATTTACACTGTTATTTAGCAAGGTTAAAAATAAACAAACAACCAAACACATAAATACATAACTATATATATATGTTTGTCTGGGTGTGTATGCATTGACATATCCACACACATGCACATGTTTGTTGTTGTTGGATTACATTTCTTTTGTGTGATAAAGAATGAGTAGAATTTGTAACAACAATCCTGTGCACCACATATATCGTTGACAAATTTTGGCATCATCTTTACTTCATTGCTCAAATCTAAAATAACCAACAATCCTAGATTTGAATTTTGTTTTTGCTATCTTTGTAAGAGATATCCCAAAGCTTCAGATGTAACCGCACAAAACAAAAGAAACAGACGATCAAATTATCAAAAAATAAAAGAAACAGTGGTAGGCTGTGAGTTACCTTACACAATACCATATTGGACTTAACTAATGAGAATGCTTATGACTAATTAATATTCAGCCACATGTTATACCTGACAGTTAAAAAAATAAGTTCTAGAGCTTAGCAGATTGTAATAAGTTGGACAGGCAGTTTTCTTCCCTAAGAAAATAGAACACTCTTACCTATGTCTATTACGTGTGATAATAGTCTGCTAAAAAACAAAAGAGAAAAAGCTTATTTTGGTAACACTGTACACCATGTTCTCTCTCTTTCTTTGGGTGGTGAGTGCCTGGGCCATTATGCAACTTCAGTAGAAGCTAATACGAGAGTACATCAAAAAGTTCATGGAAAGTTTTGTATTTTCTTCCAATTCTATTTTTCCATGGTCTTTTTGAAAATTCTATTATGTGGTACATTCCATACCAAAGATCTCCAGCCCTCTATTTTGCATGGATCCTACGTGCTTAATGGTGTGTGAAACTCTTTGTGAAAACTAATTTTTCCCTATAACTTCCGGTGAACTCATCTCTGGAGAACCCAGAGTGGGCTTTTGCTATAGCCTGCACTGTCCCAGATGTTGGGGGGCAAAAGATTGCTACTTAACACCCCAGGTCCCTTTTTATTTTGCTGTTCTGATTTTTAAAGGGAGAAATTTTCAGATAAGAATACGAAAATAATTTGGTACTTTTCTTGTACTTAGGAGAATTTTAAATAATATGACTTTTAAATAATATGACTCCCTGAAAAAAAAATCACATTTTCCAAAGGCAGTATGTTTTAACTGGGAGTTCAAAGTTCAGGTAAAATGCAATGAATTCTTAGCATACCTTTATAAATCCTTGAATTGTGGGCAAATAAGATAGGTATTAGTTTTTCTGATTTGGGAAGGAAAAGCTGGGTTCGTTCTTTCAAAATACAGTCATACACCAAAAGACAAAGAAAAGTGATGGTTTGAAAGAAAAGCAGTTTGTAACAGATCAGCAAAAATGAAGTGCAGTACCTAGACCCACTTTAGATTATTTTTTCTATGAATTTTGCTTGATAAATGTCATTGTATAGAAGCAATGATACAAATACAACTTATTATATGGTTCTCTTTCCTTATATCCATCAATCTCCAAATGTATTGCTTCTTAATCAGAGGAGATATCAAATGTATTTTCTGGAATCACCAATAAATAGCTTCTGCAGTAACAAACTTGTTAAAATATGGGGTTCAGTTTGCATTTTCAGTTGCTGTAGGTGTGAAATCTAGGAGTTAGTTAACATTAATGATGGTGGATCAAAATTAATAAAGATAAAGTGGTGGGGTTGTCTGGGGGCTGAAAGTGGGGGGGTAAAAGGTGCTTTGTTGAAACCAGAGGGGAAAAGAGACTGGTTTAAAAGGTGATTAATCTCTGCTGCATATTTAGTAAACATACTCTTACTAAGGAGACGTTATATAATTGTTAACTCTTACAGAAAAGGTGATCTTTAAATGTTCACCAGAAAACAGGCTGTGGGTTTAGAACTTGTCAGAATGATGGATACTCTGCTTTTCAGAGGCTGATCTGTAAATATTCACAGCATGCTTTGGTAGGAAAAACACCTCAACCCTAGTCTCTTATAATAAAATAGGTAAGTAATCAAGCAAATAAACAGTTTCTTCTGTTAGTTAAGTCAAGGCAACCTTAGTGAGTGCTGTTGCATATAGTTGATTGTGAATTTCAAGACATGAATGGCATTAAAGACTTAAGTCCACTAAAATTTGTATCAAGAGTAAAGGATAACTCTGCTCCATCAGCTCTCAAACATTATTTTCTTCTAAAAAATGAGAAAAAAAGGAAATTGAAGTAAAAGAGAAGGGAAAAAAGATAGCATTTATGGAAATCTTGAACATAGTGAAACCCAGGTCTTTAATATCTACCCTCACGATCTGATTCTTCAACTTAGAGGCTTTTGGGGGAGGTAAAAAAATGTAGAAATCCTCGAGGTATTAGTCCATTTCTGTTGCTTATAACAAAATAGGCGACATTGGGTAGTTTGTAAAGAGACAGTTTCGAAGGCTGGGAAGTCCAAAGTCCAAGAAACACATCTGGTGAAGGTTTTTCTTGGTAGTCGCTTCAGTGACACAGGGTATCACATTGAGAGATGGCAGATGGCTTGAGCAGAGAGAGAGCTAACTCTTCACTACTTCACCTTTTAAAGCCCTTGGAACCATGCACAAGACCACCATTAAAACATCAATAGATTAATCCATTTACTTGGCGTGGATCCCAGAATCTAATCACCTCTTCAAGGCCCCACCTTTCAATTATTATAATAGGATTTCCCACCATCTTCACACTGTCACAGTGGGGGTTAAGTTTCTAATACATGGACTTTGGGGGACACAGTTCAATCCATAGCACTTGGCATTTAAACATTTTAAAAATCCATTAAAAAATACCACTTCAAGTTTAAAATTCTAGTCATAGCCAATAGAGGATACAAAAAAAAAAAAAAGTTTTTCTCAATGACTCTTGATTTCCATTTTATTTTATTTTATTTTATTTTAACTTTTCAATGTACATTGCAGTTGATTTTCATGTCCCTTTACCTATTCCTCTTTTCCCCCTCTTGATTTCCTTTGTATGGTCTTTAGTTACCTAACAAACTGGGAGATATATTACTGTCTTCTATACCTGTTCTTAAAGAAAATATGTGTTAGATACTAAAAAGCAGACATCTATAAAACAACACATGCTGTTTGCAACAATTATCCAGAGGTAGCTAATGGTAGAAGGCTAAAATGGCTAAGTTATTTGCAAATAGTAGTACATGTAGACATGGAATCAAACAGAAAAAGCCTAATAACATTGAAGAGGTTTGGGAGGGAGGGGGAGGGTAAAAAAAAAAAAAAACATTGAAGAGGTTAAAGATGAAAAAAGGGGAAGAAAAGATGTCTCTTACTGAAAAAGGGTTTAGGAAGGCTCTTCAAACTGATAAGAAATTAAATAAAGCACTTTTAGTACATGCTTTTGAGCATAAGTGACTATATTATTCAACTATAATGATAATCCCAAATAATATAATTAAAAATCAACCCTAAAGACACTATTAGAGTATGTTGGATTAATTAATCAAATATTTAAATCATTTGAAGTGACCAGTTCATCTGGGCTAAGCACATATTAGATTTTGAGTTTTTCATTCTCACCAATGTGTTTTTTTGTTTTTGTTTTTTTTCTTAACTAGGTTCCACCAAATTTTTATTTCTCCAGACTTTCTTTTCTTTGTCTTCTCTCTCTCTCTTTCTGTCCTTCACCTCTATTCTTGTATAATTCTTTCTTTCAATTTGTTTATTGAGAACTGTAGTTATTATCTAAATAAGAGTTATTATTATTCCATTTTTTTTCTTTCTTTGGAGGGGAGTGGGTTCTGAACCTCTCTCTTTTATGCCCATACCAAGCTTTTTCAGTATCTAAAGTCATTTTGTTTTACTATAATTGTGTATTCCCCATAATAGTCATTGAGGGCAATGTATGTCCTTCCCTTTCCCAATTTGTGGCAAAATATTCACCAGATTTATCCCTATTTCTGCACCATCATCCCTAAAATTTGGTTCTTACCATGTAGGTAGTGAGAAAGTTAAACTATCATAATATCAGTGGAGACTCCTTGGGATTTTTCTGTATCTGTTACCCAACAGCTCTCAGAGTTAAACTTAGACTCAAATGATATGTAATTAGTTAAACATATTTGGGTGGCATGTCTCTAAAATGGATCTAAGTTATACTTTAGGCATGAGGGTGACTAGCTATATGAACAAAGGAGATGAGGCAGGAAGTGTTCCAAGCACTGTGGTCAGTATATGGAATCAGGTAGCTTTTAAGAGATATGACTGTTTAAGTAAGTAAAGTTGTAAGGAGCTGTTTAAGAGGCATTCCTGCTACTGCAGAGGATAATTGACTGAGAGAAGAGAGTAGGCAAGCAGACCGGTTGGAAGAGCTGTTAACAATACTTCATTAACAGAATAGAGTAACCTGGACAATGGGGGTGGGGAAAATTGGGTTCTACTGGGAGCTGTTTAGACGGCACAATGGACAGTGAGTAATTATTATGCTCTGTAATCTCTGAAAAGAAATGCAAGAGGAGACTGCTGTGTGTGAGATTCAGGAGACTTTTTTTTGCTTCTACCTGAGACACTGTAGGAGATCATTACGTCCTTCACAATGTAACAATTGTGAGAGAATGATGCAGCTTTTTCAAGAAGTTAAACATAAAAAGAAAGAGATTCGATAGCATCCTGAAGACCAGTTGGGGTGGAGGGAACTATTTTTAAAATTTTTAATGGATAAGTTTTGAATCTATTTAAATGAAGATGGGCAATAGCCAGCAGAGAAAGACTGATGATCTAATAAATTGAACTAAGACACTAAGAATATGGAAGTGGGTAGACTGGAAGTGACTAACATAAGTGCTGAATCTGCCCCAAATAGAAAAAGGGAGAAAGGATTGGTTGGTGAAAGGGTGATGATGGATCCCCCCCATATGATGACTTTTATTTTTCTTTGTGAAGACAGGGTAGGAGTGGTGGTAAATGCTGGAGGTTTGAGAGTGGCTGAGAAGTTTTTATACCTTTACTGGGGCGATGAAGGAGTGGCATATTGATATTTCAAAGCTATGTTAAGGATTTGTCCAATTGAGGTTTATTCACTCATTCAAGAAGTATTTATTTAGAATATTGAGAACACTTATTGTGCCAGATGTTGTTATAAGCATTATTTTAGGAACATCAGTAATGTTCACAAGGAGAATGATAGATAAGGAACAAGTTTAAGTCAGTTCAGGCTGCTATTACAGACTTCCATAGACTGGGTGGCTTTATTTCCCACAATTTTGGAGGATGAGAAGTCCAAGATCAAGGTGCTGAGGGCCGAGCCCGTGGCGCACTCGGGAGAGTGCGGCGCTGGGACCGCGGCGACGCTCCCGCCGCGGGTTCGGATCCTATACGGGAATGGCCGGTGCACTCACTGGCTGAGTGCCGGTCACGAAAAACACACACACAAGATCAAGGTGCTGGCAGATCTAGAGTCTGGTGAGGGTCCACTTCCTGGTTTGCAGATGGCTATCTCCTTCTCATGACCTAATTACCTCCCCAAGGCCCTACCTCCTAATATCATCATATTGAGGATCGGGCTTCAAAATCTGACTTTTGAGGGGACACAAATCAGTCCATAGCAACAAGTGAGGATAATTTAAATAAATCAGACTTTGTTTTTTAAATTGTGATATTCCCTGTAAATAGGATCAGCATAGAGCGTGGTTTGGTTGGGACAGTCTTCACTAATGCCTGTGGTCCTGAGGCCTTGTACATTTCAGGATTTGTGTGAAAATTTCCATTTTTAACAACATATTATTATCAGCTATTGTAGGTAGTTATGTTAAAATAAGTCAGGAAGAGTATGATAGATTCTACATTGGTCGCATTTAGTGGTGTCTGAGATTAACTTTTAATGAAAGAATTTGCTTTTTAATATGTGATTAAATGTAAAAGATAACCAGGAATAGTTATCTCTGTTTTGTCAACTTTTTCCAGGTAAGACCTAATACCTTTCTTCAAATGCAGCATGGAAATTGCCTACTGACAGAAGGAAGCACCTTGGATACAGGCAGCTAAAACAGGTAATATATCCTCAGCTGTTTGTGTCCAGGGGAAGAATTATTTAATGCTGTTTTCTTGCTGGCCACTTATTGAACCATTTGTGTCTGTTAGGGCTCTTAAAGTGTACTAAGCTACTAAGAGAAAATTTATCAAAATTTATCTCTAAATAGCAAGGGGAAAATAATGAACAAAGTAAATAATGAAAGCTTTGTAGGTAACAGTGTATTTAATTGGATAAATTTACATTTTATTTCAGACTAAAATGAAGTTGAGAAGACTTATGATTTTATAATATACAAATTTGGAAAAATTTACAAAAAAATTCTACATAGAATTAACTTATTTGACAGTTTTGTATTTTAAAAATATTCATTAAGGAAAACCATAATGAATGGAGGCAAAATACATTGAAAAATTATTTGGCCTAAAGTATTCACACGTGAGAAAAGAAACGAAGTTGATTTTTTATGACTGTCTTAGTAATATTTTTTGCTGCTATAACAAAATACCATAGGCTGAATAATTTATAATTAACAGAAATTTATTGGCTCATAGTTCTGAAGGCTGGGAAGTCCAAAATCAAGGAACTGACATCTGTCAAGGGCCTTCTTGCTGTGTCATAATATGACAGAAGGGCTAAAAGAACAGTTTGCTCTCGAAAACCCTTTTATTAAGACAGTAAGCCCACCCATGAAGGTAAATCCCTCAAGGCCTATTCACTTCTTTAAAGCTCCACCTCCCAATATTGTTACATTGGCAGTTAAATTTCAACGCAAATTTTGGAAGAGACAAACATTCAAACCATAGCAATGACCTTTAGTACTGTAGAAAACCCTAACATTTCTTAAATTTTTAAAATAAATTTGCTTTTAATAATGAAAGTCACATTTCCATTAGGCAAAAACATATTGAGTCAATAACTTACAAAAGAGACTGTAAACATTTGCATTACAGCTTGCAGGACAGAAATGGTATACTTTTTGATAATTTCTTATATAAAGACAATAGTATTTTTAATATTTTAAGTCAAAATACAGCTCTCTGTGAAAGAAGTAATAGAAATTTCGTTCTCACCATGGAAACAATAGCTCCCTCAAAATCTCTTAATTCTCTTTTTGACAAAGTTTTATTTGTTTGTTTATTTATTTATTTATTTATTTATTTTTTAAATTTTATTTTGTCATATACAATGTGGTTGGTCATTGTGGCCCATTACCAAAACCTCCCTCCCTCTTCCCTCTCCCCCCTCCTTCTCAACAACCTCCTATCTGTTCACTTGTCGTATCAACTTCAAGGAATTGTAATTGCTGTGTCTTCTTCCCTCCCCCCGCCAGTTTTTGTGTATTTATTTATTTATTTTTAGCTCCCACAAATAAGTGAGAACATGTGACATTTCTCTTTCTGTGCCTGATTCGTTTAACTTAATATAATTCTCTCTAGGTCCGTCCATGTTGCTGCAAATGGCAGCATTTCATTCTTTTTTATAGCAGAGTAGTATTCCATTGTGTAGATGTACCACATTTTCCGTATCCACTCATCTGATGATGGACATTTGGGCTGGTTCCACCTCTCAGCTATTGTAAAGAGTGCTGCAATGAACACTGGCGAACAGGTATACCTTCGACTTGATGATTTCCATTCCTCTGGGTATATTCCCAACAGTGGGATAGCTGGGTCATATGGCAGATCTATCTGCAATTGTTTGAGGAACCTCCATACCATTTTCCATAGAGGCTGCACCATTTTGCAGTCCCACCAACAATGTATGATAATTCCTTTTTCTCTGTAACCTCACCAGCATTTATCATTCACAATCTTTTGGATATTAGCCATCGTAACTGGGGTGAAATGGTATCTCAGTGTGGTTTTGATTTGCATTTCCTGAATGTTGAGTGATGTTGAGCATTTTTTCATATGTCTGTTGGCCATTTGTATACCTTCCTTTGAGAAATGCCTACTTAGCTCTTTTGCCCATTTTTTAATTGGGTTACTCTTTTTTTTGTTTTAAAGTTGTTTCAATTCCTTGTATATTCTGGATATTAATCCTTTGTCAGATGTATATTTTGCAAATATTTTCTCCCACTCTGTTGGTTGTCTTTTAACTCTGTTGATTGTTTCTTTTGCTGTGCAGAAGCTTTTTAGTTTGATATAATCCCATTTGTTTATTTTTCCTTTGGTTGCCCATGTTTTTGGGTTCATATTCATGAAGTCTGTGCCCAGTCCTACTTCCTGAAGTATTTCTCCTATATTTTCTTTAAGAAGTTTTATTGTTTCAGGGTGTATATTTAATTCTTTAATCCATTTTGAGTCGATTTTAGTATATGGTGAGAGGTATGGGTCCAGTTTCATTCTCCTGCATATGGATATCCAGTTATCCCAGCACCATTTGCGAAAGAGGCGGTCTCTTCCCCAGTGTATAGGCTTGGTGCCTTTGTCAAAGATCGGATGGCTGTAGGTGTGTGGGCTGATTTCTGGGCTGTCTATTCTATTCCATTGATCCATGTGTCTGTTTTTATGCCAGTACCATGCTGTCTTGGTTATTGTAGCTTTGTAGTATAGTTTAAAGTCAGGTAGTGTTATCTTGCAGCTTTATTTTTTTTTGCTCAGAATTGTTTTGGCTATGCATGGTCTTTTGTTATTCCATATAAATGTCTGGATAGTTTTTTCCATTTCTGAGAAAAATGTCATTGGAATTTGGATGGGGATTTCATTGAATTTGTATATCACCCTGGGTAGTATGGACATTTTCACAATGTTGATTCTTCCGATCCAAGAGCATGAGATATCTTTTCATCTTCTTGTGTCCTCATTAATTTCTCTCAGCAGTGGTTTGTAGTTCTCAGTGTAGAGATTTTTCACATCCTTGGTTAACTCAATTCCTAAGTATTTTATTTTTTTGGTGGCTATTATAAATGCACAAGCTTTCTTGATTTCTCTTTATGCATGTTCACTATTGGAGAATAGAAATGCTACTGATTTTTGTGTGTTGATATTGTATCCTGCTACTTTGCTGAAATCATTTATCAAATCCAAGAGTTTTTTTGTAGAGGCTGTAGGCTGTTTGATATATAGGATCATGTCATCTGCAAACAGGGACAGTTTGACTTCATCTTTTCCAATCTGGATGCCCTTTATTTCCTTCTCTTCTCTGATTGCTCTGGCTAGTACTTCCAACACTATGTTGAATCGGAGTGGTGCAATTGGACATCCTTGTCTTGTTCCCATTCTTAAGGGAAAAGCTTTTAGCTTTTTCCAATTCAGGTTGATATTGGCAGTTGGTTTATCATATATGGCTTTAATTATGTTGAGATACTCTCCACCTATACTTAACTTGTAGAAAGTCTTTATTGTGAATGAGTATTGAATTTTATCAAATGCTTTTTCAGCATCCATAGAGATGATCATGTGGTCCTTGTGTTTGATTTTATTGATATAGTGTATCACATTTATTGATTTGTGTATGTTTTTTTTTTTTTTTAAAGATGACTGGTAAGGGGATCTTAACCCTTGACTTGGTGTTGTCAGCACCACGCTCAGCCAGTGAGCGAACCGGCCATCCCCGTATGGGATCCGAACCCGGGGCCTTGGTGTTATCAGCACCACACTCTCCCAAGTGAGCCACAGGCCGGCCCTGATTTGTGTATGTTGAACCAACGTTGCATCCCTGGGATGAATGCCACTTGATCATGGTGTATAATTTTGCATATGTGTTGCTGTATTCTGTTAGCTAGTATTTTATTGAGGATTTTTGTGTCTATATTGATGAAGGATATTGGTAGTTTTCTTTTTTGTTGTTGTTGTATCTTAACCTGGTTTTGGTATCAGGGTGATGTTTGCTTCATAGAATGAGTTTGGGAGAATAGCCTCTGTTTCAATCTTTTGGAATAGTTTGTAGAGAATTGGTGTCAATTCCTCTGAATGTTTGGTAGAATTCTGCTGTGAATCCATCTGGTCCTGGGCTTTTCTTTTTTGGGAGCCTTCTGATAACAGCTTCAATCTCTTTTATTGTTATTGGTTTGTTCAGATTTTGTACATCTTCTTGATTCAGATTTGGTAGTTTGTGTGTGTCCAGAAACTTATCCATTTCCTCCAGATTTTCAAATTTGTTGGCATATAGTTGTTTATAGTAGTCTCTAATGATTCCTTATATTTCTGAGGTGTCAGGTGTAATATCACTTTTTTCATTTCTAATCTTTGTTATTTGGGTCTTCTCTCTTCTTTTTTTAAGTTAGCCATGCTAATGGTTTGGTAATTTTATTTGTCTTTTCAAAAAACCAACTTTTTGATTTGTTGATCTTTTGTATCATTTTGGGGGTTTCATTTTCATTAAGTTCTGCTCTGATCTTAATGATTTCTTTCCATCTGCTAACTTTAGGTTTGGATTGTTCTTGTTTTTTCTAGTTCTTTAAGGTGAAGTATTAGGTTGTTCACTTGCCATCTTTCCATTCTTCTGAAGTAAGCATTTAATGCAACAAATTTCCTCCTTAGTACTGCTTTTGCAGTATCCCATAGGTTTTGATATGATGTATCATTGTTTTCATTAGTTTCAGTAAAGTTTTTGATTTCCTGTTTGATTTCTTTATGGACCCATATGTCATTAAGTAGAAGGCTGTTTAATTTCCATGTGTTTGTATAGTTTCCAGAATTTCATTTGTTATTGATTTCTAATTTTAATCCATTGTGATCTGAAAAAATATATGGGATAATTCCAATTTTTTTGAATTTGTTGAGACTTGATTTGTGACCTAACATGTGATCTATCCTGGAGAATGATCCGTGTGCTGATGAGAAGAATGAATATTCTGCAGTTGTTGGATAGAATGTTCTGTAGATATCTGTCAAGTCCAAATGGTTTAGAATGATGTTTAGCTCTTGTGTTTCTCTGCTGATTCTTTGCCTAGATGATCTGTCCGATATTGATAGTGGGGTGTTCAGGTCCGCTGCTATTATGGTATTAGTGTCTATTTCCTTCTTTACGTCTAATAGAGTTTGTTTTATAAATCTGGCTGCTCTGACATTGGGTGAATATATATTTATGATTGTTATGTCTTCTTGATGAATCAATCGTTTTATCATTATGTAGTAACCCTCATTATCTCTTTTTATGGTTTTTAGTTTAAAGTCTATTTTATCAGATATAAGAATAGCTATTCCAGCTCATTTTTCATTTCTGTTTACATGGTAAACCTTTTTCCATCCTTTCACTCTTAGTCTGAAAGGCAGCATATAGTTGGGTCCTCCTTTTTAATCCAGTCGGCCAGTCTGTGTCTTTTGACTGGGGAATTTAATCCTTTTACATTAAGAGTTGTTATGGAAAGGTGTTGATTTACTCCTAGCGTTTTTTTTTTTTTGTTTTTTTTTTGATTTTTAAATTTTATTTTATTTATTGAATCAAAATTGATTATACATATTTTGGGGGCTGAACATTGAGATATGTTGTTTAAATCAATATTATAGCATATATATTGTTACAAATCGTAATTATTCTTTATGCCCCTTGCCCTAGATTTCTTCTCTCCTTCTGAAAGAATAATGGTTACTCTGTTAACTTGTTGCCTAGATGACCTGTCCAATGCTGAGAGATGTGATCAGGTCCCCCAATATTATCATAAAGCAGATGCTTCTTCTGTCACTCTGAAATGGGTTTAGTGGAAAGAGACATCCTTTTCCTTTTTTTGTCTCTGCTGGTGACTCTTCTTGTGTGAATGCACTCCAATGGTTGGTGGACCATCTGCGTGGTGCCTGTGGCATCTAGCTACTTTTGCATCAGCCATGGTTATTGTGGTGGCTGTCTTGGGCCACCCACATGGAGGTGCTGTTTTTGGCATGCTCCTTGGCACTGGCGGTATGCCTGGTTGTGGGGTGTGTTTGGTCCCCTTCTCCATACCTCTGGTTCCTGGGCAGTCCCTAAGACACTGGCGCCATGTGCCTGGTTGTGGGAGAGAGGTCCGGTCCCCTTCTCCATGCCCTCAGTCCCCGGGTGCGCTCTGAGGTGCTGGCATGGTGTGCCTGGTTGTGGGAGGGTGGTCTTGTCCCCTTCTCCATGCCCCGGGACTGTGGGCAGGCTCCAAGGTGAGAGGTCCAGTCCCCTTCTCCATACCCCAGGTCCCCAGGTGGGAACCGAGGGGCTGGCATGTTGTGCCTGGTTGTGGGAGGGAGGTCCGGTCCTCTTCTCCATGCCCTGGGTCCCTGGGTGGGCCCCGAGGTACAGGCACATTGTGCCTGGTTGTACATTCCCCTACTCCCTGCCTCTGGTCCCTGGGCAGGACCCAAGGTGCTGGCATGGTGTGCCTGGTTGTGGGAGGGTGGTCTGGTCCTCTTTCCATGCCTCAGGACTGTGGGCGGACCCCGAGGTGCTGGCTTAGTGTGCCTGGTTATGGGAGAGAGGTCCAGTCCCCTTCTCCATTCCTCAGGTCCCCAGGCAGGCCCTGAGATACTGGTGCAGTGTGTCTGGTTGTGGCAGAGAGGTCTGGTTCTTCATGCCCCAGGTCCCCAGGTGGGCTCTGAGGTGCTGGCATGTTGTGCCTGGTTGTGGGATGGAGGTCCGGTCCCCTTCTCCAGGCCCTGGGTCCCTGGGTGGGCTTTGAGGTGCTAGCAGGTTGTGCCTGATTGTGGGAGGGTGGTCTGGTCCCCAACTCCATACCCTGGGTCCCTGGGTGAGCCCCAAGGCGCTGGATCAGTGTGCCTGGTTGTGGGAGAGAGGTCCATTCCCCTTCTCCTTGCCTCAGGTTCCTGGGCAGGCCCCAAGGTGCTGATGTGGCATGCCTGGATGGGGGAGGAGGTTCCAGTCCTCTTCTCCATGCTTCAGGTCCCCAGGCTGGCCCTGAGACACTGGTGCAGTTTGCCTGGATGTGGGAGTGGGGTGCAGTCCCCAGATCCAAGCCGCCAGTTCCCAGGCAGGCCCCAAGGTACTGGTGGTGTGCCTGGGCCGGAACTAATTTTTTGTCCTTTGCTTCTAACATGGGGGAACTTCCTGTGGGAACCAGTACTTGAGCTGTGTGGTTGTTTAAATTGCTGCTTTGCTGCTGTTTCCTTACGGAAGACTTTTTGTGCAACTCAGGGTTTAATGGTTGACCTTATAGGTACTTCTGGCTCTCCAGAGACCCGGTGGATCTGTGTTCTGTAGAACCTCTGATCTGGGCCTGAGATTTTTCATCAAACTGCACCCCATGCAATTCCTCATTCCCGACCAGTCTCCTCTGAGTGGTCCTGCGCTGATTGGGGGGAGGATCAGCTGTCCTTGCTGTGTCCCACTGTTCTCCTGGTGGGCCCATCTCCCCCACCGCCTGTGCTGCAGACACTTCCGATGGGACGGGCCTTGTGTTGGTCCCTTGCGATGACTCACCGGCCTCTGAATTGTCAGGTCCACCGCTGGCCCACCCGAACAGCCCTTGCCTCACTAACAGTCTCTCTCTTGGTGTTCCTTCTGGTGGGCGAGCGAATTGCCCGGATTCCTCTTTCCCTCTGGTCCCCATTGAGAAGGAGACAGGGGAAGAGAGCCATTAAGAGAGGTGAGCACAGCCGCCGGCCCCAACCAGCCCATTAAAGGACACTCAGATGTGGCGGGGGTTGTGTTGAGCAGTTCCATTTATTATCACACAAGCACTTGCTTTTAAAGGAAAACAGGGAAGGGAGGTTTTTACATCCTCCAATCAGCTTAAAGGTTACAAGAGCATGCATCCTGTCTCAATGCCTCGCTATTGCAATCATGCACTGTTCACAAGCACGGAAGCGCGTATTTGGCCAATAAGGGCTAAGGCAAGGTTCCCACAGACACTACCACCCTACTTCCTCCCGGTGCCGTCTTAGGCTGCCACGTTAATCCGCTTGTAATGTCACTTAAGGTGGCATTAATTTTTAAGGCCCGACACTGAATGGCTCCCTTTTCTCAGCTGTTCTGGCTCCTTGCTCCTGTGTAGGACCACGTGAACCCTATTAGTGGTCTTGCTGTCCTGGGGGCCACCAAGGCCCTCTTCTCTCCTGCCGCCTCCAAGTAACTCCATCTGAAGGGCATGGCTGCGGCTTCTGCTGGCTTCTACTCCATGTGTTCAGCAGCTCGAGCCTTAAAGCAGCTGCGGCCCGAAATGCTCAGGGCAGCTTTTTCTTTCCCTCATTGTACTTTCTCCCCTTCATGCACTCTGTAAGTCTCTCCTCCTCTTCCCCTGAGCTCCAGCGGCCCCGGCTTGGCTGATGTTACATTTTTATAGTTGTAAATTTGGTTGATTTGTGGGAGAGAGTGACACTGGGGACCGTCTATTCCATCATCTTGACTGGATCAGGGCCAGAGGTCTTAAGAGTGAGGAGAGAGAGAAGGTGTTGGGACACCATGGAGGCGAAGGCTGACATTGTGTTGATTTTTGTTTGGATGTCTCAAGTGTCTTTTGTTCCTTTCTTTCTGATTTACTGTTTGTCTTCTGTATTTGTTGGTTTTTTGGGTTGTAGATAAACTTTTTTTTTTTCTCTTCATTGCTGGAATTTTTATTTTACTAGTGCATTTTGATTTTTCTTGGTTTTTTATGGCAGTGGTAGTTATTTTTCAGGTACCAAACCCAGTACTCCCTTGAGAATTTCCTGTAAGGGTGGTCATGTGGTGGTGAACTCCTGCAGTTTTTGTTTGTCTGAGAAACACACTGTTTGCCCTTCATTTCTGAAGGATAGCCTTGTGGTGTAGAGTATTCTTGCCTGGCAATCTCTGTCTTTTAGTATTTTGAATATATCATCCCATTCCTTTCTGGCTTTTATGGTTTGTGATGAAAAGTCCTATGTTAGTCTGATTAGGGCTCCCTTATAGGTGATTTGATGCTTCTCTCTTGCAGCTCTTGAGATTCTCTCTTTGTCTTTGAGTTTTGCCAATTTGGCTATAACATGTCTTGGAGAAGACCTTTTTGGGTTGAATACATTTGGGGATCTTTGAGCTTCCAGAATCTGAAGATCTGTATCTTTTCCTATACCTGGGAAATTTTCTGCCTCTATTTTGTTGAATATGTTTTCAATGCAATCTCCTTTTTCCTCCCCTTTTGGAATACCCATGAGTCAGATATTTGAGTGCTTAAGATTATCTGATATCTCTCTCAGATTTTCTTCAATGTTTTAAATTCTTCTTTCTTTCTTTCTTTTTTTTTTTTTTGTCTGCCTGTGTTATTTCAAACAGCCCATCTTCAAAGTCAGAAGTCCTCTCTTCTACTTCTGCAAGCCTGCTGGTTAAACTCTCTGTTGTGTTTTTTATTTGGTTGAATGAATTCTTCAGTTCAGCAAGCTCTGCTACATTCTTTTTCAGGACATTGATTTCCTTGTACATTTCTTCTTTCTGGTCCTGTATACTTTTCCTCGTTTCATCATGTCGTCTAGCTGAGTTTTCTTGTATCTCATTTAGTTTCCTTAGGATTAACACTCGAAATTCCTTGTCAGACATTTCAAGGGCTTCTTGTTCTATAGGATCTAGAGCTTGAGAGTTATTACCCTTTGGTGGTGTACTTTCTTGGTTTTTCATATTTCTGGTATCTCTCCTTTGATGTTTAGTCATTGTGGCAAGGGATTTCACAGTCCACTGGTTTGACACTGTTGTCTGGCTAGGATGTGGCTGGAGCTGCCAAGTTGGCACAGTTGCCTCAGTGTCTGCTTGGTCACCCACTGGTACCTCAGGTGCGTGGTCGCCTCAGGTCTTGGGCCTCTCCAGTGGGGCACCTCTCTGGTTGGTGTGCACTTGGCCAAGCTCAGAATTAAACTTTTAAACAGAAAGGATCAGGTTAAAGTGGCTTCAAACTTAGGAACACAAAGTTTTTTTTATCCTAGATGATCTTTCTCTTTTTCTACAATGCGTGACATCTTACTAAAAATTGTTTTTCATCAAAAATTAGCTTAAAATTTGCTGAAGTTATTTTATAATTCCTCTCTCAAATTTAGGCAGTGAGTAGCATAAAGACCAATTGCTGTGGGTTAAATGTGTCCCCCAAAGGTTCGTGTATTGGAAACTTAATTTCCATTGTAACAGTGTTAGGTGGTTAGGAAAACCAATTACAGTATTTGAAAGGAGAAGCCTTTAAAAGGTGATTATATTGTGAAGACAGTACCCTTGTGAATGGGTTAATCTATTGATGGTTTAATGGTTGGTAATGGGTGTGGTTCTGATGGCTTTAAAAGGAGAGCAAGTGAGGAGGTGAGCTCTCTTGCTCAACCCATCCATTATGTGATACCATTTGTTGCTATGGAGAATCACCACCAAGAACAAGGACTTCACCAGATTTGTCCCCTCGACTTTGGACTTCCCAGCCTCTGAAACTGTAAGAAATACATTTTATTTCTTTATCACTTACCTAGTTTCAGGTATTTTGTTATAAGCACCAGAAGTGGACTAATACACCAATAAACCAAACACAATATGTGTGAAAACAGAACCAAGGGATGGGAACTTTTAACTTTATCAACATTCCATGCAATTGTTTAGAAAAAAAGAACTTTCTAAAAGATAAAACTTTTTAAAAAAATGGCTTCATATATATATATATTGTTGGAGAGTGTAAGCAAAATTCAATTAAGAAATAAGCATATGTTTTTCACACTTAACTTTTAGATTATGTAGGGGATCTCTGGCAGGGAAGGGGAGGACAGCTAGGGTAGTAGAAGCCAAACTCATGAATCTCAGACATGCAGCAGTGACCACCCATCCTTCTCATCCTGGTCTTCCCCAGCATATCCTACCTGAGTCAGTCAACTCCATCTTTTTAGGTGTAAAGTGCAGATAACTTGGCATCAATTTATTTCCCTCTTACACTGAAACATATACTAAGCATTCTCAGTTTTTCTTCATAAAGTTATCTTGAATTCATAATTGGTTCTCTAACTCTATCACCAATTTAGATCAATCTACCATCATGTCTTTCATGAATTTCTGAATTCTGAAAAAGCTGATCTTCTTTCATCTATTCTTATTTTCTGATTCATTTCTTGTACAGTATTGTAAATGTTTCCAAACTTAAACCTAATTGTGCCATTCCCTTTCTTAAAATATCTAATAATTTCCTTTTGGTCTGGATAAAGAACAGCTTACTTCTCCAAGCTCCTCTTGCTCTAACACACCTTTGCCTCTCCACTCCAGCTGCATTGTTGTAGAATTCTCCTATACTGTTGATTTTGCACATGCTGTTCCCTGAACCTGAGAAACTAAACCTTCATATTCATTTCTTCAGAGCTTATTTACTTTTATGAAAGCCTTCCCTGAATATCCAGAGTGTGTCAGATCCCAAGTGAGGGGAATTCTTTTTATAGCACTATTTTTCTTTTAAAATATCTATTACAGCCTTTTTTTTAAACAATTCCTTTTTTAAAAGTTTTATTTTATTTATAATTGACACATAATGGTACATATTCATGAGGTACAGTGTGATGTGTCAAGGCATATATGCATTGTATAATGATCAAATCAGGGCAATTAGCATATCCATCACTTTAAATATTTATTAATTGTTTGCAGTGATAACCTTCAAAATCCTCTCTTAGCAATCTTGAAATATACCATAATATACAATGCAGTTTTTTTGTATTTAGCTTTTATTTTATTTTTTTGAATTTTATTGTTATTGTAACATAGTTGATTGTACATATCTGTGGGGTACAGATTTGAATATCAATACCTGCGTACAGTACGTGATGCTCAAATTAGAATAATTATTATATTCAACAATATATTATGTCATCACTTTTTGTGACCCTTTGCCAATTCATCCCTTCCTCCCCACTTTTGCACCTCTGGTTATCTCAGTTCTCCTTTTGAAAGTTCATCATATTATTGTTTGTTGTTCATTTGTTTGTTTGTTTCTTTTTATTTATATGTTTATTTTTTAGCTCCCATTTACGAGTGAGGATTTACAGTATTTCTCTTTCTGTGCCCAGTTTATTTCACTTAACATGATACAATACATTCTTATCAGCTATAGTCACCCTACTGTGGAATATAACACTTGAACTTATTCTACCTGTCTAACTATATCATAATTTTTAATTGGATATTTTTTAGTGTCATTATATGGTTAGTGTACCCCATGTTTTTATTTTATTTTATATTTTGCTCATTAATATATCTCTAAAGCCTAGTTCAATGCTATTACGTATTAAATAAGCTAATTTACTTAACCAAATTAAATGAGTGATAAGTGAGTGAATTGATAGAAAGAGGCAAAGTGGGGTTAAGGAAGTGCTTGTTTTAAGATATAAAGAATCAAGTGTGCTTAAATATTGATAGAAAAAAGCCAGTAGAGAGGAAAAGCTTGAAGATATGAGACAGTGAAACTCTTGATAAAATCACAAGTGTAGGGAGTATGCTGACATTGGAGAAGCCGCAAATTTTCTATTAGAAACAGGAGAGAAGAAGGAAAGTTAGGTTGTGTATGCCAGAATTTTGTACAGTTGTAGCAGAAATTCGCAAGAGTACCTGCCTAGTGTACTCTACACAGCTTTTTTTTCCCCCAAGAAGGAGAAAGAGAGGGGGAGGAAAAAGGTACTCAGAGTTTGGCAGAGCATAGAGAGGTTTAGAGTAGTTGTGGTGGAAATTGGGGAAGAACCATGACTGAGGAATTAGAATGAATGACAGATAGTGTCCAAAACCCAAGTGAATAAGAGAGTGTGAATTGGTAGTGATAGAGCCATCTGCTTGGTGGTGTAATATTCTCCAGGAGCTCAGGTATAGGAATTGGAGACACAATGTTGGACTAACCCAAGTTTGAAGTTTTGGTCCATTGATACAATGGAAGGACAGGAGATTGCAGATGCCAGCAAACCTTGAAGAACTGTCATTGGCTAAAGCAATATCTTTCCAAAACGATTGCATTTGTTTCCTCTTTTACCTCATTGAAATCTCTTCTCAAATATCATTTTATCAGGGAGTTCTTCCCTGAGGATTCTATTCAAAATATTATTTCTCCTTTTATTTTTATTCTTTATCTCCTTACACAATTTATTGTCCTCTAAGCTCTTACAATTATGTAATTTAGTGTTGTTTATTTATTTACTTATTTATTGCATCTACCTCCTCCTTTAGAATATACACTATATGAGAATGGTGACTTTAAAATTTTTTTTATTTAACTTCAGTCCTAACTATTCCTGAAACATGACAGTAACTCAATCAATATTCAAATTTGTTATTTATTTAAATAATTACTGCAAAGACCCTGAGCACAAAATAACTTTTTAGATAGAAATTTAGGGAAGGTAGTGACATACAAAAAGATAATTATATTTTCAAAGCTAATCAGTACTCACTTCACATGCAATTGTTTTGTTTTGTTTCCGTTAACTTCTGTTTAAATTTAAAATTTTTGAAGCAAAAAAGAGACACAACAATCACAATAATTCCCTGAACTTGTTAGTATAGGCGAACAGATATGATGTTGATGGTGGGAGGGGAGAGAGAGAGAGGGAAAAGGAGGAATTGGTAAAGGGATGTGAAAATCAGCTATACTGTATATTGATAAAGTAAAATTAAATAAATAAATAAACAAATTCAAAAATTTTGAAAGTCCTGACATATGCGTTTGCTCATTTAACTTTCACAATAGGCTTTTGAATGCCCTGTTATTTTTGCATTTTCTTATGCTGAATTTAAAACTCAACTCTTTCATGAGTTCTATAAAATTTTCTCATCTTACTTCCATAGATTAGTGTCATATCACCACAAAAATTTTCTCTTTATACTGAATGACCTTATTACTTTACACTGAGTTTTTTTATTTATAGTATTTGTCTCTTATTATATAGGAAATGTTTGAGCTAGACTTCATTTGCATGCTATTATTATTATCACCTCAACACAAATCCTGCTCCTATTAAATTTGGATAAATATGTGTTGAACTAATTAATTAATCCTCATTTGATGGATAAGAAAACAGCCCATGGAGTGAGATGAGACGAGAAAGAGCACTGGCCTTCTGATGTAAGACCTCATCGTAGTATGTATTATACTTTAGTCATGGATTTATATTCCTAGAACTGCCTTGGGAATTTAATATTTTAAAAGAATCTGAGCATAAACTGCTTGAATTTTACAGCTGAAATAAAGAGCCCCTTAAGCCCTCTGTTTTGTTTTGCACATTTTGTGTGCTTCTGTGAAAATGCTTTTCATATTAGCTGCTCTAAAGCAAAGCAGCATGATTATCTAAACAGCAGTACAGAGTAGTGTCATGCAGCTAAATGGGATGCCTCTTGTAATACAAACAGCCTTAAGGCCTCCAGAATTCGAAATAAAAACAAGAAATCTTTTAAAATCTTTTTTTTTCGTTATTTTTCACAAGAAATTTTTCTGCCATACATACTTATCTGAAATACCTTAATACAGTAACAGAGGCATCCTGGGAACAGTTTTTAGTCCCTGGTTTATTACATTATATTTATGAATCATTTAATCTTACCTAAGTCAGAATGGAATGCCCTTTCTTTGTGGAACATTGGGCTAGGAAAGGATTGGCGGATACTAGGGACAGGTAAAAGTCATGGGTATTGTAGTCAAAAGATCTAGGCAAAGTTCAGAAATTAACTTACAGTATTCCCTCTATATCCACAGGGATTGGTTCCAGGGCCATCCTCAGATGCCCAAGTCCCTGACATAAAATGGCATGGTATTTGCACATAACCCACGCCCATCCTCCTGTATACTTTAAATCATCTCTAAATTAGTTCTAATTCCTAATACAATGTAAATACTATGTAAATAGTTGATATACTGTATTGTATAGGGAATAATGACAAAAAGAAAAGGTCTGTACATGCTTAGTACCTATGCATTTAAAAAAAGTATTTTAGGTATGTAGTTGGTTGAATCCATGGGTGCAGAACCCACATATACAGAGGGCTGGCTGTACTCATATTTAACTCTGCACAAAAGTAAACCATCTGAAATCTAGGAATTCCATTAATGGGAGATCTACTCCCACCAATTCACATTTCTGCCAGGCCCAAAACTGGAATATTATATTGGAAAAAAACTGAGGGATTTGTGCAGAAATGAATTCTTGAGCTATTGGAACAAAGAAAATATTCTAAAATTTTTCGATCAAGATTGAGACAAATTTATTAATATGGGTGCACTGTTCAGGGATTTTTCCATGTGAAAGTTTAAACTCTAGGGATGGCTCTGACATTTTATTCCGTCAGGTGACTGAATCCTGGATTCAGTGGTGGCGTGTATCAAATGAAATTGAAAACTCACTTCTTTTGAATATTATAAAGAATTTAAAGTCTTAGGGTGGTAGGGATGTTGACATCTACTTAAGTGACTTGCTCATCCATCTCTAAATATGCCTCTTAGGAAGCCCCAGGGTTCATTTTCTTTACCAAGATATTGGGAAATACATTCATAAGGCAAGAACCAGAATCCTGGTGGCTGTTCTCTGCAGACCAGGTATGGCAGTGAGATTTTCCACCACTAAAATGGGCTTTCTGATTTCAATGGGGATTTATTGTGGCATCCCCAAGTGGCAGAGGCACATAAATACCATGGGCAAGAGAGAAGGGGATGATTACAGCTGGAGCTGTAGTCAAAGTGGTTTGATCTGCAAAAATATTTATGTCAATTAATCATGATGTGCCTACAACTGAAATAGATGGCTAGACTACTCAAGTGTCTTAATATATGTTAAGAACACAAAAATAAATAACAACAATAACAATCCATTTCTGGTGAATGGAGACTGATTGGAATCGCCATAGTGAACAGCAGTGGCCTGTTCCCCCAATTTCCTCCCATGAGCCAGTTCCTAGACAAAGCCTCTGAAGGAAGCAGGGGCTGTGAAGAAGGAACGTGACCATACTGCCACTAACGTCCACCTTCCATGTTCCTCTTGCCCTTCCTCCAGAAGACCTATGACCATTACCCAGTGTGTTTGTGCATGGTATAGGGAAACACGCAGATTCTCATAGATCATGAGACACTGGCTGTGAACCTCAAATGCCGTTGTGAGTCACCAGGCAGATTGATGACTTTCTCGGAGGCCAGTTGATAAAGAGCTTTAGCCTGCATGACTTGGTCCCTAACACCTTCTCGCCCTCCACTCTGTGGTTATTTCCTGTCATTATAGGGGCAGGAAAAAGCTACACTGCTTAGGGAGGAAGAGTCATCTCTGCTGACAGCAGAGGCTCAGCAGAAATAAGTTTCACTCGTGTAGGTCATGTTTTTAATGGTATTAATAATATTATTAGTAGTAATTATAACAGTAGCTAACATTTATTGGATAACTACTATATTCCAGGTACTGTTTCAAGCTCTTTATATTAACATTAATTACAGATCAGAAATAGGATTAAATCATTTTGAGATTATTTCTAACATTGGGATTATGGCTGTAAGGTTTACTTAGAATCAGTGATTGGGCAATGTGTACTTTTGCTCATAGCATGTGTTCTCTCAGTCAAGTAGTCTTTCTCATAATAATAAATTTAGACTGCCTATTTATCACTTTTTAAAAAATAACCTTATTACTTTAGAGCAATTTTAGATTTACAGAAATATTGCAAGAGTAGTACAGAGAATTCCCAGATTCCCACACCTGGTTTCACATATTATTAATTAATAAACCAGTATTGATTTACTCAGATTTCCATAGTTTTTACTTAATGCTCTTTTCTGTTCCATGATCCCATCATGAATGTAACATTGCATTTAGTCCTCACATCTTCATAGGCTCCTCTTACCTGAGACAATTTTCTTTGTTTTTGAGGACATTGACAGTTTTGAGGAGTATTGGTTAGCTGTTTTGTAGAGTATCCCTCAGATGGGATTTATCTGATGTTTTTTCTCATTAGACTGGGGTTATGGGTTTTTAGGAGGTAGACCACAGGGGTATAGTGCCATTTTTATCATATCATATCAAGGGTACACACTATCAACTGACTTATCTCTGTTGATTTTAACCCTGATCACTTGGCTGAAGTAAAGTGTGTACCTCAAACAATTCTCCCCTGTAAAGTTTTCTCCTTTCTTTGTCCCTGTCCGTACTGTACTTTTTGGAAGGAGGTCACTGTGCACTTAAGCCCACACTTAAGGCACGGGGAGTTATACTATCTTTCTTGAGGGCAGAGTATCTACATCCATTATTTGAAATTCTTCTGCACACATTCGTCTTTTCTCCTCCCATTTATTATTTTATTTAATCATTTATTTATATCAGTGTGGACAATGGATATTTACTTTATACTTCAGGTTATGATTCAATATAACTTTATTTATTTTGTTGCTCAAATTATTGCAGCTTTGCCCATTGGTAGCTCTTTCAGTTGGCTTCAGTAGCCCCTTGACATACCCCCATCACTATGTGTGCTTTTTTCTTAGCACTTCTTTACTTTCTGGCGCTACAATATTCTTTGGGCTCATCTTGTATATTTTCTGTCCCAGTCCTAGAATCAGCCATTTCTCTGAGGAGTACTGGTTGTATTTCTCAGAGGATGGTATTAGAAACCAAAATCTGGGTGCTAGGAATCACTTTTTAACGTAGAGTACTGCTGTGTTTATTTGAAGATTAACTCTGCTTAAACAACACCTAACCCTGTGTTATGAACTGAATTGTGTTTCCATAAAATTTGTATGTTGAAGCCGTAACCTCCAATGTGACTGTATTTGAAGACAGGGTCCTTAGGGAGGTAACTAAGGTTAGATAAGGTCATAAAGGTGGGGTCCTAAGCCCATAAAACTGATGTTTTTATAAGAATTGGAAGAGATATCAGAGATCTCTTTCTCTTTACTAAGTGAAGACAAAATGATAAGAAGGCTGTCTACAAGCTATGAAGAGAGGACTCATAGAGAACTAACCCTAATGGCACTCTGGTCTTAGACTTCTGGCCTCCAGAACTGATAAAAAACAAAATTCTGTTGTTTAAGCCACCAGTCTGTGGTAATGGCAGCCCTAACTGACTAATATACCTAGTGCTATAAGTTTTGCTTCCAAGATCATAAAAACTGCAGTCTGACTTCTTTGCCTTCTGCTGACTTATTGTGCAGATGAGACACATTTACTGCTTCTAAAGCCTCTGATACAGGAAAAATACAAATAAGTAAAAGGAATAGTTGAACAATTTTTCAGCCTTTGACACAGAGAGGTATCTACTTCTGTTGTTCAGCTTACAATGGAATTTACATGGATTTACTTCCTTCAGAGTTATGTTTGTAAAGTTGAAATATTACTGTAATAATCTAAAGGTGTAACAAACATATTGCCATGGTCCTAATTGTTCAGCAATGTATTAACATGAGATGCTTTAAAAAGCAACAGCACCATTGCCAACAATGACAACAATAAACCAATGAGCTACGACTCAAAATATAGCAAGAAAATAGAGTGAGTAAAATGGAGTAAAAGTCTTATGCCACATTTCTGATTATCATTTGAACACATGTTCATATGTATAGTGAAGTGCTATGGAGGGATATAGATGGTATGTCTAAGCTATGTTATACAAACTATCTGATCCCCATTCGATGCTTGGGGAACACGGTTAAAGGCTGCATGCCGATGTGAGGACTTATGTGAGGGTGATGTTAATGCCACTTAGGACCATATAGGAAGGCCGTACGAGGACAAATCCAACATAGAGAAGAGTACAGAGTCTAGAGAACTGCAGGTAACTGGAACCAGAGCCCTGATATAAACATGCTTAAACCTCCTCTACCTTCCGATGTGTCAATTACACAAAACAATATATCCTCTTCGTAGGTTATTGTTTAAGATTATTTGAGTCATTATTTTTCTGCTCCTTGCAAATAGACACAATCCTATGCATTCCTAAAAGAGGTTCTGGAAAAAAATACTCTGTAAAGCAGAAACGATGATTGCATTTCCATTTTTTATTATATCATAAAGCTTTGAGCAAATAAAAGGAATAATGGAGATTAAATTTAAATTTACATTTAGAATCTCTTCTTCAAAGTAATGAATGATAATCAATAACCAAGTTCTCCCACTGGGTTTATGTAATTCATTGCAACTTGCTAATCGAGAGGGATTGCTCTCTTTTAAGGATGTTTTGGAAGATGGCGGCGGCTGCGGTGGCTGGCGCGGAGTAGCTGAGGTGGAAAAGGTGGCCACTGGGCCTCAGGCAGCCGGGAAACTTGTGGACCTTCCTCTGGCCATCTCTTAAGGGAGGACTGCTGCTGCTGGCCGGTCGTGGGGGCTCAACGCCACTTTGCCCCCGGCAGGAGAGGCTGCCTCATTTACAGGCAACAGCTTTGAAGTGTGGAGCAGGAAAAGAACTGATTCTTAGCTGCAAAAGTGAGTCTTGAAACAGGGAACACGGCGCCAGGGCTGCTGTGGATGCAGCCAGGATCCCGGAGGCTGGGGCCGCACTGAAGGCGGCCAGCTGCCCTATTCAGGATTCGAGGTTTCAGGCCGGCATTAAAGAAGATTCCTGGGAGCGCCCGAGCGGCGCCGCGTCTGAACAGACCGAGGCGGCAGCGCCGAGAACACGGAAGGCAACAAACCAGAGACAGAGCGAGCGCCCGACCTGGCACAGCACTGTGAGTGATCCCTGGCACAGCTCTGTTCGGGGGTGAATGCCCACGCGGCTCCCGCCTGCACCACCAGGCCACTCATTGCCACGGTGCTGCCTCCATTTTCCCAGGTGCGGGCAGCTCCGCCCTGCTCGGCCATCACTGAGCCCATTTGCTTGGCCTGGCGCGGGGCTTTCCGGACCCTGCGGGCCGACCTCCTCTCCCACTCCCTCCGCGGTTCTCTGGCAGGGCTGGGGGTGTGGGGCGTCCCGACCAGTTTTGGGAGGGCTAGGAAGTACGGGCGGGCCGACTGTCACTCCACCACACCCTGGACTCCGGCCCCGGTAAACTTCCTGTTACTGGGAGGCAGATACCATCTCTGCGACCACCAGTTTGGAAAAAAGCCTAACGAATTTCTGGTTGGGAATAGTGTGGTAGGAGAGTTCCCAGGCCCGCTTGAACCTGCCAGAGAGCAGGCTGCAGGCAGGCACTAGACTCGGTTTATACCGGGGGGATACAAAGGTGAACAAGACCCGAGAAAGATCTACACAGTGCTACAAAGGCACCCAGAGAGACCGGTCGTCTGTGCCTAGCAGAAACCTGGTAGACTTCCTGGGCGAGGCGGTGCTGAGCAGGGTCTTGAAGGCCCAGCTGATAGACGAGGGGTGCAGAAGACACGCCCCAGCCCAGCACAGTGTGCACAGAGGGGGGAGACGAGCGGCCAGGGAGGCGGAGACTCGACAGAAACCACACACCCGGTGGGGTCGCCACTGCACGATCTAACAACCTGGGCCAGAGCACACGGAACGGGGAGAAGTCCTGTACAGAAAGTGAAAGCTCAACAGAGATCACACACCCTGTGGTACGTGATCCACCAGCCCAGCAGAGTACAAGCTGACCAGAAAGGTGGATCCCCGGAGAAGCCCAAGACCCGAGGCAACCACACACACAAGACACTAGAGGCCAACTGAGCAGTCACGGTGGGAGCCATACCAAATTGGCAACCACAGCAACATCCTAGTTAGTCATTAGTCTTAAACCGGTGGACTGTGAAACCCCCTGCAACAATGAATAAACACCAAAAAAAAGACACCAGAAATACAAAAAATCAAGAAAGTACACCACCAAAAGTTAATAAATCTCATACTCTAGATCCTATAGAACAAGAAGCCCTTGAAATAACTGACAAGGAATTTCGAGTGATAATTCTAAGGAAACTGAATGAGATACAAGAAAACTCAGCTAGACATCATGATGAAATGAGGAAAAGTATACAGGATCTGAAAGAGGAAATATACAAGGAAATCAATGTCCTGAAAAAAAATGTAGCAGAACTTGCTGAACTGAAGAAGTTATTCAGCGAAATAAAAAACACAACGGAGAGTTTAACCAGCAGGCTTGTCGAAGTTGAAGAGAGAACCTCTGAACTTGAAGATGGGCTGTTTGAAATAACACAAGCAGACAAAAAGAAAGAAAAAAGAATCAAGGACATGGAAGAAAATCTGAGAGAGATATCAGACAACCTCAAGCGCTCAAATATCCGAGTCATGGGTATTCCAGAAGGGGAGGAAAATGGAGATTCCATTGAAAACATATTCAACAAAATAGTGGCAGAAAACTTCCCAGGTATAGGAAAAATCACAGATCTTCAGATCCAGGAAGCTCAACGATCTCCAAACGTATTCAACCCAAAAAGGCCTTCTCCAAGACATGTCATAGTCAAATTGGCAAAACTCAGAGACAAAGAGAGAATCTTAAAAGCTGCAAGAGAGAAGCGTCAAATCACCTATAAGGGAGCCCCAATCAGGTTAACATCAGACTTTTCATCACAAACCCTAAAAGCTAGAAAGGAATGGGATGATATTTTCAAAATACTAAAAGACAAAGATTGCCAGCCAAGAATACTCTACCCTGCAAGGCTATCCTTCCGAAATGAGGGGCAAATAGTATATTTCTCAGACAAACAAAAACTGCGGCAGTTCACTACCACAAGACCACCCTTACAAGAAATCCTCAAGGGAGTACTGGGTTTGGTTCCTGAAAAATAACTACCACTGCCATAAAAACCTAAGAAAAATCTAAACCCGCTAGTACAATAAAAATGGCATTCATGAAGAGAAAACAAGCTAACAAAAACACTATCTACAACCTAAGGAACCAACAAACAAAGAAACCAAACAGTAAATCAGAAAGCAAGGAACAAAAGACACCTAAGACAACCAAACAACCAATAAAATGCTAGGAATAAATCAACACCTTTCAATAACAACTCTTAATGTTAAAGGCTTAAATTCCCCAATTAAAAGACACAGACTGGCTGACTGGATCAAAAAGCAGGACCCAACTATATGCTGCCTACAAGAGACCCACCTCACCCATAAAGATTCACACAGACTAAGAGTGAAAGGATGGAAAAAGATTTACCATGCAAACAGAAAAGAAAAACGAGCTGGAGTGGCTATTCTTATATCTGACAAAATAGACTTTAAACTAAAAACCATAAAAAGAGACAATGAGGGACACTACTTAATGATAAAAGGACTGATCCATCAAGAAGACATAACAATCATAAATATGTACGCACCCAATGTTGGAGCAGCCAGATTTATAAAACAAACTCTATTAGACCTAAAGAAGGAAATAGACACTAATACCATAATAGCAGGGGACCTGAACACTCCACTGTCAATATTAGACAGATCATCTAGGCAAAGAATCAGTAGAGAAACACAAGATCTAAACAAGACTCTAGACCAATTGGAATTGGCAGATATCTACAGAACATTCCACCCAACAACCTCAGAATATTCATTCTTCTCATCAGCACATGGATCATTCTCCAGGATAGATCACATATTAGGTCACAAATCAAGTCTCAATAAATTCAAAAAAATTGGAATTATCCCATGTATCTTCTCAGACCACAATGGATTAAAACTAGAAATTAATAACAAACAAAACTCTGGAAACTATACAAACACATGGAAATTAAACAGCATTCTACTTAATGACATATGGGTCCAAGAAGAAATCAAGCAGGAAATCAAAAAGTTTATTGAAACTAATGAAAACAATGATACATCATACCAAAACCTGTGGGATACTGCAAAAGCAGTATTGAGGGGAAAATTTATTGCATTAAATGCTCACTTCAGAAGAATGGAAAGATGGCAAGTGAACAACCTAACACTTCACCTTAAAGAACTAGAAAAACAAGAACAATCCAATCCTAAAGTTAGCAGACGGAAAGAAATCATTAAGATCAGAGCAGAACTGAATGAAATTGAAAACCAAAAAACAATTCAAAAGATCAACGAATCAAAAAGTTGGTTTTTTGAAAAGATAAATAAAATTGACAAACCATTAGCATGGCTAACAAAAAAAAGAAGAGAGAAGACTCAAATAACAAAAATTAGAAATGAAAAAGGCGATATTACAACTGATTCATCTGAAATACAAGGAATCATTCGAGACTACTATAAACAACTGTACGCCAACAAATTTGAAAATCTGGAGGAAATGGATAAATTTCTGGACACACACAAGCTCCCAAAACTGAACCGTGAAGACGTAGAAAATCTGAACAGACCAATAACAATAAAGGAGATTGAAGCTGTTATCAGAAGGCTCCCAACAAAGAAAAGCCCAGGACCAGATGGATTCACAGCAGAATTTTACCAAACATTCAAAGAGGAATTGACACCGATTCTTTACAAACTATTCCAAAAGATTGAAACGGACGCAAATCTCCCAAACTCATTCTATGAAGCAAACATCATCCTGATACCAAAACCAGGTAAAGATATAACCAAAAAAGAAAACTACAGGCCGATATCCTTGATGAATATAGATGCAAAAATCCTCACTAAAATACTAGCAAACAGAATACAGCAACACATACGAAAAATTATTCATCACGATCAAGTGGGATTCATCCCAGGGATGCAAGGTTGGTTCAACATACGCAAATCAATAAATGTGATACACCATATTAATAAACTCAAACACAAGGACCATATGATCATCTCTATAGATGCTGAAAAAGCATTTGATAAAGTTCAGCACTCATTCATGACAAAGAACCTCTATAAGTTAGGTATAGAGGGAAAGTATCTCAACATAATTAAAGCCATATATGACAAACCCACTGCCAATATCATCCTGAATGGGGAAAAGCTGAAAGCTTTTCCTTTAAGAACAGGCACTAGACAAGGATGCCCACTCTCACCACTCCTATTCAACATAGTGTTGGAAGTACTAGCCAGAGCAATCAGAGAAGAGAAGGAAATAAAGGGCATCCAGATTGGAAAAGATGAAGTCAAACTGTCCCTGTTTGCAGATGACATGATCCTATATATCGAACAGCCTAAAACCTCTACAAAAAAACTGTTGGAATTGATAAATGATTTCAGCACAGTAGCAGGATACAAAATCAACACACAAAAATCAGTAGCATTTCTTTTCTCCAATAGTGAACATGCAGAAGGAGAAATCAAGAAAGCCTGCCCATTTACAATAGCCACCAAAAAAATAAAATACTTAGGAATTGAGTTAACCAAGGAGGTGAAAAATCTCTATAATGAGAACTACAAACCACTGCTGAGAGAAATTAGAGAGGATACAAGAAGATGGAAAGATATTCCATGCTCTTGGATTGGAAGAATCAACATAGTGAAAATGTCCATACTACCCAAAGTGATATACAAATTCAATGCAATCCCCATCAAAATTCCAAAGACATTTTTCTCAGAAATGGAAAAAACTATTCAGACATTTATATGGAACAATAAAAGACCACGAATAGCCAAAGCAATGCTCAGCAAAAAAAATAAAGCTGGAGGCATAACACTACCTGACTTTAAGCTATACTACAAAGCTATAATAACCAAAACAGTATGGTACTGGCATAAAAACAGACACACTGACCAATGGAATAGAATAGAGAATCCAGAAATCAACCCACACACTTACTGCCATCTGATCTTTGACAAAGGCACCAAACCTATTCACTGGGGAAGGGACTGCCTCTTCAGCAAGTGGTGCTGGGATAACTGGATATCGATATGCAGGAGAATGAAACTAGATCCATACCTCTCACCGTATACTAAAATCAACTCAAAATGGATTAAGGATTTAAATATACACCCTGAGACAATAAAACTTCTTAAAGAAAACATAGGGGAAACACTTCAGGAAATAGGACTGGGCACAGACTTCATGAATACGACCCCAAAAGCACGGGCAACCAAAGGAAAAATAAACAAATGGGATTATATCAAACTAAAAAGCTTCTGCACAGCAAAAGAAACAATTAAAAGAGTTAAAAGACAACCAACAGAGTGGGAGAAAATATTTGCAAAATATACATCTGACAAAGGATTAATATCCAGAATATATAAGGAACTCAAACAACTTTACAAGAAGAAAACAAGCAACCCAATTAAAAAATGGGCAAAAGAGCTAAGTAGGCATTTCTCTAAGGAAGATATCCAAATGGCCAACAGACATATGAAAAAATGCTCAACATCACTCAGCATCCGGGAAATGCAAATCAAAACCACATTGAGATACCATCTAACCCCAGTTAGGATGGCTAAAATCCAAAAGACTCTGAACGATAAATGCTGGCGAGGCTGCGGAGAAAAAGGAACTCTCATACATTGTTGGTGGGACTGCAAAATGGTGCAGCCTCTATGGAAAATGGTATGGAGGTTCCTTAAACAATTGCAAATAGATCTACCATACGACCCAGCCATCCCACTGTTGGGAATATACCCAGAGGAATGGAAATCATCAAGTCGAAGGTATACCTGTTCCCCAATGTTCATCGCAGCACTCTTTACAATAGCCAAGAGTTGGAACCAGCCCAAATGCCCATCATCAGATGAGTGGATACGGAAAATGTGGTACATCTACACAATGGAATACTACTCAGCTATAAAAACGAATGAAATACTGCCATTTGCAACAACATGGATGGACCTTGAGAGAATTATATTAAGTGAAACAAGTCAGGCACAGAAAGAGAAATACCACATGTTCTCACTTATTGGAGGGAGCTAAAAATTAATATATAAATTCACACACACACATACACACATACACACACAAACCGGGGGGCGGGGAGGAAGAAGATATAACAACCACAATTATTTGAAGTTGATACAACAAACAAACAGAAAGGACATTGTTGGGGGGGAGGGGGGGAGGGAGAAGGGAGGGAGGTTTTGGTGATGGGGAGCATTAATCAGCTACAATGTATATCGACAAAATAAAATTAAAAGAAAAAAAAAAAAATGGGAGCTAAGGAAACGCTGCTCCCATTTAAATAAATGAAACTCCTCTTCCTGTTTTAAAAAAAAAAAAAAAAAAAAAAAAAAAAATAAGGATGTTTTGGTCTTGATAGTCAGTTAAACCTAAGAATCGTCTCATTATGAGAAAAAGTTAGGTAATGGAGACTCTTTGGCATATTGGGAAATAAAAGGAAGTGATTAAGTTGGTAATTTTATGCAGATAAAAATCAAAGCACCAGAAGAGAAAGGATACAAAAAGGGTGAGACTTTCAGGAAGTGCCAAGCTGTCTCTTGTGATTCTTTTGCATAACAAATACAACTTTTTTCACTCAATCAACAATGTAGAGACTAACTACAGGGATGGCTATAATGGGCTGAACACTTAGAAAATATTGTGGGGGGAGAAAGAGAGAACTTGCTGATAACACAGTACTTGCAAAACAAGCTTTTGCTATTTCCCTCTTGACACCGGGTCTGTTGTCTACCAGGGCAATCATATCCAACAGTAATTGTCTGACAATTGTTCCGCACTGAGAAAATACTTCTGATTACAGACATTAACACGTTTAGGCATTAAACCTCCACACTGTAATTACCCTTGAGCTTATTCTCACAAATGAATTAATATGCTGATCGCTTGGACTAATACAACCAGCAAAAGGGTGATGAATTGCTTCCAAATCAGATAAAATGAAGCATGACATCATTTAATTAATTTCATGGAAGTTGGGGGTTGAGGCAGAAAGAAACATTTCCACTGGGGCTGTCTTCCCAGAACGGGGTGTGAAGCACGGTTAGGAAGTAGGGAAAGGAGGATGAAACCCAGTGTTGCTGAAAACTCCTGTGCTTTTGATCAAGGGGTCTGCATACTCCAAGGTACCATTTGAAACAGTTATACTTTTGTAGCCAATTGCCCAGAGCAGGGCTGATGTGCTAATGGACCTTGAGATGACTACCCCAGTGGAAGATCTTAGAAGGCAAAATATGCTTGTCTCTCCATTGCAATGCTGAGAATAATTTGCCTTGTTAAATGATTAGCTGGAACTAAAATGGCACAAATGTTGAAAACTTGGTTCTAAAATTAAAAATCTGTCCAGCAAACAAAAGAACAAAAAATGTGGACTAAAAGGTGTGCTAAGGAGGTTTGATTATGACATGAAATGAATTTTCCTTCCTCATTCATACCCAACTGAGGTTGAGAGCCTTGGTAAGCAGCAAAGTGTCTGGGTACATAGAAAGAGAATGTTCCTGATCTGGATCAAAATGTGACTTGCTTGTGTAACCATAAGGATAGTAATTCATCTTCCTGACTAGTGCCTGTGTTGTTTAGACCCCAGAGTTACTAACAAATCGATAGTGCTTTATTTAGATCATGGCTTGATTTCCTCCACTATCTCTTACCCATTTCCACCTTTTCAAGAGGCCTGAATCACCTCACTAGAAATTTTTAAGAGTGTCACATGCTAGATTAACATGGCTTCCTTTATTACCTTTACATAGAATTTTGAGGCTATCTTTGAGATCTAGGACTACTAAAAGTCCAGTGGATAGCAAAACAAAATAAAAATTTGATGCATTTGAGCTATAATTTTATATTCTTGTATTTTTACAGAAAAAAATAAATCATGTTTATGTTTTTGTTATGTAACAGTAAACAAAAACCTGTTATGATTTTTTCTCATCTTTCATTTGTTTTCCTTTTATTGAGTAAGAGTGCATAACTTTACAGAAATGGGTTTTCAACAATCCTTGTCAATTAATTAAATCTATCTATGTGAGAGTTTCAAGCTTAGTCTTACGTTTGGTTTGGATCGCAGCTACTTGCTGTGTGACTTTAGGCAACTTATTAGAGTCTAAACTTTCTTAACTATAAAATGAGTTTAATCTCACATACTCATAAGCTTGTGTCATCAATTGTTGAAATTGCCAACATTTATTATTAGCATGATTCTATTAATTTGACATGTTGATCTTGCATCCATTCAACAAACACCCACTCCTACATTGATATAAACCCTCCAAATAGTCCCTGTGCTCCCACTCTTACCCATCTTCAAGCTTTTCTTTTCTTTTTTTTGCACAGCAATGAGAATAATCATCTTAGGGCCGGCCCGTGGCTCACTCGGGAGAGTGCGGTGCTAATAACACCAAGGCCCCGGGTTCGGATCCCATATAGGGATGGCCGGTTCGCTCACTGGCTGAGCGTGGTGCTGACAACACCAAGTCAAGGGTTAAGATCCCCTTACTGGTCATCTTTTAAAAAAAAAAAAAAAAGAGAATAATCATCTTAAAATAAAAATAATATTTATTACACCCTCTACTTAATATCCTTCAGTAATCTGACTTTATACTTAAAATGAAAATCCAAAGTTCTTTCCATGGCTCTGTGGAAGACAAAGATATGCCGTCCTAAAATATGCCTCTTTGGCACAAGGATTGTTGTGCTGAAGTAAATTAATACGAAGCAGATGCAGGAAAGCCCTCTGCCCTCCCTCTATTTGCCTAAAAGCAGGACAAAAGGTATCCCATCCTCCTCTCTATCAGGAAGAACAAAGGTTAACCACTGAAGACAACTTTAGACACTTTGTAGCCTGGAGATGGCACCGGAGCAATCCACATTAACAAGCTTTATTAACTATCCTTTTCTGACATGTATTTGCCCTCCCACAAGTGGCCACCCCGGAGACTCAAAGTTCTTTTCTTTTGTGTTATCACTCCTCCAAAAACTTACTGTTCTTTGTTGAAAATGCTATATAAGCTGAAATCCAAAGACACCTCGGATATCTCCCGTGTATACATGAAATATGCATGTTAATAATCTTCTGTTTGTTCAGTTATAGGGTCTGTTCCAGCTAAGAATTTATGGGGTTGAAAATTATTTTTCTTCTCTATAACTCCTACCTCTCCAATTCATCTGTATTGCTTTCTATCCAACTCTTTCTATTCAAATATTAAAGATGAAAATAAAGAGACCAGAGTGAGCACAGTGTGGAAAAGTTTTCCTGTCCAGGAAATATGATATAGTACAGAGTCTCAGCTCTGGGTTGAGAAAATTGGATAAGGGAGAAGAGGCTATGTTTTTTAACCCTCCATCCCCCCAAAAGGAACATCTGTAGTTCATCTGAGGAAAGCAAAGTCTCTAGTGCTATGTGTTGGGTGTATACAGTGAAGCTCATTGGTTTGGGTGAGTGCTAGGGGCTGAGGTGGTTTATGCTGAGCATGTGGAGAGCCCATCTGGGATGGTGGGGTCCAGCTGCCTTTTACCAGGGTGCCACGCCAGCATCAAGATTATGGTGCCCAGTCAGGTCTGCACCATGGCACACAGGCTAGCCGGCCAGGTCAGGACTTGTCACTTGCCTTAAACATGCCTCAAGTCTTTTGCACACGTTCTTCCGTCTGCATGGAACATCTTCTCTTCACATAGCTCTATTTTTCTTTCTTCAGGTCGCAACTCAAATTTTAACTCTTCAAAGAGGTCTTCCTTGATCACACTTTCATCCCCTAGTATCATTCTCTCTCTCAGCTTGTTTTTCTTCATTGCACTTACTTACAATAATTTGTAATTATTCTACTTATTTACTTTGCTGTATGTATGTGTTTGTCTGTATATTAGTCTGCTCCTGTTGCTCACAGTAGAAACCTGAAACTTGGTAATTTATAAAGAAATGAATTTTTTTTCTTATACTCTGGAGGCTGGGAAGTCCCTAGTCCAGGGGATGCATTTGGGGAGGGCCGTCTGAATGGGAACTATCTACAGGGTCCCTTGGTGACTAGGGTGTCACATAGCAAGAATGGGCTAAGCAAGAGAGAGCTTATCTTCTCGCTTGCTCTCCTTATAATGCTATCAGGTCCACGACCATTACTCCATGAACTGATCGGTCCATTCACAAGGGTACAGTCCTCACAATCTAATTATCTCTTAAATGTCCCACCTTTCAAATACCATGATCAGATTTCCTGTCCTCTTAGTACTGTTACAATGGAGATCAAGCTTCGATGAGTTTTGGGGGAACATGCAATCCACAGGAGTCTGTTTATCTATTAGTTAGTTAGTTAGTTAGTTAGTTAGTTAGTTTGTTAGTTTGTTTGTTTGTTTGGTATCTTGCCAGTACACACTCTAACCAACTGAGCTAACTGGCCAGCTCAATCTGTCTAGCAGTTCTGTATCCTATAAGACTGTAAGCTTCATATGGGGATCAATCTGCAGTAAAAGATAAATACAATTGTTTTTCCACCTCATTTTCTTTCATTCAACAGGCAAAAGGAAAGCTATGATGCTTGAACGGGCATCAAAAAATCTAGTTATATTTAGTTCATAGGTATTAAAGATACCTATTACATTTTTCAGGGATATTAACAGTGGATCAAAATTAATATTCCTTTAATAAAAAACAAAAAACTTCATTTTTGTATGCATGTTGTTAATATTTGTATATTTGTATGCAGTCAGCCTTCGGAGCAAGCAAATGTCCTCTAACTGCAATTTCAGCCTGGTCAAGGTAACAGACCTTTTTCATTAAGTACTTCCAAATTTCTAATCTATTCATGAACGTGAAAAATCTGTGCTAATTAAAGCTTGTCATATAGGCCAATAGTGCAGAGAAGACCTGGGAGGTTCCTAGGATTTAAAGAAGCACACTCTACATTAAATATGACTAGGATTTTCTGCACCACGATGCAAGATGTTGCTTCATTCTGGTTTTGTTACCTGATTAATGGGTGGCTGTTAAACTGTTCGATGGGATTTTCACTTTGTAAAATGTTGATCGATTTTTGTAGCTAAAAAAAGGGAAACCCCCCAATGTGGGGAACATTTGCTAGAACAAATTTAGTAGGTAAAAATCCCCACTTCTTTTACATCGCCCTGCCATGTGCCTCAAGAATTTCAAACTCAAAAGTATTTAGAAGTCTGGCAGAGTGATTTTATTTTTTATTGACAGGGTACGCTGTGCAAAATGAAGAGCTTTGTGCTAGCTAAAGGGAGTAGCCACTGTCAGTTGCAGTAAATTCTTGCCATGCAAGAAAAAATACAGTTTTGCCAAATTTTCTTACTTTTCAGGAAAAGCCAGATGTCAACATTTTTCAAAAATTAAATATATTTAAATACTAGCAACTAATTATAAATAATTAAAAACATTTCATGGGTAAAAAACAGAAGCCTGTGGGCTAAGTATTCTTCACGGCATTATTCACTGGAGGTATAATGTAAAACATATCTATCATTGTAAATTTTCTAGTAGTAGCCTCATTAAAAAGAGTAAAAAAAAGTAGGTGGCATTAATTTAAATAGTGTATTTTATTTAACCTATTATATATAAAATATTATATTTTCAACATGTAATCAATATAAAAAATTATTGATGAGATATTTTACATTATTTGTGTTATACTCCATCCTCAAAATTTGTCTTTTACACTTGCAATACATTTCAATTTGGGTACTAGGTTTTCATTAGTGCCCATATCGGAAATACTTGATCTGTATTTAGATTTCATAAAATGTACAGTTGAAAAAGTAGATTCATATACTCAAGTTTTCCCAAATATCTCTAAGAGTTTTCCAATACCTGAACTGAGTACCAGTTTTAAACCTAAAATGAGTTAATTAAAGTTAAGTCAAATGATAGTCAGTCTCTCAGTTGCACTAGCTACATTTAAGGGGCCCAATACCTAAATGGTGCTATTGACTACCATATTGAATAGTATAGCTCTAAAGCTCTAATTGCTCCATTTCAGCAATTCCTAAAGGAGAAGAGAAATGTTAAATACTAAGAGAGAGGGAGGACACTGATTTCTCCATTTATGTGCAAGGAAGCAACTCTCCAGGGTATAAGTCGGTTCCTTTATGGTGTTCTGGACTGGAAATCAAACAGTGATGAGGCATTCTAAATGAGATTCTCTTTTGCCTCTGGAAACACACATCTTTGAAAGTCTGAAAGATCCTATTTCAGTTTGAGATGTCAAATTCACCTTTGAATTATCCATATTTTAACTTTTTAAAACTTACCCAATGCCTGTTTACTATGAAAACATATACAGGTAAACACAAAGCATCACACCACCAGCTCCCCCAAATACACAACTCCACTACCAGGGATACATTTCATATTCATTTTGGTGTACATCCTTTCAGATCATGCACACACATGAGTTATTTATATACCTGGGAATATCTAAACCTTTCTTAACAGAGAACATTAAAAGCTGCTTTTACAAGCTTATTGCATTTTGAGTTGGATGCCCTAGGAGTTCTGCAGAATTTTCTCTTAGGGAGAGAATGGCTCTTCTGATTTGGCAAAACCTGCTGAATGCTTTTTAATTGCACAGTGTTAGGCTTGTAGATATAGTCTGAAAGGGGAGTGTTATTACGAAAATTAAATTGATTTGCCCAATATCATAGAGGAATATTAAGATTTTGAGTCCTTTCCTGGCAAGCAGTGGTTTGGGATGAGGAACTGATACCATAGTGAGGTACAGAAATTAGTCTCTGAAGAGAGAAAACCTGGCCAGGCAATAGGACAGAAGAAACCTATTGGGAGAGTAATTGACCTACAGGTGTAGGTCACCTAGATGTGTGAAGATGACCTAGGGATTTAGAACTGGACAGTCTAATAAGCAATGTTAATTTGCTGCCTGTTCTGTGCCATGCTATAATCTTCTCTAGATATTCCTAAGCAGAAGTCTTGGAGATAGATACAAAATAGCTGTGTGTAAGCTGTTTTCTGGACAGTGAGGAAAGAAACCCTCTATTCCTTGCCTGAGGCAAAATGGATTATAGAAATGAGCTATTCTAGAATGTAAGACCGGAATGGGAATCAAGAAGCTTGTTAGAAGGAGCGCAAAAATGTCAGCTTCTTGATAATCTTTGGGGTATTGGGTAGAGAGCTTGACTACCCACAGTACTTGGGATTGGGCTCCAGTAATTTATTAAAATTTTAAAAAATTTACTGTAGAGGTCTGTGTGACATTAACGTAACAGGTATCTGAATCACATATTTAAACATGTTTTTGTTGTACGTGTTTGAAGTATACGTTTTTTAAAAACAGTTTCATATAGTACAAACTGCTTAATCATATTCTCTTTGTTTTATTTTTAATGGCTAAATGTTTCACTACATTAATAAACCATGATATGTTTAACTAGTTTCTGATTGTTAGACATTTAGGTTGCTTCCATTTTTCATTAAAATAAATCACATTATGGTTAACATTCTTACACAAAATTTTTTGAAGATAAATTTCCTGAAACTTAATTTCTAAGTTGAAATAGCCAAAAAATTTAATTAAAAAAAATTGACTCATATCTCATGGGAAAATCCCTTTCCTTGATCTGATAATTACCTATCTTTTTAACATTACTAATCTTATAGGAGAAAATTGGTGCCTCACCATTTTAGTTTTTATTTCTTTTATTTTAGTGAATGTGAATATTTTTATATTTATTGGCCAATTGAATTTCTTCTTGTCAATATGGCATCATTATTCCCATTTTGATGCAGGTCCTCTAAAAGCATAGCAATGTCAGGTAGAATACAAATACAGAAACAGAAGAAATCGTTGGGTTAAATACAAATTTATCTAGACAAATATTATTGAAAAATGTATCTTTGCTCATTTTTATCTTGCATTAATCGTTCCAATACTGATTTGCTAGAATTGTTTTTATTTTATTTTATTTTTTATTATTATGAATATTCATGAGATACAAAGCTACTTGTCACCCCTTGTGCCCATGATGTGAGGGCCAGATTCATACTAGGGGCATACCCATTACCAGAAATTGCTTTTGCACCCTGTGTCCCCACCCAATTATCCTTCAACCTTCTTCCCCATATTAAATTATAAACCTTTAATTTACCATATATTATGATTTTCGATTTAATCTTTATCTTTTTAACACTTTTTTGGTCATACATGGGGGGGTCTTCAAAAAGTTCATGGAAAGATTTGTATTATCTTTGAATTCTATTTTTCCATGAACTTTTTGAAGTACTCTCATACAAATTTTTGTTTTTTATATTATTGAGTCTTTTCTCAGGTATTTCCGTTACAGTTTCTCTCTGTTTCATGCTTAGAATTTCTGCAAGCTTATTTAAAAGACTAGCATTCTTAATTATTGTACTTGTATCATAATAATTTCTCAACAGGTCTTATATGAAGACTGAAATATTATTTTATTTTATTTTATTTTTTCAATTTTTTTGCTTTACCATTACATAATGTAAATATTCTTTGTAGCCCTTTGTCGGGTCCACCGCCGGCCAACCCGAACAGTCCTAGCCTCGTTCCTTTTGGTGGGCGAGCGAATGGCCCGGGATTCCTCTTTCCCTCCTGTCCCCTTTGGAAGGAGACGGGTGAAGAGAGCCATGAAGAGAGGTGAGCACACCACCGGCCCCTCAAAAACAGCCCAGTTAAAGGACACTCAGACGCAGCAGGGGTTCTGGAGAGCAGTTCTGTTTTATTACCACACAAGCACTTGCTTTTATAGGCAGATAGGGAGGGGAGGTTTTAACATAATCCAATCAGCTTAAAGGTCAAGGGCATGCATCCTGTCTCAGTGCCTAGCTATTGCAACCACGCAGTGTTCATGAGTGCAGAAGCAGGAGCACAGAAGCACGTATTTGGCCAATAAGGGCTAAGGCAAGGTTCCCGCAGACTCTCCCACCCTACTTCCTCCTGGCACCGTCTTAGGTTGCCACATTAATACGCCCTTGTGGGCCTATAATGGCGCCACTTGCAATGTCACTTAAGGTGGTGTTAGTTTTTAAGGCCCAACAATTCCCCCTTTCTTGTTTTAATATGGCAGCTGGAGGCGGCTAACCTTCCCAGCCTCACCTCCATTCCCTCTGGTGGCTGTGCCTGTCTTAGGTTGTTTCCCTCTGGAAATCTTACCCGTCATTGACTATCCAGCCAAGCGGGGGCTGGGCGGAGACTTAGAGATTGGTGTTGATTTCTTGAAGGGCCGTATTGACCCAAGGGCTGACAGGGCTTTCATTGTGGGCCACCTCTTCTACCACCTGGGTGAGCATTACGAGATTTGCGCCTTATAAGGGACACAACCTGGCAAATGGCATAAGGCCCCAAGATGATTAAGACAAGGAAAATGGCTAGGGGGCCCGCCAGGGAGGACAGCAGGGTGGTGAGCCACGGGGAACTTGAAAGCCAACCTTGGAGCCAATTACTATTGGCTTCTCACTCTTTTTTTTTTTTTTTTTGCGCTTTTCTAGCCCTTCTCTAAGCTTAACTAGGGAATCTTTGACCACTCCAGAGTGGTCGGCATAGAAGCAACACTCTTCTTTGAGGGCGGCACATAGCCCTCCTTGTTGTAGAAATAGCAGATCCAGGGCTGACCCCGTGGCGCACTCAGGAGAGTGCAGCGCTGGGAGCGCAGCAGCGCTCCCGCCGCGGGTTCAGATCCTATATAGGGATGGCCGGTGCGCTCACTGGCTGAGCGTGGTGTGGCCGGTCACGAAAAAGACAAAACAAAAACAAAAATGAAATAGCATATCCAATCCACGTCGGTTCTGTAGCGGCTTGTATGACCTCCCAGGTTTGGTTGGCTGGCTCGTGGGGACCTCCCCCGGTGGCAGAGGCCCTTGTCCTTGTTGACACAAGGAGGGCGGCCACTTGGAGCATCCACAAAGGGTTCATAATGCAGTCTGAAACACACAAACAATAACTCCTCAGGGTCCTCAGTACCCTGGGTGTCTGGCAAGAACTTAAGATTTTTGGCTGGGACCCATATAGGGGTTGACTCACTGAGGGGGAAGACACAACCAAACCCTCGACCCATAGTTAGCAACTGGTCAGGGCCCCTCCACTGGCCTGTTAAGAGGTCTTTCCACCACACTTGGACTTCCGGGCATGGTGGTTGAGCTGACCAGTGTTTCTGGAAGGCAGACAGGGGTTCATTTTTGGAAAAATTTAGCATGAAGGGGATGCTGGGGTCAGAGGCATGCAACAGTGCAAACAGGGGAACGAGCTGGCTGGTGGAAAGGGGGATCCATGAGCGTAGCCAATTTATTTTGCCTAGAAGCTTTTGTAATTGAGGGAGAGTATACGAGTTTGAGATGGTTAGCTGAGGCTTAACCTTTTCTAAAGTTAAAAGTGGGCCCAGAATTTTAAATGGGGGTATGGTCTGGACCTTGTTGGCTGACACCTGTAGCCCCCATTTAGTCAAGCAGGAGAGAGTTAGGCTGAGTGCATGAGATAAGTCCGTGGGCATTGGTGCCCCAAGAATTATGTCATCCACGTAAAGATAAAGAACTACATGTGGCAGCTGTTTTACAGGATTAAGCAACATTTGGCAAAATGAGGGACTATTAGCCATGCCTTGGGGAAGTACCACCCAGTCAAACCGCTGATCGGGACACTGAAAGTTTACGGAGGGGATAGAAAAGGCAAACTTTTCACAATCATTCGAGTGCAGTGGAATGGAGTTACTAGGTATAAGTTGCTTGCTATAGCAGGGTTCCATGGCAGTCCTCTCTGTGGCGTGCTCTGAAGGATCATTCTTTTATTGACCTCTCTAAGGTCTTGTAGCATTCTCCACTTTCCAGAGGCCTTTTTAATTACAAATACTGGAGTATTCCAGGGGCTAGTGGATGGGCGAATATGCCCTGCTTGGAGCTGCTCATCGACAATTTGTTGTAGGGCCTGCAATTTATTATCAGGAAGTGGCCACTGCTCTACCCAAACTGGGAGCCCATTTACCCAACGGATGGGGGGCACCAGGGGAGCAGTGGCCTCTAGGATTGGGGGTTACCGGCCATCTGTTTATGAGGAGTTTCTGGGAACTTGACCCTGGGGAGAGGCAGATGGTTTCTTAGGTCCCGAAAAGTGGGGTCCCCCCTATAGTTTGAAAAACAGGGGAGATTAAACTGTTGCTGATACTCATCCTCATCTAGGGTATCTTCATAAAGGGCCTTATGGTCAGTGGTAATGAAAGCGTCTGCTTAGCCTAGAACATCTTGGCCTAACAGGTTGGCTGCCAATTCGGCAGCAATGAAAGGTTTTACTTCCCCTTTTGTGCCATCAGCATCTTCCCAGTGAAGGATTTCATGGGTTTCCCACATTGGGGTTTTTCCCCCTACCCCCAAAATTTGGGGGCCTGGAACTAACTTCCAGCTTGAAGGGACTTCTTCCCGTCTAAGGACTGTTTGATCCGCCCCCGTGTCAACAAGGCATCGGAACTCTCTGCCTTGAATTTTACTGGCCGCCTGGTAGGGCATGGAAGTGCTGGCTTTGTATCCCCTTGGGGTGACGGGGCTGGGGATGGCTCCTCCTCTAGTTTAAAGGCTTTCCGTCCTTCTCAAACTTAGACTGGCACTCACACTTCCAATGAAGCCCCTTACCGCACCTAGGGAACGGCGTAGAGGGAAGGATTTTATTTTTCCAGTTGGGACAGTCCCTTTTGAAATGACCTTGTTCCCCACAGCCATAACATTGACCCCTATGGGACGGTTGGCTGGGGCTCTCCTTAGGGATCCTGACACTAAGAGCCTGGGTCATAGCACCTGCAAGGGTTTCCGCTTGAGCTTGTAGAGCAGAAGTTAAGGCCCTGGTTTGTTGTTCGTAGCTTCCAACGTCTCTACTGGCAATGACCCACTTTTCCATAGAATGATCTTTGAGCCCGGCACAGGCAAGCTTGTGGTCGGCAGTCATGCCGTCCCACACTAGCATTTTTACAAACTGGTCCTGGAGAGGACCTGGGGGAAACTTTCTCTGTATGCTCTGTTCCACCCGAACTATGAAAGAGGGCAGGTCCTCGGAGGGTCACTGGGCCGGTCATTGTGGGCTCACTGGGCCCTTCAGCCAACTTTTTCCATGCGGCTAACTCTGTTGCCCTAACCTGGTCCTGGTAGGGGGCTGGGATAGCAGCCTGTTGGATTCCAGTACTAAATTGACCTGCTGTTCCAGACAGCATGCCGAAGCTGACGGGGATGGGTGGGTTGGCTGCTTGGTTTATCTCTGCCTGCACATGGCACTCTTCCTTAAAGAAGGTGCAGAATTTGATAAACAAATTTGGAGTGAGGACAGCCTTACAGAGCATTTTCCAATCTTGGGTCGTGCAGGGTTGGTGCGCTAAGCCCTGGAGGATGGTTTCTGCCCATGGGGAATTGGGCCCATCCTCTGCGACAGCCTTTTTCAGCTCTTTAAGGTCATGAGCTTCCCAAGGGTACCAAGAGGCTGGCCTATTTCCGCCAGGGGCTTTGTCAAATTTGCACCTACAGTCCTTTGTCCAATGTAATCCTTTTTTACATCGGGGGCAAGGTGTGGTAGGGGGTTTTTTTGCCTGGCTTTTAAAATGACCTTGTCTTCCACAACCAAAACATTGTCCCTTGAAGGGTGGGGAAGTATTGTTTCCTAAGGGGATCAGGGCGGTAAACGCCTTGAAGACTTCGGTTAAGTTTTGTGTCTGAGCCTGCAAGGCTGAGGATAAAGTTCTGGTCTTGGCAACAGCCTTTTTTAGTTATTTTACAACGTTGACCAGATAGGCCTGAGGGGCTGCTTCCCCCCATGGGTTGCAGATGGCTGGGGGTTCCCAGTGAGCCATGACAGGGAAAACCTGCGGCTCTGCTGGGGATGTTTTTAAAGGTGAGCTAGCCTCCTCCACTTCTTCAGGTGCCACTTTCTCTCCTTCGGCTAAACTTTGGCAGGCTGAGTATGCTGGGAGAGGAGGGTACAGGGTAGGGGCATAGGTATCACTCAATGGCTCAGGGCCTTGCATTGGCAGCTTTGTTTCCTTTTTTCTCTCCTCATCGAACTGCGCCCAATCCCTTTCTGCCCCTTCCTGATGCTCAGGATGGAAGCAAAGCTTTAGGGCAGAGATAGTTGGGTAGAACCCTAAGGGGGCGTCTAGCCCATGACTAATCTCATTCTTTCTGCCCAGGGTCTGAACCCGGTCCCAAGTCTCATACGAGAACAAGTTGGATGAAGGTGCCCAAGGGGCTACCTGCACCACATGACGTCAGGCATTGGTGGCCGTGGAGTCAGATATTTCTAGGCCTCTGCTTTTTACCATGTACTTTAGAGCCTTGCAGGCTGTCTCGTCACTCTTTCCACACACGCCTCCCATGTTGCCCCGTGAGGAAGGGACAAAGGGAGCAACAGGGCAGAGAAGTTCAGGGACTTCCCCCTGTTATGGTACTCACCCTGACACGCAGGCGGATTACTTCAGGGTGACTACCACGGTTGCAGGGGCAACTCTGCTGGTTGATCACCCTTCATCAACCTTCTTTCAGGACTGAGCAGCCGGGGGCCTCACTCGCTCGCCTGTCACCCACGAGTTTTAAAAAATGCCTCACACGGGGCACCACTCTGTCGGGTCCGCCGCCAGCCAACCCGAACAGCCCTAGCCTCGTTCCTTTTGGTGGGCAAGCGAATGGCCCGGGATTCCTCTTTCCCTCCTGTCCCCTTTGGAAGGAGACGGGGGAAGAGAGCCGTGAAGAGAGGTGAGCACACCACTGGCCCCCCAAAAACAGCCCGGTTAAAGGACACTCAGATGCAGCGGGGGTTCTGTCGAGCAGTTCTGTTTATTATCACACAAGCACTTGCTTTTATAGGCAGATAGGGAGGGGAGGTTTTAACATAATCCAATCAGCTTAAAGGTCAAGGGCATGCATCCTGTCTCAATGCCTATCTATTGCAACCACCCAGTGTTCACAAGCGAGTGCAGAAGTACGTATTTGGCCAATAAAGGCTAAGGCAAGGTTCCTGCAGACACCCCCACCCTACTTCCTCCTGGCGCCGTCTTAGGCTGCCACATTAATATGCCCTTGTGGGCCTATAACGGCGCCACTTGAGGCCCGACAGCCCTTTACCAATTAAAACAAATAGAATTTTAAAGTCAGTGGTAATGATTAGGGATTGTAAAGGTTGTTTTGATTTGCAACCACATAGAGCTTTTGATATGAGATTCAACACAGTATTTTTTTTTAATGCCGTTTTATTCTCTCTCTCTCTCTCTCTCTCTCTCTCTCTCTTTCTCTTTCTCTCTTGGCAGCTGGCTGGAACTAGGATCCGAACCTGTGACCTTAGTGTTTCAAGGCTGCACTTAAATGCCCTGTTTTCTACATTAGTACGATAAGTCAATATTCATGAATTGAATCCTATTAAGAAAAACCTTCTAATTTGATGACAGGTCATAAACTCCACATTTCTTTTGCCTTTTTTTTTTTTTTAACTAACCATACACAGTAAAGATAATGAAAAATGGAAACACAAATTCCATCTTTGCTGAAATTAGTAGGAAAAAATAAGTGAAAATTATGTCATAAGAAATGGAGTGTGAGCAGGAACAGGGGCGAAATGAGAGAAGATAACCCTGAATGCAAATCTATAAAAGAGCAGCAAAAGTGCAGTTTTCCAATAAGAAGTACATGTCCTGAGGTGAGAAATAGAAAGTTCTACTTTCTATTGTAAAGCATATATACAAAAATTTAAGAAATAGATGTTGAAAAATAGAGTAAAATAAAATGATAAGATGACTTCCCAAAATACAGAAGTCTAGCAAGGTGTTCCTAAATATGGGACTATGTAAGCATTAAAAGATATAAGAACAGTAATAGATTATAATATTTTGAATAAAATAGGAGCCCATGAATCCATACTGATAGTAAATACTCTATAAATAAGTGTAAAGTTATTCGTTGTAGTGGAATACCTCACCCCTCTCAGTCCATAAGACCTCTAGTGGATGAATCATAAGTTAACCGTAGAGATGATCTAGCACCTTAATTACCAAAGTGTATCTAATGAACTTTTTTGAAACTTTACATTCTAAAAACAGAATATGTCTTATTTTCATGGGCCCCCAAATTGACCATAGTTAGCACCTGAAAACTTCCATACCTTCTCCAAATGTAGAAAATACATGGTAACTGATGTAAATGCTATGAAACTAAATTTTTATAAATTTATATAAGAAAAGACCTTACTTTCAAGGGTAGACCCTACCTCCAGGGGTATAAAGCAGAAGACATTATTAACTTGAGTTAAAAGCAAAAAGTTAAAATGCTAGAATACAATGACAACAAAGACACTTAGTGATACAGTCAATGTGATCCTGACAGGACAATTACTTATATTTATAAATATTTTAATGCACTTATATGAATAACTGTCAATATAAGAATTAAATTTCTAAATTAGAAAGTTTAATACAAAAAGAGAGAAAAGGATTGAATTAAAGATATGAGAAGATGCTTAGTCTCATTTATAAAAAAATAAATTTAAATTAAAGCATTATTCTATTTCTAGCCAATTAAATTTGCAAAAGTTGAAAACTTTGATAACTTTGTTAGCAAGGGTATGCAGAAACTGCTACTCTGTTGCTTGCTGATTATAGTATAATGGGTACAAACTATTACTGTATTTTGATTAATGACAGCACAAATTACTAATATACCCCATTGTATAGAGCAATTCTACCTGTAGGTGTTTGTCCCACAAGTACACTTGCATATGCGAGAAAGACTGATATGAAGTTGTTTGTTGAAGTATTGTTTGTGGTGTAAGAGATTAGAAACAACCTATAGGTCTATCCATAAAGAACGAGTTAAATAAAATATGCAGTACACCCACCCATGCAATGGAATACTACACAACCAAATAAATGAGGAGGTTCTTGTAGCAGAATGGAACAATAGCCACTCTGTACACCATTGAGAATAAATAGCAATATGCTAAATAGATTGTCAAAAAATTCTACCATTTGTTTAAAAATCAAAAGAAAAATATATATATATATTTGTTTTAGAGATGCATAGAAAATTTCTAAAATCATTCCTTTTTTTTTTTTTTTTAAAGATGACCGGTAAGGGGACGTAACCCTTGACTTGGTGTAACCCTTGACTTGGTGTTGTCAGCACCATGCACTCCCAAGTGAGCTAACCGGCCATCCTTATATAGGGATCTGAACCCTTGGCCTTGGTGTTATCAGCACCGCACTCTCCCAGGTGAGCCATGGGCCGGCCCTTTAAAATCATTTCTTAAGAAATTGATAACAATCGTTATCTCTAGGAAGGGAATTTCAATGAGTATATTGTATATATACTTTTATAATCATCTAATTTTATTCTTAATAAAAAGTTTTAAAAAATAAGGTTACTTTTAAAAAATAATGGAAAACAACAAAAAATAATGAAGAAAATACATTGTCATATCATATCTTATGTTCAGGCACTAGAGTGTTTTCTCTTGCACTTGGGAAATGCACTAAAAGCAATGGAGTTAATTGAAATGCCCTCTATATGTTAAAGAGTGAGTAAACAAGCCCAGTGGACCCATTTTCCTTTAAAACTCCATTATTATGTACTTGAATAAGTGCTAATTAATCCCTTAGAATAGGGTTTAGCCCTGAAATGTCACCACCTGTATGTTACCACTACCAGTTTATACAGTATTTTAGTGTGTTAATTAAAAGAATGTCATATGATGCACTAGTTTGGCCCATGGCTTGTTTCTAGGTTAAATGCAAGTTCATCACAGCTCCTCATAATTAGTAGGCTTTTAACATTTAAGAACAGATCTCTAGATAGCCAGAATGTTTAATAAGAAGCTGAAATCTATTTCTATCTAATTTCTAAATGACCATGATTTAACTTGGAATAAACACTTATTTTTATCATCAGTTATTAAAAGCCCTATGAATTAGAAATAGCACTCACTCATCCTAGAATGACTAAAAGTAATGAGAATCAAGAACAGAGATTTCCTTCTTAATCCAGACATGTGCATATGTGTACTCATTTATTTTAACGTGTGTGTACATGCTGTACAAATATATTACTTTCTATGACGTGTAAAGCATGACTCTGTGCAAGGTCCCCACTTTTTAAAAACTTTAGAGTTTATTAGGAGCCTCAGAGATACAAGCTTCAATACAAGCCAGAATAGAATTGGTACTGTAAGTATTGGAAATGTAAGTATTGGAAGTAAGAAGCCTAGGGAAGGGAGAATTCGCTTATAATCGTGGCTAATAATCTCTCTGACCACATCATGGAAGATTCTTAGAAGAAGCAGGATTTAACATAAATGGGAGTGCACAGATTTCAAAACAAGAGAATTTCTTTCCATTTTAACTAGATTAAAGGTGGTTTGATTTGTTAATACAACTTCAGTTAAGACATTTTTTTTTTTTTTTTAAGGAGTTCATGTGAATCCAACATTATAATATAATGGTTAAGAGCACCGATTTAAGGGTTAGGTAGCCTGAGAGTTCATATCTCAGAAGCTGAATTAAAATAAGCTCAATCACTTATTAGCTGTGTAGCTTTTGGCAACTTACTTGAATTAGTGAAAACTCAATTTCCTTATCTGTAAATTATTTATAATAAAACCTACATGTGGAGTTGTAAAAATTAAGTGAGAAAAATTATGTAAATGCTCAAAGTGGTGCTCAAAAATAATAGCTATTAATATAATAAAATGGTTAATCTATTTTGAATTAGTTCTATCTAATTTTAATCTTTAGATTTGTTCACATGTATTCAGTCACTCTTTAAGTCCATGGTCACTTAATTGATGGCACACCAATTAATACTAGAGATATAAAATGTTTTTTTGTTTGTTGTTTATATAATGAATCTTACTTCTTTTTCTTTGTTTTTTATTTCTTTGTCTCTGAGATTTTTTAAAAAATTGAAACATAGTTGACTGTACATATCTGTGGGGTACAGAGTTGAATATCAATACTTGTGTATAACATGTGATGCTCAAATCAGGATAACTAGTATATTCAACATTATACAATGAAATTGTTTCTCATGGCCCTTTACCAATTCCTCCTTTACCGCCTCTCCCCCTCCTCTTTTCCCACCTCGGGTAATCTCAGTTCTGTTCTCTCCTTTGGAAAATTCAAAGTATTATTGTGATTGCTGTATCCTTCTTTCTTTCATTCTTATTTATTTATTTACTTATATTTTTTAACTCCCACTTATGAGTGAGGACATGTGGTATTTCTTTTTCTGTGCTTGGCTTATTTCACATAACATATGTATTGGTCCATTTTTGTTGCTTATAAAAAAATGCCTGGAACTAGGTAACTTGTAAGAAAACAAAATTTATTGCTTACAGTTTTGGAAGCTGGGCAGTCTACAGTCCAGGGAGCACATCTGATGAGGTGATTAAAGCAATGAGTGTGTCACATGGCGAGCATGGCACAGCAGAGAGACAGAACTTCTCCTGTCTTCTTTTTTTAAAATTTATTTATTTATTTATTTATTTTTATTTATTATTTATTTATTTAATTTTATTTTGTCGATATACATTGTGGCTGATTATTGCTCCCCATCACCAAAACCTCCCTCCCTTCTCCCTTCCCCCTCCCCCCCAGCAATGTCCTTTCTGTTTGCTTGTCATATCAACTTCAAATAATTGTGGTTGTTATATCTTCTTCCCCCCCCCCCGGTTTGTGTGTGTGTGTGTGTTTGTGTGTGTGTGTGTGTGTGAATTTATATATTAATTTTTAGCTCCCACCAATAAGTGAGAACATGTGGTATTTCTCTTTCTGTGCCTGACTTGTTTCACTTAATATAATTCTCTCAAGGTCCATCCATGTTGTTGCAAATGGCAGTATTTCATTCGTTTTTATAGCTGAGTAGTATTCCATTGTGTAGATGTACCACATTTTCCGTATCCACTCATCTGATGATGGGCATTTGGGCTGGTTCCAACTCTTGGCTATTGTAAAGAGTGCTGCGATGAACATTGGGGAACAGGTATACCTTCGACTTGATGATTTCCATTCCTCTGGGTATATTCCCAACAGTGGGATGGCTGGGTCGTATGGTAGATCTATTTGCAATTGTTTAAGGAACCTCCATACCATTTTCCATAGAGGCTGCACCATTTTGCAGTCCCACCAACAATGTATGAGAGTTCCTTTTTCTCCGCAGCCTCGCCAGCATTTATCGTTCATAGTCTTTTGGATTTTAGCCATCCTAACTGGGGTTAGATGGTATCTCAATGTGGTTTTGATTTGCATTTCCCAGATGCTGAGTGATGTTGAGCATTTTTTCATATGTCTGTTGGCCATTTGTATATCTTCCTTAGAGAAATGCCTACTTAGCTCTTTTGCCCATTTGCCCATTGACTTGTTTCACTTAATATAATTCTCTCAAGGTCCATCCATGTTGTTGCAAATGGCACCCAGAACCACACCCATGACCACCATTAAAACATTCACTTTGGCAGGTTCCTCACAATCTATTCACCTCTTCAATATCACCTTTCATGATCTTAATAGGATTTCCCACCCTCTTATCACTGTCACAGTGGGGACCAAGTCTCCAACACATTAAACTTTGGGAGGACACAATTCAATGCACTGTAACATAATTTTCTCTAAGTTCATCCATGTTGCTAAGAATGGCAGGATTTCATTCTTTTTTATGGCAGAGTAGTGTTCCATCAACAATGGACATTCAAGTTGGTTATAACTCTTGGCTATTGTAAATAGAGCTGTAATGATCATAGAAGTGCAGGTATCCCTTGGACATGATGATTTCCATTCCTTTAGGGATGCACACAGCAGCAGGATTGCTGGATCATATGGTAGTTCTATCTAGTTGTCTGTAGAACCTCCATACTGTTTTCTATAATGGCTGCACCAATTTACAGTCCCACCAACAGTTTAGAAGTGTGCCCCTTTCTCTGCAACCTTGCCAGCATTTGATCTTCTCTGTATTTTTGATAATAGCCAGTCTAACTGGGGTGAGATAATATTTAAATGTGACTTTGAATTGCGTTTCTCTGATGCTGAGCCTTCAGCATTTTTTCATGTGTCTGTTAGTCATTCATATATCTTTCCTTTGAGAAATGCCAATTCAGATTCTTTGCTTATTTTTTAATTGGGTTATTTGTGTTTTTATTGTGAGGTTGTTTGTGGTCCTTGTATATTCTGGATATTGATCCTTTGTTGGATGCATAATTTGCAAATATTTTTTCCCACTCTGCAGGTTGTCTTTTTGCTCTATTGTTTCTTTTGCTGTTCAGAAGCTTTTTAGTTTGATATAATCCCACTTGTTTATTTTTCCTTTTGTTGCCTCTGCTTTTGGAGTCATATTCATAAAGTCTTGGCCCAGTCCTACTTCCTGAAGTGTTTTCCCTATATTTTCTTTTAGGAGTTTTATAGTTTCGGGATGTGTATTTAGCTCTTTAATCCATTTTGAGTGGATTTTGGTATATGGCCAGAGATACGGTTCTAGTTTCATTCTTCTACATATGGATGTCCAGTTTTCCCTATACCATTTATAGAAGAGGCAGTCTGTTCCTCATTGTATGTTCCTGGTGCCTTTGTTGAGGATTGGTTGACAATAAGTATGTGTGTTGATTTCTGGGCTTTCTATTCTTTTCTATTGGTCTGAGTTTCTGTTTTTATGCCAGTACCATGCTGTTTTGCTTTCTGTAGCTTTGTAGTATAATTTGAAGTCAGGTAGTGTAATGCCTCTGGCTTTATTCATTCATTTATTTATTTATTTGTTTATCTTTGTGCAGGATTGCTTTGAGTATTTGGGGTCTTTTGTTGTTCCATATCAATATTAGGATTGTTTTTTCTAGTTCTGTGGATAATTTCATTGGCATTTTGATGGGGATTGCATTGAATCTGTAGATCATTTGGGGCTTATGGACATTTTCACAGTGCTAATTCTTTCAATCTGAGAGCATGGAATATCTTTCCATCTTTTTGTGTCCTCTTTAATCTCATTCAGCAGTGATTTGTAGTTCTCATTGTAGAGATCTTTTACCTCCTTGGTATGTTTGTTTGCTTAAGATTTTCTGTTTTCTCTCTTATATTTTCTTCATTTTTTAAAATTCTTTTTTTTTTTTTTTTGTCTTCTTGAGTTATTTCTAAAGGACTGCCTTCAAGATCACAAATTCTTTCTTCTGCTTGCTCTAGCCTGCTGTGTAAGCTCCTAGTTGTGTTTTTTATTTTGTTGAATGACTCCTTAAATTCCATGAGTTCTGCTACATTCTTTATAAAAGTATTAATCTCTTTGTAAATTTCCTCCTTTATATCCTGGATGGTTTTGCTCAGCTCATTGTGTTTTCTAACTGAGTCTTCTTTTATCTCAGTGAGTTTCTTTAATATTGCTAATCAAAATTCCTCTTCAGTCATTTCAGGGATTTCCTGCTTTATGGGGTCTGGTACTTTAGAATTATTGTATTCTTTTGGTGGAGTCATATTTTCTTGTTTTTTCTATTTCTAGTATCTCTATGTTGATGCCTGGTCATCTGATAGAGTAGTTAATTTTTTTTATTACTCTGGAGTGAGCCTTGAGGAGAGAGACTTCCTCCTGAAGATGTGTTTCATATTTAGGTAGAATGATTTAGTATTGGGTCCAGGTAGACACAGTAATGTAGTCTCTGTGTTGACACTTCAGCCATATTCAATTTTTGAGTTTCATGTGAGTGCCTCTGTGACTAGACATTGGGGCCACTTAGTGATTCCTTGCTGAGGTTATTGACACTGTGTTGAGTCATCAAAGATGTGGTTGAGTTCTTGAGAGAAGTGCTTGGATATTCTTTGGTTGGCGTGGGTGACCCTGAGTGGATGTGTTGGCACCCTGGCTGGCATTCCATGGCCCTGATAGGTGCACTGGAAATTTTATTCCTTACTATGGTTATTCTGGGTTTCTACACTCTCCAGGGGTTCCATGTGTGTCTCTCCCAGGATCAAGGCAGTTTCATGGGCTGTCTGCATAGCTCCCATCCAGCTATGCATACTGTGAGGGGGGACAGTGTAATCCCCACCATAGTTTGGGTCACTGGGTTGTGGGTCTGCACTCACTCATCTCCTTCCCTGGACTCCATTGTGGACCCTCCAACACTGTCAACACTGTTGACTGTTAATGCAGTCAAATGGTTGGAGGTCCATCTGCATGGCCTCAGTAGCTGCTGAGGCTGTTGTTTGGGTGGCAGGCTGCCCTTGCAGCAGTGGTGGCTGTGGCAGTGGCTTTGGCAGGCTGCCTGTGTAGCAGCAGTGGCTCCAGCAGTGGTGGGCTGTTTGTGTGATGATGGTGGCTGCCTGGAAGCCTCAGAATGGTGATGACTGCAGCAGTCTCAGTTGCAGCAGCCACCCACTCAGCTGTGGGGTCTGCAGTGGCCACCTGCACAGGTATGATGTATGCAGTGGCAGTGGGTTTCCTGCATGGTGGTGGCAGCAGTGCCATCTGCTGTGGCCTCCAGCTTGTCTGTGGTGTCTGCAGCAGCAGCAGCAGGGTCCCTGCATGGTTGTAGCAGCAGTGGCAGCAGTGTCTGCAGTGTTGGCAGCTTCAGCATCCTCCCTCACTTCTGTGGTTTACTTGGCAGCAGCAGGGTTCCTGTACGGCTGTAGCAGTGGCAGCTTCCCTAGTATCTGCAGTGTCCCTGGCTATGGTGATGTGCCATCCATGGGACTGCTGCTCTGTGGGGAGCTGCTCTGCAATGGGCTGTGGTTCCAGTGACTATTGTGGCAGTGGCAGTGGAACCATTTTGATCTTCCTCTGAGGGAGGAATATGCTCTGGCTACCTCTAGTCCACCATCTTCCTGGAAATGATGAATCTTATTCTATGTCCTCAGGGATGCTAGGAAGTCATTATTGATTCCTCATCTTGATCTTCAATATTCAGGCCTGACAGCTTCCAAATAAACCTCACATATGATAGTAGTGCAAGGGGAACAGAATGTCAACATCCTTCAGATGGGCCAAAAGACTATTACTCTAATTACTTAGGTTCTTAGATTCTGGTAAATAGCTGTATTGACTAACTCAGGTTTCTATAAGTACTTTCAATGCAATTTCCTTGAGGTAGTGCTCCAAAGGAAAAAAAAAATCCTCCAAATATAAATATACTGCTTTAATTACTGCTTGATGGTCAACCAATGGAACTGTGGAAGGAGAAGTACATTGGGGGAACATAATAAATCCAGTAGTGAGTGAGATTTGGAGCATAGAAACTAGATAAATCAGAGATGGTGCTGATTTTCCCCATCCATTTTCCTAAGAAGTAGAAGTAACAAGTCCAAACATTGTATCCAAAGAGGTACTGTGAAGTTAGGTGAGATTGCGCCAGCACTAGCATCCAAAGCAGTCCACGATGACTAGGGATCTAGCAATGTTTCTGAGTAGCATGTAGTACATTAATTATAAAAGAAAAATCCCAATTGTTCAACCCTCCATATAGACACTATATTAGTCAGTTTCTATTGCTTATAACAGAAATACCTGAAACTGGGTAATTTTTAAAGAAAAAGTATACATTGCTTACAGTTTTCAGAGGCTGGGAAATCCAAAGTCCAGGAAACACATCTGGTGAGAGCCTTGTTGGTGGGAAGTGACACTTCACAGCAAAGCAGGGATTCACATAGCAGATGGCAGAAGCAGATAGTGAGCTAACTCCTCACACTTTCTTTTTGTAAAGCCCTCAGAACCATGCCCATGACCACCATTAAACCATCAACTTATTAATCAATTTACTAGGGCGTGGTCCTCACAATTTAATCACCTTTTTAGGGCCCCACCTTTTAATAACCATAATAGGATTTTCCACCCAGTTATCACTGTCACAGTAGGGGTTAAGTTTCTAATACAAAGACTTCGGGGGACAAAATTAATTCACCCACAGCATTTTGCCCCTGGCCCCCAAAGTTCATGTCCTTGTTACAGGTAAATAAATTTCAAAGTCTTAACTTGTTTCAACTCAAAAAAGCCCAAAGTCTCAAGGTCCCATCTGTGAAATCAAAACAAGTTATCTACTTCCAAGATACAATGGTGAGACAAATGTACAGTACATATTCCAGCTCCAAAAGGGAGGAATAGGCCAAAAGAAAGGGGTTACTTGTCCTAAAGAAGTCCAACACCCAGCAGGGCTGGCATCAGACCTCAAAGCTGGCAAATCATGTACCTTGATTCCATGTTTAGCATTCTCCACACATTGGTGTGGGGTTGGGTCCCCAAGTCTTTGGGCAGCTCTACTCCTATGGCTTTCCTGCAGGCTGATATTGCCTGCTGGTAGCTCCACAATTCTGAGGAAACATGGCAGTCCTGCTCTCATGGTTCCAGTAGGCATGGACTTGATGGGGATTCTCTGCTGCAAGTCTGACCCCACACCTCTGCTTGACATTGCTTTAGTGGAGGCCCTATGAAATGACTCTGCCCCTATGACATATCTCTTCCTAGGTCCTCAGGCTTTCCCATACATCCTTTGAAACTGGGGTGGAGGCTGCCATGCCCCCACTGTTCTTGTATTCTGCCAGCCTGCAGGCTTAATACCATGTGGACACCACCAAGGTGTCTGCTTTTCACTCCCCAGAGATGAAGGATGAACCACACTTGGGGCCACTTGAGGCAAGGCTTCTCCAGCTGGAGTGGCCAGCATGCAGAGAGCAGCATCCCAAGGCATCACCGGGCAGCAGCACCCTGGGTCTGTCTTCCAGAACAATTTGTTCCTCCTAGGTCTCTGGGCCTGTGATGGAAGGGGTGGCTCCAGAGACTTCTGCAATGCCTTCAGAGCCTTTTTTTCTTTTTCATAATAATCCCTTTCTTTTGTACTAATCTCCTTAGCAAAGGGTTGCTGGGCTGCACCCTTGAATTTCTCTCCTGAAAACGCCCTCTCATTGGCTACCTCATAGCCATGTTGCAAATTTTCCAAATCTTTATGCTCTACTTCTCTTTTACTTATAAATTCTGGCTTTACACCATGACTTTTCTACATAACTCTGTGTAAGAGAGGCAAGGTAAGGCTGTTGCAAGTAGCCACGTGGCTTCCTGAATCCTTTGCTGCTTAGAAGTTTCTTCTGCCAAATACCCTGGTTCAGCATCTTTAGGTTCCACATCCCATAAAACTTTCAGGTATGAACACACTGCAGCAAAGTTCCTTGCCAGTTCATAGCAAGGGTGATCTTTGCCCCAGTTTCCATTAAGTCTTTTCTCATTTACGTCTGAGATCTTCTCAGAATGGCTTTTGCTGTCCATTTTTCTATCAGCATTCTGGTGACTACCATTTAACCAGTTCCTAAGATGTTCCAAACTTTCTCTGGTTTTCTTGTCTTCTTCTGTGTCTTCCAAACTCCTTCAACCTTTGCCCAACACCCGCTTTCCTCAAAGCCCCTTCCACATTTTCAAGTATTTGTTATAAGCAACACCCTACTTCTCTGGTACCAATTTTCTGTATTAGTCCATTTCTTTTGCTTAAAACAGGAATACCTAAAACAGGGTAATTTGTAATGAAAGAATATTTATTGCTTACAGTTTTGGAGGCTGGGAAGTCTGAAGTTCAGGGAACACTTATGGTGAGAGCCTTGTTGGTTGGTCATGATTCTTCATGGCAAAGCAAATTCGCATGGTGAATGGTGGAAGCAGAAGGAGCTAACTGCTCACTTCTCCCCCTTTTAAATCCCTGTGAACCATGCCATTAAACCATCATAAATCCATTTACTAGGGCATGGTCCTCACAATCTAATTACAAAGCCCTACTTTTCAATTACCATAGTAAGATTTCCCACCCTCAACTCTGTCAACTGGGGTTAAGTTTCTAATACACGGACTTTGAGGAACACAATTCAATCCACAATTATTGGCACATAATGTTCAATGTGGCTTTGTAGTTCCTCTCATGAAAAAAAAAATAGCATCTATTTATCCTTTATCTGGGCTGACTTTATGACTTATTTCAGTTAAAAGAATGTAGTGGAAGTGATGGTGTGTCAGTACTGAATCTAGCCTTCAAAAGGCCTTGAATTCTCCCCTCTCTCTCTCTCTTGAACTCCTGTCTCCTCCATTAGAACAAGACCAGGTCAACCTGCTGGAGGAGCATTTAGGTACATCCACCCCAGACTATGAACTGTAGTTGAATGCAGATGTGTGACCAGCTGAAAACTAAACAATTGCCTAGCTGAGCCCAGCCTAAATTGCTCAGCCCCAGAGTTGTGGGCTAAATAAATGGGTGATGTGTTAAGCCACTATACTAATAGAATTGGCAATCATTAAGGTTAGGTGAGGGATTGCTTAACAGTCCTGGAGAGTCCATCTGGTTTGGAACTAGGTCTAACCAATGCTGAAGAGTACAGGAGTGGGATTTTGTTCCAATAGTGGAGAGAAAATTGCCAAGAGCTAGCAAATTTTCAGAACTCAAGCCAGCAGACTAAGAGTAAAGGCCAGGGCAAAGTTTCAAGCTCAGCAAGGAACTGGAGTGAAATCAGCAATCTGCACCTGAGTCTTGGTCACCCGGATTGGGGAAAAAAAATGATTTCTGTTAAAATTCATTGGGAAAGAGGGTGTCTAGTGCTCAAAACAGTTGCCATTTTGACCAATTCCAGAAGCCTCCCACACTGAGAAAAGTTTATCTTATTATGTTATTAACAATGTATAGGTGTTTTTAAAGGCAGGATGTGATCAGGTAAGTCTGTGCATGGCTATTGTGTTATTTATATAACAGATAAACAGGGGACATAAATAATGGACTATAGCAGAGTTATACATATATCTGTCAATTTTGTCTTAGAGACTAACTGCAGAATGGGATCTGAAGGAACCAATGAGGAGGCCCAAGGATTTGGGTAAATAGCATCAAGTTAACAGATACTGGAGAGAATGTTTAATTCCTGCTCTTAATATATCCTCAACTTGCGTTCTAGACAATGGGTTTTTAAAAAGATCAATAGCACCTGGAAAAAATGAGGAAAAAAAAAAAAAAAGGTGTCCAGACTTTGAAAGTTTTGGCTTTTTTTTTTTTTTTTTTTTTTTTTTTTTGTGGCTGGCCAGAATGGAGATCCAAACCCTTGACCATAGTGTTATAACACGGTGCTCTAACCGACTGAGCTAACCGGCCAGCCTGGGTTTGGCAATCTTGATTGAAGGACATAGTTGCGAGCACTTAGTACTTTTAATATGAAAAATAAGAGACAAAAAAAGAAATGGCCATGGTCATTGAGCATGTAAAGGTCAGTAGTGTGGCTACAGATTTATTCTGAGTGTCTCTATGGCAGAGATACAGGTCACAGATGCAGATTTTAGACTACAAAAGGCACAACCTGGAGAAGGGAGAGAAACTTGTACTTTAAAAGAAAAGTTGAAGTTTTAACTTTGCTTATAGTTGAAAATTGGAAACTTATTTACTAATTGAGACTATGTTGTATGACTTGAAGTCTTATGTAAATATAACCTGAAATGTCAAGGGGTCTGTTGGAGCGGTCATTGAGGGGCAGGGGAAGCACCGACCAACACAAGAGATTTAGAGACAATGAGAGAGAAAAATAATGATGCTCCCTGACTATTTCATTAAATACTTTTTCCATGTAATGATTATATAAATTTTATGTTTTATAAGATACTCCTTTACTCCCCTATGTTTATTATCTTTTGAATTCAATTAATCGAAGTCAATAGTAAAGCAAGAGATACTATTCCCGTAGTGGGTTCTAAACATTCCCCAGTTCTCTTCTGTCAATAAATGTGGACAGCATAAGTCGCAAACCAGTAAAACATTTGTATCATTTAAATTATACAGATTGTTGAATCAATTGTCTTCTAAAAACCCCATAATCTGTTTGGGAAAAAAAATCATTAAAGCTCATTTTTACAACATTTTGACTAAAATGTACAGTGATTTTCTGATGCTTTTCTTTAAACTCATTGGCATTACTTAGAATATTTCTATTTGAATGGAAATATAATAGTTTATTATTATTAACAGCAAAGTAAAAGCTCCAATTGCAAAAGAAATACAGATTCAAGTAAGCTAGTAAGGTCCTTTGGTTACATTATAGAAAATAATTCAAATATATATACCACCATCAAGTGTTGATCCCCTTTGAAAGAGGCTAGGCACTATTGAGACTGAATTTTGACTGTAAAGAAATAGAATCTGTATAGCAGGAAAGCATGGTCAGCTGGAATGCTTGCCCAAACTAAGGAAGAAAACAGCCCATTATCTAGTCTTAAAAATAATAAAAAAGATTTCAAGAGGATTTTCTTTTTTAAATAGCCCTTAAGCACACTTGAGGTCACTTCTCCGGGCAGGGGAATGACTGGTAATATTTGCAACTTATCTCTCTTTTTGTCAGAATGCTTTTGTGAGTACTTTTCATAGTTGGTGAGCAATTTGATTCATTCTATTTGAGGAACATCTTCTTGAACAGAGAACAAAAACAGCTGATGTTGGGAAATTAATTCACTTTTCTAAAAAGCAATTGTATTCTGCGAAAAGTTGGAAGGAATTACTGTGACTCCACTGAGGAATAAAAAACCCTCAATCCTGAGCACAATATACCCATTGCTCTCCCAGGATTGACGTATTTTCAATGCCAATCAAAGTTATAAAAAATTATGTTTTAGTTGCTTAGAATATTCATGGAATGAAAACAAGCTGCGTTTCTCCTTTTCTGCTTGGAGGTCTTTATTTGTTCAGTCTCAGGAATCACTTCCCAATACAGGGAGAATCTTATTTTCTCTGCACTCTTAAAGTCTTTCTTAGCTAAAGTGTATTTTAACTTTCTTTGGGGTGGAAGAGCAACATTTCAGCTGTAAGAGATGAAAGAAAAAAGTGGAAAAAAAACAGAAAAAAAGAAAAAGAAAAGAAAAATAGTTATCATCACCAATTTCATTCCTTAGGCAGCTAGTTCATTACATGGATCTATTTTGTACTTAAAGTTTCTAAATTACCACCAAGGAATTTGCAAATACTCATATTTTCTGGGAAATTGCCTATACTATTTTCTCCTGACAAAATATTTCCAAATTTTTTTGGTACCATCTACAAGCCTTATGGAATGTTTGGATAAAGCTGAAGTTTCTTTAGAAAATCTAATGCTAGCTCCTTTACAGAGACCCTTTCATAGTTAGCATTAAAAAGACCTAAGAAAACACACACACACACACACACACACGCACGCATGCACACACATACACAAACATAAACATTACTTTCATTTAAATTACACAAAGATAAACAGCAAATCAATCAAAATCAGAAGTTCAGAGTCTCACCTGGTTCACTGTCCCCCCTAAATATAATTATTACTTTAAAAAGAGATTTTTAAAATCTGGAAGATACATTATTTTTCCTCGATAAGTCAAGGTTCCCTTCAGTTTTATATTTAGCAGTTACAACACAGATACGTTCTATAAAATACTTCATTCTACTGATTATTGTTGTGCTACTTTTGATTTGAGATATGCTTCTTTCTCTCTTTTTGTCTGTCTTGCTCTCTCTCTTTTTCCCTCTCCCCCACCCTCTTTCTTTTTTTATTAAGAGCATTACAGGTCTTACCCACAAGAGGATTCAGGGGATAACTACTAATGGTCATCAGGCTAATTTGTGACTCAGAATTGTTAGACCCCAAATGTCAATCTCACCTCCTTTTTAAAGTCTAAATCACTGAAGCCTAAGGAGCAGTTTCTCTTACTGAATCATTATTACTTTTACAAAATGGTCAGTGATACATTTCATCTCTAGAAGGAAAATCAGAGGATGTGAGAGAGTAGAACATAAAGCCATCATCTCAACAATGATGATCCAAGAAATGCCTAGTAAAGAATAAATAACAAGTGACATTTTCCAGGGTGGTAAACTAAATTTTCATCGACTTTGCTTAACCCTAAAATGCAGTCATTTTGCATGGGTAGTCCGCTTACCGGGATCGATCACAATTTCTGTCAGGTTTTGAATTTGGTGTCAAGTCAAAATATATAAATAAATATATAGCTACAAAGATAAAGTTTAAATTCCCACTTTAAAATATAATGGGTAGACTATATGTTCTGTGATTTTTCCTTTTTAAATTTTTTGAAACTGACGTGCAGGAAGCGGAGATAATCCTACTCTCTTGATTAATTCATTGATTACCTTTTACCTCCATTCCCTCCCTACTTCCATTTCTGTCCCTGTCACCAAGAGCAAATTCATTGGTGTTTCAGGTATGGATATTTTTAAAACATGTAGTACTGTTTTGTGATACATCTTGAGCTATAAGCTTGTTCTTTTCTTGTTATGATACTCACTCAGCACTGTGTTTATATAAAATCGACTCATGGCTCTCTGTGTATGTAAAGTCTGTTACTTCTAGAAGCTGCAAAGTATTTCATAATGTCATAGATTATACAAGAAAGAATACTGATTTTAAAAGGTACTACATTAGTTTCTATTGTTGTAACAAATAGCCACAGGCTTAGTGGCTTAAAACAACCCATATTTATTCTTTGACATTTCTGGAGTTCAGAAGTCCAAAATGGGTTGGCAGGGCTGTTTTTCTCCTGGAGTCTCTAGGAGAATCCATTTCTTTGCCTTTTCTTGCTTCTAAGGGTCAACTGCATTCCTTGGCTTGTGGCTCCTTCTTCCATCTTCAAAGCTAGCAGTGTAGCACACTTAAATCTCTCTCTCTCTCTCTGATCTTGGCTTCTTTCATCGCATCACCTTCTCTGACTCTGATACTCTCATCTGCCTCTTATAAAAACACTTGTGATTATGTAGGGCCCACCTAGGTCATCCAGGATAATCACCTCATCTCAAGGTCCTCAACTCAGTCACAGCTAGAAAATCTCTTTTGCCATGTAAGATAACATACTCAGAGATTCTGGGCATTAGCATGTGGGCACCTATGGAAGTCCATTCATTATTCTACCTACCACATGCTGGAAAAAATGGGGATGGGCCTAGTTTTGGTCCTTGCCTATCACCATCTTTCTTGTTGCTTCATAGAGCAAGCTCTGCTACTGCAAGAGGGTACAAGATTCCCCACAGGGCAGTGCACCCCACTGACTGCAGACTTGGCAGAGACCTCTTGAAAGTATTGTCAAGGCCTCAACTCATGTTCTGAAAGTATCCTTCCCTGTTAGCATTCTCAATGATGCTGCAGGCCGTGTAAACTCTCCAAACTTTGTCATCTTTCCATTTCAGCAAGCTCACTGGTTTTGCCTGGTCTCATCACTCTTCGCTTCTCCAAGACTTCATTTGCTTCCTGCTCACAGGTTACCAAGATCCACTCATCTTTTCTGAACATAAGACTGGATGGTATTGTCTGGCAAATTCTACTTTGGGTGCTGTTTTCTGAAACAAGTATAAGGATGCCTTATATTTAGAAGCAAAGATTTAATTACCTTCATAAGATGGGCAGGAACTCTCCTGCACCAGTGAGGAGAAAAAAAATCACACATGTTACTAAATTACATTTGCCTACCAAATAAGCTAACGTGCTTATTGTTTAATCATTTTTTTTTTTTTTATTGCTTTGGTTATACTAGCTTCATGAGCTCCTGGACAGCAGCCTAAGAGGATGCCAAAGTCATGGCTGGACACTAAAAAGTCCTGCCAGTTCAGATGGGCATGTGCAATCTGTATTGACATTCTTAGATACGTGGATAATTATCAGCTTTTTCTGCACCTCATATGAGTTGACCAGCTTTTTCTTCTTTTTCCTGCTCTGGTAGAATGCAACTGATTTGAATGCATTTTCTTTCAGACAATTTTTTACTTCACCTCTGATTGGCTTGTGGCTCCTGCTGACTGACAGGCAAGACTACAGCTGTGGGTTCTCTTTCGAAGCTATTTTATCTTTTCTCTTTGACTTTCTTCTAATTTGATTGGATTCACTCTTGGAGCACCCTGTGGAAAGAACCCTGATTATGCTCTTTTCCACTGCGGGTTGGTAGATGGCAAAGCGCACTCAGAGGTCTTATCCCTCCTTTGTTAGGACTGGCCGCCTGCGAAAGCCCTGGGAGTGCTTATCTCGCATGGCAGATAACTACTCCCACGTTTAAACTTCAAAGGCAAAACCCAGGCAGTCCCAAAGAAAGAAAATGCAGTCAGCTTCAAGGGGTGAGTGAGCTGGTCCTATGGCTACTTTTGGAAATGTGAAAAGCACACTGAGACATTATGCTAATCTCAAGATCTTGAAGTCTCTTTTTCACATGTGGAGTCCTGGGAGAGAACTGACTTCTTTCTTTCAGGCAAAATTGGTGGACTTTCAGCTGGAGGGCTGACTTGGATACATGCACTGACTTCACAGCCAAAGCCTAGTCAGAGAGTCGTCAGGTGCAGTGTGAAGGTGGGCTCCCACAGGACGGCTCACTAGCTGCCACCCGACCAAGAGTTTTGTGCCACAAAAGCAATGATTTATGTCTGAAACTGACAAATTACTTGCACGCAGTAACTATGGCCCAAGGTTCAATGGGAAGTTTATACTAAATGTTTTCTTTCCCAAGAACAGATACCTGTTAATGTCCATGGTATATTTTTCTGAGCCTGAAGTTAGGATGGCTAGAATGATTAAAAAAAAAAAAAAAAATTCTCAAGTTCCCTTCCCCACTCCTACCCCATGATAATGACATAATGACAACCCCTTTTCTATTCTCTCTTCCCTTACATATATATAATTATGTGTGTGTGTATATATATATATATGTATAGTTGGTAGTGACTCACTCATGAAACATACAATGGAAAGAAACCCGATTATTCCTTTTTCATTGCTGGTATGTATATATGAAAGAAAGAGACAAAAGAACATTTCTAGCAAACCCTTGATCCTCAGTGCTCTGAGACTCTGCTTACTTTGTGGCAGTCTTTATCCCCCCATCAGTTTCTTAACCTTGGTAAGCATTATTTTTCTCATCGAAAGATAAGCATCACAGTAGTAGTATCAACCTTATACAGTTATTGTGAGGAAGTAATGAGAGAATAATTATTTAAATATTCAATAGGTGTGATGGGTTATTATTACTATTATTATTGCTGCTTCCTGATTATTCTCTTTACAACTCTGACTCAGTGTGTGTTTGTGTGTGTGGGAGTTGAGGTGGGAAAAGAAGGGAAGGAGGTTAATCTGGTTTCCACACTCACAGTTGCTGCCCACGTCTGATGATTACTCTGTCTCGTTGTTCTTTTCTGTCACTTTCCTTTTGATCATGTGAGCTTTGTCCTCCTACTTAGTTGCTTTCTGCTCCATTGTCAACGTCCAGACCACAGATCTCTGAGAAGCCTGGGGATAGAAGTCAGCGCTAGTGCTGACCCCACTAAACTCCTCTGTGGGTTTTCTTGCTTGGCTAGAAGGGAATGCCTTTGTGACCAGCTCTTTCATAGGGAGTTCCCCTATCAGAAACTTCAGGATCCACATGATAGCTCCCTTTTTCCCAAGAAGCATTATGGAGAGAGTAGAACTGAGGATCAGGTTGGCAGACGGTCAGGCAGAAAGAGCCTCACACAATATTTAGAATCACCGCTCTCTCTAACATGTGAAATGCTATTGTCCAGTCTGCCCACTCAAGTAGTCTTCTAAATGCACAGTGAGTTTCTTTAAAGGGCTCATTTCGTGTCTTATTAGTTCAGCTATCCATAGGAAAAGATATGTCTGAATCTCAATTGCTGCAAAAGTTGTTCACATTTTCCACAGGGTTCCTGACACCAATATTTGCGTTATTATCAAAACATTCCACATCCATGATGTTGTCAAACTGTGCTAAACAACCCAACTATTTCCAGTGGTTTATCAATGAAGATGCTAATATTTTCATGAGTGCATTGTGGTCCTAACTCAGTGCCCGATACACAGAAGATAAATGTTGACTTGCATATTATGAGCAGAATACTCTGCAATATGGTTTTAAATTCCTATTTTAAAAGGATATTAGCCTTTTAGAAATGATACATGATATCTGAGAGTTCGTATGAGTTTAATTCTGTCTACCCAAGGTCCAATAAAATAATAATTAAATAGGGTATTATGAGAGGAGTCTGTTTTACCTTCTTGACATTGCCACTGCTGACACATTGAGGCTTATCCACAGAGATTTTATTTATGGGTGAGTTCATTCTGTTTTCTTCTAGAATTACCTTCTTCCCTTCCTTACCCCATTAGTCAATCACCTCCCCAACTTCCCTCTCCATACACACATACACACATTTATGGAGCTCGCCTTCTGCTCTCAATTACTTTTAGGTCCAAAATTTAAGCCATATTTTCTGATATGCCAATTGAAACTCAACCCAACCATAGTGATTTTCTAACCCCTTAGCAGTGATCTCACCTTTTTGACCTGGGAATACTGAGGCACATTAATTGTCTTAAGACAATTAATGGTCTGTAAGAATGCAGACCATTGGGGCCGGCCCGTGGCTCACTCAGGAGAGTACGGTGCTGATAACACCAAGGCCCCGGGTTCGGATCCCATATACGGATGGCCGGTTCGCTTGTCACTGGCTGAGTGTGGTGCTCACAACACCAAGTCAAGGGTTAAGATCCCCTTACCGGTCATCTTTAAAAAAAGAAAAAAAAAAAAAAAAAAAAAAAAGAATGCAGACCATTCTTACAACTTCCATTATAGCAGAATCATTGTAGATCTCAAAGACAAGTGCTGAATGCCACTCAATAACTGAAGTAAAATATTAAAATCTCTAGTTAAAATACATTTCCCTGGTTGGAGAAGTTGTAGAGGGCTGTAGGATAGTAGCAGTGGTGGTGGTGAAGGGAGTGGGGCAAACTCTATTTCTCCTAAAGTTTATCATTCAATCAAGAAACAGTTATTTGGTACCTATTACATGCCATAAATTGGTCCAGGGAGTGGAAGTCCTACCTTGAATAAAAGAGACAAAATCCCTATCTTTGTAGAGTTTACCATATAGTCAGGAATGCAGGTAAGTAGCAGGGAAACTACTTTTACAATATACTTGAGTGTTAGGTGTTCTGGTGTAAAGAGTGCAGAGTTCTAAAGGATCATGCATGAAGAACACCTAAACTTCTCTGGGTGTTTGTGTGTGCAGGCAATGGTGAGGTAAAGATGCTTGGAAGAAATGCTATCTAAGCTGAGATCTGAAGGATGAAGTGGAGTTAGCCAAGACGAGAGAAGAGGAGAGCATGTTCCAGGCAAAAGAAACAATATGTGAAGTCAGGAGAAAGTGTGGCTCATTCAGGGAGCTGAAAGTCATTACATAAGGGTAGGGTAGAAGTCACAAGAATGGGAGAAGTGATCCGAGAGGATACTGGGAACTTGAATAAGCACATGTACAGCACTGGAATTCACATTAAAGAATTTTAATATCATTTGAAAGGTATGGAGAGTAGCAGGGTAACATGGTGAGATCATTCTGGCTGTTGTGTATTGAATGGATGTGAGGAGGAATAGAATGGAAGTATGGAGACCAGTTGAGAAACTCTTGCAGAAATTCAGGTAGGGCTGGTAGTGGCCAGAACCACGACTGCAGGTAATGTGGTAGGTAGAATAATGCCCCCCCCAGAGATGGCCACATCTTAATATCAGAACCTGTGAATACGTTATGTTACATGGCAAGGGGACTTACAGTTGCAGATGGAATTACAGTTGTTAATCCACTGCCTTCAAAATAAGGAGATTTTCCTGGATTATATGAATGGGCCCAATATAATCACTAGGTTTTTTAAAGTGGAAGGGAGACAGAAGAGGAGGTTAGAGCTAGAGATTTGAAGGTGCTACATTGCTGGTTTTGAAGACGAAGGAAACAGGCTCTGTATTAAGGAATTCAGAAAGCCTCTAAAAGCTGGAAAAGTCAAGGAAACAGTTTCGCCCCTAGGGACTCCAGAAGGAATAGTCATGTTAACACCTTGATTTTGATCCAGCGAGACCCATTTTGGACTTCTGACCTCCAGAACTGGAAAGAATAAACACATGTTATTTAAGGCACTATTTGGGGTTATTTGCTATAGTAGCAATAAGAAAGTAAGACAGGTAGGGATAAAAAGAAGTAGAGAAGACTGAGAGATATTTAAGTGGTAGGAATGAAAGGACTTCACTTTAACATGCAAGAGGAAGGGGAGCTAATTAGGATTATTTTTACAAAAAAAATGTTTTCTAATGTTTTAACAATCCCAGCTGGGGAAGTCTTCATACCAATATGACCTATAACAATAAATTCAACTACTATATTTGACTAAAAAAAAACTGTGAATAATATTTAAGTCTATAAAGATGAAGATAGATAAACTTTATATAAATGACTAATAACTTGTTTCACTGGGTACTTAACATCAATACTTTTCTATTAGACCGATGAAAGGTTCAATAGTTCAGATGTTGTTATTCAGTCAAATACCATGTATAAGTAAATAAAATGAAATGTTGAATTTCAGGGCGTGGTATATAAATAATAGCTGACACAAAGTTGTAAGGTGTTACATGTTCTAGAAAAGTCCAGCTGGCTCTCAAGAATGATGAATATTATTTAGCCAATAAAAGATAATAAAGGTTTTTGGAAAACTTGGTGAGATTTAGATATTAAATTGGAAAGAAAATAAAAACAGAAAATGTAACTCAGAAAACAATGATGAATATTATTTTAGAATCCATCAACATGACTGGCAGCTAAACACCAGTGTAATCATCAGACCAAGGGCTTCCTCTTAAGTTTTTAACACCCATATTTTCTCTTTTTTTCCAGAAGTATTTTCCCTTCTCTGTGGTTCAATGACATGTCACCTCTATCATATTGTAGTTCATATTCTTCACTAGATTACTGCTATTTCTACATTTGTCTTTCCTGTTCACAAGATTTTCAACCACTTGAAGGCAGGAAATCTTTTTTTTATCTCAACATCTAGCACAATATCTTATATAAAGGACCTGGTGAGTAATGGAAAAGGTAGATTCAATAACAGAGAAACTGGGCCAAGGATTCGATTTAAAACTTCACTAATTACTTGATGTAAACTTGGGGGAAGTCAGGTCACATCTTGGTGCCTTAGTTTTCTATTTGAAAAATTCATGATTCAAAATGTAAGATACTGCGATGAAAACAACCACCTGTCTGGGTGAACTGAGGCCTATTTCAAGTGTGCTTAAAGTATCACTGTTCAGCTAATGATGAATGTTTATGTGCTGAGTTGAACTCACAACTGAATTGCTGAAGGAATTTTATAGTTTGTGGGAAGAAAGAGAAAAAGAAAAAAGGAAGAAAAGAAAGAAGGAAAAAAGGAAGAATAAGATCATAGGGAAAAGGAATATTTTTAGAGAAAGCTGAGATGTCTAACGGACATCAATTTGTTTAACTTTTTTAGATGTGTTATGCTATTAATTCTCTCTGTGACTCCCCTTGAAGTTTTCACTTAAATATTATTTTTCTTGTGGAGTTGGAGTCTATCTTTAGAATACCTCGTGGTATCTTTAGAATGCTTCATGGAGTTGGATCTATCTTTAGAATACCTCGAGCTCTGTGTGTAGCCTAAAGGTACTGGGCAAGAGTAAATGGCATTGTGGGAAACTGCTGTACACAGTTTAAAGATTCAATAAACACTTGAAAAGACTATCTGTTGATTATTCTTGCACTTTTAAAAAATAAAATTGTGTAGCATCCTCCATTTTTCTTTTGATGCTAGTCAAGACGGGGGGTGGGGGGGTAAGCATGATTTTAGATAAACTGCACATACCAGGCAAAGTGGATTGAATTATGTCCCCTCAAAACTCATTGAAACTTGAATTGTGTCCCCCAAGTTTTATGTATTAGAAACTTAGCCCGCACTGTGACTGTTAAGAGGGTGGGAAATCCTATTATGGTAATTGAAAGGTAGAGCCTTGAAGAGGTGATTGGATTGTAGGACCACACAGTAGTGAATGGATTAAAAATGGTGGTCAGGGGTGTGGTTCTGAGGGCTTTAAAAGAAGAGGAGAGTCTTTCTCTCTCTCTCTGCTCTCTCTGCTTCCACCATCTTGCATTGTAAGACCCCTGGATCACTGTCACCACCACCAGATGGACTTTGGACTTCCCAGCCTCAGAAACTTTAAGCAATAAATGTCATTTTTGTTTATAAATCACCCACTTTCAGGTATTTTGTTATAAGCAACATAAACAGACAAATACAAAAGGATTATCTTTGTTGCCGCTTAATTCTTACTGGGTGCTTTACCCCTTGGATTTTATATCTGTTGTTGATAGTGAGACTAATGTGGGTTCTGAGGCCATATTTTGGCCTGTATCTGATTGGTTAACAGTGAAACTGAAAACCGAGACATTATGCCCAGTAAAAGAAAGAGAATGCAATTTGCTGTGTTGAAGAAGTAAAATAGAATAGCTTTTCTTTTCCTAGGCCAGCCCCACACAATTTCCTGCACAAGTATCCTTCCTCTAAGGTTGCAGCAGAGGCCAGAAAATGTCACTGTAAATTTGTACTGTTTTGTTTTGTTTTAAATCACTCATGTCTCAGTTTTTACAGGGGAAAGCCACAAAATACCAGAACCTGAAACAGTGACACAGTAAAGAAAGATATTGACACACAGACATGATCTGGATATCACTTAACTCTATTGACACCAACGTGATGTGAACACCACAACAACTATCTTGTTGTTAAATCTAATTCCAACTTTATATTTAAGTAAACTGGGAAAATTTTTACAATGTAAACACGCATCTTTCCACCATCCAGATCAAGGGAAAGGCATTAGCAGTATCCCGGAAGCCCAGCTAATGATGCCTCTCAAACAGTCTTCCTCCTCCCTAGTGGTAACCACTATTCTGACTTCTTTCACTACAGATTGGTTTAGCTTGTTTTGAGCTTTGTTTGAAAAATTTTACCTATGAACTCTAGTGTTTGGCATATTATGTCAGTGAGCTTTGTCCATGTTTTGCAAGTAACAGTAAGCCATTCACTTTTACTGTATACTGTCTGCTGTATCAATATACCCCAATTTACATATTCATTCTACTACAAATGGACATTTGGGTTGTTATGTACTTTAAAGCCATCTTGTTAGGTACACATAGTTTTAGGCCTTATCTCCTACTGAATTGCTTTTTGTAATTTAAAAAAATTTTCCTGTATCTTTAATGTGCTTCTTGCCTTCAATGATATTTGTCTGCAAGTAAAATATTTTCTTATTCTCTTTATTCCTTCTTGCAGCTCTGTCATGCCATCTAGGATTCTTTTCCTACAACCTTTACTGTTTATGGAAGGACAGGTCTTTTGATGACAGATTCTCTCAGCTTCTGTTTTCTCTGAAAACATCATCACATCCTCTTCACTTTTGAAAGATATTTTGCTAGGTATAGAACTATCCCTCTTCCTTTCCTAAGGAATGTTCTCGTTTCCATTGTGGCTCTCAAAGACATTTATCATAATCTTTTCAATCATCTCAACTATAAAATCAAACAAAAAGAATGTCGACTTCTTTCAGGCCTCTAACTAAAATCACTCTTGAGGTAAGACACTAAAAAAGAGCTAGTTATTTTAGATAGAGCAGGATCAGGAAATAAATAGGAAAAAGAATAGTTTTATTAACACATAAAAAAATTACAATATCACGTGTTTGTGAATATGGATGTATGATGTTAAGGAAGCATCACACAATATAGCCTGAAAATGTCTCTGAATTGAGAGGCAAGTTATCTGCTTGAGAGTGAGGAAAATATTGGTGGAATAAGAAGTATAAAGTTGTTCACTATGCTTAGAAATGGCAAATATGAAAAATTGGAATGAGAACAGAACCAAGGACTTGAAAAAGAATTGCTGAGCTCTGCTGAAAACCCATCTGGAGACCAAAGAGTTGGCACTAATTCATACAATTGCTTTATTTTCTCCAACAGAATTCAGAAGTTTGGGTATAGTAAATAGTACGATGGATAGTTGGACAGATATAAGGCAGATGATCTGAAAGCTTTCATGATTGTGAGGGGAAGGAATGAGAGTGTTAGGATAAAAGCTAAAAGTTGTTGAAACAAACCACCAAGGTGTCAAACAAAGGGAGAGAATAAAATGAACTATGCAGAGGGTCACGAACTGCAAGTAAGTGGAGGGAAAGAGAACCTGGAATTCTCCATGAATGAAAAGAACAGAGGTGAAAGACCCCAAATAGCAGGAGACTGGGTAAGAGGATGACATTTTAAATTTTAAGATTTTATGCAAAAGAGTTTGAGTGATGAGGTCCACAGTACTTCTGTAATAGTGGTTTAGAGGGCTAGAATGGGAGATAGGGATGTTGATACTAAAAATCAAGTCTCTTTGAGACTGTTTGTTGGAAAGGCCATCTACATGTTGAAGTTAATCAATTAATGACAGTTGATTTCATTGTGGGGGTAAAGAAGGCAGTAAATAAAAAATGGTAGTTATGATTACGGAGGACGACATCAATAAAGAGCAGTAAATGATAGCATACGCAGTTATCATGAATCTTTAAAAAAAAGTAATTTTTGCTTTAGGATAAAAAAAATTTAAAAAATAGAAAATTACCAGTGCTACCTCTAGGCCTTCACGCTCCTTGGGCATGAAAGAATAAAAGCTTTTACTCAACTGGGATGCGAGGGAAGAGGTATTTTCAGGGGAGATCTGGGTTTCACATAAATAAATTAATAAGTAGGTAGCAGAATTGTTCTCTGCAGAGGTTAAGGATACAGAGAAGTGTGGTAAGAGCATGAGGGTTCTAGCAGCAAACTGCAAAAAAGGAGAAAGCCAATTGTGAAAGGAGGAACTGAACTGGAGACGATAATGCAATGTGATGAGGATAATTGACCAAAGACCTTTGAATGTGGGTTGGTGGATAACCATGAGAAGAAAGAGGGGCATAGTTATAGTTGTTATCATCAAAGTTACTGCTCTAATAAGGAGAGCAGGCAGCGGCCTCTGCTGAGTAGTCAAGTGGATTGATACTGGGCAGTTATGTTTCAAGAGAATGCTTTCTGAACACCAAGGAAGAAGGAACTGTAGCAAATATTTAATACCAAGTATTCCTTAGGTAGTAGTGTCAGGCTTGGAAAATGGCTTTCAAGAAAGTTGTCCCCAAGATATTTGAGAAGAATATAGATTAGATCCCCAGAAGCTCACACTATAATTGAGTGTGGAGCTCATGATTACTACCCAGTCTACTTATATTGGATTTACTTGGAACATGTTGGTGGAGAGTGAGAGGCATCCTTTGAGTCCAGTATTCCACTAGCAACATGGAAGAGTATATGTAATCATATTTCTACATCAGTACTCACCTCTTAAAGAATCATGTTGCATCAAGGTGACTAGATGGCCTATGGGGTCACTTCAGAGGGCTGAGGAGCTTCTAAATATCCACTCACTCTGTACTAGAGAGAAGCCTAAAGAATACTTTTTTTAAAGCAAAAATTTATTTTTTTGTTTTTGTTTTTTAATTTATTTATTTTTTATTAGAACATAGTTGATTGTACATATCCGTGGGGTACAGCATTGAATATTAATACCTGTGTGCAATATGTGATGTTCAAATCAGGATAATTATATTCTTCATTATACAATGTAATTGTTTTTCGTGGCTCTTTACCAATTTCTTCCCTCTCCCCTCCTCTTCCCCCTGTCTCAGCTCTGGTAACCTCAGTTCTGTTCCTTTCTCTTGAAAGTTCAACTTTCTATTGTTATTGTTGTTTGTTTATTTATTTGTTTGTTTAGCTCCCATATTTAAGTGAGGACATGCAGTATTTCTCTTCCTGTGCCTGTCTTATTTCACTTAACATAATTTTCTCTAAGTTCATCCATGTTGCTGAGAATGGCAGTATTTCATTTTTTTTTTTTAATGGCACAGTAGTATTTCATTGTATAAATATACCACATTTTCCTTATCCAGCTGTTCAACGATGGACATTTAGGTTGGTTCCAACTCTTGGCTATTGTAAATAGAGCTGCAATAAACATGGGAGTACAGGTGTCCCTTCAAAATGATGATTTCCATTCCTTTGGGTATATACCCAGCAGTGGGATTGTTAGGTCATAGGGAAGTTCCATCTGTAGTTGTTTGAGAAAGCTCTATAATATTTTCCATAATGGCTGCAACAACTTACAGTCCCACCAACAGTATAGGAGGGTTCTGCTTTCTCTGTAACCTTGGCAGCTTGCTATTCTCTGTCTCTTTGGTAACAGCCAGTCTAATTGGAGTGAGATGATAACTCAATGTCACTTTGATTTGTACTTCCTAGATTCTGAGTAATATTGAACATTTTTTCATGTGTCCATTGGCCATTTGTATATCTTCCCTTGAGTAATGCCTATTCAGTTCCTTTGCCCGTTTTTAATTGGGTTATTTGTTGGTTTTGTTTATTTTTTACTATTAAGTCATTTGAGTTCCTTGTATATTCTGGATATTAATCCTTTGTCAGATGCATAGCTTACAAATATTTTCTCCCAGTCATAGGCTGTCTTTTCACTCTGTTACTTGTTTCTTTAGCTATGCAGAAGCTTTTTAGTTTGATATAATCCCATTTGATTATTTTTCCATTTGTTGCCTGTGCTTTTGGGGTCATATTCATGAAGTCTTTGCCCAGTCCTACTTCCTGAAGTATTTCCCATATGTTTTCTTTCAGGAGTTTTATAGTTTTAGGATGTATATTTAAGTCTTTAATCCATTTTGAGCTGATATTAGTATATGGTGAGAGGTATGGGTCTAGTTTCATTTTTCTACATATGGATGTCTAGTTTTCCCAGCACTATTTACTGAAGAGGCAGTCTGTTCCCTAATGTATGCTCTTGTTGCCTTTCTTGAAGATCAGTTGGCTTTAAGTATATGGGTTGATTTCTGGGTTCTTTATTCTATTCCATTGGTCCGTTTGTCTGTTTTTGTGCCAGTAATGTGCTGTTTTGGTTACTATAGCTTTGTAGTAGAATTTGAAGTCAGATAGTGTTATGCCTCCGCCTTTGTTTTCTTTTGCTCAAGTTTGCTTTGGCCATTTGGGGTCTTTGGTTGTTCCATATGAATGTTAGGATTATATCTTTCTATTTCTGTGAAGAATGTCATTGGTATTTGGATGGGGATTGTATTGAATCTGTAGATTGCTTTGGCGAGTATGGACATTATCACAATGTTAATTCTTCCAATCCAAGAGCATGGAATGTCTTTCCATCCTTTTGTGTCCTCTTTAATTTCTTTTGACAGTGATTTGTAGTTCTTGCTGTAGAAATCTTTCACCTTTGTGGTTAACTTTATTTTTCAGTATTTTAATTTTTGGTGACTATTGTAAATGGGCTAGCTTTTTGATTTTCTTTTTTTGCTAGTTTGTTGCTGGAGTATAAAAATGCTACTGAACCATATGATTATTTCAGCGCCAATAGATGCTGAAAGAACATTTGACAAAATTTAGCATTGCTTCATGATAAGGCTCTCAGCAAATTAGGCATAGAAGGAAAGTATCACAACACAATAAAATCCATATATGACAAACTTACTGCCAATATCATCCTGAATGGGGAAAAGATGAATGTTTTTCCCTTAAGAACAGGAACAAGACAAGGATGCCCACTCTCACCACTCCTATTCAACATAGTTTTGGAAGTACTAGCCAGAGCATTCAGGCCAGAGAAAGAAATGAAGGGCATCCAGATTAGAAAAGATGGAGTTAAATTGTCCTTGTTTGCAGATGACACTATCCTATATAGATAGAGTGAAGCCTAAAGACTCTACAAAACAACCTTAGACTTGATAAATGATTTCAGTAAAGTTTCAGGATACAAAATAAATGTGCAAAAATCGGTAGCATTTTTATACTCCTAGGGAATACTCTTTACCCTGCACAAAGTGTTCATTACCCCGCATTAGTCATGTTTAGTATGTAGTTTTCTGGAGGGGGGGGGGCGGGAAGAATACAATGTGTTATGTAATTTTCCTAATTTTGATAATATGGCCTGATATCATATATAAATTTGAAGTCATAACTAAAATTTCTTCCTTCTCAATCCCTTCGACTAGCATGCCTATCTAATCAAATTTCCCCAAAGAAATGGAAAGATAACATAGTATATGCAGTAATTTTTTCCTAACCTGACTTTGTCATCAAACCCAGAATGAAGTTGTCTTAGTCTCTTTTGTGCTGCTATAACAGAATACCACAGACTGGGTAATTTATAATAAACAGAAATGTATTGGCTTTCAGTTCTGGAGACCTGCAAGTCCAGTGTCAAGGTGCTGACATCTGTCAAGGGCCTTCTTGCTGTGCTGTAATGTGATGGACAACATCACATGGTGGAAGGCAAAGAGAGAAGACAAGAGAGGTCTAAAGTTATTCTTTTATAACAACACCAATCGCACCTATGGAGGTGAAGTCCCCATGGCCTAATCACCTCTTAAAGGTTCCATCTCTTAATATTGTAACAAAATTAAATTTCAACCTGAGTTTTGAAGGGGACAAACATTAAAAACACAGCTCAAGTTAAATCAATAAAGAATACAATGATTTAAAACAAGAAAAGTTTCTTCTTAATTTTTTAGAAATTCAAGAATTCCTCTAAAACTCAGGCATGTAATATAGTGCAGATTACAGATATGTAACCCAATCATAAATCTAAAACCTGTATCTGATACTACATTAAAAACCAGAAAAGAACAAATCACTGAAGGCTATGTTTACATTATTATTGAAGTCCTGGCAGATTAAGAAAATTGTAATTTTTTTTTTATATAATGATAACACATTTTTATCAATTTGGATTTTTAATTATTTGCCTAACTTTCTTAGAACAATAAAAATATATTTATTATTTTAGACTGGGAAGACTATTTTTAAATCACATGAGAAAAAAATGCAAATACAATCAGATTAGCAATGGTATTTGAGCAAGGGGGCTATGACTTAATAGATCCTGGGTTGTTTACAGCCACATCTATTGTAACCATATTTATATTTAATTTTCTCTTCACTTAAAAGGGAGAATAATATAAAATATCTTTGTTATTTAAATAAAACCAAATATACCCCTTTTTCTCTGTTGACAAAACAGTCTCATATGTATCTCAAAGACCTTTCTTAGAACTCAAAGCACAAAGCACAGGAGGAGTCATATATATTATGTCTAAGACATAATCTGATAACCAAGAGGAAACAAAAAAGGTTGAGAAGAAAAGACTCAAAATCAAGCAGAACTTAAGAGGGAGATCATGAGTTGTGACTCAATTTTTAGTTAACTGAAATCCTATAGTATTTCAAAAAAATTGAAATGATTATTAGAAAATGTTACTGGCCTATGGAAATTACTATGTAAGTAATTTGATTGGACCTATGAAGATATATCATAAAGAATAAAAAACATCATTTCTTGTTTAGGGGCTTTTCTTTTCAATACATATTTAGATGAGAGTAGAAACAACACAATTAAAACAGTAATATAATGTAAAAATAGCAAGTAGGTACAGAGCAATGCAAGTGGCTTCAAATGAAATATGTATGAATTGAAACTTTAACAGTACAGTACTTTTAAGAATTTACTTCCTTTCTTTTTAATTGGGTATCTAGATTGTTAACTAATTTCCTACTGACACGTAGATATTTTTTCTCACTCTTCATTTTTGTCAGTTATATTAACTCGCAACACAGACCAATGGAAAAAGACAAATGCCTCATGCTACCTATGAACTGAGAAATAAACATAAGTTATGGAACCGAGAAAGTGGACAGGAAGAAGACTTCACAGATATTTTTGTTTTGTTTTTCTGTACTTACTGGTACAGTGATCTGAACCCATGGTCCTGGTGTTACAAGGCTGCGCTCTAACCCAACTGAGCTAACCAGCCAGACCACAGATACTTAATCTCTGACAATTTGCTTCACCTTTCTTAGTCACTTCTGCTTATAAAATGGGAGACTAAAATTGACCTTATAAGATCAAATGGGATAACATAGGCAAATCACCTTCCTTGTCTGCTTAGCACAGAACTCTTAAAACTAAACCTTGCCATTTCTATACTCCAACTCTACCTTCCTTCATGAAAATGGGTAGAAGAGGGAGGTCTCTCTCCACTCAGAAAACCTGGAAGGCATCACTTAAAGGCAATGCGGATATTCATGGAAGTGAGAGACAGAAGACAACACTGACCATGAAGCAGGTCAGTCAAGAAACAGGACAAACCAGTTTGGGAGTCACTGCGGTGGGTCCAACTGAGGCGACAAGGAGAACTCTCTGAAAGATCAGCATAAGGAGGCAGCATATGGGCATACCATTCCAGAAGGAGAGGGGCAGGCTGTAGAGAAGCCAGTCTCAAATGGATGTTACTTCATTGCAGCAAGAAAGGATCTTGCCAGGCTTGAGGCAGACTTTTAATGAAGATAAATTATGCCAAGCTAAATAACCACTGACCCTGTAGTCCAAGATGAGAACAGAGCCTTCAAGGACTCTACCTGATAGGCTTTTATGAGTGGGTCTGGGAAGTTATGCCTCAGGGTTTACTATGTACTGTCAACATTGGACCGAGGCATGACTTCTTTCCAGCAATTTTTGACCCAGGAAGTCACATTTCTGGTCACATCTCATGGAGAGCACAATGATTCTAGATGCCAGCCTTGGACATTTCAAGCAGTTCACTTTCAACAATGTTCAAATACCATTAAAAATCTTTTTAAAAAATTTTTTTAAGACTGTGGAAATTTTCAGCAAAATGGAAACAAATTGCTATAAGTAAACCATTTGTCACAGTCTGATTACTTTGCAGCCACTCTGGGAACACCAATTTGTCATGCTAGATCAAGATAACCACAGCCTGACTAGAGGAAATGGCTTTTTGCCTACTAGTTGTGATTTTTTTAAAAAACATTCACCCAGAGAGACGTGCTCCATGGAGTCTTCATGTTCCACTCCAGCTGTGTGACCGAAGAGGAAAGCTAAGTCTTTAGGAATAAATTGCACCCTCGAAAAGCATTTTAAGGCAAAATAATTAACTATGGTGAAATATAAAACGCAGGGTTGGAAGAAAATATACATTTAGAGTACAATATTTCATTGTATATGTTCAAGTGATTTAAATAAGGAACAGTTCAAGGACTATTACTCAGTTGGAAAAAGAAGGATAGAGAATAATCAAATAAATGTTTTCAGGTATATTAATTTCTTAGCATAAAGTAGGTACTTAAGAAAAGCTTGATGATGTGTTAGTTGCTTGATATGAAAGAGACCAACAATTTGTCCCCTTGTTTTTACTAGATAGTAAAAACAAAATAGTAAAAACAAAAATTGTAAAATCAAATAGTATACTATTGCCTGTTAATACTCACTAATCTGTAGAGCCTTAATACTGTACAGCAACTATTTGGAAGATTAGCAAATGTTCTAGGCATCAATTTTAAGGGCATCCCTTTCAGATAATATCAGTGACATAGGACCTGATTGGTGTGCAGGGGGCTCTTTAGGTACACTTTTTAAGCATGACCTTTTCTTCTCCTCCACTCCTCCCAATAAGCAAAAACAAAAACATCTATCTCGGAAGCACATACCACAGGAGGAAACCAATTCAGCTCTTCACTGTTTTAGGTACTGAAGGATGTTAATAAAGATACAGTGAAAGAAGAAAATACATGAAAATTGCTACCAGTCAGAATATGTGGAATAATAATAATAATGTCTACTGGGATGTAAACAGGTTTAGAAAATGTTTTTGCAGAGTAGTCGTAATGACTCACTTAGAATGCTATGGGTGTTTTAAGGTGCACCTGTGGATTTTTAGCTTGACATTGTGAAAGAAACTCCAAATTCTTTGATGCCTTTCTCAGCCTGAATGTTAGGATGAATGGAAAATGGCACTTTCTCAGAATGGCATTTTCTCTATTCTTATGCTATTTAAATTTAGCTATCTGAACATTCTTAATTTTTTATCAATCTAGAAATCTGACATTTCCCAATAGAATAGCAACTTAATGGAGATGCCACTTGGATAAAGCACCTAAATAAAACCAAAGCAAAAAAAAAAAAAAAAAAATCATCTACCAATTTTTATAAAATAATATTACCTCAGTCCTTTGGAAATTAAATCATGCCTTATTTTCCTTGAAGGAGAAAACATATTGAATTTCCTAAATTAATGAAGCGACTAAATGGATAGGTATGACCAAGGAGAAAAGACATATTTCAGAAACATATAATAAATTCTCAGATTTAGTTTATTTCTATCTGACAATAGCTATTCCCTAGAAAAATATTTTTGCAATAGGTTTTCAGTCTCTGAAAATTGCTGACATTTACTTGATGTTCTGAAAGTCTTTTTAAAAACTAAATGCCAACTTAAAAATAAAACTTTCAGTTGAAAATCAGATGGAAAGTCATGATGCAGAAAAAAGGAGCTGATGGTGACAAAAAGAGTAATTAGAATTATGTTATAATGTAGAAGAGGTGAATTGTATCTCACACAATATATACTGGTATATATTGGTGTAATGAAATACACCAACTAACAAAGGTCTGTGCTTTTCATTTTAAGAACAGATCCATTTGGTCACAGGCATGATGCATTTTTCACTACCAAAGGCTTAACAAGCGTTGTTTAAATACTCTGTTTAAAATATCAGTGATTAACACAAAGTTTAACAAGATTTTTAATTGATGCTGTTTTAATGCATAACGGTGTATAATAACTCTTTTAAAACAAACTAAAAGCATAAAAGTCACATAAACATGGGTTTAATTTATACTTTACTAAAAATAAAGAAAATAGTTACACTTGAGAAAGTAGATACCCACTTTTGTCTTTTATAATGTTAAATTTGGGATACATTTCCAGACTTTCAATTTTTCTTGGAATTCTCAGTTATACTCAAAGCTCAGGAAGAGCTTTGCTGTGTCTGAGGTCATATGACACATTTCCCATTTTGAGCACTGCATGAGGTGGCAAAAATAATGAAGCAATCTGAAATAGCATTTGACTTTGAGTCTACCACATTTGTTTTTGCACTATATTGATCAACGTACTTGCTGGGTTAGCAACAAAACTTAGGATCATTATTCAGCACTATTTAAATGTAGCTGAAGGAGTTCATTTTATTTCTTTTTCTGTTTTCTCTTTTCTTCCTTGATGAATTACACTTGTCCACTTTTAAATTAGACAGGATGGACATTGGGGTACATCCATCTGCATTTTGGAACTATACCACTTGGATCACAGGTGCCTTATGGAAAGAAAATGAACAACAGTGTGATTTTTTTCACTTTGCCTGTTGAAAGTTGAATTTGCAGAATGTAACTGTAAGATTTTGTCTTCACAGTTACTGGTTTATATCTCACTCGCACCACTACTGATGATAATTTGATAGACTCAGCCTCTGAATACCCTTAGTTCAAGATAAGATCTACTGTATTTATCTGGAGTCTGATTGCCAACCATGCAAAAATTATTACTGATAAGCCTGTTCAAATCTTTCCTCTAAAATGCTATCTTCTGTAATAGTTTCCTTAATTAACTTAATATTACCACTACTCTCTTAACTCCAAAACTGAAAAGCACTGCAATTTAAGAATGTGTCTCCAACCAAATGATATCTACTGCCGATCTCTTTTGCAAAGACTATTTTATTTTATTTTTATTTATTTTTATTGGTTATGAATATTCATGAGATACAAAGCTGATTGTCACCCTTTGTGCCCAAGATGTGAGGGCCAGATACATACTGGCAACATACCCATTACCACAAATTGCATTTGTACCCCATGACCCCACTGCAAAGACTATTTTAGACTAAAAAAGATAAAATATGTTTCATCTCAAAGTAAAGTTTTTCTCAAACTTAAAATTTGATGATACCTATTCATATTTGGCCTTTGGCCAAAATCAATAATCACATTTGTGTAATTTGTAGTATGTAAATTTGATTTTGAAAATTCCACATCTGTATTGAAATACCTCTTGTGCTCTGCCTCACATCCCTTTTATCCATCTTTTATTCCTGACACTGTGGTGGCAACCTACTGGATGCAGGTGCACTTGGAGAGTTCCTCACTTCAATTACACTAGAAATCTCTGGCTTTCCACCTGGGTCTTACTGGTGGTCGGGACTCTTGCAGGAACCTGCTCAGCACTCAGGCACGCACAACCTGGGAGTAGGATGGAAATAACAACCCTCACTCGTGGGGGTCGGGGGGCTGCAGGTTGGCCTCTTCTGTGGACAATCCTATAATGTACCTGGGGAAGTTACAGCAGGATTGAGATTGCATCCAACTTGATAATGCACATTTATTTTGACTTTCTCCTCTTCTCCACTCTCCCATTCCCTCCTTCCTGTTCCTTGAAGCTGCTTCTTAAATAAACCACCAGCATAAAAACCATTGCCTCAGATTCTGCTTTTGTAGGGAACGCAAAGTAGCACAGCAGCCTACTTTCATTTTAGAAGACACAAGCCTTAAACTTGGGAATTATGAGATTTGCTGCTTCTTGCCGCTAAAATATTAACAAAGGATTATCTAATCAGCGTAAGGGAAACTGCTGTTGGAATCTTCTTAGACCTATCAGTTATTCCAAGTTTTAAATCAAAGGTTTATTATTCCAAGGAACTTTAATATCAGACAAGAAGTTACCAGGTGTGAAGAAATTCCATCAAAAGTTGGAGGAGCACTCCTTGCTTTTAAGAATTTCAGCTGCTTTCCCAGCTTCCATCAGCCCAAGGGCTTTAAATAGAGGAGCATGGACAAAAGTAATGGCAATAAAACAATAGCCTCTTACTCAAGTGCTCATCAGTAGACACATTGGACCCTTAGCCTCCTCCAGGTGTCATCTACCCTCAGAAGAGTCCTAAAGTGGCCTTGCTACAGTTTTCCAAGTCTGTTATCCTGGACCTCTGGCCTGAACTAGTAGGGCCTTCAATCATGACCGCAGGACTTATTTCCTCCTTCTCAGTGTTCTTTTTACCTCTTGTAGTGGCCGCTGTCACTGGAGCTATGGTCACTATGCTAAATATTTCTAAGCTCAAGGCTAAGCCCTGGACACTGCGCCTTCCAACCACAAAGACCTCGAGATCTCAGACACTCTGTAATGCTTGCTGCTCCTGGGCTTCACACTGATGCTCTGACCAGCAGAGACAGGCCAGCTCAAGGCTGAGCTACTGCTCAGAGTCACACACAGGCTGCTGTTGAGTGCAGCGTTCTTTCCCAGTGACTTTTTCACGTGTTTCCTTTTCAAATCTAGCTATGCCATTGGAAATGCTCACCAGGCTTCTTCTCTCTCGAAAGGAGTCAGGCTTTTAAGACCACAGAGGCACTATGGCCATCTGCCTGCTGTTCCTCACTCAGATTCTAGGAAGCTAGTGTTTTCCCCTGGAAAACAAAATGAGGTTGAATATTTTCCTGAGTATACATTTCAGTTCTTCTTCCTTTATATGTCAGGGTCATGGCAGATCAAATATTTTCAACTCTGAAATCCTTATCCCTTGGCTCAGCCGCCAAATTCAGGACATAAGTGAAACTAAACAACCCTGTATACTTTCCTTATTTTGTCTGTAACTGTGCTGTTTATAAGTAATTAAACCAGCTCATTCATTTTAATTGCGTCACAGTACCTCATTGTACCTGCTGTGCAAATGTGCTAATGTGAATAAATCCTGCAAATATAAAATTGAATGAAAAATGAAACATAAAAAGTTACACACACAGAGATGCCATTCATGTAGAAACATAAAAAAACATCAAGAATTCAACACTATACACTGGTGTTGAACTGGCATATAGTGTGAACTACGCATAGTCAAAGTGTAAAATAAAAACATACACATAAAAATTTTTATGGTTAACTTGTTACCCCTGGGTAGGAAAAGACTACATGAGGATGGGGCAAAAGGACACTTTAGATGTAACTACAATATTATAAAATAAATGAAAAAACCCCAAAACCTAAGAAAGAGAGCTGAAGCAAATAAGATCAAACATTATTAAATTTGAGTGGGTGGTACATATATAGTATATATTTTCTTAACTTTATAGTTTGAAGTTCTTAATGTTTAATTATTTTATAATATCAAAACAAATAAAGTAATTAATCAAATGCATTTTACATCCTCAAAAGATACTTCACCGTTTTTTTTTTTGGTTTTTTTTTTTTTCTGCTTGCTTCTCATTTTGCTTTGGTGAAATGAAAAAACAGCTAATAGTATCTTTTATATAAGAATCCACTATAATCCACAGTTTCTTCTTCACCTGCCACCTAAGTTAAAGATGTAGTTCCCTTAAGCCAATGGTCATGAGCTAGAGAGATTTTGTTCCCTCAAGAGGTATTTGGCAATGTCTTGAGATATTTTTAGTTATTGTAGCTGGGAAGGTGGGGTACTATTGTCAGCTAATGGGTAGAGGCCACAGATGCTGAAAAATATTCTGTAATTCACAGTTCTCACAAGAAACAGTCTAATCTAGAATGTCGGTAGTGCTGAGGTTGAGAAACCTTGCCTTAAGCACTCTTATATTCGAAATACCTAGGCATTTAAACCTTTTCTTCTTAACTATGCTCATGTTCACCATCTTCAAATCACGGTGTTCTAATAAGAATCTAGCCTGGAGAATGATGTCACCAAGATGGCACACTGGATCATCGCCAGCATTGCTCCCCACCAACAAGAAATCAACTGGCAACAATTACAAAATAAAAATGCCATCCTGAAGCCACTAGAATTTGGAGGAAGAGGAGGAGAGAATTGCTGAGTCTGTGAAGGCAGGAAAAACCATAGAGAGTGGGAAGAAGGATCAGTCAGATCAATTTCAGCTCCAGCCACTCCCTGCATTGGCATGGCTCAGCACACAGAGCAGCTCCCTGGAGACGGCAAAGCAGCCACAACACTTTTTGTGTGAAGCTACTTGGAGCTTGCAGTGGAGAAAAGTGCCATAACTGCTGGCAAAAAATATCACTTCAGAAAACCTCATACCATTTCTCAAACCAGAGAGCTATTCATGAGGTTCACCTGTACCCACGTAGGAGGGAGTGTCCAAAACTGAGAGGAGGAAAAAATCACTTTGAAATGATCCACCCCTCCTTTTCAAGGCCAGCATTGCACTGTATGTGGAGAAGGCCATTGGACTTGCTGTCTCAGAGGTGAGAGAAGAGAGTAAGGGGTGGGTGTCTGATTTTCCCAGAGGCCTGGAAGTCTTTGCAGGGGACTTGTACAGGGTCTGCCCCATGGGAAACATCTGGAGTGCTGGTAGGGCTCTGGGGCTGATCTATCAGGGGTGAATTGAGGTGCAATATTGGCAGCTGATCTACCTCCTGATCAGCACAGGTGCCACACAGAGGAGACAGGCCAGGGCAATAGAACTATGGGGGATATGGATTGTGGGAAAGACTCAGTCCTGGGCTGGATTTTCCACACAGCCCAGTTGGTCTTGTGGAATCTCACATAATTGGCATACACAAATGAGACAAAAAAGAGACTTAGAAAGCATATTTATGGAATTAATGGCTGAAAATTTCCCAAGTATGAAGAAACATGACAGCATCCAGGTATATAGGAATAAATCACCATCAAATTCAATCCAAAGAGGAATACCCTAAGGCATATCATAATCAAATTATCAGAAACCAAAGTAAAAGAAAGAATACTGAAAATATCAAGAAAAAAGAAACACATAACATTCAATGAAGCCCTAATATGGCTTTCAGCAGATTTTCCAGTAGAAACTCTATAGTCCAGGAGAGAGTGAGATGATAGATTGAAAGTGCTGAAGGTAAAAGACTGTCAACCAAGAATTCTGTATCCGGCAAAACTAACCTTCAAATATGATGAAGAAATAAAGACTTTCCTAGAAAAAGAAAAGCTGAGGGAATTCATCAACACTAGACCTTCCTTACAAGAAATGCTAAAGGAATTCTTCAGTCTGAAAGAAGATGATGCTAAAATGTAACAAGAAAACATATGAAAATATAAATCTCACTAGTAAAGTAAATACACAGACAACCTCAGAATATTCCAATGTTTTGAGGGTGGTAAATAAACCACTTATATGCCTAGTATGAAGACTAAAAGACAAAGGCTATTAAGATAATAAATCCAACAACCAGATAAGAGATAGGTGATATTAAAAGATGTAACTTGAAACAACAAAATTTCAAACAGTGGGGGGAGGGGGAATGATGTCAAAGCAAAAACTTGACTTTGTTTTGTTCTTTTTTCTTAGCAATCAAAGTTAAGTTATTAGTTTTTTAAAAAAAATCTACATGATTTTTTTGGTAAGCCTCATGGTGGCCATAACACAAAAACTTACCATAGATATTTTTAAAGTAAATAGCAAGAAATCAAAATATACCACTAGAAAAAATCACTTAACCACAAAGGAAGGCAATAAGATCAAAAAGTGGAAAAAAAGGATGTACAAAAGAACCAGAAAAAAATGTAACAAAATGACAGTAATAAGTCCCTATAAGGCAATAAGATCAAAAAGTAGAAAAAAAGGATGTACAAAAGAACCAGAAAAAATGTAACAAAATGACAGTAATAAGTCCCTATATATCAGTAATAACTCTAAACTTAAATGGATTAAATTCCTAATTAAAAGACACAAAGTGGCAAAATTGATTATAAAACAAGAACCAACAATATGCTGCCTATAAGAAACTCACTTCACCTATAAAGATACACATCAACTGAAAGTGAAGGGATGGAAAAAAATATATCATGCAAATGGAATCAAAAAGAGCAGGAGTAACAATATTTATACCAGATGAAGTAAACTTCAAGTCAAGGAAAGTAAAAAAAAAAAGAAGGAAGGTCATTATATAATGATAAAGGGATCAATTCAATGAAAAAATAACAGTTCTAAATATATACACATTCAACACAGAAACATTCAGATATATAAAGTAAATATGAGACCTAATAGCAGAGATATATTCCAACACAATAACAGTTGGGGTCTTTAATATGCCACTTTCAGCAAAGTACATATCATCCAGACAAAAAATAAACTAAGAAACATCAGATTTAATCTCCAGTCTAGACCGATTGGACCTAACAGACATTTATAGAGCATTCCATCCAACAACTACAGAACATACATTCTTCTCAGCAGCACATGGAGCATTCTCTTGAATAGATCATATATTAGATCACAAGAAAGTCTCAACAAGTTCTGATAAATTGAAATCCTATCAACTTCTTTGTCCAACCACAATGGAATAAAACTAGAAATCAATCACACAAGGGAAATTGAATAACATGCTCCTGAACAAAAAATGGGTCAAAGAAGAAATTTAAAAGAAAATTTAATAATTTCCAAAGACAAATGAAAATGAAAACACAACATACCAGATCCTATGGGATTCAGCAAAAGCAGTTCTAAGAGGGAATTTTTAATACTAAATGCCTACATCAAAAAAGTACAAAGACTTCAAATGAACAAATTAATGTTACACCTCAAGGAACTAGCAAAACAAGAACAAATAAAATTCAAAATTAATAAGAGAGAAATAATAAAGATCAGAGCAGAAAAAAATGAATTGGAGATTAAAAAAATACAAACAGTTGTTTTTTCAAAGAGATAAACAAAATTGATAAACCTTTAACTAGACTAACAAAAAAAAAAAAGAGAGAGAGAGAAATTTCCAATCAAGATGGTGGAATAGACAATCTTCATCATCACTCTCTTCCACAATCAAGCAATTTACAACTATCAAAAAGCAATGACTGCCAAGCTGGGGTCCCTAAAACTCAAGAGAAGAAGAGAGACCTATGGAGTTCATGAAGGCAGGAGAAGCCACAGTGAGAAAAAGAAGGGACCACTCCAACTGTTTGGAGCCACGACCACTTTAAGGCTGGCCATGGTGAGCACATGCAGCAAGAGCTGGCAAAAGCCACTGCCGTGCCCTTTGGATGAAGTTGCTTGGAGGCTGCAGGGGAGAAGAGGGCCTTAGTGCAAGACCACTAACAGGGTTCCTGTGGTACCACATAGGAGAGAGGGGCCACAGAAAACTGAAAAAAGGAGCCACTCAGAGGCAAATGAGTCATCACAACAGACTGGTGCATGGTCTGTCCCATGGGAAGTGTTTGGAGTGGGGGGAAGGAGGTGACAGGCCCATTGGGGGAACATCAGGGCACAGCATGGACAGCTGATCTGTCCTCCAATCAGCACAGGCCCTCTCAGTGGAGACTGGTGAAGAATATAGAACTGCAGGGGGTGCAGTTTGCTGAAAAGATTCGGGCCCAGCCTAGAGTTTCCACACAACCCTGGTGTACCAGACCTCACAAGACCTGGCAGTGCTTATAAGGTCAACAATTAAAATCTGAGTGGGTAAATCCCTCCCCTTCCTGCTACTCTGGTCTCTGATGGATAAACCTCACAAAACTATTAGGCGAGGGCTGCACAAAAAGCCTTCCCCAGGGAATCAGCAGCAAAGCAACAATTTAGCTCAACCACAGGTCTCGAGTGCTGGTTTCCACAGGAAGTTCCCCCATTTCAGAAGTAACCAAAGGACAACAAATTAGTTCCAGTGCAGAGTTTAAGTGGTAGGAATAGAGAATAATCTAACACAGAACTGAAAGAAAAAACAAAAAACCCAGATATCAGAGAAAAATTTCTGATATTAAGCTGTAAAGTTCTAACCCCACCAAAGAACACCTGTAAAACCTAGGACTAGAATCCCTCCAGGCTCCCAAGCCAGGGCAGGGGGTCAGAGGACCTCAGCCATGCCCCCACCAATGTCTGCATCTAGCCCAGCAATGACCACCAGGCTGCTGCCAGAAATGCCCCTGGCTCCTGAGCTGCGGTTGTGGAGGACCGAAGTCCTCAGCCATGCCCCACGATGTCCACATCCAGCAAGCAATGACCACCAGGACACCACTGGAAGCACCCCAGGCTCCCACGTTGGAGTGATAGGGGGCCAAGGGCCTCAGCCATGCCCTCCCAAAGTCCACATCCTGCCTGGCCACGACTGAGCTGCTGCCAGAAACACCCTGGGCTCCTTTGCCAGAAGGAGGGGTGTGCCACAGGCCTCGACCATGCCCCGTTCTCTCCCTCTCCCTTTTCCCCTTTCTCCCTTACCCCCAACTGCTCTGCAACAACATCTCAGAAAAAAATAGTAATAAATAAATAAAAGAGAGAAGACTCAAATAGAATCAGAAATGGAAAAGGAGACATTACAACTGATACCAAAGAAATACAGAGAATCATAACAGACTATTTTGAAACAACTACATGCTCACAATCTGCAGAACCTAGAAGAAATGGATAATTTCCTGTATATATAGAACTTTCCAAGGTTGAATTATGAAGAATTAGAAAACTGTAACAGACCAATAAGAAGTAATGAGATTGAAGCAGTAATAAAAATTCTCCCAGCAAAAGAGTTCCCGGCACAGACAGCTTCACCGAAGAATTCTACCAAACATTTAAAAAAGAGCTAATACCAATTCTTCTCAAACTCCTCTAAAAACTTGAAGAGGGAGGAATACTTCCAATCTCATTCTATGAAGCCAGCATTTCTCTGATACCAAAATCAGAAAAGGACACACAAAATAAGAAAATTACAAATGGATATCTATAATAAACACAGATGCAAAAATCCTCAACAAAATACAAAGTGGATTAGAGATCTAAATTTAAGACCTGAAACTATGAAATTACTAGAAGAAAACACAAGGCACCTGGGCACCACTTTTTTGAGCAAGACTACAAAGGCACAGACAACTAATGCAAAAATAGCCAAATGAGAATACATAAACTAAAAAGCTTCTGCACAGCAAAGGACACGATCAACAAAGTGAAGAGAAAACTGACAGAATAGAAGAAAGTGTTTGAAAACTACTCATCTGACAAAGAGGCTAATATCCAGAGTGCATAAGGAACTCAAACACCTCAACAGCAAAAAAAAAAAAAAAAAAAAAACAAAACAAAAAAACCCCCAAACCAATTCAGTTATTCAGTTTAAAAAAGGGGAAAGGACCTGAACTGACATTTATCAAAAGAAAACATACAAATGGCCAAAAGGCACATGAAAAATTCATCAAAACCTCTAATCATCAGGGAAATACAAATTAGAACCACAAAACAATATCTGGTGAGGATATGGAGAAAAGGGAACTCTCAAACATGGTTGGTGGGAATGTAAGTTAATATAGCCATTATGGAAAACACTATGGAATTTCCTCAAAAGAATAAAGATAGAACTACTGTATGCCCCAGCATTCCCACTACCGGGTAAGGAAATAAAATCAATATTTTGAGGACACATCTGATCTCATGTTCATTGCAACATTATTCATAATAGTCAACAGATGGAATCAACCTAAATACCCAATGAATGAATGAATGGCTAAAAACCTGTTGTATATATACACAATGGAATACTATTCAACTTAAAAAATAAAATCCTCTTATTTGCATCAACACGTATGAAACTATAGGCCATCATGTTAAGTGCAGTAAGTCAGGCACAGAATGACAAATACCACATGATCTCACTCATATGTGGAATCTAACAACAACAAAAAAGTGGTTCTCATAGAAGAAGAGAGTAGAATAATGGTTTCCCGAGGCTGGGAAGGAAAGTGGGGCAGGAGAGAAGGGAAGAGGTGAATTAACAAGTGTAATGTTATAGGTAGATAGGAAGAATAAGTTCTAGGCTGACTAGAGCCAATAATATGACATCGTATATTTCTAAATAACTAGAAAAGAGGACCTTGACCATAATCATCACAAACACAAGATAAATGTTCAGGGGATGGACCTATTATCTACCCTAAGTGAATCACTGTGCAGTAAATGCATGTATTGCTCAACACTGCACTCTCCCGAGTGAGTCACAGGCCGGCCCATAACAACACAGTGTACCCCACAGATACGTATAATTAAATTTTTTTAAAAAGGTATCTAATCTGCTCTTTGGAGGGAAATCCTTTCTATCTTGTCTCCTCCTTTTTTATTTATCTTCCAATGCTGGCCACATTTTTTTTTTAAAGTTGCCACTTTTGGTTGTTTATTGTGTTCATCTGGACACCAATGTGACCTTGAACTTGAGGTCATTTATATTCTGTCTTGTTTGTCCACATTCACTTATCTATCAAATAATAAATAAGGACTTCTCCTTAACTTTTTATTTCTGATTTTTTTTGGTCAAAGTAATAACATTAAGTGTCCATTTCCATTCTTTTATTTTTCAACATTATCAGTCTGTTAAAAATAAGATGGCATTCTAAATTCTATATTTTAATTGCAAACTTTATTATTTATATTCATCCTTTCCTTAATATATTGATCATTTATGCCAACTAATAAATATTGTGTTTTGTTCTAAAAGGGAAGAAATAAAAGAATGACTGTTTCCACAAAAGTGGTTGCTATTCGATAAGGTACTTTAGCTACTTTCGTTGAGATGCAGAGGGTAGCTACTAAGTTTCTGAAGTAAAGCATCTGATTCAGCAAGAGGCTTACTCAGAGGATGTTTACCTTCCACAGCATTTTAGGGCAAAGTTGGAGGATACACAAAATAACCTCATCAAGGAAAGGATCACAGAGCCATATTTAAAAGGAAATAATCGGTGTGTGTGTGTGTGTGTGTGTGTGTGTACATTCATGTGTGTGGTGTGCACATGCAACCCCATTTTCTATTACATGGAAGGAAAAAAAGGGAAATTATTTAAAAACTATTTTAGAGGCTTAATTACTGTGCATTCAGGGAGGTATTGCTAAATTTTATATAGAACCTTTAATACAAAAAGTATTTAACCACATAATATGTAATAGATCAGAGCATAGTTTGCACACAGAGCAAAGGTTGAAGGCGGCACATTTCCATGTAAAACAAGCACTATAGACTTTGTTCTGATCTATTTGGGGAACAGGGAATGCAATTTGATATGAAATAATAAAAAACAGCATATTTTCTTTGAATCTTGGCATAAGGTGATGCTTGAAGCAATAGTACTCAAAGTGACATCTAAATCTAAACGTGCATGTGTTAAGCTCAAACATGCCTGTTGCATACTTATCTACATAATCATATATACTCTATTGAAAAAGTTACTTGATATTTTTCATACATATACAATACCATAGAATTTGAAAAAAAAAATTTGTACAAAAGTATCTAAAAGAGTGTGTGTGTGTGTGTGTGTGTGTGTGTGTGTGTGTGTGTTTGTTAGGTGTTAGCCCTCGAGGCAAGAAATGAATGTGAGAAACAGGGAAAGGGAATAGTTGAAACAATTTCTTCAGTTCTTTAAAAGAATTTTTTTTTAGGGCTGAGCCTGTGGCGCACTCGGGAGAGTGTGGCGCTGGGAGCGCGGCGACGCTCCGGCCGCGGGTTCGGATCCTATATAGGAATGGCTGGTGCACTCACTGGCTGAGTGCAGGTCACGAAAAAGACAAAAAAAAAAAAAAAAAAAAAAGAATTTTTTTTTTGTCTTTTTGTGACCGGGCGCACCACACTCAGCCAGTGAGCGCACGGGCCATCCTTATATAAGATCCGAACCTGCGGTGGGAGCACTGCTGCACTCTCAGGTCCGCATCCTCCTGAGTGCGCCACGGGGTCGGCCCACAATTTTTTAAATGAAAAACACATAAACTGACTACATGCGTGACCTTGGGTAAATTAGCCTCTTTGAACTTCAATTTTATATTCTATAAAATGAGAAAAATAATGGTACTTACTTCAGATTATAAGGAAATTTAATACCTACAATGTACTTAACACAGTGCCCAATATTTGGAAGGCAAGCAATCCATGTTAACTATTATTATTAAAATGTTCTCCACCACTGAGTCTCAATGGAATGATGTTTCACCAATCATATCTTAAAAATAATAATTAAAGTAAACTGAAGTTTCCTAATTTTTTAAAATAAAATAAATTAGAGTGGATTGAAAGTGCTCAGTAAAGTAGTGTTAGTTCCACTCACTGACGTTTTAACAGGATTTCCTGAGTGGGAGATGAGGAGGTGGAGTCATGACTGGTGCTCTGGAAAGTACGCTCTCTCTATCTATGCCAGAGGCTGTGCTCACAGAAGATGCCATGCTGTGAATATCAATTGCCATGTGTGTTGTTGGAGGAAGGTATGTTGAGAGTCTCTGATGTACATTGTTTACATCGAGAAAGAGTGAACAGTGAGAGATGAGACACTTTGCACAACCAGTTGAAAGAAATCCATGGTAATGAGTTTGAATTTTATTATATAAGAAAAATGAAACCACTGATTATTTTTAAAGCAGCAAAGAACACTTCTTTATCCATCCATTCACTGAAAAGACACTGAGTGCCTATAGAGGTTCAGGCAGTGCCAGCTACTGAGGATTGAACTGTTCACAAGACAAACATTGCCAACCTAACCAGCAGGGGCTTTGGGAAGATTAGTAAGTAGCAGTACGTATTGAAGCAGGTTAAAGAGGGGAAATACTAAGTGAGGAAAGTATACTTCGAGGATAATGAAATGGAGAAATAAATAAAGTCAATGCAAAGAACTAGACTATAATCAATTTACAAAATACTGGAGTATTGGGATCTTCAGTATCTCATCTAACATACCTATACATATTTCTCTCATGAGGTAACATTTATTCTCCAGGTGACATTTAGTTTTATAGATAAATGAAATATGGTTTTCCTGACTTTACCAGTTATTAGCTATATGAATGTGGACAAATTACTTAAACAAGCTATGCCACTGTTTCCTTTTCTCAAAAATAGCAGTAATAACAAAAATCTACTACATAGCATGACATACAGGTTAAGTCAAATAATTGTAGTTCTTTGCATTGTTCTTGTCATTTACTAAGTGCTCAGCAAATTTTAGTATTGTTATTACCTTTCTACCTTGCCAATGCAAAGGCAAATTTCAATACCCCAAATCTCGCCATTTACACTGTCCCGGGATCCACCCTCTTAGTTCCCCATAAAGATTTTCCAAATTGACATGGAATTAACTCAATTAATGGCAGGCAAATCTTAGCTGTTTGATTGAAAAGAATGGATGGTGGAATTTCATATAGTTCATGGGTGATTAGAAATGACAAATGGCCAGTTAATACCACCTGAGGCTCTACTATAACAACCCACCAAAACTGTACCATAATAGAAAACTCAGAGTTATCTGCTTAACTGAACATCACTGCACCCCTTCGCATTTGTGCAGATGGGCCTCTCACAGCAACATTTTACTCCGTGATCACCACCTTTAGCTGCAGGTGATGAATGGAGGCCCCCTGTGAAAGACCCTCTCCCAGAAATTTCAAATTAAGTAAATAGGTCTGTTCATTTTGGTTTCATAAGCCACTCATATTCTTATCATAAATTTCCTGTTTCTGCTTAAGCTGGCCTGTGTTAGTTTCTGTAACATCCATTCAAAATATCTAACATAAGTACATAACATGTATTTTATTTCAAATTCATTTAAAAACTAAGACTATGTCAACAAATTGATGACTAAGATTTTATTAATAGTATATTGAGAATATCAATATTTACCCTATAATATACTTATCTAAACACAAAACTAAAAGATTAACAATGATTATCTTCATCTTTAAGACAGGAAAATAAAGTCACCAAATTGCCTTGAAAGTTGTGATATAATTTCCCTGCTACATGTTGTCTGTTACTCATAACGTCTTTGGCAGCTGTAGGCATCACTGCTGGATCACATCCTTGGAGATTATAAGGCATTCATTTTTGTTGGTGATATCACATATATATTACAGGACAAAGCACACGAAAATAGGTGAAAATAAAGGGATCTGGTAGACATGCCTAGCAGAATGGGAATTTATAATAATGTTAAGTTCAAAGTCTTGGACAGAATAAATACACAATTCCAGAAAATCCAATTCCTTTTTCAGACATGACCTTCTGATAAGATAGAGAATTGCAAACTATGATGATTGCTTAAGAGTCGTATATTTACTTGGAAGTGTTACTAAAATACTAAACTCTTACAGCTGGCATACAGAGAAAGAGAAGGAAGCAGGCTATGAAAGGTGCTTCACTAGCTGTAGTAATTTTGGCATGAAACAAAACATGGGAAATGAAATCAACCCTGTCTCGTATAGGAGAACTGCCTCTCTGGAGGTCCATTCTAATCCAAATCATTTTCAACATGTGAGAATAAACTTCAATACTATGTGAGCAATGCCGATTTAAATCTAACAAAGTTAGTAGAAGTAACTGAACTTACTTATCTTACAAATTTGGTTTTCTTATGATAAAAGTACTCTGGGCTTGTAAAATAATAAAAACAATTTTCAGTGTAAATCTTATCAGCTAAACACTTTTAGAATTTACACCCAAATCTTGTCCATTTATTTTAACATCTTTTCTCTTCCACAGTTGGTTGAAGTTATTGAAATTCATTTTACTAACCCAGAGGAGAACAATACTAATATTAATTTTCATTCTGAACACTATGAAAGAGATTTTCCCCATTATTTAAAAAGAAAAAAAAACTGTTTAGCATATCTAAATGAAGAGTATACAGTTTATAACAGAGTACAATAGTAATCACAAAAAGCTACAAAATGGTATTATTCTCTTAAGGCTTCCATCAAATCAGCCATAGAAAATAAAATATGAAATCTAAGCAAAAACCTTCAGACAGCCATTCATAGATGTGTATTGTAAATACTTCTATTCAACTTATTAAAGGTTCCTGTATTGTCTGTCTGTAATTTGTGGTTGTTTTATCAGCAGAGAGCATTGTGTTTAAGCTATAGTGCACATCACTTTTAAGAGTTAAAGTGAATGGAGAGCGTGAAAAAGCCATGCAAGCAAGCCGACTAATTTGTGGTAATGTTGAACTGAATAAAGGGCTGATTTCATCAAATGCAGATGGAAAGATATTTCTGGTTTTTCAAATGTTAATGAATAAATAGCATTTAATTTCATAAATTTTCAAAGTTATTCTGAAGATAATTATCTCATAAAATTTTCTCGTTTCGACAGGAAAGCAGCTGCACTGAAGGCAGTGGGAGACGCATGCATGCAATTCAGGGTGGGAAGTAATAACTCATTATCATAATTCAGAAGAGACTTCTCCATACTGTGACAGTGATCAGGCAAGAATTCGCAATAATGAGAGCATTCCTCTTCAATCCATATCCAGGAACACTGAACAAGATGAGAATTTGTCCCAGTGAAGCTCAGCTTGTTTTGCCGAAGGAGTGTATCCCAGCTCCAGCAGATAGAGAGCTTTGCCTTTTTTCTCCATTTTTTGTTCTCTCCTGGCTCCCATAGGATTGGATGGTTCCTGCTCATATTGAGGACAGATCTTTCCCACCCAATCCACTCAGACTGTCATCCTAATTTTCTGGAAACACCCTCACGGACACACATAAACAGGTAGATTTACCAAGTTTCTCAGAGTTCCTTAGTCTAATCAAGTTGACACCTAGAATTAACCTTCACAATGGTGTTGTTGAGAAATTAAACATGTTAACTCATGCAAGTTGCTTAAAACAATGCTTATTCCATAGTAAGTGTCAATGTCAGCTATGATTATGAAGATTATGAAGGTGATGATAGTGTGTCTGTGAAAGATCTTGGTAGTGCAGAAAGAACAGAACCAATTTTAGAAACTTTTATTATTGCTCAACCCAGAGTAGGTCTCTTTTATAGGTAAGTGAAGAGATTCCTCTTGATTTATTTATGAGTTGAACTTTAAAGAGATATAAACTCCTTTCAACTAATAAATATATAGATTTCACTCATTTTACATGATATCAACAAATAGAGTGAATCATTTTAATTTCAAGAAAGAAAATTCACAAGGAATTGTCACTATCACATTAAGTCAAAAACTTAGTTATCAGTTGGGTGATACTAATGTCAATGTAGAGACCACTTGTGGCATCTGTTGATGAAAGTAGAGAACTGATTATGATTGTGGTTGATTTGTATAAGGGAGAGTGACATAGAAAATATAGGATGAATCATTTTCCTCTCCAATTTACATCAATATCTCCAAATAAATGTGTTTATTAGTGGAAGAATGTATTTAATTCTTATTATAAATTAGCATGGAAACATTAGGATTAGCTAAGTGTAACAAAAATTTGGAGTATTTTTAAAAAGCAGAACATCGAATTACACAGTACTATGACTATATTTCTGATATATGTGGATACTGTCATGTTCCTACTTTTATCTAGTTTGAGAAAGAATTTGAAATAAAATGAAAAAGATCTCTAAAGCAGAGATGCAGCCTCTAAGATTCAGGCAGATCCAAGTATATTTTAAAAATGTAGTCTTTATCAGACTTTTTACAATTGTTTATTTAAGGAAAATTCTGGCAGAAAAAGCCAGATACTGCTTGAAATAAGATTTGTGCATTCTGGGAGGTGACTCTTGAGAACGGTGTGGCTTTTCTGAGACCGTAAAATGGAATCTATAAGAAAAGAAAGTGGAGCAAGTGAACAGTGCCCGAGCATAACTGATCACCTCTCTTTGTTCTGGGATGTTTGGACCTAATGCAGTGAGAACTGCAGCTTCACAACTCTTCTCCAGCATTTGAAAACTTTGCTGCCTTAATAACATGATGATGTTTTTTGTTTGTTTGTTTGTTTTTGTTTCCCCCCCCCTTTCACGTATTCTACTCACATGGTGCTTTTACAAAGGGAATTGTCATTCATCTGCTAACCTCTGAGGAAGCTCATGGTGTAACAGGTGAGAAGTCAAGAATAATTAAGGAAAGAAATAATCTCCCAGAAGTCAAGGTAAATCTTTTTGTAAATAACTCCCACCAGACTTACAAGAAATATTACATTGCATAGTAGCATTCAACTTTCACTGTTTTAGTGAAATTTCAAGTAATTATCTTGGCTTGATTTCTTAGTAAAATATAGAGGCTTTTGTGAAGTAAGAGTGCTAGAATTGCTTCTCCCCCTCCCTTCAGGAATGATGTTAGAGTCCAAGGAACAAACTCCCACTTAAGACAGAATTAAATAAAAGGCATTCACTACAGTCAACACAAAGCAAAACCTAATAATTTTAGGGCTCAATTTCCTTAAAAGATGAAATAATTTTAGGTTAATGTACAAAAGTTTTCCTGTAATGATTCCACTTGCGATTTCTCTATAGAGAACCATTCATCTGTTCCAACTGGTTTCTCAACTGAGAAATGCACTGGAAAAACAGATAAGAGGGAAACTATGGCAAAACAGGAGGAAGGATGTTTTAATGATAGGGAAAGGTAATAATGCGTATTCTAGACCCAACTTATTTTCTATTATAATCTTTTTAGTTGGTGTTTCTCAGAAGAAAGAATGAATGTGAGTATTGACAAGTTCAACACAATGGCATACACTATGTTAATATACTCTGTCATATAAATTTGAATATTTTAATTTTAATCCTTTACATAAAATACCATATGGATATTTTAAAATAGCCCCTACTTCCTGAGTATGTATAATTTCTATTCATAAATACACTTATTTATTTTATACTTCTCTCATAGGAATAATAGCTAACATTATTTAAAATATTTATAATGATTTTTAGAACCTAAGGATTTCAGCTAAGGATTACACTAAAGAAATCAAGACTTCAAAAAAAGTTTCTTAAGCTTTTGACTTTCTAGTATGCAAAATCCTTTCAATGGATTCCAAATGAAATGCTTCCCCTTCACCTGTATGAAAGCACGCCATTTGCACACACCTGCAGATTACATGGCTTTGGTCTGTGTTTGGAAGTGTGATTGAGAACATGAGTTGAGTACAACACCCTTTGTCCCTTTTTGTTCTGTCTGTTCTTCTCTTCCCCCATGCCATTGTAAGCAAATTGTCTTAAAGTTTTCTGGACTATAAGGCATTCTAGGTTGTTGCAGTGGAAATTTGCACTTTTACTTTGTTCTGCATCTTGCCTGGAATTGTGCCTTCACCTGCTCAGATGACATATCACTTGTTAACCCAGTTCATACTTTCTACCTATGTGCACAGTGGGGACAACTTTCAACTTTGCCATTGTTTTCCAGAAAAAAAAAAATCATGAAGACATAAGGACAATACTCATTTTGGGGTGGAGAAAAAAAAATCAGGGTTGAACAGGGACATTCCAAATTTTAAAAGAAAGAATGGTTAGGAGCCTAATAAGTGGAGTATAGGGACTTCAGGGAGAACAGAAAACCCAGTATTTCTAAATATTGTAAGTTGAGTGCCTGAGAAGACTGTTTGTAGTGAGCTCAAATGTCTGTCACTGAGAAAAATGAAGGACAGGAAGTAGGCTTTACTCCAGTGCCTGTTGCTTAAATGAATGCTGGATGAAAGATGAATGAATATATTATTTTAGTCTGGATAGAACAAGAGAAAAGCATCATTCTTAAATGGCAATTGAAATAAATACAACTACTACAACTACTGATTACAGTAATGATGACTCATTGAATACTCATTATACATCAATAATCTTGCTAAGCTCATTACATAGAAAATCTCATATAATTCTTACAAAAATGTTATAAAGTACTATCATTCTTCCTCTATACATGAGGAAAGTGAGACTGATAATACCTATGTAACTTACCCAAGCCTTAGTCTGGTTAGTGACAAAACCCCAGATCCATTTAGACAGTCTTTATGTAAGCCCATCACGATCTATAATATGGCTGTCAGTTGATATCATGCTTTAATAAGAGGAGCAGTATCCACTACCCATACTTTATACCTAGCAGCAGATTGTCACTTATTTACCCATGATTCTGGGTAATCTTTTGACTCTGTTTTTCTGGCTCTACAGAGTTAGATCTAAGGATAAGACTCACATTCCAGTTTTGGTCCACCATAGTTATTGAAGCAGATGTGATATGCTTCTATGCAACACTGCATATTCACATCATGCTGGATACCAGACTGGAGTATGAAGCAGAGAGAGGAAAGCAGACATGAGCCCCACTCTCATGGAGCTTAAGGCTTAGCTGGAGAATCAAGTAACAATTGAATAAAGATGCAGGAATATTATTAAAATCTATTATATGAGATAGGAAGGAAAAGTAAAGGGAGTAAAATGAGCATTGTGTTTGGAGCTTGATATAGTCTGTGAGGGTCAGGGAAAGCTTGTCTAACAAAGGGAAATGAGAAGAATTTTGAAAGGAGAGAAGGAGTTAACCAAGTGAATGAGGAGTTGAGTTGAATGTAACAGCATGTGCAAAGGCCCTAAGGCAGGAAGAAGATGCTGAAAGGAAGTGAAAGAAAAACAGCGTGGCTAGAACCCAAGGCTCAAGAAGGAGAGTGACATGAAATGAGGCTGGCGTGGAAAAGGTGGGGACCAGATCATACAATAACACAGGGCCTTAGAGATGAGGTGAACAGATGATCTTTGCTTGGAATGGTCCTGGATTATAGTTATTGTCCTGTATAAGTAATAATTTGCTCCCTTTTACTCATAGTGTCCTGCTTTGGATAATATATTATATAATTACCTACTTACAGGAAATATTGTGCTTTTGGTTTATAAGAATAAAATCTCAAGCCACCAAAGGGTTTAACCAGAGGAATAACATGATCACATTTGGATTTTGTAAAGGATTCCTCTAACTGTGATGGGGAGAACAGACTGGGAAGTAAAAATCATAGCAGAGGACTTAGCACCAGTTTTTGACAAAGCCCAAGACAGAATAAGACTACTTATCTCTTTCTGTAGTCTGGGAAGAGAACCTAGACTCATGTATTCTCCCAGTCAAATAAGTAAGGGTACTCTACTGTACTGTGGTTTTTCAGATGTTTGCAGTCTTTTCCTCATCCATGGTTGACTTGGTTAGCCTATGCAATAATAATAGCTGATATTTGATGTGCAAGGAATAGTTCTGAGAACTTTGAAATGAAAGTACTTACTTCATTCTCACAAAATCCCTGTGGGATAAGTACTATTGTTATTCATGTTTTACAAATAAGGAAACTAATTTGACTAGGGTTAATCAAATAAAGTGATCCAATGAGAATTTGAACCTATGAAATCTGATTCCATAGACCAGGCATGTAATCATTATCCTATAACATATGTGACTCCTCCTTTTAACAACTAAGTGGGTATCAGTCTCAAAACTCCAAGCATCTCATTTACAATTAAATACGTTGCCTAGCTTTTGCTTCCTGCTCCTCATATTTCCCAATAATCGCTAGAGGCTTACTATGAATAAATTATCTAAAATCACAGCCCTGGTCCGACTCCATGCTCACAGCCTATCTCCCGGGACCCGGGAGGATAACTCAAAGTAAAACCAGGATATTGTAGTGGAATGGGATTTCTCTGTCTAGGATGATGCCTTCATGAACCACAGCAAAACATGATTTACCTTTGGGATACTCTGCCATGGACTATCCAGCTACCCTTACCATCTACCACTCATCAGAAACCAGTTTAATTCACTAATATTATGCATGTGAACGTTTCCTTTTCCCCTAAATCCACTATTCTCAATCTCATAATTCTGAGTGGTCCCAGCAAATGTGGGCCTGAATTGCTCCTGAGGAAATTGAAAACTAATTTCTTCCTTTGAAAAATATTAAGAACTTCACTTTCGAGGAAATTTTAACAATACGTTAGCTGGGAATCTTTAAGGTCTCCAGTTTTCTCCCTATATCCCCTTTTCTTGCTGGTTGACAACATTTTATGTCCATCATCCCTACCTAAATGTTTAGGAGGGACCTTCCTATTCTCTCCTGTGACTTTACATTTTTAAATTTATATTTTTTGTCCTACCCATTTTGTCCCAATAGTAATAAGCGCTTACTGACCTTCTCACAATAAGCAACACTTCAGCTGAAAGTAGAGTTGCTTTTATGGGTTCCTAATTATAGAGAAAGCTGCCTTATTAGTTGTTCTTCTGGCTTGTGAAGCAGGTTTTCCATGCAATGGTGTCAATTGCAGGGAAGGAGTCTGAACACATCACCAATGCTGTGTACTGGTAACAATGCACTTGCACCAGACAGAACAGTCACACAAGCTCAGTGAACCAATTTTATTACTCATAGATAGGCAGCAAAGGACAACAGACATTTAGGATTCATGCCAAGCTGTTCCCTCAAAGCTCAAGAGAGCTGCCCAAGGCAGATGGAGCCTCATCTCTGCATGGCCCCCATGGCACCACAGCAGAGGGACCCTAAAATCAACCTGCTCTGGGCTTTCTAACTCAGGGGCAACATGAGTTGTCGGGCCAAAGTGTTGTAGGACATTGTTTTCTAGGAGGGACTTGAGCAAAGACCAGGCTATTCCTGACAGTTCCTCCTTATCTCAGGATGTTATAATCCCAGCATAATCTACACTTATTCTGAGAACTACAGGTGAGAAGAGGAGGGAAGAGCTGAGCCAGCTGAGACTATTTGGAGGCCATCCTGCAAGGCTTATACACCTCTTCTTCTATATTTGCCTAACAGTTAAATAAGGTTATCTTCTGATAGTCTATACCTCACTACTTTGTCTTAATATGTGCTGCTTTCTCTCTCCAACACCAGCTCTCTCAAGTACAATGTGATGTTATGTGATTTTAGTATTTTTCTGATCTATTTTAGTGGAGATGGGTGAATAGGTATCTACATTCATACTTCTGCTCGGTGCTCGTGCAGATGTTGATGACACAAAAATGTAAAATGAGACCTTCCAGGACAATTCCCCAACTTGTGAAGGATCAGATAGTACACTGGCAGAATCAGGACTCTGGCCTCTCCTGCTCATGCCCTTGCTGTTTGTCATAGGATGGCGATTATTATAGTGATGTGAGAAGAGACATGAATTGGAAGGGGACGAAGACTTGTTTCAGTTTTTTGAAGTACCTGAGTTCAGACTCTGAGGTCAGAATGCCTTAGCTCAAGTTCTGGTTCCAATTCTTATTAGCTGTATGACCTTGGACAACTTTCTTAAGCTCTCAAGCCTAAGTTTTTTTATCTATAAGATAGGAATGATAGTGCCTATCTCATGAGAATTGCTGTGAAGCTTAAATCAAATATTTTAAGGCAGAGGGGAAAAAAACACTCAAATAAGCATTAGATATTGAGTTATTATAATTGGCCAATATTTTTAAACTTATATAAGTTTTGTTCTTACTTTACCCATCTGAGCTAGGTTTGAAATTTCCATGACATGTCACAATAGGTGTTAGAGTCACATGAGGTCAATCAAATCTCTTAAGATTCTGCAAAGCATATTGATCTATCTTCTCTCTGTTAGCCATAACCCCAAAGGCTTTGGCCTTGCAGAGGTGGTGGGAAAGTTCTGTTATCAGAAGTTTTAACTAGACAAATCTTTAAATTCCATTTCACTTACACTTTGGTTCTTCTGCAAATTTTAAAAGACCCTAGACACCAGAATCAATCAATATTGGCGAATATCCACTGCAGTTCCATTAATTTTCTTCCTATAAACTCTCTTTCCACCATTTATTGACAGCTAGGTATTCTATTCTGGTCTGTTCCTGTTTTAAGTTATATCTATATTCCATGTGTCATACTGTAAGATCTAAAATAGCCTACTAAGCTTTAAGTCAAACATCATAGATACTTTTAACCAAATATTCTTACAAAATTTTCATTGTCAAATTTTATTGAGGTTTTCCCTGAATCAAAAACTCTGTGTGTGTTTGTGTGTGTGTGTGTGTGTGTGTGTGTGTGTGTGTGTGTGTGTGTACTTTTCAAGTTAATAAAAGATAAACAAAAAATGGAATATGGCATAACACAATAGACTGCCATTGGTTAATCTTTGTTACCTTAATTCTGTGAGCATTCTTATGTATAAAATGAAGTTGTTGGATCATATGATTTCTCTTTTCTTTAAAAGTTTGCATTTACATTAAACATGTTATATCATAATATCACCATACTACAATGTTTAAACCAGATATTTAACTCTATGCCCCTAAAAAGCAGGAGCCATATTTATAGAATGCCAATTATGTCCTACATAATGTGCTAAACAATTTTACTAATATTATTTACTGAATATTCAACTCAGTGAGGTACATAATATCATTTGTATCTTATAGATGAAAAAATGAGGCTCAGAGCCCTTGAGTCACTTGCCAGGGTCACATACATGAGAATTGGAATACATCAGGTCTTTCTGACTCCAAGGTCAATGCTCAAGCATAGAGTCCTCTGATACACAGAATCTAAGTCAAGCAGCCCAAAGTAAAGTGGCCTTTTGTAATGGATTGAATAATGTCCACCAAAACTCACTGAGGCTTGAATTGTGTCCCCCAAGTTTTATGTATTAGAAACTTGGCCCCCACTGTGATTGTTAAGAGGGTGGGAAATCCTATTATGGTAATTGAAAGGTGGAGCCTTGGAGAGCTGATTGGATTGTAGGACTGTGTAGTAGTGAATTGATTAAAAATGGTTGTCACGGGTGTGGTTCTGAGGACTATAAAAGAAGAGGAGAGTCTGTCTCTTTCACTCTCTCTGCTCTCTCTGCTTCTACCATCTTGCAATGTGAGACCCCTGGGTCACTGTTACCACCACCAGATGGACTTTAGACTTTCCAGCCTCAGAAACTGTAAGCAATAAATTTTGTTTTCTTTCTGAATTACCCAGTTCCAAGTATTTTATTATAAGCAAAAGAAAAAGACTAATACAACTTCATACCAATTAGAAAATTCTGCATCTCTTTTTTGGAATAGACTAGGATATCCTTCTGAAGCCCTTTCTCAGAAAACGAATGTTAAGTGGAAAATTAGTGAATAAGGAGGCTTTGGTGAAATTCTTTTAATTCTATATTGTGCCTCAATTCCTTCAAGTGAAGGGGTCGCCTAGGATTGCGATACCTTTAGCTGCCCTCCATAATATTCTAGACATAAGAAGTCTCTAACAAAACTGAACTCCAAGAGAAGACTAACAAACAAGTTTTCATTAATTCAATAGATATTTATTGGGCCCTTGCTGTATCAGACCCTGTATATACAACAGTGTCCAATTCAAACGTAGTCTTCACCCTGAAGTATGGACAGGTTTGCATGAACTAGGAATAGGATAACAATTCAGATGGTGCTGTAACATGAAGGCAGCTTGAAGGAGCAGCAAGGCAGCCACCACTAACAACAAAAGACTTTGGCTGGGGGTGGATGGGCGGGGGCAGTGATAAGAGATCAAAATCAGACATAGATTTCTGCAAGATTATAGAGGGCCTTGAATTCCAGACTAAGGGGTTCAGGCAATTTCTGCAAGAAGATGAATGTGCAAATCACCCTTAGTCCTATTTCTAAATTTAATTCAAAACAAGAAAAATTGAGGATGATTAGCACAATCAAGCATCAATCCTCTAGTGCTATTTTTGAAAGAAAATAGTAACAATCCTTCTACTGTGTCAATTTCTATTTTAGAATGTGAAATTTCCTAACCTTTTCTCTTTACAGTTACTCTGTTGATTTACCCTAGGGGGATCATTTGATCCAATATAGATTGGGAATCAAGTCGACAGTGTTCTGTATCTAATATTTTCTCTGTCACTACCTCCTGCTGCTCTTTTATGACAGATCCAGCCTCCTGGTGTCATCTCCACAGAATCTTCTCCACGGGGATCTACATCAAGACACTGGTGATGTGGGAGAGCTGGTGCTAGGATTCGTATAGAAAATTTTTATTGGAGATGGAAGGAGTTGAGGCTTTTATTGGCCAGAATCTAAAGTTGATTGTGAGGCGCTTCATTTTCAAAGAATGCAGGATACCAAGCTTTACTGAGCAGAACTTTTTTTGGACTTTGTCAAAATTAAAAGCTTCTGTGCGTCACAGGACACTATCAAAGAGTGAAAAGACAACTTACAGAATGAGAGAATATATTGGGAGATACCTCCAAAGAGAGATCATTTATCTGGTAAGGGCTTAATATGCAATATGTATAAAGAACTCCTACAACTGAACAAAAGACAAATAACCCAATTAAAAAATAAACAGAATACTTGAATAAACATTTCTTCAAAAAAAGATGTACAAGTGGCCAAGAAACACATGAAATGATGCTCAGCAGCTTTAGTCGTTAGGGAAATGTAAATCAAAACCACAATAAGATACCAATGCACACCTACTAGGATAACTGTAGTCACCAAAACTGGAAAGTAACAAGCGCTCATGAGAATGAGAAAAAATTGGTACTCTAGTATTTTTCAAGTGGGAACATTAAATGGTATAGCAACTGTGGAAAACAGTTTGGCAGTTCCTCAAAAAGCTAAATGTAAGATTGCTATATAACCCAGCAATTTTACTCCTTGGTATACAACCCAGTGAATTAAAACAGAGACTCAAACAGATGCTTATAAGTCAATGTTCATTGCTGAATTATCCACAATAGCCAAAATGTAGAAATAGTTCAAGGGTCCATCGACATTATCCGTTATCAAGAATGGATAATCAAAATGTGGTATATACATACAATGAAGTATTATTAAGCCATTAAAAGGAGTAAAGCTCTGATAGATGCTACAACATGAATGAACCTCGAAAACATTATGCTGAGTGAAAAAAAGCCAGACACAAAATGACAAATACTGTATAATCTTGTACCATTATTCTTCATATTCAACCTCATGGAAATTGTTTCAGTGAATCAGTCTTCAGTCATGTTTGTCTCTGAGATTCTGATATTGTTAATTTATATATTTTAAATCTGTCTGGATTGTACTTAGATTGGCTTTGTATTTCCATTGTATCACAATTATATAAAATACTGTTCATTATAGATTACTAGATTGTACATAATGACATATATTAAATCCTGCAACAGTTAAAACAAAAACACAAACATACCCATGTGCACTGAAGTACTCCATGTATTAGACACTAATAAAATGGAGTTTCTATAGAGACAATATTTAATTTTAATGAAAAGGTGGGGCCCACTCTTAATGTTATTATTTTGTAAGAGATTACTTCAGTTTGGAAAACTGACCAAAATTATATAAGAAAGAGACATGACCTTTCGTGTGAATGTTCATATTCATTTTACACTTCATATGTTTTTCTTGTTAAAAATACAGAATTAAAATGCCATTTAAATTTTATTTTTCTTGCATGTCAAGTCTGGCCAAAGGAAAAAAAAATTCCTTTCAAATTCTAAAATCTGGGCCGACCCCCGTGGCGCACTCGCGAGAGTGCGGCGCTGGGAGCACTGCGACGCTCCCGCGGTGGGTTCAGATCCTATATAGGAATGGCTGGTGCACTCACTGGCTGAGTGCCGGTCACGAAAAAGACAAAAAAAAAAAAAAAAAAAATTCTAAAATCTCCCTTAAGTTTCTTTTACTAAATGAAAATTATTAGATATTGGGATATTAATGGAGAATAAATTAGATATGCTTTCTGTAATAAATAGCTTCTTTTGTGTATTAATTAATGTATTCCTGATGGAGTTTTTACATTGAACACAAATGCCAAAAATTAAGTTTAAATTTATATTGTATTATTATATTAGAATTAATTAAAGTTAGGCCAAGTCTGTTAATACTAAAAGACATGTTGCATTGCATTTTACCAGCAAGAAAATTTTAGAATCCAGTATTTCTATATATTTTTTTCCAACTAAAAAGCTCTAGTCTCAGAGCCACAGCTGATATAAAAGATAAATAGAATTGATTCTAAAGCAGTCCAACAGGCAATGTAAAAACCATTTCTGCTGAACACATTCTTTCCACTTTGGGAATCCAAAGCCTAATCTTGTTACATTTGAATGTGTAACCCCTGTCCTGTCACATTCTGATAAGCATCTTTTAGTGCTGGAAGAGCAATTTTCTCTTTAGCTTTAAAAACTCTTGCCTTTACTATAAATAGCAAGTGATTTATTGTCAACTTGCAGTTTATTTTTGGATTAACATTTATTTTGATCTATATGTATGAATATTTCTAAGTTTTGGAAAGATATTAAAATTTGTTGTTTGGATTTATACATGTGATCTTGCTCTTCTTGTTTACCTCACTCACACTTTGTAGTGGATTAAATTATATTCCCCCCAAACTCACTGAAGCTTGAATTGTGTCCCCCAAGTTTTACGTATTAGAAACCTGGCCCCTTCTGTGACTGTTAAGAAGGTGGGAAATCCTTTATGATAATTGAAAGGTGGAGCCTTAAAGAGGTGATTAAATTGTAAGACTGTCCCATAGTGAATGGATTAAAAATGATGGTCAAGGGCATGTTTCTAGAGCTTCAAAAGAAGAGAGTAGAGAGTCTGTCTCTCTCTCTGCTCTGCCATTTTGCAATGTGATACCCTGCCGTCACTGTAGCCACCACCAAGGCCTTCACCAGTTATGGTCCCTAGACTTTGAACTTCCCAGCCTCAGAAACTGTAAGCAAATAAATTTCATTTTTCTTATAAATCATCCAGTTCCAGAAACAGACTAATATACCCTTCCAACAAAAATGCCCTTTATTTAAATGTTTTCTTTCAAAATAATTCTGTCTTGTACTTCCTATTGAGAATTATTTGGAGATATTTGGTCTTGAGAGATAAGGTAGAAAAATGATAAAAGGTAGACTACCCAGACACAATATTAATTAATTATCAATGGATGGTCTAATTATCTTTTGATCTACTTTAAAAATATTATGTTTTTTATATAATCACACTGCATTAACTTCTCAAACACTAAATAAAATGTTTGACTATGGACCAAAATGTGAACTTCAGTTGCATTCGAAGTACAATCGCAGTCATAGATAAATCTGGTTCCATGACTACAAGCATTTTAAAATTTCCATGTTTGTGTCCTACACCATAAATTTGAGTTGAAGGAATGCCATTCAAGATTTGTGATATAAATCTGACCATTTTCCATTTTAGCGGAAAACTCCTGTTCCTGACTTCTCATGTTTCCATAAAAACTTCTATTAGCATTCCATTCTTGCTTTCTGCCTCTTCACCTACTCTTCCTCAGAAGACAAGGAAGAACTTACCTCTTTATGACTTTGGAAGAAGGAACTAGGCATGTTAATTTCAGCTACTTTCTCCCTCTCCCTGTTATCATTCCTCTCGCAGAAGTGTACATCAGGTTATGATCTTGTCCATTGTGGTTAGGAGCCTGTTAGTTTAGGGGGAGGCCTATCCTTGTCTAGCTATGTCAATGACTGAAAAGGGAGAGAGGAAGTCTGCTAATTCACAGGGAATGCCTGTCTGCCTCAGTTGTTAGCAATAAGGCTGAGTTATTAGTAATAAAGATGGTATTTTAGTTTCTATCTTTCAATTTCTTGGATATCCCTTTCATTAGTTTCTGAACTCAGGTGGGAAATACATATGTTACTACTGGCCTTCTAAAATCTAATTGTTTATATTCTATATAAGAGCTGGCAAGACTTCCCATATGTTAATGGTGTTCAAAAAGGTACTCTCAGGTTTCTTTCTACAATACAAAATATCCAGGTTAGTCTGGAAGGGGCTGGCACAGTCAGGAAAACAATTGATGCAATAAACAATTAACGGATAGGTCTTTGACTATGCTGTACCAGTGCTTCTCAAATTTTAGCATTCAACAAAATCTCTTGGAGACCTTGTTAAAACATAGCTTGCTGAGCCCCACTTCCAGAGTCTCTGATTCAGAAAGTATGGGGTGGAGCTAAGAATCTGCATTTCTAATAAGTTCTCAGGTGATGTCAATACTTTTGGTTCAGGGACCACATTTTGAGAACCACTGCACTAGACCAGTGATTCTCATACCCAGTGACATCTTAGACTCACCTGAGGAGCTTCATTAAAAATATCGTTGCTTGGGTTCTTCTCCCAGAGATGTTGTTTTGATTAGTCAAAGTCTCAACTATCAGTCCCTGCCTTTTAAAAGCTCCTCCAGGTGAGTGAAATGTTCAGCAAGGATTGTGAACTACAGCCATATACTAAGCTTAGTAATTCAATGATTAAAGGCAATGCACGGTTGCTTTAGGGCATGTTTCAAAGTGTCCTTGCAGTGGGAAACAATTCTACCTTGCTCCTGCCATACTCATTTACTCTCAAGTAAGCTGATTAATTTTTTACTATGATAGTTCCTGCTTTTAGGTTACAATTGAGAATGTTACAATGAGTGGGATGCACGGTAACAAATGATTGGCAAATTGGTCTTTTAGCCATTAAGTATGTGTAACTCAAGGAGGATCATGGAATTAATCTTGGTGCTGTATGTGAAAAGATAAGAACTGAAAACACAGTGGGATATGAGAAAGAAGAGTGAAAATCCAAGATAATGTATTATAATCAATTACAAAGCATGTCTTCACATTTATAATTTATCAAAATATTATTGGAGCATAGAAACATAAAGAAATAATAAAAAAAAAGTCTTCAGAATAAAATCTAGGCATTAGCCCATGTAAAAATAAAAACATTAATTAATAGGTGATTTTCTTTTTCCAAAGCAAAGGGAAATAACACTTTATAGATCAAAAATGTGCAAGCTTATATGTTCATGCCATTTTAATAAAGAACATAAAGTTGCCTGAATGGAGAGCATGTTCCACCCAGTCTTGAAAAGTCTTAACTTATTTAAACAATTCACTCTTCAGTCTTTAAAACAAGCTTCCTTGCCTTTTTCCCCTCCATGATGATGGAGAGAAAAATAGCAATTATTTTAAATGTCAATCAAAGTAAGAACTGTTAAAGAATAGCAGCATATTTCTAAACTTATTCATAGTTTTGTATTCTGCCAAAGAGTTCAAGTTTTCTGAATGAATGGAGCAGACCGTGAAAGCTGTGATAGTTTTCTCTATTTGAAAATGGCAGTGATCCTCATGCTCCAGAACTCGAGGGCCTCTAATTACTCAAATCACAACTTATGGAAATAGACTTTTTAATGCACTATGCACTCTTTTCTAAGGAAAACATTGCAAAATGCTCTGATTTGATTTATGACATTGCAGATTGATGCAGGGCACAAATAGTCAACTGAGGTAAATTTCCATTAGGTAAAAATCCAAGCAGAATAAAAGCCATTGGCCTCCATGGACAGAATTCGGTGGAAGCAAGTTCTCTGGTCCTAGCATTTCTTTTTTTTTTTTTTTTTTTTTATGGTGCATAGAATTACAAAACATTTTATTTTATTTATTTATTTTATTTTTTAAAATTTTATTATGTCGATATACATTGTGGCTGATTATTGCTCCCCGTCACCAAAACCTCCCTCCCTCCTCCCTCCCTCCCTCCCCCCCAACAATGTCCTTTCTGTTTGCTTGTCATATCAACTTCAAGTAATTGTGGTTGTTATATCTTCTTCCCCCCCGCCCCGGTTTTGCGTGTGTGTGTGTGTGTGTGTGTGTGTGTGTGTGTGTGTGAATTTATATATTAATTTTTAGCTCCCACCAATAAGTGAGAACATGTGATATTTCTCTTTCTGTGCCTGACTTGTATCACTTAATATAATTCTCTCAAGGTCCATCCATGTTGTTGCAAATGGCAGTATTTCATTCGTTTTTATAGCTGAGTAGTATTCTATTGTGTAGATATACCACATTTTCCGTATCCACTCATCTGATGATGGACATTTGGGCTGGTTCCAACTCTTGGCTATTGTAAAGAGTGCTGCGATGAACATTGGGGAACAGGTATACCTTCGACTTGATGATTTCCATTCCTCTGGGTATATTCCCAGCAGTGGGATAGCTGGGTCATATGGTAGATCTACCTGCAATTGTTTGAGGAACCTCCATACCCTTTTCCATAGAGGCTGCACCATTTTGCAGTCCCACCAACAATGTATGAGAGTTCCTTTTTCTCCGCAACCTTGCCAGCATTTATCGTTCAGGGTCTTTTGGATTTTAGCCATCCTAACTGGGGTTAGATGGTATCTCAGTGTGGTTTTGATTTGCATTTCCCGGATGCTGAGTGATGTTGAGCATTTCTTCATATGTCTGTTGGCCATTTGTATATCTTCCTTAGAGAAATGCCTACTTAGCTCTTTTGCCCATTTTTTAATTGGGTTGCTTGTTTTCTTCTTGTAAAGTTGTTTGAGTTCCTTATATATTCTGGATATTAATCCTTGGTCAGATGTATATTTTGCAAATATTTTCTCCCACTCTGTTGGTTGTCTTTTAACTCTCTTAATTGTTTCTTTTGCTGTGCAGAAGCTTTTTAGTTTGATATAATCCCATTTGTTTATTTTTCCTTTGTGTTGCTGTATTCTGTTTGCTAGTATTTTAGTGAGGATTTTTGCATCTATATTCATCAAGGATATCGGCCTGTAGTTTTCTTTTTTGGTTATATCTTTACCTGGTTTGGGTATCAGGATGATGTTTGCTTCATAGAATGAGTTTGGGAGATGTGCGTCCGTTTCAATCTTTTGGAATGGTTTGTAAAGAATCGGTGTCAATTCCTCTTTGAATGTTTGGTAAAATTCTGCTGTGAATCCATCTGGTCCTGGGCTTTTCTTTGTTGGGAGCCTTCTGATAACAGCTTCAATCTCCTTTATTGTTATTGGTCTGTTCAAATTTTCAATGTCTTCATGGCTCAGTTTTGGGAGCTTGTGTGTGTCCAGAAATTTATCCATTTCCTCCAGATTTTCAAATTTGTTGGTGTATAGTTGTTTATAGTAGTCTCGAATGATTCCTTGTATTTCAGATGAATCAGTTGTAATATCGCCTTTTTCATTTCTAATTTTTGTTATTTGAGTCTTCTCTCTTCTTTTTTTTTGTTAGCCATGCTAATGGTTTGTCGATTTTATTTATCTTTTCAAAAAACCAACTTTTTGATTCATTGATCTTTTGAATTGTTTTTTGGGTTTCAATTTCATTCAGTTCTGCTCTGATCTTAATGATTTCTTTCCGTCTGCTAACTTTAGGTTTGGATTGTTCTTGTTTTTCTAGTTCTAAGGTGAAGTGTTAGGTTGTTCACTTGCCATCTTTCCATTCTTCTGAAGTGAGCATTTAATGCAATAAATTTCCCCCTCAATACTGCTTTTGCAGTATCCCACAGGTTTTGGTATGATGTATCATTATTTTCATTAGTTTCCATAGATTTTTTGATTTCCTGCTTGATTTCTTCTTGGACCCATATGTCATTAAGTAGAATGCTGTTTAATTTCCATGTGTTTGTATAGTTTCCAGAGTTTTGTTTGTTATTAATTTCTAGTTTTAATCCATTGTGGTCTGAGAAAATACATAGGACACTTCCAATTTTTTTGAATTTATTGAGACTTGATTTGTGACCTAATATGTGATCTATCCTGGAGAATGATCCATGTGCTGATGAGAAGAATGAATATTCTGAGGTTGTTGGATGGAATGTTCCCAGTGAGGGGCCGAGCGGAGCCGGGCCAGAGCTGCCAGCACCTGGGAAAATGGAGGCAGCCCTGGGGAGGTGAGTGGCCCGGTGATGCAGGCGGAAGCCGGGTGGGCGTCAGCCCCCGCCCCCCAAGCAGGGCAGGGCCAGGGGTCACTCACAGGGCTGTGCCAGGTCGGGCGCTCACTCTCTGCCTCTGGTTTGTCGCCTTCCCCGTTCTCGGCCACCGCCGCCTCGGGCTGCTCGCTCGGTCCCACGGCGCGGCTCGGGCGCTCCCAGGAATCTTCTTTTATGCCAGCCTGAAACCTCGAATCCTGAACTCGCCACCTTCAGCGCGGCCCCGGCCTCTGGGATTCTGTCTGCATCCACAGCAGCCCTGGCGCCGAGTTCCCTGTTTAGAGACTTGCTTTTGCAGCTAAGAAACAGTTCTTTTCCTGCTCCACACTTCAAAGCTGTTGCCTGTAAGTGAGGCAGCCTCTCCTGCCGAAGGCAAAGTGGCGGTGAGCCCCCACGACCAGCCACCAGCAGCGGTCCTCCCTTAAGAGATGTCAAGGAAGGTCCACAAGTTTCCCAGCTCCCTGAGGCCCAGTGGACTCTTTTTCCACCTCAGCTACTCCGCGCCAACCGCCGCAGCCACCGCCATCTTGAAACCCCACAAAAATGGGGATTTCTTGTCCCCATTCTCAGATCCGATGATTAGCAGCAAATACATGCATCATGACTTACACTAAGTTGGTGATTATTGTTGTTTCTCATGAAAGAGCAGGCAAGAAATCAGGCTAAGCCACTTCCCTGAAGGATCTTATCTAAATCTGATTTTGGATTTCCGGAGGTCACAAGGGCATCAGGCAGACCTCGTGATGAATGTGCTGATTAAAAGTAGGAACAATATTTCTACTCTACAGCTGAGGGGTGAATGCCTTGCTATGTCTTCAACTTCAAACAGCTCCTCCAGAAAGCAACTGGGCTCCCCAGTGGGAACGAGCTCAGTGGCCCAAGTTTAGGGGATTGTGAGGCTCAGGCTCAACATGGACACGGGCCTGAGAGAATTGGGGTGGGTCCCCAAACCAGATGTAGACCTCACCCCTTCTCTCCCAGTCTGGTTCCACCCCCAGTCCCGCAGCCCTGATTGGGTCAGAGGCAGCGATCCGCCCGCAGCGGACCGGCCTGCTCACAGGCCTCTTCCTCACCTGAGGTTCATGGCTTTCGGCCAGGTTGGCTTTCACAAGTTCACAGCCTCCATTGTTCTCAAGCGGGGCCCGGCAGGCTAGCGTCTCCCCGCCCCAGCTGATCCAGGCCCAAACTGTCCCTCAGGCGGCAAGTCTGTCACACCTCGCTCTCGCTCGATTGTTTTTCTTCTGGATTCTGACCATCCGCCTCAGCTTCCGTAAGAGGCCCTAGCATTTCTTTCATTACTTTTTTAAGATCCTGTCACTTCTGTATTACAACTTGCATTCAACTTTCAAGTTAAAAAATATATATGTTCTTCCTATTTTCACTGTGATGAACATCAATAATAAATTTGTATTCTTACCCTTGTTGGCCAAGGCCATTTTTTATTCAGAAAGGCTCAAAAGGTCTCACATTTTTTGCCCTGGTAGTTCTCAACTAAAGTTCCTTCAAACTTAGTTTAAAGCCCTTTGTGTCAGCCAGTTCCAAAGGACTACTTCATTTAAATATATCAGCTTTTATAGAGATGATTTCTTTGAATTGCCTTGACCCTAATTAGATGGATCCATATTCTTTACCATCTTCCAAGAAAATGCTCTCTTGCAGGAATAAAGCCTGGGAGATGTAAACTACTGAAAATATTCCAAGCTAAACAAAGATATTAAAAAAGAGAAGCCAGCTGTGCACAAACTAACCCATACTAGGACTGTTAGAAAATTAACTTAGTGGTAAGAGGTTAAGAAATATATGTAGTCATCTGGGTCATTAATGTGAATTGTCCCCAGTTGCATGTGGTTTCTTTTACCTGTGAACACTCATAACACTTGGCTTGAACCATCTCTTTATAATTGTATGACTTTGGGTGAACTACTTAATCTCTCTGAGCCTCAGGTTTTTTAATCTGTAAAATGGGGCTAAAAATAGTCACAAAGGACTGGTGTAATGATTAAGTAAGATAATCAATATAAAGTACTTAGTACAATACTTGTATTATACATTGAATGTATATGAATCTGTTGAGTATATACACACTCTAAGAATAAAAACAAATGCATTGTAGTAAGGACAATGTTTACAATGCCTACTGTTATTCTAAATGATTTAAAATCCTTACCACAATCCTATGAGGTAAGGGCTATTATTATATTCTTTTTACAGATGAGGCAACAGATACATGGAGAAGAAACTTGCCAAGGGTCAACCATGTAAAGGTTGAGCTCTGATTTAACCTAGGTGGTATGACTCTGGAGCTTGTTCTTTTACTCCCTTTGCTCTACTGCCTTGATTGCATTGAATCATTGTCATCACACATATCCTTGCTATGGTCCAGAAAATCTCTCTTAGTTTCTGATCATTTTAGTATTGTATTAGTCAGGGTTCTCTGCAGAAACTGAACCAGTAAGGTATATACAGATACATAGAGATTTATATGAGGGATTGGTTTACTCCTCAGCTGAAGGGTCCTATTGTTCACTTTCTGCAAGCTGGAAACTCAGAAAATCCCATGGTATAGTTGCAGTCCAAACCCAAAGGCCTGAGAACAAGGGGAGCCAATGGTTTAAGTTCTAGTCCAAGTCAAAAGGCCTGAGATCCAGGAGTATCAATGTTCACGAGCAGGAAAAGATGGATGTCCCAGCTCAACAGACAGCAAATTTGCTCTTCCTCCATCTTTTCGTTCTAATTAGACCCTTAATGGATTGGATGATGCCCACCCACATTGGTTAAGGTGATCTTCTTTACTCAGTCTACTGATTCAAAAGCTAATAATCTCTTCCAGAAACACCCTTACAGACATACCCAGAAATAATGTTTTAACATCCATCCGGCCATCATTTAGCCCAGTCAAATTGACACATACAATTAACCATCACAAATTGACACAATAAAATTAACCATCACAACCCAGAAATTGGCTGTGATGGGGTTGGTAGATCCTCAAATGTGCCACACTTATTCTACTGCATGGGGAGGCCCGTTTATTCTTTGTTCTCAGAATGTATTAGATTTCCTAATGTGTACACACATCTTAAAAATGAACAGCATTACAGAAGAAAGAATTAATTCATAGGGGATTCAGAATGACAGTCAAATTTACTGAAGCAATCCAAGACTCTTTCCTCTGTACTAGTTATTGATATTTCTAATGCATTCTGAATATAAATAATCATAAGGTTCTTATTAAATATAAGATTCCCAGTTTTTTTCCTTAGATATTCTGGTTCAGCAGAGCCTTAAAATCTGTATTTTTAACAATCAGTATAGAAAAATCCTGTGATCAGGCAGGTTTAGGGAAATCTAATCTATTAAAAAGTACAAATAATAAAACTTTAACCATATGATATTTTTAATAAGTAAATATTAACCTGAAATTTACAGATAGAATGAGAATATTATTTCTAAGGTAAGAGCTTTGAATATTTGCCCAAATTAAACTCATTATTTCAAAGCAATTGTTTATACTACTCAAACTGCTGGAGGAGTCAGATATCCAAAAGATAAGAGGTAAAATCTAATTTTCAAAACTAAGTATGTTGATCTGATCTAGAAGACAACTTCCTACAAATTTTGCAAATGAGCTCTCCAAAGGGATCTGTTCACAACCCAAATAATTATGGTTTCAGTACTTAACACTTGACACATTCACGTTTTCATTTTTATTGTTTCCAAATGAGACGTTATTATGGTGTAATTAGTTATTTGGGTTAAGTGTGCATGACCAACTTGGAGGCAGCAGTCATCTCCACATGCACACTTGTGCTTTCTGTCTGTTTTTCGGGAAGGCACAAGGAGGACTTTGGAGTGATAGTTCAGTTCTCAAGATGATAACCATGTTTGGTCATATCCCAGGACAAGTGGCAGGCTTTACACTTTAAGACAGTTGTGATGGTTGTGGTGGAGGGGTGGGGAAGTGTTAGATTTTGAGGGAAAGAAGTAAAATTAAACCAGAGTAATGTCAGCAGGCTTCTCCCTGGCCTCAGAGAAGAACAGATGGGCTATGAGGTAACAAGCTGGGATATGATAACATGGAGTCTGGGAATGTCTGGCTTCAATGCTGTAAGGAGATGTACACAAAACCTTCTTTTATAAAAACTGATAACAAAGTAGTTGCCTCCAAAAAGTGGGCTCACTGCTAGAGTGTTATACGTTTGCTAGTAGAGGTGCTAAAGTACGGGAATCATTTGTAATCATTATTTTCTTGCTAAAAGTAATAATATCTAATACTTAGCAATAAATGGACTTTTTGCATCAACCCTGTGAGGTACTTTTATCAAAACTGATTTATAGAGAAAGAAACTAAGTCTGAAAGGTAAAATATTTTGCTGAAGGTTACAGATGGTTAGTGGCAAACATGAGATTTTTGACCTATATATTTGTGACTTCAGGCTCTTAATAACACTAAACTGCTACCAATACAGTCCTTCCTATCTTGTATGTTCAGCCCTTACCTTAGTCAGACCACAATAGTATCCATATGAAGTATTTAAAGATGTTTCTTTTCCTACTAGGAAGATTTATCTCTTTGTCATCATGTCTCTGGCTCCATCTTTAATATTTCATCTCATTGTTAGTGACTGAGTTCTCCCAAGACCAAACTCCAACTTTGAACCTTGGTTCTTCCAACCAAAGACTCCATTCATAACTGATCTTTGCACTGACTTAGTTGGTTGGTTGTTTTTTTCTCCAATTTCTGTAGTTGAACCTTTTGCTCATTCATTTTAACTTTTCATGTTTTATGACAAATGTATTTAAAGGTCTACACTTCCCACTAACTACAGCTTTAACCGTTTCTCACAAATTTACCATACAGTGCTCTGATCATTATTCAGGTTACCAGAAGTGGGGAAGCGGGAGTTGGGAGGGGTTTAGGGAAGAACTGGTAAATGACCATGTGAAACTACATTGCATAATGTTGAATATACCAAGTATCCTGATTTGCGCATCACATATTGCACACAGTATTGATATTCAACTCTGTACTCCACAGATATGAACGATCAATTATGTTTCGATAGAAAAATTCTTAATTTCCTTTTAAATACAAGGATTATTCAATGAGATATTTTTTAGTTTTCATGTATTAGATTTTTATTATTAATCTGTTGTTAATTTCTAATATTACTGCATTATGAACATTTGATATTTCACAACATATTGAATTTTTAATGGCCTGATATTGCCTAACATTTTAATATCTGGATAGTAAGAATATGATTTTTCATTTTTCTTTTTTCTCTTATATTAGCTTTTTTCTCTTAAGACAACAGTAAGCTGACCAAGTCTTTGATCACTTTACTTTTCATAGTCTCTTATAGAAACTCTTAAATTGTTAAATTTGTTTCTTTCTCTAAAAACATATTCGATGTGGGTCTTTGCACACTAAAATTTCTGAGGCCACATTTTTATTATCTAATCTTTTACGTTTTATATCTTTCTTTTACACTTTCTTTTTCTTTACTTCCGTTGCTTTCTGGGAGAATTCTTCTATATGATATTTGTTTATTCTTTAGTTAGTATAAATCTTACTGTTTATCCCACCTGTATCCTAGGATGGAGGGTATCAGGAGTGACAGAAGGCTTGTTTATACTGATCATTTACATGATAATGCAAATTGCAAATTCTTCAGGCAATTACTATCCTCGAGTGTTCAACTTTAATTTTTCTTCATTTCAAAACAGCAGCCTCAGGAGAAGGCCGTCCCCTTAGATTTGCAATCTGTCAGGCCTAGGGTCAAGAGAAACCAGTGGAAGAACGAAGGCCAGAAGGTGGCAGCTCAGGTCATACTTATTTTCTTTGATTTCCCTGAACAGGGCTTGTCTATTTTCCTGATATTATCATGCAAAAGCCCGCATAATCTGGACTGTTTCTTTCAATTTCTGAGGTAAAAGGAAGGGATGGAAGATGGATGCTGGAGCATAAATTAACATGTTTCTTCTACTCCTGCCTGTGGTTACTTTTCATTTCTGGCCTTAGCCTTTGACTCTCACAAACATAGCAGATCAAGAAGCATTTGTTTTTTCTATGGTTATTTTATAATTTTTATTTTATTTTGGTTTGTTTTGCTAACAGACTCCAAGTTTTTTTGTTTGTTTGTTTGTTTGTTTTACTGCTGTAGTTTAGAGTTGGTGTTGCAGGATGAAGTCAGCAGGTAGGCTATTTTGCCATCTCAAGAATCCTTAAATTTCTAAATAAAATTAAAAAAAAAAAAAAGAAGAAGCCTTAAATTTCTGAATTAGTAACTGCCTTGGTTTTCCCAATCTCTTTAGGACTTTGGACAAACTAGATCCTGTCTTGCTCTTGTTCGTCAGGCCATATATACATACATGCACACTTGGATACACACATCATGGTACCATAAACGTGCTTAGATTTCCACCATTGGCTAATGGCTTTGCGCATCTGCCTGTTTGGATATTTGAACATAGCTGGTATATCAGATGTAATTCAGTCAGGAAAATTTTCACTTAGTTAAAAGAACTGGCTACTAATGTATTGGAGGATTATAAAGGTCAAATGGAAGATCGGTGTACCACAGAGATAGCAACTGTAGGAAGCAGCTGCCACAGCTGGAGCTGAGGGAATAAAAGGACAAGCTTGGGGCTACTAGAACATAGAATCTTGGAGTAGAGACACTCTGGAGTACATAGTAAGACCTCTCACAAAGGAGCACCAGTCACCTGGATTGATACCTCTCAGGGGTACAATGAGGCTGCTACTGAGGATATAGAAAAATTAGAAATTGGATCAGGTGTTACAGCCATGGTGATGCTAACAAAAAGGAAAAGCAAGCAGGAAAAAGCAGCCTCCTTTTCTCCTCCCCTTTCCAGTCTTCCTCTATCTCCCTACTGGCAGAGCTTGATAGGGAACCAGCCAGAATGGAGAGTTGTGATTTGCAGAGTCCCAGTCCCAGTCCCAGGTTCACAAGGCAGACTATAGAACCGTAGGTTTGGAGCTGAACAGTTGTTTTATTACCAACTGCCCCTTGGTTTTCTGTCTGCTTGGCTGAGCAGACAGATAACCTTTCCCTTTACTTATCTGGACTGCTTTTGGTCATTCACTTACTTGTTCAGTAGAAGGTATATTGAGACCTAGTCATATTCTGGGTTGGACATCAGTAGAAAAAAAAAATTGATGCCGAGGACCCAACTAAAAAGATCTATTAAGCTGTGACTGCAAGCTAGAATCTGTCATAAATTAGGTTTTTCACTTCTAATAGCAGCTGCCTGAAGACCACGACTTTAAGACTATCTGATTAAAGCTGGCAGCAGCAGGTATTTTTGCCGGAATAAAGGGTCTTTATTTCTACTCATCTCTGAAAGAAAATGAGAACAGAGCTCATTGCTCATTTTATATTTGGGTGGAAGGGTAAAAAAAAATCATACATAGACTATTAGACTTGATGCCCAAAGAGATTACATAACTTGCTGAAGGTCACATAGCTCATTAATGCCAGAGCCGTATCAAATTCTTGACTTTTACTTGAGTTTTTTTTTTGTCATATCAGAGTATCAGTTCAGTTTCACTTTATTATAGATACAGAAGGCACACACCTTCATTTATATATAGTTGTATATGCACCACTAATTTCCAGAAATTCGGCTGAGTGTACCAAGAGATAGAAGGTTGAGAAGGCCACATTTCCTCTCTGCAAACAGTATGTAATCTAAAAGGAAAGAGAAGACATGAACATACATAACTACAATCCAAGATAGAAAGAGACATGCTCTCCTGAAGCAAGGTAAGTGCTGGAGGTAGAGATTACTAATACTGGGAGAAATAGAATCTATCTGGACCTTCAAATGGCTGCTCCTAATAGTCAAGGAATGCATTTATCATTTGATGCAGGCACTTTCTGTAATTCAATTAAAAGTATTATAAATTATAATTGTGAAAAAACCCAATCCTTCTCTTCCATCAAATGTAAATTAGCTAAACTTTCTATTTTAAATGATTTTAAATGCCATTTTCAGTAAAAACAAACAAGACAACAAGATAAACAGAACAAGTTCATAGCCACAAGCCCCAGTTGTGACAACTAAATATGCCTCCAGATATTATCATATGTCACCTGAGCTCTCAGTTTTTCAAAAATGAGAGGGAGCCTATAGCCACTAGAACTACTATGAAGCTGCACTCTTGTGTATATTATGTTAAAAATAGTTGTCAATGAAAGGATGATTTATTGTTGAAATGCTGAAGAACACAACAAATAAACTCCAAATAGTATAGCAATTGCAGCTATTTACATGGAGGTAACACAAATACGGATCTTGAGGAGATGAGGTATAATTTTTGATGTGAATCCTTAGACTACTTTACTAGTAATACTATAACCTACAATGATGAGACTGAAGATACGATACTAATATATGAAGAAGGTAATTTCATAATCAGCAATAGTAAAAGAAAATTCAGAATAAGTCCCAGAGCTGTGAATGTCTTTTTGGTTTTATTTGTTGAGCTGGTATCTGTTGTTCCAAGAATGCCAATAATGTTGTCAAAATCTTGAAGTGTCATCACATTTTCTTTAAAGCCTTCAGGTAGGAATCTACTGAAACCATTCAAGAAAAATGCCTACATACTCTGGACATTTGCTAAAACAATTTAAAATCAGAAAATTCTTCTTTTAGCTAAACAGTCTAGCTCAGAAAATTAAGCTTATTTTTTCTTTAGTAAAAATGAAAATTGATGATTCATCTGTATCTTTATTACTCCTCCATACTAAAAAGTCATGTTAAGGCTCCTTTGGTTTATCTCAGGGTTTCTCCACCTCCACACTATGGACATTTTGGGCTGGGCACTTCATTGTCACGGAGGAAGGCTGACCTGTGCTTTGTAAGATGTTTAACAGCATCCCTGGCCGTTACCATTAGATGTTAATAGCTTCCATTCCTCCAGTTGTAACAACTGAATATGCTTCCAGATATTGCCAAATGTTTCCTGGGGAGCAAAATCCCATGGTTGAGAACCATTGGTTTATCTTTTTCATGCTTGTCTTTAACTCAAAGCATCTATTAGATTAGTGTCACATTACACTAATTGAATCTATTTAAGGCAAACATGGGACATTAAGTTTGAAGAACATATGGGTAAGAGAGATGTGGAATTGGAAAGATGCCAGTAGCTTGAGAATATAAGACAGTAAAGCATTTTCTACTCAGTTCTCCCCATTTATGCACTTAGCTGGCATTTAATATATATGATTAGTCAAGTAAACTAACCATTAAAGAGGGGCCAAGCTTGGCAGTTTCTGAAATATGGGATTATGAGCACTGGGAGGAAGGTGGGAGAAAGTTAGTAAGAGGATATAAGTCAGTATGAAACTCTGAAGCAGGCAGGGCAAGGTCAAAAGATTGGGACCCAGAAATATTCTTCTGTGGATAGAAACTGGAACTTGATCTTATGGCAGTCTGACCCATCAGCAGACAGTAAAAGGCTCTACAAGTGATTCAGGTGGGTCTTCTGGAGACCCTGGGAGTCCTGAGTATGGCCTTGAGCACTACAGAGCTTTGGTGGGAATTCCATATGAGTATAAAGTACAAAGTGATGCCCATAATAGATCTTAAAGAAGAGGAACGAAGGGATGGGTTTGGAATCAGAAGAAACTAAACATTGAGGGTGTGCACAGGGATTGGGAGGACTGGCTGGACAAGCTTGCAGAAGCTTCTCTTGCATTAGGGATCTCACTGAGCATGGACTCAATATCACAGGACACCGTCTTGGGCTTGCTCTCAATGGGACACTGTTCTGGAGTTTCTTATGTCGTTGCTCTAAGTTCCGGGTATACTCTAAGGTATACATAAGGTAAATATGAGGTAAGTTTTGTGTTGTTTATCTTGTACTACACTGCTAACCCCAGAAAGTTTCTCAGTCCTTCCTCTAATAATGTCATTCACTATTTTTACTTATCTACAGAGAAAACATTTTTCTCTGCCTTTTTCTTTTTTTCAAAAAATTATGCAATCATGTCTTTGTGACTATTTTATTTAGTTTCACTGTCTCTCTGCCTGAAAAAACTTTTATGATAATAAATGATACTATTACTTTGCCTATAATTACAGGTATTAAAATTTATTTTTTTAAAAAGGAAATGTGAGAAACATCACCCCATTGAATTAAAAGATATGGGCTTCAAAAATATTAAAGGTACAGGACTTGGCATTTAGAAACAACCATTCATGGAAGGTGAATTGCAGTTTAAGTGCTATGTCAAAGAGTTACATTTAAGAAAACTCTTTCCAAAGTCAAAGAGTTAAAACATCTATTAGATTTTCAAGGGTTTTCTTAAATATTCAGATAAAGTAGTGAGGTAGTGAAATCTCTCTTCTGACTTAAGACATTTTCCACTGACTTATTCTCACCACATAGCATGTTAAATATCTGATGCATCTGATGCATCTTACAAACACTTGAATGACAAATTCCCAAGGAGGAAAATGTAATCCATTTCAGACATCTTTAGATAATATTTTTATCGTTTGGTAAATTAACTAAATTATATATATTCTACATTGAAAAGCTGGCTACTGGAAGATTTATAGGCATATATTACGTTAATCCTAGAGAAAATGTGCTGACGACATGATATGCCACTGCATTTTTCTTGATAGTATCATACTTTGAGATTCTGTTATGATGCTAGTCACAATTGGTCATACATTACTAATATTTGTATTTACCAATTTCTGCCATTAGATTAAAAGTATCCAATGCTATATTGTGGCCTTTCCACCTTTCCTTGCCTTTGGCAGTTATTGCTAAGTACAAGATTCTCTGAGGCTAGAATCAACCTCAGATTCCCTCTGAACATGGCACTTTGGGCAGCCATAATTGTAGAGTCTCTGTGATGGTGAGTTTTATGTATCAACTTGGCTTGGCTATAGTATTTAGTTACTCAATCAAACACTAGTCTAGGTGTTGCTGTGAAGGTATTTTGTGAATGTAATAAACACATAATTAATTGATTTTAGGTAAAGGAGATTATCTTGGACTATCTTGGATAATTATCCACACAGTTTTCCCCATTCATGCACTTGGATAATCTGGGTGGGCCTGTATCAACTGGTTGAAAGTCATTATGAACAGAACTGAGATTTCCCTGAAGAAGAGGAAATTTCACTTTTGGACTGTAGCATCACTTCTTGTGAAGTTTCTGACCTGTCCTTCCTGATGACCTGCCCTACGGATTTCCAACTTGAGTGGCCAGCCCTGACTATCACTTAATCCAATTTTTTTGTAATAAATTCTAACTATCCATCTATCTATCTCCTACAAGGTCTGTTTCACTGGTGTATACTTTTGTTATCATGAACATAGTTCACTTTTAAGCAAGCATCAGAGAACACTTTGAATTCATGGTGATGTATTTGCTAAACAACAAAAAAAGGAAAAATGTAAATAATATAAATTAAGCATAATGTTGAGAAAAAATATTATGTCTTCTGTATTAAAGTCTTGTTTGCAATCTGGGGACCTTATTCTAAAACAATTATGGTCAAAGTGGATCATGTTCAAAGAAGAGCAAACTGGCTGATGAGAAATAAACCATACCATATGCTATGGGTCAAATGTGTCCCCCACAAGTTCATGTTTTAGAAACTTGATCTACATTACAACAGTGTTAGGAAGTTGGGAAATTTAATCATGGTATTTGAAAGGTGAGACCTTTGAGAGGAGACTGGATTATGAGGTCTTTGCCCTCATAAATGGATTATTCCATTCATGAAATAATGTGTTGTCATGGCTGTGGTTCTGATGACTTTTTAAGGAGAGCAAGTGAGAAGGTTAGTCTCTCTTGTTTAGGCCATTCTCTTGCCATGTGATTTCCTGAGTTGCTGTAGAGTCACCACCCAGAAGAAGGCCCTCACCAGATGTGTTCCCTGGACTTTGGACTTCCCAGCCTCCAAAACTGTAAGAAATAAATTTCATTCCTTTATAAATTACTCAGTTTCAGGTATTCTGTTATAAGCAACAGAAACAGACTAACACGCTATATAAGGAACTACTGAAACTACTTAGGTTGTTATCCTAGAAATGAGCCTGCAAAAGTAGAAGGACTATGAAGTAGAAGGACTTCCAGGTTGACTTGGAAACTAGTATGACATAAATATACAGAAGTGACTTCCACTTACAAATGAATTAATGACTAGCAATTTGGATAGGTGAATTCTAGTTCTATATGAGGCCATCCTGAATATTCCAGCTGTTCACCTTTTCTCAGAAAAGTTCCCCATCTTACAGTTCTCTGCTTGTGTGTCAAGCATTTTCTGAGGCATGGGACCTGCTAGTACTTGCCAAAGAATGGAGTTCTGCTTCCAGAAGGATGGCAGTCTATACTACTGCAGATGATCAAAGGTCTTTTTCTTCCACAAATAGCTTTAAAATATTAATTTAGCTAATTCTGAGCAATAATGATAACAATAGTAGAAAATATTTATCAAGAATTTACTATCTATTAGATACTGATCTAGGATTTCACCTGTGCTAACTCATTTGACTTTACCACAACTCTGTCAGGTACTATCATTTTTATCCTTTTATAGAAAAGGAAAATAAGACAGAATATTTAAGTAATATCTTCAAAGCTATAGTTCAGAAACCTTTACATTTAGTTATTGTTATGGGTTGAGTTAGCTCTCCCCAAAATGCATATGTTGAAGTCATAACCCCTAGTATTTCAGAATGTGACCTTATTTGAAAATAGGATCTTTGCAAATGATCAAGTTAAGATGAAGTCATTATTCTGGGCCCTAATCTAAGGGAACATTTGGGCACAGAACAGACATGTACACAAAGAGAACACCATGTGAGCATGAAGGCAAAGATCCAGGTGATGCATCTGCAAACCAAGGAATGCCCAAGATTGCTAGCAACCCACCAGAAGCAAGGGGACAAACATGGAACCAATTCTTCCTCATAGCACTCAGAAGAAACCAACCCTGCTGACACTTTGATCTTGGATTTCTAATCTTCAGAACTGGAAGATAATAAATTTCTTTTGTTCAAGCCTCCCAGTTTGAAACTTTGTTATGGCAGCTCTAGAAGACTTGGTTGTCTAGTCTGGTTTTATTTCAGTCAGTCTCAACTATAAACAATAATATAAACAATAATTCAGACACTTCAACATATCTTGGTTAAATATCAAAGTAAAGTGACATAAACTACACATGCAGTTTCATTTTACACCTCTTGCAAGTTACTCTTTCCCTGTTTGGGTCCACCTAGGACACCAGTACTTGCTAGCTCTCCTGAGCTATCATATAGAAAAAAAATTAGACTTTTTTTCTGGTTGAATACAGAAACAAAATTATGACCAATGGATAGGAGTTACACAGAAGCAAATTTTGGCACAATGAAAGGAAAATCTCACCAACTAAGACCACCTAAAACTTGGAGTGAGAGTTCTTGTGAGTCTGTGGGGTCCCCATGCTAACAGATATGTGTCACCTAAGGAGAGATCTAGTCCTCAGTAGGCAGTAGGCGACTGATCCCTTTACGGAACTCCTCCCATACTGTCTTGCTGTCTAGGAAAAAGCAGGTCAAAGGGGAAAATTAGCTTCTGTTAAGAACAAGGCTAACTTGAATAGATGTACTTCAAAGGGTGTTGGGAAAGAGTACCCAAGTCTGGGAGAAATGAAGCAGGGAAGATTACTGTTACAAGCTCAGATGAAGTTTGAAGAAAATGATTACAGTGACGAGCACTACGAAAGACACATAAGGAAAGGCTTAACACTTACCTGATACTCAGAGAGAAAGGGCTGGCGAGAAAGATAATGGTGAGTATTTCATTTACTGGTGATGAAAGGGATACACAGTAAAGTAAATACACAATTGCGGAAATCTGATAAAAATTGAGGCAGCCATTACCTTTCAGGTCATAAAAAAAGGTGCTCTGCTACTTAGGACCATAGATACTCTATCCCCTCAAACACACAGAAACCAAGAGCTGCTGGTGCAGTTCTAAAGAACATAGATATAATGTAACTGCTATTTATGATGAATTTTTTCTTCCAGAAAAAAATAAAAGCATGAGATAATGTAGCTGAAGATAAACATAAGACATGAAATCATGTGCTCTGATTATTTTTAACCTAGAATAGTTGGAGTACTGTCTGAAGAGTGCTTATCTATGTATATACGTGGAAAGGAAATGGAAACTAATTACATGCCACCTAGAGCAAAACAGATTTTGTTTAGTTTTTCGTATGCAACCCATCTGATACTTAAGTTATTTTCATATGTTTATTTTGTTATTCTGGCCACAAATGAGACATTTGACAATAAAATTTTATGATGTTTTGTAAAGTAGTGCTTTATCCTCCAGTCTATGCCATTTTATTAGCCAAGAAAAGACTCCCCGGCCTCTTGACTTCTAATTCAGGACATTTCTACTCTGAATTGTAGATAACGAATTGCTTAGAAAACGTGGACATGTAAAAATTCATCCCCAAAGTGAGAAAGACAAAAGTTTGGAAATGTTTGTTTTTGGAAAAGGATTTTCCATCCCTGTTGTTCTTTTATTTAAATTAAATAAATGTTTAAATTTACATTTTTTATGAAAATTCATTGGCTTCCTTTGCTCTAAAAGACTGCTAGTACCAGAGATGTCTACCTTGTATCACAGCTGGAAAGAAAATTGGTGGGAGAAATAATTTTCATGTTTTCCAAGAATAAGAGAAGAAAAATTTTTTAATATTAATAATAAAACTAATACTTTATTAATCCACAGATTCTAAGGTATACCTTACATAAATCAACCCAAGATCCTTAAATTTTACATAATTATTGACTACCTCAGTTTAACTATGATGAATATGCTAATTGCCTTGATTTGATCATTACACATTATATAGATGTATTGAAATATGACTCTGTACCCAATAAAAATGTACAACCAATATGTGTTAATTACAAAATAAATTTCTTAAAAAATATTTTTGAGGTAACAGATCTAAAAACAGTTAAGTAATTTACCCTCCTGCTTTCATCCATACAGGGCTCTCTCTTTCCTTAATTTTTACCTCTACTATAAAGCTGAATTGGAGACATTAAACTTTGTTTCTATTTTGATATTATTATTAATAATCACCCACACTCATGTAATACTCATGTGCTTGTTTCTGATCAGTTGTTTATAAGGAGGAGCACAGTGAGACATGTTTCATTGCCTGCTACTGTTTCTAAGATTGATTCAAAAGCAAAGACACTCAGAATAAAAGACTCCCTGTAGACTTTCAGTTCTTTTAAATTGTTGTTTTGAGGATTTTTTTCAAGCAGGAAAATGACATTTTTTTTTATCAAATATATATTTTTTCCTTTCGCAGTCTGGATTCAGCTAAATCACGGAAAACAAATTGAGTTCTTAGAGTGGTTTTTTGAAGATAACAATAGAAATTCTTCATTGTACCTGGGACTCCATCTTTGGTTCTCCATTTAAGATTCCTTGATGGTCTACATGCAATTACATTTTTTCTTTTCTTTATACCATGTGTTTTGGAGAAACAAGGATAGAGAGAGGCCGGCAATAGCATTCTTCCAAGATATGACCTGTTTTGTGTCTCCTTATCATTTCAAAATAATGATTTTTAATTTGCCTAGAAAAGTTTTTTTGTCATATTTGTCTCCTTTCACCTTTTTATTTTTATTTTTATTTTTGAAGAGGAACAGGCAAGGGGTCATGAAAATCAACTACAATGTATATTGAGAAGTTAAAATAAAAATGTATAAATAAATATGTACATAAAATAAATAAATAAAAGATTATTATATATACAAGTGGGGTACAATGTTGATTTTCAATACTTGTGTACAATGTGTGACGGTTAGATCAGAATAGTTAGCTTATTCATCATTACAACACGCAATCATTCTTTGTGTCTATTAACCAATTCCTCTTCAGCCTCCCTCCCTCTCCCCCTCCCCTCCCGTTTTCCACTTCTAGTAACCATGGTTCTTTTCTCTTTTTCTAAAAATTCCACATATTACTGTGATCTCTCTCTTTCTCTCTCTCCCTCTCTCTCTCGCTCTCTATTTATTGTTTGTTTATAGATTCAGCTCCCATTATGAATGACAACATGCTGTATTTCTCTACTGTACCTGGGTTGTTTCACCTAGGATAATTTTCTCTAGGCTCATCTATGTTGCTGCAAATAGTAGAATTTCATTCGTTTTTATGGCTGAGTAGTATTTCTTTGTGTATATGTCTTCCTTATTCAGTCATCTATTGATGGACATTTATGTTGATTCCATTGCCTGGCTACTGTAAATAGAGCTGCAGTAAACATGCAAGTTCAGATATCCATTCGACATGATAATTTCCATTCCTCTGGATATATGCCCAGTACTGGGATTGCTGGATCATGTGGTAGTTCTATCTGTAGTTGTCTGAGGAACCTCCATACTGTTCTCCATAATGGCTGTAATAATTTACACCAACAGTGCAGAAGAGTTCCTCTTTCACCACATCTTTGCTAGAATTTGTTATTCTCTGTCTTTTTGATAATATGCCAGTCTGACTGTGGTGAGGTGATATCTCAAAGTGGCTCCTATTTGCATTTCCCTGATGATTAGTAAAGAGCATTTTTTCATGCATCTGTTAGCCATCTATATGTCTTCCTTTGAGAAATGTCTATTCCATTCCTTTGCCCATTGGATTATTTGTTTTTTGCTGTAAAGTTGTTTGAGCTCTTTGTATATTATGGATATTAATCCCTTGGCAGTTGCATAGTTTGCAAATATTTTTTCCCATTCTGTAAGTTGTCTTTTCACTCTGTTGATTGTTTCATTTGCTGTGCAGGAGCATTTGAGTTTGATATAATCCCACTGGAAGTAGTTGCTAGAGCAGTTAGACAAGAAAAAGAAATAAAGGGCATCCAAACAGGAAAAGATGAAGTTAAATTGTTCCTGTTTGCGGATGACATGATTCTATATATAGAAAATCTGAGAGACTCTACCAAAAAACTCTTAGAGCTGATAAACAAATTCAGGAAGGTTGCAGGATACAAAATCAATATACAAAAATCAGTAGCATTTTTATACTCCAACGATAAAATGGAAGAAAAAGAGATCAAGAAATTAAGCCCATTTACACTAGTCACCAAACAAATAAAATACCTAGGAATAAATCTAACCAAAGAGGTGAAAGATCTCTACAATGAGAACTGTAAATCACTACTGAAAGAAATTAAAGAAGGCACCAAAAGATAGAAAGACATTCCTTGTTCATGGATTGGAAGAATCAATGTAGTGAAAATGTCCATACTACCCAAAGCCACCTACAGATTCAGTGCTTCAGTGTGATTCCCATCAAAGTACCAATGATATTCTTCACAGAAATAGAAAAAGCAATCCTAAAATTCATAGGACACCACAAAAGACACTGAAATAAAGCTGGAGGCATTACATTTCCTGACTTCAAACTACATTACAAAATCCACAGTAACCAAAACAGAATAGTACTGGCATAAAAACAGACATGTGGATCAATGGAACAGAATGGAGAACACAGAAATCAACCCATGTATTTACAGCCAACTGATCTTCAACAAAGGCACCAAGAACATACACTGGGGAAAAGACTGCCTCTTCAGTGGTGCTGGGAAAACTGGATATCCTTATGTAGAAGAAAGAAACTTGATCCGTTCCTTTCACCGTATACTAAAATCAACTCAAAGTGGATTGAAGACTTATAAATAAAAAACCTGAAACTTTAAAACTCCTAGAAGAAAACACAGTGGAAATACTCCAAGAGTTAGTACTGGGCAAAGGCTTTATGAATAACATCCCCAAAGCACAGACAACAAAAGAGAAAATAAGCAAATGGGATTATATCAAACTAAAAAGCTCTTTTCACCTTTTTAGACTTGCCTTTCTTTCCTTTTCTGAAATAAACTAGCATTCATGAGCTGTGGTAGGTTGGAGCATGTGTTAGTTTTTATTTGACTTCCATCATATACTGGCAAATTTTCCCCCAAGAAAACTAGATACACATCCAATAAATTTAAATACAATTATTGAGTTAAATTATAAGTTTGTAGAGGGCAGAAAAGAATGTTTTATTCTTTTTCATCTTATGATAATGTGCTGAAATATAAAAGGAAATTAATAATTAATCAGAATTAACTTCTTTATCATTTAAATTAAGCTTTCTTTAGCAACAAACCTAGAATAATCTATAAATAATTACAAAAGATCTCATTTGTAAGAATTTGTGTTTGTTTTTATCTTGAATTAACCTTATAATTAAATCAACAACTTTCCTCTTGAATCAAACACATATTTAAATATATATTGAGTTATTGGTCAATATCCTACAGAGCTAATTTCATATAAAAATGATAGCTTGAGTGCTTAATTTGTACAGTTGCTGTGATAAGCACTTTAAAATAATTATTCTAATTTTACTGATGAGGAAATGGATTTTCTATTAGAGAGATTAACTAAATTTTCCAGAGTCACACACCATTTGGTTGAGGATCAAGAATTTGAATCCTTGTCTGAAATGCCAGCTTCTGTGTTCTTTAAAATGGTGCTAGAAAATTTGAAAGATACTTATGACTTGATTGAGAAATATAAAAACATTTACAATAGCCATCTTTCTTCAGAGAGAATAAGCTTCTAATTTTTATATAGTTCATTTCAATGTATATTTATTAGTTTCTCTTGAGAACCACTGAGTTGGAAACGCTGGGTAATATGCAAGTTAGAATGATATGGCCTAACTTCTAAAGTAACTTTCAGGACAGTGAGTTAATATTATATTTAGCAGCAATCTTATTCATAATGACTTACTTCTTTCTGACTTAAAAGAAGCATTTGAAGTGGTAATGGGTTCACGTTGTATACACAGTGACAGTTCTCAATCCTGCTTTTGCCCCAATATACCTGAGAATAGGGTGCATTTATTTTAGTAACACGGGATTATGACAGTACTGTTTCTTGGTCTGGGGAGAGGGGTGGTATTTTCTTCCTTTCCCTACTTTCCATACACCAGTTACATTTATGGACAAAAAATGATCAAGGCAGAAAAGGTCCCTGTTCACTTGTTGCTTATAGCCAAATGGAGATCAGAATCTGTAAGGGAGATTTTTTACATAGTTAGAAAATGCTGCCAAGCAGTCCAGATATTCTCTTTCTCGATAGCCCATTAAAAGTCACTGCTTTTCTGCTTTTAATTTGTGTTTCTTGTTATTAACTACAGTCATAATAAACAATATTTACAGGTTTTGGAAAAAAACAAACGTATTTACTTGTTCTCATACAGAACAAATAATGGGATGCAAAAGAGGTGAAAACCTGTGAAACTGGAAATATTGCTGCGCTGCTCATTAAAATGAGATTAACTAAAGGGAGAGAGTTAATCTTTGGATAGCAGATAGAAAAATAATAACTTCTCAGAAAATTTACGGTAGAATAAGCCAGCACTGATCATCCTGATAGGAACCTCATTCTATTTGCTAGAAAAATGTACCTTAGACAGTCTATGTTGCCTGGTCTTAATTTTTCTTAATATTTCTGATTTTCTTGATTAGTTGGAGTCTTGAAAATCCCTATCTAGACAGATCAAACTACCTTTTGTTGTTGTTTTTGTTGTTTTTAACTTTTACTGCCAGTGTCCAGGAAAGTGAAAATTAATTCACTAGTTATTATAAACTTTTTGTGTATACTGACTGAATTCTAGGGACAAAATAATGTAGGAGATTATAAAGCAAAACATAAAACCTATAGATTTTAATGAATTGGGCCAGAAAACTATTAAGTATCAAACTTTCATTTTTCTGCGTGTGTGTATGTGATATTTGCTATAGTCAAATTACCTAACTTTAAAGTTAACCAAGGTGACCTTAAATATCATCACCGGTGGATTCCTTTTAAGAAAAGTTACTTTCTTAAGAGATAATCTTTAAATAGCTTGATTTGTACATCTGTAGGAAATTACTGTCCTGAAGGGCTTTTCTCAGAATAACACATTCCCTGTCTCCTTTTATTGTGAATATTGATATACAGTCTTGTGGAAGCCTCTATTACCCCAATTCTATTGAAAGATACATAGTACTGTCAAATGATGGCACATAGAAAAGAAAGAATAATTTATTTCTACACTGCATTTTTCTTCCAGTAAAATCAGCCTATAGATAATGCATATTATTAATCCCATGTTATATAGGAAAACTTAAAAAACTCAGATTCATTTTAAGGCCATAGAGAGATTTTGGCAGCACTAGGATATACTTTAGAATTTATGTTTCTATATTTTCCTTTTTTTTTTTTTTTTCAGAATCCCAGAAGGCAAAGATGTCCTTTTGAAAGCCAAGAAAAAGAACAATTTACCTAAAATTAGAAAAACACCGTATGTCTGGCATATGGATAAAGAGCTCTCTAATCTCTCAGGTTTAATATAATTACATGTTTATTATTAGTTCTGTGAAATAATCACTGATCAAAATCTTTTTGATTTATGGTAATCTCACTATATAATGTCAATGGCTCCTGTTGACTGTGTGAATATGTTTCAGGCTCCAATGAGTGACAGCTGATTCCTCAAATGCATTCTTAGGAATACCAAAGCTACACCAGCTTTCACCCAACTTCTTATAAGTGAAATTATTAAATTGGGGGATGGGCATGGAGAAGGTAAGATGACAGAATAGTTGTGTATCTCTCAACATTTTTGCAAAGGATAATTCATGTATACATTTCATTCTAATTAACTTAGTAGCTTTTTCATCTATGGCACTGTCATTCTTCCTCCTCCGAGAAATACTTAGGGAGCTGCAAAATAAAGCAATTTTCAGAATCACATTAGAAATAGAAATTTTCAGCATACAGATCCTGTACAATACTTTGTCAGCTATGTACTTATTTAATTTTCTTTGGAGTAATTGCATGAAATAAAAATTATTCTGACACTTGTTACAATGGTAAGAAAGAGTTTATTCAAGACTACAACTATAGGTTGCAATAGGAGACAAAGATTAAGCTTGACTCAATACAACAAGGACAAGTGGGGATTTATAGACAATGGTGAGAGTGAGAGAATAAGTGGATAGAAAATTACTAAGAGGAGGCGTCAAGAGTAGGGGGATTCTTGTTAAACTGATCTAAGAGGATTCTTGCTAAAGGCAGAGCAAGGACATATAAATCAGGGGTGGGAATAAGGAACTTGATCAGATATCAAGGATGATTAGATATTAAGGGCAAGGGGAATCTTGCTAAACTGACACAGCAGAATTCTTTGCTGAAATCAGACCAAAATAAACACCTAATTGAGCGACGTCACAAAAGAGCCCAACTAAAGTCTGGTCAAGGACAAAGCCTTGAGAATTGTACATGGTATTGGGTTTTTAATTTTGGCTTTTACAAATTCTTTGTTAGCATATAGAAAAGTGATTGATTTTCATGTGTAGATCTTATATTCTGTGAGTTTGCTGAATGTGCTAGATCTAGTATTTTCTTCTGTGTATAAGTTCTTGGGATTTTTTTTTTTTTATGTAGACATGTACGTCATCTGCAAATGGGGTAGTTCATATCTCCCTTTCCAATATTTATGCTTTGATTCTTTTTCTTGCCTTATTTCAGAAGCTAGAACTGTCAGTACCATGTTGAATGAGAGTGATAAGAACTACCACTGTTGCCATATTACAAATCTTAGGAGAAAAGAAATTCAGTATTTCACAATGAAGTATAATGTCAGCAGAAAGTTTTTTTGTAGATGCTCTTTATTAAGTTGAGATAATTCCTGTGTATTCATAACATGCTGGGAGGTTTTATCATAAATTGCTGTGGATTTTTGTCAAATGTTTTTTCTATATGAATTGATATGATAATATGATTCTTTCTTTATAGGCTATTGATGTGGTCAGTTACAATGTCTGACTTTTGAAGGTTGAACAAGTCTAACATAACTGAAATAAATCCCACGTTTATGATGTATGATTATTTTTATATGTTGCTGGATTTGATTTGCTAATATAATATTCTGTAGTTTCTTCATCATCATCATCATCATCATCATCATCCTATATTTGTCTGGTTTTGGTATCAGAATAATTCTGGCTTCATAAAATGAGTTAGAAAGTGTTTCTTCTTTTACTTTTTGTACAATTTTGTATAAAATTGTTCTTAAGTCTTTAAATATTTGTAAAATTCCCCAGTCAAACCATCTGAGCCTAGATTTCATTTGGAGAGCTTCTTAATTACAAGTTAAGTTTTTATTTATTTAATTATTATTATTTTTTTCTCTTCTGTTTTTAAAAAAATTATTTATTTTTTTATTATGAATATTCATTAGATACAAAGCTGATTGTCACCCCTTGTGCCCATGATGTGAGGGCCAGATTCATACTGGCAGCATACCCATTACCAGAAATTGCATTTGTACCCCGTGTCCCCCACCCAATTATCCCCAGCCTCCCGCCCCCTCCCCCTTTCCCCTCACTCCACTTGGTAGCCCAAGGAATGTTCTCTCCCTCTGCAAGTCCAACACACCACTGTGGTCTTTCCTTCCTTCCTTCTTTCTTTCTTAGCTCCCACACATGACTGAGTACATGCAGTATTTATCCCTCTGTGCTTTGCTTATTTCAATCAACATGTTTCTCCAGGTTCATTCATGTTGTTGCAAATGATAGTATTTCATTCTTTTTTCTGGCAGAGTAGTATTCCAGAGTATATATATATACTTTCCTTATCCAGTCATCTGTGCATGGACATTTAGGTTGGTTCCATATCTGGCTATTGTAAATAGAGCTGCGATGAACATGGGAATGCAGGTATCTTTTGACATGATGATTTCTATTCCTTTGGATATATACCTAGAAGTAGGATTACTGGATTGTATGGTAGATCTATCTGTAGTTGTTTGGGAACCCTCCATATCGTTTTCCATAGTGGCTGTACTAATTTACAGTTCCACCAACAGTGTAGGAGATTTTCCCTCTCTCCACATCCTCACCAGCATATTTGCTGTATTTTTTATTATCCTTTTGGTGAATGCAAAATTTGTGGTGATATTCTCTCTTTCATTCCTAGTATTGGTTATTTATGTCTTCTCTCTGTATTCTCTTTATTTTTGCCAGTTTTGCTAGAGTGTTGTCATCTTCACTGATTTTTTTTTTCCTGAAGAAGCAACTTTTTGTTTCATCGGTTTTCTGTGTTGTTTACCTATTTTGAATTTTATTGATTTTTTTGCTACTTTTATTATATCTTTCCCTGTTTGTGCTTTGGGTTTACTTTAATCTTCTTTTCCTAGTGTCTTAAGGTAGGAACTTAGTTGATTTGAGACTTTTTATCTTTTCCAATGTAAGCATCTACAACCAGCATCTCAGCATTGATTTAGCTTCATCTCACATATTTTAATATACTTTACTTACATTTTTTATTTAGTTCTATAGATATTTTACTTCCTTTGACACATCATCTTTTACCTTTGGTCTATTTATAAGTATGTTTTTATCGAATTAATTAATTATTATACTCTCTTTGTTTCTCTTCAAAACGTATAAATCTTTCGCCTTTTAATTAATTATTATTATTGTTATTATTATTATTATTATTATTATTATTATTATTATTATTATTTTGGCAGCTGACCACTAGGGGATCTGAAAACCTCGACCTTGGTGTTATAAGACTGTGCTCTAACCAACTGAGTAAACCAGCCAGCCCATTGGGGTGTTTTTATAATTCTTAGTGTTTAGAGGTTTTCCTCTTGACTTTCTGTTAATGATTTCTACTTTCATTATGGTCAGAGAAGATACTCTAAATTAAATTATATAAATTTAAATATAAATTAAAATATTTTAAGTTTGTTGGGGTTTGGGTTATGGGCAGGATATGGTCTATTTTGTTGACTATTCTATGGACTCTTAAAAAAAGTGTATTCTATTGTTATTGACTGGAATAGTCTATATATGTCAGTTAGATTCTATTGGCTGATTGTGTTGTTCATATGTATATTCTCACTGATTTTTTATCTAAAATTTCTATGATTTGCTAAGAGGTGGATGTGCACAACTAAAATTGTGTATTTGTTTATTTCTCTTTTCAAATCTATTAATTTTTGCTTCACATATTTTGAGGCACTGTTGGTTGGTGCATACACTGTTAGGATCATTATATCTTCCTTGTGAATTGATTTTTACCATTTCATAATATTTCTCTTTGTCTCTAGTGATTTTCTTTGCTCTGAAGTCTATTATATCTGATAGTAATATAGCTATGCATTCTCTTTTTTTTTAAAAAAGTTTGCATATTACATAATTTCCATCCTAATACTTTCAATCTACCTATTTTCATAAATTTCAGGTTAGTTTCTTGTATATAGCACATATTGTTAATCCTCACTTTTTGTGAGTACATATTTCCAATCTACCTACTTGTTAAAATTTATGTGTAAACTAAAAATCAATACTAGCAGTACTTTTGTGGTCATTCACAGACATGTGCAGAGTACCAAAATAATTGTCACCCAACAGGTACATTCCCAACTGAGGTCGATCAAAGTGACACTTTCTCTTATTTCATATAAGCAAGTGTCCTTTTTGTAGTCTTTTTAGTTCCATCTTTTCATACTTATGTGCTAAGGTGTTGTCTAGTGTTCCTTAGTACAAAAAGGCTGTGATGTGCCTTATGGAGAAATTATATGTTAGATAATCTTTATTCAGGCATGGGTTATAGAGCTGTTGGCCATGAATTCATAAGAGTTTTTGGTTATATTAATGCATCACAATATATATTAAATTTAATAAGTTTTCTTTAAACAAAAACACATATAAAATAAGGTTATATACTGATCAGTTGATGAAAATGTTCTGACCAGAGTCTTGCAGGAACCTAATTCTGTATTTCTCCCAGGAACAATGGATCACTATTTGTGGCATCTTTATGAACATAACTACAATGAATAGCAGGCATCAATGGTAGTTGACTCATGTCTTTTAATAAATCAGTTCTACCTTTTAATTGGTGCATTTAAATTACTTATAGTTAAGGAAAATATTTATTTTTAGGGCTATGTTATTATTTATTTTCTATTTGTCTCCTCTTTCTCATTTCTTTGTTTTATTTTCCTTGCCTTCCTATGGTTTACACCAACATATTTTAGGATTTCTTCTTGATTTATTTATAGTATATCTCCTTTATAGTTTCCGTAATTGTTGCTGTGGGAATTACAATATACATATGTGACTTATCATGCTCTGCTATTATCAACATTGTCCCAGACTGAGTGAAGTACGGGCACTTTTCTTCCATTTTGGTCCCTTTATCTTCCATAACTTGAAGTACTTTTGTTTTGAGTATAAGACTGTTTTAATTTTGATTTCATACATCAAATATTATTTACAAAACTCATGTTGAGAAATATAGTCTATTGCATGTTCCCATTTTTCTACTTTGGGTTGTTTTTTTTTTTTTTTTTTTCCTGATGCTCCCAGATTTCATCTTTTACCATTTCAATTTTGTTTGAACAACTCCCTTCACCCATTCTTTAAAAGTATGTCTCCTAGCTACAATTTCTTTTAGCTTTCCTGAATCTGAGAATGTCTTTATTTCCACATCATTCCTGAAGAAAGATTCACCATAAATAGAATTCACAGTATACAGATCTTTTCTTTCAGCACTTGAAAAATGTTGTGACACGTTTTTTGGCTTCCATGACTTCTAATAAGAAATCCACTGTCATTCAAATTGGTGTTCCCTGTGAGTAATATGTCATTTATCTCTGGCTGTTTTCAAGATTTTTCTTTGCATTTAGTTTTCAGGTTAATAATTATGATGTGACTTGGCATGGGTTTCTTTGTGTTGATCATATTTCAGGTTTCTTCTCTTCTCAAATCTGTATATTTACATCTTTTACCATGATTGGAAAGTTTTTAGCCACTGTTTCTTTGAATACTCCTTTATTCCCACTCCCTGTCTCTTCTTCTGGAATTTCAATGATGCAAATACTGCATCTTTTGTTATTGCCTCATAGGTCTCTGAGGCTTTCTTCATTTTTTTAATCACTTTATTTTCTCTCCGTTGCTAGAATTCTATTGGGCAAATTCTATTGATTTGTTTTCAAGTTCACTCATTCTTTCTTCTCTCATCTCCACTTTATTATGGAGCCCGTCCAGAAATTTTTTTGCTTCTGTTATTGTACTTTATAGTTCCATAATTTCCCGTTTGTTCTTATAATTGTAATTTTCTTTTTTCTTTTTTGCTGAGATTTTCGTTTTCTTTCTTCTAGGGGAGAAATTAACCTACTTGGGCTGCTTTCACTTTCTTGGTTGGGAATTGAGACATGCTCTACTTGGGCTACCTTCTTTCAATGGGTAACAGGATTATAAGATGCCCTGCTGTTACGTTGTTTCCCAAGTACTGAGGGCCCTATATAGTCTTCACACCTTCCAAAGTCTACCTTTTTTTTTAACCTCTTGTTTTACTTCCAAGTTTGTAATTGTACTTAATGGGGAGAAATAGGAAAAAACAAATTTATTCCATCTCGTCTGGCCAGATATCTTTATCATAACATTTTAAATATATTTTAGGGTATAAAAAGAGTTACACATTTTTAGTATATTTTTAGCTGAATATAATCTACAAGTGATAAAATAGATAAAATATCAAAACAGTGCAAAATAATCATGTTTGGCTACATGCTATAAGGTATCAAGAATCACCTACTGTTCTATGCTGATGAAAGAGAACTTATAAAAGCAATAAGTTTAGCAAATTGTAACTTTAATAAAAAATGACTTTTAAAGAAAATATAGGTCTGATTATTTGCCTTAAAACTGGATTTATAGGATTCTAAAAAATAACATCTTCTGAATAGATTTCATTTATAATTCAACATTTTCATTTACAAATAAATTTTTGGTCTGAATAATTCTACCCACAATTTTGACAGTTGGTTTCATAATTTGATACCAAGGCTATACTCCAGGAAGGCTAGTTTTCACTGCTTGGAGCCCTCACCATTGACCAAGGCTTTATATTCTTCAGATTAAAGTTTTAGGGTTGACTAGATTCAGGAGGCTGACTTACCTGGACCAGACCATAATTATAAGTGGGTACCACAAAAGAGATCTTTGTGGAGAAAGAATAGTTCTTCTGTTTCTTAATTTCAGTGTTGTTAACACAAATATAAGATGTAATAAAATGACATGTGTACATGTTGTTCAACATATATAGTTGTGTATATGTACACATTTGTAATAGGTATCAATGTTAGTTTCCTTGGTTTGATAGTGTATTATAATTAAGATGTGATAATTGGGATAAACTGGGTGAAGAGTACATGGACCTTCTCCACTGTCTCTACAGACTCTGGTGAATCTATAATTATTTCAAAATGAAAAGTTAAAATAGCCTTATTTTAATTTCTGGAGGGCAAGTACACCATTATTGCTATGTTTTCCCCAAAACTCTTAGACAATGCATGCATTGTTTGAAATGAAAACTAAAATTGTTTTGTGAATCTAAGAATAATAATAGATTTCACTGGCATCATATTACATTGGAAGGTTATTTGAGGGGAAGAATAGAAAACTTTATAATATTGTCTTCCTGTACTTGTAGGTACCAGATGGAATGGACAATACCACTGACCTCAGGGACACTGTCACTTTAATGCCTCAGGCATAGAAGTCTGGCAGAGAAAACTGCAACTCAACTCTCTATGGAAAATGACATTTTACTTTAATCAAGAAAGAAGACTATGGAATCAGATAAGTCCAGAAAGCATCAGTAATAAACTGTAATTAACATGTCAAGAAAGGTAAAGCATCCTTATGAAATTTATGTTTGATAAGTTTGATAAGTTGAGATATATTGGTTCTCCCACGGGGATTTAATAAAATTCTTTTTTTTAATAGCAATGATTTTGCAAATTGCATAATATTTCAGAGAAAGAAATAGATGTTATTTGCAATATCTTTAAAGTCTTAGCTTTTAGCTCTGTCTTTTCTCCATCTCTATAATTCCTCATGCTCTAATTTTAGACTGGTATCTTAGTTACTTAAATATTTTGTGCCTTCTTTAAAAGTCAAACATGGGATCTGAAAAGTATGAGAAATACATGTTGAGTATTTTTAAGCAGTGATCACCCCTGATCACTTTAAGCAGTGATCACCGCTGATTAAAAAATGTCTAGTGATTAGGGAGAATTAAATCCACTCTTTTTTACCATGGTCTGTACTGTCCTGTATAATCAGGCCCCTGTCTGCCTCACTGATCTCATTCTGTTCTTTCTTTCATGCTATAAGTATTTGCTGACCAGCAGCTTCATGTCAGGCACTCTTTAAGGTGTACTGCGTATCCAAGACAGGCACCATTGTGTAACTGCTCTCTTGAAGTGAACATTCTCGAAGGGAAAATTAGATCTATCAAATCAACAAGTGTTTTTTCTTCCTATGGATTTATACCTATAAAAAGTTACTGAAAATTAAAAAATCCTCAACTGATTACCAGTTCTTATATGCAGTCTTTTGAATAAAAGAATTAGAGGAGATTATAATCAGAGCATTGATGTTAGAATAAACCAGGTACAAACATTTTTAGTCTTTATGTCACTATGTTCAAAGTTCAAGGAAGTATCTGATAGCTGTAGCATTTTGCCATGTGCCTACCACGTGGCCAGGGGAGTTTGGAGCATTTTGGTTGACTATGCCATTGAGATCATTTCTAAGGAGTGAAGGATGTTTTCCCACAGGAAAATCAGGATGCTATTTCTCCTACTGTTGTGGTTGTTCTGACAATTAAAATCCTAGACGTGCTCATATTTCTAGCTTTATTCTCCCATCAAGAAGATAGGACACACATTATGGTTTTCATTTTAAAAGTGGAGAAACTGAAAACTTGGAAGATCAAATGCAAAAGGCCAAAGAGGTTGTAAGTGATATGGCTGAGACTTGAATATAACTTCAAAACTTGTACATATTTTACAATCAGAGATTATTAAACTGAGGAGTTTTAAGGCATTTTAGGAAGCTCTTGAAATAAAGCACAATGTGTTATTTATGTGTTTGGTTTGATTTATCTGAGGGAGTAAGCTGTGAATTTTATTAGATTCTTAACAGGTTTGTGACCAAAATAATAATAATAATAATAATAATAATAATAATAAAATGTTAAGAACTACCGCATGCTTATTGCATCTATTGGTAGGAAGTTAAAAAATTATGAGTCCCCTACCCCTACACAGCTCACATCTTTCCCTTCCATGTTTGAAAATCTATGAGAAATTGTGACTAAGTTACAAGTGGACTAATGCATTCCACTATTTACCACTAGTTTGGGATTTACACTTACACTTTCCAGAAAGCAGTCCCTCAGGGGGTTTCTGTTAAAAAAAAAAAAAAGCATGCTCCGTTTGAGAAGTAATGACCAGCATTTACTCACTTCTACAGTTCTTTGAATCACTTCCACATGAAATCACAAAGGATTCATGTTTAGCCTCTGCTCTTTTTACTATTTGGCATAAGTGGGAGAAGTTTGCCAATTTGTTCACTACTGCATAGTGACGGAACGTGGATCTCTTAGCTCCTGTACAGTTGTCTGAAGGGAGAGCTTAGTGCTAGAAGAGATTGACCTTAAAGTCTGTACTTAAGTAATTAGACAGGAAGAAAGACTGGAGACTTATCGTCTCAATGAATGTGTGGTACTTTAGGAAATATAATAAGTCAGGGATTTCCCAAGAAACCCAAACAAGGCATTTCTTTTCGGCTGTAAGAGTAAAATTATAGGTATAACAGATGTGCAAGTGCTTTGAAAAAGCAGATAAAACAAAGGAAAAATGTAAAGGTTTATGAGGGAAGCAATTCCCCCAACTACCCTCCCCAAATGTTACATTATGTTTTGTGAGCATAAAACTGTTAACAACAAAATGCAATATTGAATGAGCGCATAAGTAGGAATGATTTAGGAGTGATAAGTATTATAATTAAGAATTAGCATATTTGGGTAGGATTATCTAAATTCATTATTTCAGTGATTTTTTTTTAATTTGGGGTACTTAAGAATGATATTTTTCCCTTTGCAGAACAAAGATTAGTATATATTAATTCTATTTGCCTGTGGCTGAGTGTTTTGAGACTACTCCTGTGGGCTTAAGAACCAATGACAGATGAAGTCACACAAAGCCCTTCATTCATTTCTGACTTCTCACCCCCACATGATAGTTAAACTCCCTTCTCTGAGAGGAAAAAAAAGTGTCTACTGCTCCAGCTTCAAAATTCTTCTTCGTTTTTGGCACCGGCTGAATGATTCAGGGAAACAGAATTTCTCCATGTACTCACTTGTCATTTCCTAAGTAATATATTATTAGATTGAGGAATCTACATATACAAATTTCAGAACTGTCTTGTATGCCTAAAGCATCAATGAGGAGCAAAAATTAACACAAAAATTGAAATTCACTTCTCTTCTTGCCTCTCTCAAATTACTTATAGGTATAACCAACTAATACTTCTTATGATCTCTCCTAAGAGTCACTTCTTTCTATGTAGATTAACTGGACCTCTTTTTCATTAGGTGCTGTAAGTTAAATATGTCCCCCCAAAATTCATGTATTGGAAACTGGACCCCCATTGCAACAGTGTTAAGAGGGCGTGTTAAATCCTACTAAGGTATGTGAAAGCTGGAGCCTTTAGGAGGTGGTTATATTGTGAGGACTGTGCCCTGGTGAATGGATTGATCCATTCATGGAGTAATGGGAGTGGTTCTGATGGCTTTAAAAGGAACACAAGTGAGGAGTTAGCTCTCTCTTGCTCAGCCCATTCTCTCACCATTTGATACCCTGCGTTGCCGTGGGGTGTCACCACCAAAAAGAAGGCCCTCATCAGATATGTTCCCTGGACTTTGGACTTCCCAGCCTCTAAAACCATAAGAAATAAATTTAATTTATTTGTAAATTACGCAGTTTAAAGTATTCCATTAAAAGCAACAGAAATGGCCTAATACATTATGTAAGAGTCTTTCTCTTAGGAGAAAGGCAAAGAGTAAATGAGTGAGCAAATATAGATTTTTCTTTTGTGGGAGGGAGAAGGGAAGGTTGTAATTACTACATTTTAACAATGTGCATTGGATCCCAAGCATCTTCAGCCCTGCTGCCAGGAAAATTCCTGTTGATCTAGCAGCTGGTGAAATGTCCAATAGCAGTGGTCATCAAAGTGTGGTTCTCAAAGGAACAGCATCACCTGGTGACCTGTTAGAAATGCAAATTCTTCTGCCCCACACCAGACTTACTGAAGATGGGGTCCAGTAATTCCTGTTTTATCAAACTCTCCAGGTGATTCTGATGTTCACTAATGTCTGAGAACATCTGCCCTGTTGAAGAGCCATCTTTCTTTCCCTTTAAGATGCCTGTATAAGTTCAGTTACTTTTCGGAGTTTCAAGATGGCGGCGGCTGCGGCGGCTGGTGCGGAGTAGCTGAGGTGGAAAAGGCGGCCACTGGACCTCAGGCAGCCGGGAAACTTGTGGACCTTCCTCTGGCCATCTCTTAAGGGAGGACTGCTGCTGCTGGCCGGTCGTGGGGGCTCAACGCCACTTTGCCCCCGGCAGCAGAGGCTGCCTCATTTACAGGCAACAGCTTTGAAGTGTGGAGCAGGAAAAGAACTGATTCTTAGCTGCAAAAGCGAGTCTTGAAACAGGGAACACGGCGCCAGGGCTGCTGTGGATGCAGCCAGGATCCCGGAGGCTGGGGCCGCAGGGAAGGCGGCCAGCTGCCCTATTCAGGATTCGAGGTTTCAGGCCGGCATTAAAGAAGATTCCTGGGAGTGCCCGAGCGGCGCCGCGACTGAACAGCCCGAGGCGGCAGCGCCGAGAACACGGAAGGCAACAAACCAGAGACAGAGCGAGCGCCCGACCTGGCACAGCACTGTGAGTGATCCCTGGCACAGCTCTGTTCGGGGGGTGGATGCCCACGCGGCTCCCGCCTGCACCACAAGGCCACTCACTGCCCCGGTGCTGCCTCCATTTTCCCAGGTGCGGGCAGCTCCGCCCTGCTCGGCCATCACTGAGCCCAATTGCTTGGCCTGGCGCGGGGCTTTCCGGACCCTGCGGGCCGACCTCCTCTCCCACTCCCTCCGCGGTTCTCTGGCAGGGCTGTGGGTGTGGGGCGTCCCGACCAGTTTTGGGAGGGCTAGGAAGTACGGGCGGCCGACTGTCACTCCACCACACCCTGGACTCCGGCCCCGGTAAACTTCCTGTTACTGGGAGACAGATACCATCTCTGCGACCACCAGTTTGGAAAAAAGCCTAACGAATTTCTGGTTGGGAATAGTGTGGTAGGAGAGTTCCCAGGTCCGCTTGAACCTGCCAGAGAGCAGGCTGCAGGCGGGCACTAGACTCGGTTTATACCGGGGGGATACAAAGGTGAACAAGACCCGAGAAAGATCTACACAGTGCTACAAAGGCACCCAGAGAGACCGGTCATCTGTGCCTAGCAGAAACCTGGTAGACTTCCTGGGAGAGGCGGTGCTGAGCAGGGTCTTGAAGGCCCAGCTGATAGACGAGGGGTGCAGAAGACACGCCCCAGCCCAGCACAGTGTGCACAGAGGGGGGAGACGTGCGGCCAGGGAGGCGGAGACTCGACAGAAACCACACACCCGGTGGGGTCGCCACTGCACGATCTAACAGCCTGGGCCAGAGCACACGGAACGGGGAGAAGTCCTGTACAGAAAGTGAAAGCTCAACAGAGATCACACACCCTGTGGTACGTGATCCACCAGCCCAGCAGAGTACAAGCTGACCAGAAAGGTGGATCCCCGGAGAAGCCCAAGACCCGAGGCAACCACACACACAAGACACTAGAGGCCAACTGAGCAGTCACGGCGGGAGCCATGCCAAATTGGCAACCACAGCAACATCCTAGTTAGTCATTAGTCTTAAACCGGTGGACTGTGAAACCCCCTGCCACAATGAATAAACACCAAAAAAAAGACACCAGAAATACAAAAAATCAAGAAAGTACACCACCAAAAGTTAATAAATCTCATACTCTAGATCCTATAGAACAAGAAGCCCTTGAAATAACTGACAAGGAATTTCGAGTGATAATTCTAAGGAAACTGAATGAGATACAAGAAAACTCAGCTAGACATCATGATGAAATGAGGAAAAGTATACAGGATCTGAAAGAGGAAATATACAAGGAAATCAATGTCCTGAAAAAAAATGTAGCAGAACTTGCTGAACTGAAGAAGTTATTCAGCGAAATAAAAAACACAACAGAGAGTTTAACCAGCAGGCTTGTCGAAGTTGAAGAGAGAACCTCTGAACTTGAAGATGGGCTGTTTGAAATAACACAAGCAGACAAAAAGAAAGAAAAAAGAATCAAGGACATGGAAGAAAATCTGAGAGAGATATCAGACAACCTCAAGCGCTCAAATATCCAAGTCATGGGTATTCCAGAAGGGGAGGAAAATGGAGATTCCATTGAAAACATATTCAACAAAATAGTGGCAGAAAACTTCCCAGGTATAGGAAAAATCACAGATCTTCAGATCCAGGAAGCTCAACGATCTCCAAACGTATTCAACCCAAAAAGGCCTTCTCCAAGACATGTTATAGTCAAATTGGCAAAACTCAGAGACAAAGAGAGAATCTTAAAAGCTGCAAGAGAGAAGCGTCAAATCACCTATAAGGGAGCCCCAATCAGGTTAACATCAGACTTTTCGTCACAAACCCTAAAAGCTAGAAAGGAATGGGATGATATTTTCAAAATACTAAAAGACAAAGATTGCCAGCCAAGAATACTCTACCCTGCAAGGCTATCCTTCCGAAATGAGGGGCAAATAGTATATTTCTCAGACAAACAAAAACTGCGGGAGTTCACTACCACACGACCACCCTTACAAGAAATCCTCAAGGGAGTACTGGGTTTGGTTCCTGAAAAATAACTACCACTGCCATAAAAACCTAAGAAAAATCTAAACCCGCTAGTATAATAAAAATGGCAATCATGAAGAGAAAACAAGCTAACAAAAACACTATCTACAACCTAAGGAACCAACAAACAAAGAAACCAAACAGTAAATCAGAAAGCAAGGAACAAAAGACACCTAAGACAACCAAACAACCAATAAAATGCTAGGAATAAATCAACACCTTTCAATAACAACTCTTAATGTTAAAGGCTTAAATTCCCCAATTAAAAGACACAGACTGGCTGACTGGATCAAAAAGCAGGACCCAACTATATGCTGCCTACAAGAGACCCACCTCACCCATAAAGATTCACACAGACTAAGAGTGAAAGGATGGAAAAAGATTTACCATGCAAACAGAAAAGAAAAACGAGCTGGAGTGGCTATTCTTATATCTGACAAAATAGACTTTAAACTAAAAACCATAAAAAGAGACAATGAGGGACACTACTTAATGATAAAAGGACTGATCCATCAAGAAGACATAACAATCATAAATATGTACGCACCCAATGTTGGAGCAGCCAGATTTATAAAACAAACTCTATTAGACCTAAAGAAGGAAATAGACACTAATACCATAATAGCAGGGGACCTGAACACTCCACTGTCAATATTAGACAGATCATCTAGGCAAAGAATCAGTAGAGAAACACAAGATCTAAACAAGACTCTAGACCAATTGGAATTGGCAGATATCTACAGAACATTCCACCCAACAACCTCAGAATATTCATTCTTCTCATCAGCACATGGATCATTCTCCAGGATAGATCACATATTAGGTCACAAATCAAGTCTCAATAAATTCAAAAAAATTGGAATTATCGCATGTATCTTCTCAGACCACAATGGATTAAAACTAGAAATTAATAACAAACAAAACTCTGGAAACTATACAAACACATGGAAATTAAACAGCATTCTACTTAATGACATATGGGTCCAAGAAGAAATCAAGCAGGAAATCAAAAAGTTTATTGAAACTAATGAAAACAATGATACATCATACCAAAACCTGTGGGATACTGCAAAAGCAGTATTGAGGGGAAAATTTATTGCATTAAATGCTCACTTCAGAAGAATGGAAAGATGGCAAGTGAACAACCTAACACTTCACCTTAAAGAACTAGAAAAACAAGAACAATCCAATCCTAAAGTTAGCAGACGGAAAGAAATCATTAAGATCAGAGCAGAACTGAATGAAATTGAAAACCAAAAAACAATTCAAAAGATCAACGAATCAAAAAGTTGGTTTTTTGAAAAGATAAATAAAATTGACAAACCATTAGCATGGCTAACAAAAAAAAGAAGAGAGAAGACTCAAATAACAAAAATTAGAAATGAAAAAGGCGATATTACAACTGATTCATCTGAAATACAAGGAATCATTCGAGACTACTATAAACAACTATACGCCAACAAATTTGAAAATCTGGAGGAAATGGATAAATTTCTGGACACACACAAGCTCCCAAAACTGAACCGTGAAGACGTAGAAAATTTGAACAGACCAATAACAATAAAGGAGATTGAAGCTGTTATCAGAAGGCTCCCAACAAAGAAAAGCCCAGGACCAGATGGATTCACAGCAGAATTTTACCAAACATTCAAAGAGGAATTGACACCGATTCTTTACAAACTATTCCAAAAGATTGAAACGGACGCAAATCTCCCAAACTCATTCTATGAAGCAAACATCATCCTGATACCAAAACCAGGTAAAGATATAACCAAAAAAGAAAACTACAGGCCGATATCCTTGATGAATATAGATGCAAAAATCCTCACTAAAATACTAGCAAACAGAATACAGCAACACATACGAAAAATTATTCATCACGATCAAGTGGGATTCATCCCAGGGATGCAAGGTTGGTTCAACATACGCAAATCAATAAATGTGATACACCATATTAATAAACTCAAACACAAGGACCATATGATCATCTCTATAGATGCTGAAAAAGCATTTGATAAAGTTCAGCACTCGTTCATGACAAAGACCCTCTATAAGTTAGGTATAGAGGGAAAGTATCTCAACATAATTAAAGCCATATATGCCAAACCCACTGCCAATATCATCCTGAATGGGGAAAAGCTGAAAGCTTTTCCTTTAAGAACAGGCACTAGACAAGGATGCCCACTCTCACCACTCCTATTCAACATAGTGTTGGAAGTACTAGCCAGAGCAATCAGAGAAGAGAAGGAAATAAAGGGCATCCAGATTGGAAAAGATGAAGTCAAACTGTCCCTGTTTGCAGATGACATGATCCTATATGTCGAACAGCCTAAAATCTCTACAAAAAAACTGTTGGAATTGATAAATGATTTCAGCACAGTAGCAGGATACAAAATCAACACACAAAAATCAGTAGCATTTCTTTTCTCCAATAGTGAACATGCAGAAGGAGAAATCAAGAAAGCCTGCCCATTTACAATAGCCACCAAAAAAATAAAATACTTAGGAATTGAGTTAACCAAGGAGGTGAAAAATCTCTATAATGAGAACTACAAACCACTGCTGAGAGAAATTAGAGAGGATACAAGAAGATGGAAAGATAGTCCATGCTCTTGGATTGGAAGAATCAACATAGTGAAAATGTCCATACTACCCAAAGTGATATACAAATTCAATGCAATCCCCATCAAAATTCCAAAGACATTTTTCTCAGAAATGGAAAAAACTATTCAGACATTTATATGGAACAATAAAAGACCACGCATAGCCAAAGCAATGCTGAGCCAAAAAAATAAAGCTGGAGGCATAACACTACCTGACTTTAAGCTATACTACAAAGCTATAATAACCAAAACAGTATGGTACTGGCATAAAAACAGACACACTGACCAATGGAATAGAATAGAGAATCCAGAAATCAACCCACACACTTACTGCCATCTGATCTTTGACAAAGGCACCAAGCCTATTCACTGGGGAAGGGACTGCCTCTTCAGCAAGTGGTGCTGGGATAACTGGATATCCATATGCAGGAGAATGAAACTAGATCCATACCTCTCACCGTATACTAAAATCAACTCAAAATGGATTAAGGATTTAAATATACACCCTCAGACAATAAAACTTCTTAAAGAAAACATAGGGGAAACACTTCAGGAAATAGGACTGGGCACAGACTTCATGAATACGACCCCCAAAGCACGGGCAACCAAAGGAAAAATAAACAAATGGGATTATATCAAACTAAAAAGCTTCTGCACAGCAAAAGAAACAATTAAAAGAGTTAAAAGACAACCAACAGAGTGGGAGAAAATATTTGCAAAATATACATCTGACAAAGGATTAATATCCAGAATATATAAGGAACTCAAACAACTTTACAAGAAGAAAACAAGCAACCCAATTAAAAAATGGGCAAAAGAGCTAAGTAGGCATTTCTCTAAGGAAGATATCCAAATGGCCAACAGACATATGAAAAAATGCTCAACATCACTCAGCATCCGGGAAATGCAAATCAAAACCACATTGAGATACCATCTAACCCCAGTTAGGATGGCTAAAATCCAAAAGACTATGAACGATAAATGCTGGCGAGGCTGCGGAGAAAAAGGAACTCTCATACATTGTTGGTGGGACTGCAAAATGGTGCAGCCTCTATGGAAAATGGTATGGAGGTTCCTTAAACAATTGCAAATAGATCTACCATACGACCCAGCCATCCCACTGTTGGGAATATACCCAGAGGAATGGAAATCATCAAGTCGAAGGTATACCTGTTCCCCAATGTTCATCGCAGCACTCTTTACAATAGCCAAGAGTTGGAACCAGCCCAAATGCCCATCATCAGATGAGTGGATACGGAAAATGTGGTACATCTACACAATGGAATACTACTCAGCTATAAAAACGAATGAAATACTGCCATTTGCAACAACATGGATGGACCTCGAGAGAATTATATTAAGTGAAACAAGTCAGGCACAGAAAGAGAAATACCACATGTTCTCACTTATTGGAGGGAGCTAAAAATTAATATATAAATTCACACACACACATACACACATACACACACAAACCGGGGGGGGGGGGGAAGAAGATATAACAACCACAATTATTTGAAGTTGATACAACAAACAAACAGAAAGGACATTGTTGGGGGGGAGGGGGGGAGGGAGAAGGGAGGGAGGTTTTGGTGATGGGGAGCATTAATCAGCTACAATGTATATCGACAAAATAAAATTTTTAAAAAAAAATAAAAAATAAATAAATAAATAAAATAAAATAAAATAAAATAAAATAAAAAAAAAGATGCCTGTATAAATGTTTTAATGAGATTAATTTACTTTCACACATCCTTTAATTTGTAATATCACTTTTGGTTAAATTAGTATTCAACTTTTATGTTATTGTGATTATATTCACATTGTTCTCTTCTAAGCTGTGTTCTATGACCATATTTCCTTTCTAAACAAAAATTTTGGGGAGCTAATTATTACCTTTCCATTTGGTTCACTTCCCGTGTGCCATCAGTAATTCTTCACAAATCATCTAATAGAATTGTAAAATTAATCTAAACACTATTGTGCTCTTGGTCATATACATCAACCTCTGCCCCCACCTGAACCCAATGAGGGTTTCCTTCTGGAGCCATTTAGCTCCTACTGAGTTTATTGTTTCCTGAGCCTTAGGCAGACTCTCAGTCTGTGCTTTCCTAAAAAATTGCATGGAAGCCCTGTGTTTATGGTGGAACTTGTCCACTGATGAGTTTTTCTGTAAGAGAATAAAATCCAGCAGAGACACAGTTGTGTTATTAGAGAACTCTCCAAAATCAGTGTCTATATGTCTTTTCTTGTGGGCTCTTGTTTCCCCTCATAAGAATCTTTCAATTTCTTATCTTGGAGGAGAGGGAAAATGGTAATTTTACACCTGACTACCAACCACAGTTACAGGAGCCACACAGCAGTAAGAACAAGGCATCTGGCCATTCAAGATGTAGACTTTTACTTTTCACTACTATGCCTTCCCCAGCCCCAAATCTACTGTGTCAAGATTCTCTAAATCTGAAGTTTCTCTGGTTCAGTTTACCTGCAGAAGAAACATTCAGACTCCAGCACTTGCCTGGTTGTGAAGGATATAAACTTCCTTAAATAGTCATTCAAACAATCCCCCTGTTTTCAGCCCCACACCTGAAACAAAATGACAGAGATAAATGGTACCTACAATTCTTAAGATTTTTCTGGAATTCTGCATCATGATTAGGCTTGCTTCTCATTGGAATCTTCTTTGCAGCTGGCTGTTATCCAGTTTCCTCCTGTCTGAAAACATTAAGTCCATAGCTGACTGAGACAGGACATGAGAAAAACAGATGCATGAGTTATTAAGAAGGGAAGATTGACAGGCTGTGATGACTAGATGATGGGATAGAGGAATAAGGAGGTCAGCCATGAATATCAGTTTTCTGACTTGGATAGCGGAGTGTCTCTCAGTGGATGGTGTTGGTATTCACTGAGCTGCAATACAAGAGAAAGAGTGTGTTTGGTGGGTTCTGAATAATGATGCACTCAGTTTATAATATGTTAACTTTGTGATGCCCGTGTGTCTTTAAAGTGAAAATGTCGAATAGTGAGCTGTATTTACAGTTCTGTTTGTCTGGGAAGTAATTTGTGCTGGGAGTAAAAATCTGGGACATACTAACAAATGGATGCTACACTGTACATGTGGGAGGAACTAAACGGAGTTATGGTATGAAGTAAAAAGATGAGAGGATGGAGACTTGCGAAACATCAACATTGAAGGGGCAGTTGAGGAAACCCCTATAAGGAAGACAGTGTTAGTTTGGGTCCTCCAAGAAGCAGACTGGATTAGAGATGTGCAAGAGATTTGCTGGAGAAAACATATGCAATGTCTTAAGGAGAGAGTGAGAAGGAGTAGGAGCAAAGAGATTTCACACCAGTACGTGAATCTGACACCTGTGAAAGAGCAGAGAGAATGAAGGATTGGGTAGGAAAACTCTCATTTTGCAGTGCACTTCTCAAAAATTTTTGACCAGATCAATGTGAAGTCCCTGAGCAAAGGTTACCCTTTTGATGAGTTCAGTGCAGGCAGGAATGGATGGTCACTGGTACCTTTGTCATGCTCAGTCATTAACTAGGAACAGCCCAGGGGGAGTGTGAACTTGCTGCGAATGTGGTGGTGAATCCAAAGGTGCAGCAGCTGGGGCTGTCAGTCATCTCTGCCTCTGGAAGCAGGGCTTCTTGAAGATCTAAGAGGTACACCTGAGAAATATAAGAGAAACCAGACAGAATGGCGGCACTAAAGCCACGGAGAGAAAGTTACATGTACTATGCGTATAATTTTTCTGTGAGAGAAATGATGAATAAATCATCTTAAAACTGCAAATGGGAGTCTGAGACTTTACCCTGTAAAATCTGTAGTTAATAGTCATGTGCAAAAATGTGCATAATTGGAGGCAACATTAATACTGCAGAAAACATAGTTCTTGAGAAGATGATAGATTGGTTTTAAAGTTTAGAACCATTCATAATTTTCAAACATGCACTTAGAATTGATTTGAAATATTTCATACTTGAGTTTCCTAATGGAGTTAATTAATCACTGCTGATTTCATTGCAAGCACAGCACTAACTAGAAACAACGCAGCCACAGTATAAATGGAAATCAAGGCATATCACTCCTACATATTTAGTGATGAGGAAGGGATTTTTTTTTTTTTTTTTTACTTTGTCAAATGTTGTATTCCAATATAGTTAAAAACTCAGTTATGGCTATAGACTCTTATAACCACAACTGCTCATTTTCTACATTACTTCCTTTGGGAATTTTGAAGTTATCACATATTTTTATCATCTCTTTGGACTTACTTTGGAAACCTGAAAAAAATGCATCCACATTTTATAATTCCTACCTAGACGCATACAACTTTCAACCTGTGGTCCAAAAACAAGAATCCATTTTCAGAAGAATTTTAGAGTGTGTCCATCACATATACACACACCATAGAAAAGGAATTTAAGAAGGTCAAGAAAAGAGTGGGGAAAAATTCCTACTTATTGTAGGTTGCTTCTGCATCTACAAAGCTGAGTGATCATTTCCCTCATGACCTTCTCCATGACTTTAGAAGTTTGCTCTGCATAAAAAGGGGCAGATTGAAGGTGTGTGGGAAGAGTACAGGAAGGAAACATAAGCTGGGATGGCTGAATCCTGGAGTAGGAAAAAGAGAGGAGATAAGAGAGAGTAAGACAATCATTTACATGAGGGTGGGCACAATGTCTATTTTGCTCCTTATTTTGTCATCAGCACAGTGCTTGCCTGTTGGCATAAATCAACGATTTGCCATTCTAATTAAATATTTTTATTTTCAAAATTAAATATTTTTATTTTCAACTTGATTCATGTTGTAAATATAATTTCTGCAACCAGCTCAGACTGTAAACTACAGGAAAGCACACCTGTCTTTGGTTTACCCCACTGACATTAACTGTGTTTCACACATGGTATGGGTGTTCAAGAAATTAATTTGATAAACTATCTCAGAGTTTTAAAGTATTCAACTGCACAGATGTTAAGTTCCTGTAATGTTATCATTAATATCCCCTTTTGTCTCTGGATAACTAAAATCTAGTTCTGACTTGGGGACAAAGTCTTTCTTTTGCATTCCTCATGTCTAATAGTTTTAACATTTTTGTTTACAATTCTAAATGAAAGAGACGTGACCTGCATAATCTTATGGAAATCAAAACTGCCTCATTATATACTTGATTGGACATACCAACCACCCAGGCCTAACAGATTTCTATATATATGTAGTAACTATACATTAAGAAACACTCAAGAACAGGATGAAAGAGGGTCCTCATAAAGACCATAGTAAGACTTCTGGTTGGCATTCACTCCTCTGGATTTAAAGAGATCTGCTCTTAAAATTACTGATTTAACAGAATCATATTTAAATCTTAAAAATTTCCATAATATGTTGATTTTTTTAAACAGGAAGAATTTTATGATCAATATCTTAAAAGACAGTACTTCAAAAAGATAATAATCTCTATTTCCGTTTTTCTAACAACTAAAATCAGTATAGATATACATACACGCAAACACACACACACACATATAATAGGGAAGTGTTATATGGCACATATATGTATGTATTTAGATAGACATAAAAATATAGTGATGGCTAATATTATGTGCCCACAGGGTGCCCAGATACAGTATTTGGTTAAATATTACCCCTCATGTGTCCTTGAGGGTGTTTCTAAATGAGATTACGTTTGAATTTACAAACTGAATGAAGCATACTTCCCTCTCCAATGTGAGTGGGCCTCATCCAGTTAGCTGAAGGCTTAAACAGAACAAAAAAGGAGTAAGAGATAATACTCTTTGAGTGTCTCTGTCACTCTTTCCACAAGCTGGCATGCTGGTCTTCTCCTGTCTTTGTTCTCGGACTCAAACTGGTACTCATACCATCAGCTATCCTGGTTCTCAGGCCTTTGGATTAGGACTGCAACTATACCACTGGCTCTCCTGGGTCTCCAACCTTGCTGACTGCAGATCTTGGGACTTTTTATCATGCATAATTCACATCAGCCAATTCCTATTGTTTCTGATTCTCTGGAGAACCCTAATATGTACACACACACACACATATGTATGTACACACACACACACACACACACAGCATATAATAGTAATAAAATTCTAACTACAGGCCAGAGTTTCTAACTTTCTGAAATTCGGTTAAGCATATAGATTATGTTTAGCTTGTTCCTATTTTTGGTATTGGCAGAGCTTCAAAATCTTGAAGTTGAAAATAATTATTTTTGTTACAATTGTGAAACATGAAATTAGAGTGATTTGAGGGACATATATGATGATAAAAACAATTGAAGTCATTAAGCTTCAGTGAATTTATAAAAGTGTTTACTGATCAGGGTGATTTTGTTTTGAGCTGAATTTAGGTATATCTCTAGGGGTATCATCAGTAATTCGTCTGAATTTTCCATTACTGCTAACTCTGAAAAAAAAAAAAAAAAAGTAAGGAAAACTTAATTAAAATTATAATTAAACCAACACTGAGAAATAACCTGAGATAGAAGAAGTTCATAATTTTATTCAAAAGTTTTATTTTTAGAAATGCTTTCAGATTTTCAAAGATAAAATAATATTGGTTGTTGTACATAGTGCATTTTATCATGATGTCTATTTGCTGTAGACATTTCCATAGTCATCAAATTGAAAATGCAGACTTGGGTTATTTCTAAACTTCCACTATATTAAATGAAAAAGGGAAGCTGCAAAGTAAATTTTGCTCTTCTATGTAGCAAAAATTGATACTGCTATTAATACAGATATACAGAAATGTGTATTTCTATATACATAAATATGTTGATAAATAAAGTATTAAAATTTCGTTAGTAGTTGTTAATCCTGGGGTGAAGGTTTGTGGGAGGTGGTAGAAATCTTTTAAATTTCATATTATACCTTTCTGTGCTCTAATTTTTTTTAACAATGTGTCCCATTGCTTTTATATTTAAAAAGTCCAAAGGATGCTAGTTCCTTCTTGGTTTTCATCTTTACAAGATTTCTTTTAAGATAGAGAAGAATGCTTTCTAGCCCCAGTTGTAAAACACCCCTTCTTTAAAAAAAAAATTCTAATTGTTTTCCTAAATCTTTTTGGATCGCTATTATTTCTCCTTTAAATTGGTTGTAACAAAGGTTATATGTAGTGAGTTTGAAAGTCCTGACTAGAGGGAATAGAAGTAAGATTTGTGAGGGAGAGCATTTGAAAGAGAGGACATTGACAAATTTGCATTAGTGGAATGGAGGTACAAGGAAAAATGAATGCTTCTGGCATAATGTGGAAAGTTCCTCTTTCTTGAAACTCCAGAAAAGACTAAGGATGCGCATCAGGTGAGTTGGTGATTCTGAGAAAAATGAGGGCTGCGATAAATATATTAGATCATGTATTTTCTCAGATGGATCACAACTGAGCTCTGTAGTGGAGGCTAGAAATCTGGCAGGGCAGGGAAAGTAGGACATTTAGCCAAGCTTCTCCAAGGATTACGAGAAATTCAAATTGATAATTAGAGAAGGAAATGTGTCTGGCTAAACATGGCGGATTAAATATTTATATCTTTACTTTTCCTCAAGACACCAGCAATATGCTGCTAAAGGGAAAAAAAGGTAGAAATGCTTCAGAATGAGCAGATAAGAGCAGATAAGGATAGGAACTAATTTTGAAACGCAAGTGGATAGAAATTTGCAGAGAGGAGGAAACTAAATACCCAGTGAATCCAGTGAGAAGCAAGCGCATTCATGATGCCGAAGTCCAAAAGGTCTCAAGAACTGGGGGCACCATTTACCTCTGACATCTTGTGTGAGGTGTGAGATTGAAAATTGGGAGTTGCTGCATGAAGAGAATATTAGATCCTGCTCATTCAGACAACTGTAGGAGCCTGAGGAGCATTTAAATTTTACCAGTAGCCAGGCCCCAAGCCCAGAAATTCTGATTTAAGTTTGGCTGGATGGCACCCAGGTATATATTTTGTAAAAACTCCTGAGATGATTTTGACATACAGTCAGAGGTTAGAACCAATACTCTCATACATATTGACCATTGTTCAGATAAGGAAATAGTCTACGCCCTAGTGACCTTGCCCAAGATTTCCTATCTAAGAGGACTGAGCTGTGATGAGAAGCAGTTCACTCTCCCTAGGATTTCTTTTCACTGGTCATCCTGCCTCTGGTCCTGCCTATTGGAGGCAGCACAACTTACTCTCAGCTAATCATGAAACTGAGCCTCCAGACAGTTCAACCAGAACTCTAGCAGAAAAGGATTTTGTAGGTCAGAAGATGCTTATATACTAAGGGGGAAAAAAGCATCATTTTCATGGACTATTGAATAATAATCCAGAATTTTTTTTTTTTTTTTCTCATGTTTACACATGCCCCATGAAAACAGTAGACAGTACAAAAGAAAGAAACAACAATGCTGGTCAAGGAGTTAGATGCCCTTTGGTGTTGACTTTAAAAACTGGATCACTGCATTTAAAATTAGGAACACAGGATTTTTGTGCCATGCATTTTTATGTCATTATGTTTTCATGCTATGAGAGCAATTTTGATATGAAACAATATTGCTCTGAAAATATAGTACTGTCCCTTGGAATGAAGGCAAATGAGGATTTAGAACCCTTGCGGGTTATACTGTCAGTAGTAATTCAAGTGCTAAAGTTCCATTTGCAAACCTAAGTAAACAGGAATGTAGACAGCTTGAACAAGATGGAAATTGTGATATTGCCCAAAGGAACAAGCTGATCAGGGAGAACTCAGCATGCATTTGAATCAAGAGCATCTGCAACAACTTTAACTCCGCTACATGTAGACTGGGCTGGACTCTGAGAAGGGAGGCTTAACCCGTGACACCTGGGATGGAAGGCAGAGAGCCATACACTAGATATTCTGAGAGCCTCTCCAGATTTTTGCAGCACACAGGGGCTTGTGCTAGACAATAGCTACATTCAATTCTTCTGCAGCTGTCGATCACAGTGGGATCTGGCAAATTCCAGTTCCTGAACTCATCAGCAGCAATAAATATTTATTGCATGTTTAGTGAGCACGTGGTAGCAAACTAAATTTGTACTAAATCTGAGTATAAAAAATTTTCTGATTTAGACAATGAATATAAAGACACATGATAGAATTCTTCCCTTAAAAATAGATAAAAAGCTGCTTATATAATCAAAAGCTTTAGAGCCTAGCAGTTTCCAGGGTCTTCTGTGGTTGAAGAAAAACCTATTGAAGCCACAGAAAGATTTCAGTTCTATGTGAAGTTTTTGGCCCTGTATAAATCCAGCAGTGCTGCCCAGTTAGCCGGGGCTCTCTGCTTGAGTAAACAGCCTAAATAAAGTGGCAAAATGTTGCTGTTTGGACTTGTAAGGTTTCAGTTTTTATAGAAACCACCTGAGAACGGTTACTGAGTCAGGGCACAGATATAGAAGGAACAGATGTGCCTTCTACATAGGTAAGGTTTGGCTTTCAGGGATGTCCAACATTGTTTCAACAAGCACTGATCCAGGAGAGTTAATCAAGTTGAGGAGGAAGATTCAGATCAAGTATCCAAATTCCCTGTGGGCAATGAAGCGAAGCCATCATATGCACACATAGGCAAGAGTTAAATGAAAATCCTCTTCTCTCCTAAGGGATCTCAAGCCTCTTTTCTCTTAGGTTTATAAAGAGTAGTCTGTGTCCAGAGCTCTGTGGAATACAAAATATTTTTTACCACTAACTAAAAATGATCTTTCACTGTTAGACTATACTTGCGATGAAAAAAGAGAATTTGCTTTGATTTTTAAAAAATCATATATGATCACCAAGAGCAAATCGGAAACACGAACAAAGAACCATGATCTTAAGAACGAAAATAAGATTGAAAGGAATTAGAGAAAATTAGTCCCAGAATAATGTTTTTAGTTTTCAAAATATGTGTGTGTGTGTGTGTGTGTGTGTGTGTGTGTGTGTGTTGCTGATCTCAACCCTCACCCCATCTCCACTCCCACTGCAAGGTATAGTACATATCTATATTTTTATTTAATTTATTTTGTTGGCTGGCTGGTACAAGTATTTACTCCTGGACCTTGGTGTTATTAGCACTATGCTCTAACCAGCTATCCTAACCAGCCAGCCCCTAGTATACATTTTTATAAGGTACAACCCGCATAATCTTACTGGTTTATCAGGCTGGAGAGCAAAATGCATGGTTATTCTTTTTATCTTTTAAAAATTTTCTTATGAGAAAACAACCACCCCCCCCCCAAATAAATGTACACTACTTAAATTTTTCTATTCTAACAGATGACATATTTAAATTAAGGCTTAAACCAGAAACTCTAAACCTAAAACTCCAAAAGCCTTTGGAAGTAGTATCTTTTGCATGTATATATCTGCATTTTTCTAGTGACCTGCTACACAACTACGTCAATTGTCTGATTAGGGCCATTCATAACTCAAGCCAAAATGTTTCATTATTTTAGTTATATTAAGTTTCCGTTTTTATTGTCAGGGCTAGAGCTCAGATCCTTCAAACCCATTGTACAGACTGGATTGCCAGACCCCTCACACACCAGAATAGTTCATAGACCCCTCACACGCAGGTCCACGCTAGGCAATTGGGAAATATCCTGGGACCCATTGGCAGATGACACAAACTCAGCCCTCAACAGGAGCTATGGCAGCTTACAGCAGCAGAAGCAGCAGCGAAGGTGCCTCTTGGGGCATCCCGGGGGCACTGGCAGCAACAGCTTGAAGCAACAGCCTCCAGCAGCAGTTGCAGTCTCCCTATGGCTCCCCGGGGGAAATCCTGGGATCAGAGGGGGCGTAGATCAGAGCCACTCATCCTTTATACTTAAGCCCATAACCCAGGACACCTGGGTGCACATGCGCAATTACATTAGACAATAACCAAGGAACACCTGGGAGCACGTACATATTTACATCAAATGCTTGGCAAGATTCTGAACATCTGAGGGGCGCTGGCCATTTTTCTTCACTTTCCCTACATGACCCCCAGAAGTTTATCCTTAAGCTAAAGTTTAGAGAATTGGTAATTTAGAAATACACACAGAAGAATAATATAACTTTTTTAAAGTGCCTCTTGATTATCCAAATAAATTTCTAATACACCAGAGTCCGAGTTCACTAAACTTTCTTGAAAATAATTTCTTATAATTTACAGGATAATTTCATGTGAAAAGTTTTAACAAGTTGTTTATAGTCTAAACTTCTAATCTTTCTTATTTTTATTTTTTTAAGGTTTTTTCTTTTTTAAATTGATGTGTCATAATTGTACATATTTATGGGGCAGAGAGTGATATTTCAATACATGTATATAATGTGAGATGATCAAATCAGGGTATGTAGTATATAAATCACTGCAGATATTTATCATATCCTTATGGTGAGAACATTTAAACTCCTCTCTTTTAGCCATTTGAAAATATACAGCAAATTATAGTTAATTATATATACCTAGCACTAGTATAGAACCCTAGAACTTACTCTTCCTATCTAGCTGTAAGGGTGTATCTGTTAACTAATCTATTCCTATCATGTACCCACGCTTCTCGCCCTCTTGTAACCAGAATTCTACTCTCTACTTCTATGAGATCTATTTTTTAGCTCCCACATGTGAGTGAGAACATGTGGTATTTATTTTTCTGTGCCTGACTTATTTCACTTAACGTAACATCTTCCAGGTTCATCCATGTTGCTGTGAACGACAGGATTTCACTCTCTTTTTTACGGCTGAATAGTATTCAACTGTGTATATATACCATGTCTTCTTTGTCAGTTCATTTGTTGATGGACACTGAGGTTGATTCCATATCGTGGCTATTGTGAATAGTGTTGCAATAAACATGGGAGTACAGACATCTCTTCAGTATACTGATTTCCTCTCCTTTGGATAAGCTACAACCTGCATAATCTTACCAGTTCACCATGCTGGAGAGCAAAATGCACACTTATCCTTTTTATCTTCTTTAAATTGTCTTATGAAAAAACAAAAACAAAATATATTTAAAACACACCACATGATAAACTGGTTCCGCCAGTCAACATTTTTTAAAAGGGGAATTTAATCAACTTACATTCAAGGTTGTCATTGAAAAGTGTGGACTAACTCCTGTCATTTTTTAATTGTTTTCTGGTTGTTTTGCATAACCTTTGTTTCTTTTTTTCTCTTTTGTTGTTTATCTTTGTGATTTGGTAGTTTTCTATAGTAATAAGATACGATTCCTTTTTCTCTCTCATTTGCATATCTGCTTTACCAGTGAGTTTCATTCTTTCACATGTTTTGGTGATGGTAGTTATTGTCTTTTTTGCTTCCAGACATAGGACTCCCTTAAGGATTTCTTGTAGGATTGGTCTAGTGGTCATAAATTTCCTCAGTTTTTGCTTGTCTGGGAGAGACTATTTCTCCTTTATTTCTGAAGGAAAGGTTTGTTGCATTTAGTATTCTAGGCTGGCAGTTTCATTTTGTTGTTGTTGTTATTGTTGTTTTTTAGCACTTTGCTAATATTATTACATTCTCTCCTAGCCTGCGAGGTTTCTGCTGGGAAATCTGCTATTAGTCTGATGGGAATTTCCTTATGTGTGACTTAGTATTTTACTCCTCCTGTTTTTAGAATTCTCTCTTTGTCTTTGAGTTTTGACAGTTTGGCTATAATGTGTCTTGAAGAGAACATTTCTGGGTTGAATGTATTTGTGGATCTTTGAGTTTCTTGGATCTGGATGTCCATAACTCTCCCAAGACTTGGGAATTTTTCAGCTATTATTTCATTGAATAAAGTTTTGATGCCTTTTCCCATTGTTTCTTCTTCAGGAACACCCATAATTTGAATATTTGTTTGCTTAAAATTGTTCCATAAATCTTGTAAGCTTTCATTATATTTATTCTTTTTTTCTTTTTCTTTTTTGTCTGAATGGTTGCTGTGTGTTAAATCTTTCCCCCGAAAGTTCATGTATTGGAAACCTGATCCCCATTGTAACAGAGTTAAGACAGTGGGAAATCCAATTGTGGTATGCGAAAGGTGGAGCCTTTAAGAGGTGATTAGATTGTGGGGACTGTGCCCTGATGAATGGATTGATCCATTCGTGGAGTAATGGGCATGGTTCTGATGGCTTTATAAGAAAGGCAAGTGAGAAGGTTAGCTTTCTCTTGCTCAGCCCATTCTTACAATGTGACACCCTGCATCACTGTAGAAGAAGGACCTCACCAGATGTGTTCCTTGAGCCTTAGGCTTTCCGGCCTCCAAATGATAAGAAAAGAAAATTTGTTTCTTTATAAATTACACAGTTTCAGGTATTCTGTTATAAGCAACAGAAGCAGACTAATAATACAATGCATTATTTCAAAAGACCTGTCTTCAACTTTAGAAATGCTTTCTTCTACTGTTTTAGTCTGTTGTTGAAGCTCTTGATTGTATTTTTTAATTTAATTTAATGAATTATTCAGTTCCATGATTTCTGTTTGGATCTTTTTGTAATATTTATCTCTTTGTTGAATTTCTCATTCAGATCATGAATTGTTTTTCTGATATCATCAAATTGTCTATCTGTATTCTCTTGTATCTCATCAAGTTTCCTTAAGATCATTATTTCAATCACCTTTTCAGGCATTTCATAGATTTCCTTTTTTAAAAGTATCTATTACTGAAGAATTATTGTGTTTTGGGGGGAGTGTTATGTTTTCTTGCCTTTTCATGTTTCTTGTGTCCCTATATTGATGTCTGTGCATCTGGTGGAATAGCTGGTGCTTCTAATTTTATGAGGTAGCTTTTGTAGGGAAAGACTTTTTCCTGTAGATTTGTTTTACAGTGTTAATTGGATAGGCTGTGTGGGCTTTGGTTATGGGGTGGGCATAATAGTGTAGTCTTCCTGTGATTTTTTTTGATTAATTTTGATTCAGTGTCAGAGCTGTCTTGGAGTGCCTCAGTGGCCTAGGACATGAGTGTTTGTGGAGACTTTGACATAGCTCAGCTGGGGGCAAGGGCTGCTGGGTGGTCCAGTTCTTGATTCCTGGATGGGCACATGCAGGGGTGTGTGGTTAGTCTGGCCAGAGGGGTAGGGTTATGGATGGAGCGGGTTAGGGGAAGGCTTCAGGCAGACTGGACCTTGGGCCCCCAGAAAGACCATTTGGGAGCTCAGTTTATCTTCTGCTGGAGTGGGCAGGGCCACCATAGGCATAGCTCAAATCTCAGGCCCCAGGAGAGGCACTGGGATACTCAGTGGCTCCTCCACTGAAGTGGACAACCCTGGGATGGACCACCAGGGCCACAAGAAGGACCTTTGGTTTCCAGTTGAGGCACTGGGGCACTCAGCTATACCTATGCTGGAATGGACAAACTTGGGCAGGGTAGATGGGTTGCAGGCAAGATCTCAGACCTCTGGGAGAGGTGCAGCATTGCTCAGAAGCTCCTTTGCTGAAGTGGGCAACCCTGGGGTAGTCCACCTAGGCTGCAGGCAGGAACTTGGGCCACTAGAATTGGCACTAGGGCACTCTACCGTAGTTGGCAGGGCCACCTGTAGCAGCAGCTGAGGGCCCTTATTGGTTAGCTCTCAGGCTTTGGAGAGCACATGCGCCAACTTCCTTTGTCTTGTGGGTGGTCTCCCCTCTCTGCTGGACCACCTATTCCATGGGGTGAAGAGCACTGTGTGGGTCCGGGTGCCAGGTGAGTCATGGCCACACTGTTGTGTCCAGTTTCAGCTCTCTGGGTGGGTATGGTGGGATGTAGGTGGGGCTGCAGGGATGTGAAGCATCCAGGGCTAGTAGACACTGTAGCAGTTGCACTCTGATGCTGGCTCCTATTCCAAAGTGATGATGTGCTATGGCAGACTTAGTCCTGAGGGGTGAGGGAATTCAGCATAAATTTCTTCTTTAGAATAATCCAGGTACATGGACTCTAGGGAGCTCCTTATACTGGATTCAACACCTGCAACAGCTGTGATCCTCTCCTGTACTTGGGATTGCAGATGTCCATGTTGGGCATGTAGACAGCTGAGGATTTCCCACTTACCCATTTCCTACAGGAACAGTCCCTCCTGGGTCCTAGCCCATTCCAGTCAGGCACCTCACTTTCATTTCTATGCAGCCGTCCTGACTCTCTGTGCCTCAGAGTGTCTTCACTTTTTTGCTGAATTCCAGTGCTCTCTCCTAGACACTCTATTCAACATGTGTCAACATTGAAATGTATTTGTTGTTTTGGTCTTTCTTTGTGGCAGAGGTAAGAGCTGGGCACCTCTATTTAGCTTTCTTGATCCACATCTGAAATTCTAATCTTAAAAGCAGAGCAAAGACACCTGCCTTTTGTAGTTTATGTTTTCTTTCATTTATTACTAATCCATGGCTCTAGTTTCCCTTTAGCATACTGACTCATACATTGGAAAAATACTTAGTGATTAAAAAGTGCAGCTAATTTTAAGCGACATTGTGTGTTTTTCTGCTTAGAACCAAAGTTGACATAGCTCAACTACGTAGGTTTTATTAAATCCCTTGCTATTTTTCTCCTTTATGCAAGATTATATTCCACTTGGTTGGATTTTCTTTCTTTTTTTTTTTTATTGTTGTTTTAAAGGTAAATCAGTTAAAAGTATTCCTCTTTTCTTCTAAACCTAAGATATGTGTTTCATAAAATTAAATATTATTAATAAATTACCTGGTTACCTATGTAATATCCATTATGCTGTCTATATTGTTGTTTTAGAGCTCTTCTGTTTTTTAAAATATTTTTACATCTTTATTTTAATAAAATCATTCCTTTCAGTCCCACAGTTTAAATTTTATGATTTTTTCCAAAAAGGCTAATGCTGAAGTTAACCTGTATGGCTTTACAATACAGTTTTTACTTTTTACTTGCTTAACAATCTTTGCTTTACAGATGGAGCAGTTTTTATAACCATTCCTTTATAAAACAAAAAGAACAACTTTATTGAGTTTGATAAAATTGATTTGGTACATTTGTTTCCCTGTTGCCTTTTGACTAATGAGCTTTGTACTTTAGTCTCAAAATGAAATGCAGTGCGCTTTACATAAATATCACCTTCTATTTGTATATGCACATTTTCAGAATTAGTTTACTTTGTAGATTTTCTAGAATTCTTTTTCTCCAGAAGTTACCAAAAAATAAAATTTAAAAAAAGGATGGGATAAAAGAGAACATCCAACAACACCCATGTTTTCCTTAGAAGTTTTCTGAAGATCTCTCTTTTCCCCAGTTCTGATGATCAGAATTCTAACTTCTGATGGAAATCTCTCTTTTTTTCACTCAATTCACTTATTTTCTAATATTAGACTTATTTAGTTAATGTGTGTGTATTTCAAAGCATGTCAGTGAAGCAATGTAATTATTTATAACTGTTAGAAACTGGAAAGTACTTTCCTAAGGTTATTCTGGGGCATAACCCTTCACCTGGAAAAGCAGGAGGAGCAGCCAGCTGGGCAGTACCATGCTTCCAGCTGTGTTCAGTCCAGTGGGCACAAGCCCTCCCCTGTTCTCAGTTGTGACTTCAGAAATCCTCGGGCTTCCTTTTGGGTGGGTGGACTGACTTCTGCATGCTGACATGGAGACAGCGGCAGCCCTTTCCAGGTCTGACTGATTTCAGGGCCCTGGCCTTGAATATGTGTCTGCCCTTTCAGACAATGGTATTTCACTTTCGGTTTTCACACAGCTTGGTTTCTAATCCTCTCAGGAAGGCTCTCTTTATCCAGTCTGAGGTCTATTTTACTACACTCCAGACGTGCCCATTTCTGGATTTAGACACCTGTTTTTAATGTGGGACCTTTGAAAACCAGAATCAACTCTCTATTTATTTCAATCATGTTGGGGAAACACAAACATTATTTGTGATACTCTACAGAGGTTTTTTGTTTGGTAAATACTTAGAATGCATCAGACCCTGTTTTAGGAATTATCTCATGTTAAAAAAAAAATAGTAAGACATTTTATTTCAATTTTCAAAACCAGATTAGGGAAGATAAGAAACATACAAAATTAAGATCAAATGTATTTTGTGAAAAATGGTGTAAGAAAACAGAACCAGGGACATAATTAGGTTTCTTCCCTGAGAAGAAAAATGTATGATATCGATTCTCATATTATTTCCCCAGAAGTATTAAGGTTCAAAAACTTTGAGAAACCAGGAATAAAGGTATTTCTTCACTCGAAACTAAAACTAACAAACAGGGTTTCTGTACATTTGTTGTTTTTTCTCTCACTCTCTCTCTTCCTGCAGTTATCTTTTTGCCACTTTTCTCTCCGACACACACAGCATTCTGAGCACAGAGCCCAATTGTAGTTAAATGATTATGGAATGTGATGAAATAAACAACTTCCTAACAGGAAGCAGGTCTTGAAACTGCAATGAATTGCTATCATCTCCAGTCTCGATCTACTGTGTCTTTTGTGCTTCTCTAAGAGCCATTTCTCCTTTAAAATGGGAATGCATAAGAAATAAAATGGGATAATACCTGGGTTAGGAGTTAGATGAAATGGATCTTATAAAACAACAAAAATAGTAGTGATAAGATAGGGTATCTCCATTTTTATAAAATTGAGTATTGCTTTGCTTCTTGAATTTGCTTTACTTTTTCTCCCTTTTTTATTCAAGTTCTCATGGAAATTTTGAGCCTGAGCCTTCTCACCAGTGTTGGGGCTAGAATCTTAAACAGAGGGCAGCATATCTGGGGAAGGTAGCTAGGATTACGGCAGTGGTATTCAAACTGAGAAAAACCAGGGGAGATGGCAAGCGTGACACAGAGGAAAGAGCATGGATTTTCAGGACCTGAATTTAGGACCTGGATGCAAATTAATTTGGCTCCCTCTGTCTGCACACATTTTGGCAGTTTATTTTTTGACCTTTAGCATCACTGTTTCTTTACCATAAAGTTAAGCTAGAGACAAACTCAATAAATAGAATTATTCTGAGATTTCAGTGTTTGCTTCTTTCTCAATTCACTATAAGAAGGAAGTGACATTGATACCTGTTTCTTTTCTTGTGTGTTGTGAGCAGTGCCAGAGGATTTAAGAATAGACAATTATTGTTGATAAATAAATTATGAGTTATTCTAAAATTCAAAAGCTACTTCTGACTTAATCTCTTTTTATTCTTTCTTATTTTGACTCATTTTTTTCATTCAAAGACATTTCTGCCATTGATTTTCAAAATAGTGTTTTTGTGTTTAGAAAAACTACTCAGTTTATAAACATTTTATTAAGATGGAATGTAAACAGAACGTGTTAATTATAAAAATCAGTGGACTGGTTTGCATTGCAGTTGATTAGTGACTCCATGCCATATCACACAATAAAGATTCTACAACTGGATTCTAAGAAAATAAATTCAATTTTATCTTATAATTTGTAGCCAAAAGACAAAATGTGTAAGTACTTTGAAACCTTCTCAGATAAAGGAATTAAATATACCGAAATGAAAGGATTAATAACCACTTTTTTGATGTTTGGCAAATCAAGTGATCTCTATAATTAAAAATAAACACATGTAAAATTTTAAACTATTTTTAAAGTAAAATGCCTTTTACAATTTCTTCTATTTGAAAAAATTTATATATCTGCCATGATACAATCTTTACACTGATAGATAATTGCATTCATTTCTCCTGCTCTTAGGTAAATGGTTTGATGTATGCAGGAATTTAGTTAGGAGAGCACATTACAAACTTGTCTCTTCAGCAAAATGTTTTTGATAGTACTCTGTACTGGTCATTTAAAAAACAAACCATCTTTTCATACTTTATTTTAAAAAGCTAAGTGACACAGTTTTGAGCCTCTGTATATAGTTGGCTACTGGATTTCTCCTAAGAATTCTATTTTCTCAACATTATTTATTTATTTATTTTTGCATCAACATAAGTGCCCCTTACATTCTCAGAAATATTGACCATCTTTTGTAAAATAAGTTTCATAGTGGTTACAAATGACTTGTGACTGGGGTGAAAGAAATTTCATTGATCTCAAATCCAATAATCCCACATGTACAGACAGAAGCTTTTATGAATTCTATTTATTTATAGTTTTCTATTAAGTGGCTTAGCTCATAGGACTCAAGGTACTGGTTTATCATTATGACTGTGACTTTAGAGCCAATAATACAAATACCAATAGCAGGTTATGAATAAGATCAGTTTTACTTAGGCCTATGTTAATACAATAATGCTATCCCATTCAAATGGTTTCTTCAAATTTTAATAAAATCTTTCTTCTTTCATGTTTTCATTCATGTGATGAGTCATTTTTCTTGGAGCTTTGCTTCACCATGCATTTATTTAAATTAGTCTTATCTTATTCAATATCCAATTTTAAAAAATTAAAACCAAAACAAAACCACAAAAAGATGCTCTTAGAAACTGTAGCATCAACTGAAACCTTCTTAAGAATGACATTCATTTATGGCAATGTTCTAATAGTATTTGAATTAATTAATTGAGAAGCAGTTTCTGTTCTTATACATTAAAAAATTTGTCTTAAAAAATTAACTTGTCTACGTAATCCGTTCTTCATAATCTGAAATTTCAGTGTGTGTGTGTGTATGGGGGGATTATGTATTTAGGTACTGTGCCTTAGCCACCAAAAAGATCCACTAAACAGTGAGTTTATTCCTCCAAAGATTCGACTGACTGGCCAATTAGAGATATGTTCAGAAAATAAATGGCCCCCATTGTGCCCTAATTGTCTATTAGTCATCTTGCCAATGAAGTCCAGCTGTAGTGTTCTTGGGGTGATTGAACATGACCCCTGGGGTATGTCTGCCATTTCAAGGCAAAGGAAAATTCCAACCCAAATAATTGATAGTCTGGGATTTCTCCCTGCCTCTTTTCCTTCTTTTCTGCCCCTGTCCTTTCAGATTTAACATTCAGGTTTAATGCATTGTCTTGAAACTGATGCTTTGCTTATTCCTCTGTTGTCTTTCTTTTGCTGCCATAATTCTTCATCTATGGGGAAATAAAACCTACACATTCAGACCCCTGTACTGCACTGACAATGAGGTGGATGTAATCTGTACTTCAGGCATGATCTGTGTTCACATGTGAATCTCAACTGAACTGCAAGGAGATATTTCTGTCAGTGACAACACTGGAACCAAAATGTAACATGTTGCAATCAGCTGTTTTTCAGAGAAGGAACATATTTATTTGAGTTATAGTTAATGTTAAAAGAACTATTGTATGTCAAATATCTCATCACTATGGAAATATCCAGAATTTTAAAAAACAAAATTGTAAATCCAGACAACTCTACAAACATATATTGTCAAAATATGAAATGACAATACCATTAGATGAAAAACAAAAGATAGTCCTGTATTATAAAGATATATCATATCATGTTGAGCAAAAACAGAATTTGAGGCCTAAAGAGAATTTATATCAAACTTATTTTGACTTGAGCATCAACTAACCAGTCCTTTACGAAGGTTTGTATTGCCAAGTGAAGTTTCTAGGCTGGTGTCAGCAAGAATCTGGCAGAATTGGTTCCTGGTTCTGAGCTAATGGCAGACATGGTTGATCAATCATGACACTCTTTCTTGCTGAGTCTGGATTCAGCCTTAGGTATCGTCACAAGTGCCAAATCCATTACTTTATATAATAGCTGCCTGAAGAATTGTGTTGGAAAAGATTGTATTTGCAATCCCAGTTTTGGGCAGCTCTTCTGGCTTACAAGAGTTGAAGATCACTAATGTCAAACAAAATGGCTCATAGTACATAAAAATAATTGAATTTAAGTAGTTTGTTCATTTAAAGGTAATAATTTACACATTCCAATGAAACAGTAATAGCTTTCAAAATTCCAACTACCAATGGTAATGGTATTAAAATTTTTCTCTCTTGTTATCAACTACTCCTCTTGCCTTCTTTTCACTATCAAGACTTCTCGAACAAGTTGCCTTCATTCATTATACATAGCAAGTCAATCTCTAACCCCTTAGCTTTTTCTCATTTGGCTTTCATTCACACTACTCTACTGAATATTCTTCACTTAGATTAACACTTACTTCTATGTAATTAAATCCAGAAGACAATTTTTAATCTTTATTTTTCTTGGTTCACAAGCACCCTTCAATACTGCTGATCACTTCCTCATTCTTCAGTCTTCTCTTCAGCCTTCCCAGTCTTTGGTATCCATCCTAGCACACACCCTTGGGTTTCTTCTCCTTTTTTGTCCTTTTTTTTTTTTTTTTTTTTTTTTGGCACCTTCCTAAATCTGTAACCAAATTTTAACTGTTGTTCTGTTGTTTTTTAGGGCTCTGTGCAAAGCTCTTTTTTCATTTCTCCTTATAGCTTCTTCTCTGGGTGAATTTATCTCCTCCTGTGTCTTAAATTATCTTCTATACACCTATGAACCAGCCCCACCCCCCGACTCTGTATTTGCAGCACAAACATCAACATCTCCCCAGGGCTGCAGATATACTTTTCTAGATACCCTGCTTGTCATCTCTACTTGGTTCTTGACTTACCAAATCAAATCCGAATGCTTCTCCATCCTTAGAGAACCCCTGCTGTTTCTTCATGTACTTCATCTTAACAAATGGCCCCACCCGCCACCCTGATGCTCAGCCAGCAATGGCAAAATCTCTTGACTGATCTCTTCTCCTCACTTCTCACCGTTCGTTTAGTCTGTTCTGACCCGTCTACCTTCCCAGTATTTCTCAAATCAGTTCATTTCTCTCAATTCCCATGACCACTAGGTGAATTAATCTTCCTATTTGTACTCTTGTTCCATCCAAGCTATTCTTCATCCTGCAGCCACAGTGATGGCTGTAAAACTTGCATGCCACATCACCACTTAAAACCCTAATTCCCCTTCATCATTTGCATTGAGTCCAAATTCCTTTCAGTATTTTCCACAGCCTGGCTCCCCGCTAAGTCCTTGGCTGCAAGGTTCAGTTCATTTCTTTCTGCACTACATCTATATTGGGCTTGTCTCTGTTCAATAAAGGAGCTTCATTGTCTTGCCTGAGCAACTTCACACATTTTATTCCTTTATCCTCATACACCTTTCATGCCTCCATTATTTAGGTAACTCTTATCGTCTTTCAGGATCCAGCTTGTATGTTTACTCTTCAAGGATGCGCTCTCTGAATACCCCGGTTGCATCATTTACTCCTGTTGGATGTTTCTACAACACTTACTACTTGCCTTTTTGGAACTATTACCATACTTGTAATTTTTATTCAATCGATAAAAGCAGATTTTCTATTTTTCTAGTTCTTGGCTCTATCCTCCACATAGGTGCATCAGAAATATTTTGGAAATATTGATAATTCTTGGAATTTTATAGAAGAATTAAAAATACACTTTCTCATCTTTAGAACACCACTTTTCCTTTGGGGAATTATCTCTTTTCTATGGGATACAATCCAGTGGCACCATAAGTCAGGAGCCCTGTCCTTACCCAGTCCAAGGTCAGGAATGAGATCAAATTTGGATGATTGGTTGATCCCTTTCTGGAAATTGAATCTTCCAGTTTTGGCAAGGTGCCAAAAGAGCCATAACACGAGAGTTAGTTCCTTTCCAGTAGAGACACTATAATTGCTGCTAAAGTTCCTGTCCCTCAGCTCCAGTAAGCTACTTCAGTGCCCTCCCATTTCCAACATTGCTATCTACACCTGGATGTTACTTCTCTGGGCTCTAGATTTGTGATAGATTTCCTTTTTCTTAAATTAAAGTTGTTTTCTTTTGTTTACAAAAAAACCTCTAATTGATAGTTTTTCCTTTTTCCTTTTCTTTCAACATGTCAAAAGTACATCATGATTTGTTTGGGATTCTGGATTGGAGTCTTGAGTTTGTAGGCTTTTTCTGTAGTTGGTATTTTAAACTGATAACTCTCAGCCTATAGCCTTAACTCCTCCATGCTTAGACGTTATATGGTTTTTATGTATTTCTATTTTAATCAACCCCGTATTCACTTACACATTTTCCCCCACAAATGTTTACTTGTTGTTATTTTTCAGACATTGGCTAAACACTACGAATACAAAGATAAAAACATATCCTTTTGTTTCAAATTATGTGATGAGATACATTAACAAATTGTTTCAATATCTTGAGATATGATAAATGCTACGAAAGAGATTATATACAAAGTATGTTTGGTATCATGGGCAGTGGAGGATTATGGTTCTGTGACCATGCAGCAATGCAATGGAAGCTTCCCAAAGGAGGGATAACTAAGCTGTGAATAAGAGTGGAAGGATAACAGTATTTTGTGAGGTTATGTAGTGTGTCATTAAGACCATTGATGGGAGCCAGGCTGGATTCAAACTCTGGTTCTGTACCTGTGACATAGTTTTTCAAACTAAACCAAATTATACAAAAACACAACACAAAACAAAATAATAACAACAACAAAACCCCACAAAACCCTAAGTCATATTAAGCCCCTGAATCTACCTACCAGTTTACAGGGAATATAGAAAGCAGAGGAATATATTAAATGACACCACAAAGATGCAGTGTGCAAAATTCAGAATTTGAAAAACTCCACAGATCAAAATCTGCTTTTTGAGACTGGAAAAATAGAGGGAGAAGGGATCTGTAGATTGAAGTAAACTTAAGAGACCTAGTAACTATGGGGACTCTGTGGCCCTGTTTGGATCCTGATTCAAATAATTCAATAGAAAATTATATTTATGAGACAACAATGAGAATTTAAATACTGACAGAATGAGAAATAATTGTTAATTTGAGCTATGACAATGGTGTTGTTGTTATGTTTAAGGAAGGTCCCTTATATTTCAAAGATATATGCAGAACTATTCACAAATAAATAAGATGTCTGAAATTTGCTTCAATATAATCTACTTGAGAAAATGAAATGGGATTATATTAAAAACAAGAATGGACATGAGTTGTTGATTGATGAGCATTGGATATTTAAATGGGATTAAATGTATGTTGAAACTTTTAAAAATAAATGTGAATAAAAATCCTGATTCTACCACTTCCCCATATACCAGCTGTGTGATCTTGGACAAATTACATATTATTTCTATTTTAACTTCAATTTTCTTTATTTGTAAAATAAGGATGATAATAATAAACTACTGTTTACTATTAGGATTGTTATAAGAATTAAATAAACTAATTTGTGTCATAAGTTTAGAGTCATGCCTGACTCAAAAGTATGCTATGTAAGTGTTTACAAGGATCATTTTTAAGAGGTATAGCAAGAAGGTCAACTACATGAGAAAGAAAGGCTGGAGAGAAAATAAAATATATGGAAAATCTTTAAAGGGATAACAATTAAAAAGGTTAAAATTAAGTTTTAAGGAAAAATAGTGATGTTCTTAGAGAACAATGAATATATTGTACCAAATACTATATAATGTACCTGTGATCCCAGAGCTTGAACTCAAGATGTAAGACTAGAGAGAAGAGAGAAAGAAACAATTTCATCCTGTTTGTTTAATTTGGGCTGTAGGATCTCTAGAAACACACAGTCAATAATTGTGCTTTACAATTAACAAGGTTCATTCAAAAACCTTACAGTGCATTTCCAAGGAGAGGCAGTTTCACTATGATAAAGTTTTCTGATGCTATTACCTTCATGAGAACCACATTTCATAGTTCACTACACATAATGTTTTTAATCTTCCAAGTTAATGGCTTTACCTAAATTCAGTCAACCTGTATAAATCATGAAAAACATATATTCCTCTCCATGTAAAGTATGATTTATTATTTTGTTATTATGTATTAATATTATGATGATAATGACAATTACCTGTGTACATTCAGAGTTCATTTTCAGTTTGGGATGTTTTTGCCTGATTGCTGTGTTGCGAGTGATAATTTCAGCAACCACCCTAGTTACTACATCACCGATGAGCCTGTGTGTTATTGAAATGATTTTCCAGAGGTAATGTGTTTCTGCCCTTGCCTGTCTGATTATTTTATTGAATGCATGAAAAATGTTAGAAATAGCAACACTTTAAATTAACAAAAGGATAATTTATAGTCATGTGGGCATATTGAATATGAAGAGCAACACAATATGGCCACATGCCTAGAATAAAGACCTGAACATTTTCTTGCGTGCAATATTGACTAATTTAGTGTTTATGTAATGCATCTAATGAAGACCGTGAGAGTGATTTATAATCACTTTTAAAAGCACTGTTAATTTTATTTTTAAGTTGGCTCAGCACCTTTCTTTGCTTCAAAAGTAAGTGTGTATGAATTTTGCTTTGCACTCTGAAAGACACTGAAATTTATACATAAATAAAATAAAAATACATAAATAAAACTTTTACGAAAAGAAATACTAAGTTATCTCACGTATTTATGTATGTTACATAATATAAATTTAAATCAGGGTTGCGGAGAAAAAGGAACTCTCATACATTGTTGGTGGGACTGCAAAATGGTGCAGCCTCTGTAGAAAATGGTCTGGAGGTTCCTCAAACAATTGCAGATAGATCTACCATACGACCCAGCTATCCCACTGTTGGGAATATACCCAGAGGAATGGAAATCATCAAGTCGAAGGTATACCTGTTCCCCAATGTTCATCGCAGCACTCTTTACAATAGCCAAGAGTTGGAACCAGCCCAAATGCCCATCATCAGATGAGTGGATACAGAAAATGTGGTACATCTACACAATGGAATACTACTCAGCTATAAAAACGAATGAAATACTGCCATTTGCAACAACATGGATGGACCTTGAGAGAATTATATTAAGTGAAACAAGTCAGGCACAGAAAGAGAAATACCACATGTTCTCACGGATTGGTGGGAGCTAAAAATTAATATATAAATTCACACACACACACACACACACACACAAACAAACCGTGGGGGGGGGGGAAGAAGATATAACAACCACAACTACTTGAAGTTGATATGACAAGCAAACAGAAAGGACATTGTTGGGGGGGAGGGGGGGAGGTAGAAGGGAGGGAGGGAGGTTTTGGTGATGGGGAGCAATAATCAGCCACAATGTATATCGACAAAATAAAATAAAATAAAATTAAATTAAATTAAAAATAAAAATAAAAATAAATAAATTTAAATCAGGGCTGGCTAGTTAGCACAGTTGGCTAGAGCGTGGTACTGCAACACCAAAGTCAATGGTTCGGATCCCAATATGGGCCAACCATCAAAATATATATATATATATTAAATCAGATTCTTAACCTAATTACGTCTAAAAAGTCCCTTTCTCCCTACAAGTATAAGGTTACATTAGTTGTGGGGATTAGGCTGTGAACATCTTCGTGGAGGATGCAGTAGGCATTATTCAGCTTACCATACTGACTTTTTGTGCCAACCTTGTATGTATAAAAAATGCAATCTTACTCTGGCTTTAATGTGGATTTTCCTGAATATTAATCAGTTTGAGCGTTTTTGTATATGCCATAGATGTAGACATTTGGGTCTCCTCCTCCATAAAATGAGCGTTTACATCTTCAACCTTTGATTTTTATATGCTGGATTTCGACTCTTTATTAATAATGTGTATGACAAATGTCTTCTGCAAGCTTAAAACTTATCTGTTAATTTTTAATATTACCTTTTGATGAATATAAATTTTTAGTTTTAATATAATCAAATTTATCTTTTCATATGGTTAAAAATCTTTGTCTCATCTAACAAATATTTTCCCATCCACAACTCATAAAAATATACTCTTCTATTTTCTATCAAAATTTTTAGTTTTTTTATGTATTTGCATGTAATCCACCTCGAATTGATTTTATTTATAGTATAAGTAGATTATACTTCATCTTTTTTTTTTTCCTTTATGGATAACCAATTATCCCAGCACCACTTATCGAATATTGTATCATTTACTCTATGCTTTAAAATTCCACTTCCTTGTGAAACAAGCCTCCATAAATGCATGAGTCTCCTTTTAGATTCTGTATTTTGTTCAATTGTTCTATTATTCTTTCACTACACCAGTACCGCATGGTCTTAATTACCACAAATTTATGAGAGATTTTTAAACTCTACTATAGCAAATATACTACTTGAGTCTTCTTTAGGAATGTCTTGTCTGTTTTCATCCAAGTAATTTTAGAAAAATCTTTGCCAACTTCTATAAAAACCCTGTTGACTTTTTATTGGAATTGTGTGGAATCCATAGATTGATTTGAGTGATTTACTATCTTTAGGATATTTAATCTCACTAATCATGAATATCTATTTGTGTAGTTATTCTTTAAGTAGTCTTTCAATGAGGTTGTACAATTGTTTGCACAGATATTTTACACATATTTTGTTAGATTTATTGTTTGGTATTTTATATTTTTTGTTGCTTTTTAAGTGGCATTTAAGAATTATTATCTAACCCTTTATTTCTATTATATAAAAATGCAATTGAGTTTTATATTGATTTTATATAAAGATCTCTGCTAAAAAACTCTTGTTAATTCTAAAAATTTATCTGTGGATAGTTTTGATTTAACATGTATATAATAATATCTCTGAATAATTCGAGTTTTATTTCTTTAAATCCTTCTAGTCTTGTTTTCTTTCTGTATTGTTAAGACTTCTAACACATTGTTGAATGAAATTGTTGATAGTGGTCATCCCCGTGTTGTCTCTTGTTTTAAAGAGAATATTTCTAACTATTTACCATTGAAATTGATGTTTTCTGTAGATTTTGGTGGATATTCCTAACAGTTCAAGAAAACTTCTTTTTATTTATTATTTACTAACATTTTTTAAGTATGATGCTAAATTTTATAGTATGCTTTTCTCTACATGTATTAAAATAATCATAGTTTTCTGTCTTTAATGTTTGGTGAATTATATAGGGTCCCTATGTATTTAAAGTTTCTAATATTAAATAAATTTCAACTTATACAAAGTCAACAGAATAATACAATAAATCCCCATCACTCAGGTTCAATAGCTATCAACATTTTTCTATTCTTCTTTCATCTATACCTTTCCCTACCTAACTTTTTATTATTTTAATATTTTAGTGTAACATTCATATGTATTGAATTGCACATGTCTTAATTGTATGATTTTGACAAATTGATACACTTGTAATCTATTAAGATATAAAACATTTTCATCATTACAGAAAGTTCCCTCATGTCCCATGTCAGTTTATTTTATCCCCATCCAGAGACAGCCACTGTTCTGAATTTTTTCATTATAAATTATAAATTATGTCTGCCTTGAAACCTTGTATGAATACAGTCATAGTTTGTATTCTATTATGTTCATTTTCTTTAACTCAGATTAATGTCTGTGAGATTTACTAATGCTATTGCCTGTATGTAGTTCATTCCTGTTTACTGCTAAGTAAAATTCTGTTATATAAACATACCACACTTATCTATTCTCCTTTTGGTGCACATTTAGATTTTGTTGCTAGATTTCTGCCTATCATTAATAAAGCTGCTATAAAGACTGTACAAATCTTTGTGTGAATGCGTTATTGACTATAATACATTTAAATAAAAATAAATAACAAAATAATTTAGAAGTTCATTCATTTAAAAATTAAACAGCACATCTAAATAATTCATTAATCAAAGACTAAATAATGATGAAAATTAGAAAATATATAAAACTGGCCTATAATGAAAATGCTACATATCTATTACATACATACATATATATCATTTTGGGGAGTAAATACTTAGAAGTGGAATTGCTGGTTCAAAAGTAGGTGTGAGTTTATATTTTAAGTCACTGCCAAATTTTTTTCCAGAGTGGTTACACAATTTTACATTTTCACTAGCAATGGGCATGAATGAGTTCGAAGCTTTTTACTGATTTAATTTCTTAATTTTTATAGGATATTTAAGCTTTCTCTTTCCTAAGTTGGTTTTAGTAAATTATATCTGCCTTAGAATTTTTCAATATTATTGGCATAATTTTTTTTATAATAGTTTCTTTATAACCTTGGCTATGCCTGTGCTTAAAGTTCTTTTTATTTTCTAAGATAATTTACTTGTGCACTCTCTCTAATTTTCTTGAGCAGTATTTCCAGAGATTTGTCAATTTTTAAGTTATTTCAGGGGACCAACTTTTGTTTTTTTGAGACTCAGTTTATATTATCTGGAGTTTATATTTCAATATTTTTTGAAAATATTTTATTTCATTTTAATGGTATTCTTTATTTTGTTTTTTTCAAAGTTCAAAAGTATTTAGTTCATTAATATTCATGTTTATTTGCTAACGATACATTTAAAGCTATAATTTTACTTATGGTTCATGTTGGCAAATATTTATATGTAACATATTCATTATTGGTCAGTTTTATGTATTTTCTAATTTTCATGATAATTTATTCTCTGATTAATGAATTTTTTAGATGTGTTGTTTAATTTTTAAATGAATGGACTTCTAAATTTGTTGTTTCTTTCTTTTTGTTGTTGTTTTTTTTTTAAATTTTATTTTGTCAATATACAATGTGGTTGATTATTGTGGCCCATTACCAAAACCTCCCTCTCTCCTCCCTCTCCTCCCTCCCTCCCAACAATCCCCTTTCTGTTTGCTTGTCGTATCAACTTCAAGGAATTGTAATTGTTGTGTCTTCTTCCCTCTCCCCCCCCCCGTTTTTTTTTGTATTTATTTATTTATTTTTAGCTCCCATCAATAAGTGAGAACATGTGGTATTTCTCTTTCTGTGCCTGACTTGTTTTACTTAATATAATTCTCTCTAGGTCCATCCATGTTGTTGCAAATAGCAGTATTTCATTCGATTTTATAGCTGAGTAGTATTCCATTATGTTGATATACCACATTTTCCGTATCCACTCATCTGATGATGGACATTTGGGCTGGTTCCAGCTCTTAGCTATTGTAAAGAGTGCTGCGATGAACATTGGGGAACAGGTATACCTTTGACTTGATGATTTCCTTTCCTCTGGGTATATTCCCAGCAGTGGAATAGCTGGATCATATGGTAGATCTATCTGCAATTGTTTGAGGAACCTCCATACCATTTTCCATACAGGCTGCACTATTTTGCAGTCCTAGCAACAATGTATGAGAGTTCCTTTTTCTTCGCAACCTCACCAGCATTTATTGTTCACAGTCTTGGATATTAGCCATCCTAACTGGGGTGAAATGGTATCTCAGTGTGGTTTTGATTTACATCTACTGAATGCTGAGTGATGTTGAGCATTTTTTCATGTGTCTGTTGGCTATTCGTATATCTTCCTTTGAGAAATGCCTATTTAGCTCTTTTGCCCACTTTTTAATTGGGTTGCTTGTTTTTTTCTTGTAAAGTTGTTTCAGTTCCTTGTATATTCTAAATATTAATCCTTTGTCAGATGTATATTTTGCAAATATTTTTAATTTTTAAATGAATAGACTTCTAAATTAATTTGTTATTTATTTCTAATTAAATGTATTGTAATCAGTAAATGAGGTCTACAGGGGACTTATTTTTTTGAAACCTATGAAATTTATATATAGCCTGAACTGCTAAATTTTAGAATGCCCATACTCATTTGTAATAAATGTGTTTTTTCCAATTAGATCAATTTGTAAATTGTGTTGATTAAAACTTCTAGATATTTGTACATGTTTGTGTTTCCTATGCTGTATTTTCTCTTATCCTTCATCATCACATGTTAGAAAGAGGCCTTAAATAATGAGAATAAGACCCTGCCTTCACATCCTCAATGGTGAAAAGTCTTCAAAGCCCAGCTCTGCTTATCCTTAACATTTATAATCTCATCACAACTGCCTGCCTTGGGTCTAAAAGGACTAATCTCATTTTACACGTAATCTATATTTATGTTGGTTGTTCCAAGAATCCCCAGAATCCAAGGCCATTTTTCTTCTCTTCCACTCTAATCCTTATAAGGCTCTACTCAATTCCTACTCTTTGCCTTGGATTGAGTGTCCCCCATTGTTACAGTGTTAAGGGGGTGGGAAAACCTATCATGGTAATTGAAAGGTCAGGCCTTGAAGAGGTGATTACATTGTAGGACCATACTGTAGTGAATGGATTAATAATGGTGGTCAGGGGCATGACTCTGAGGGCTTTAAAAGAAAAGCACAAGGGCCGACCCTGTGGTGCACTCGGGAGAGTGCAGAGCTGGGAGCGCAGCGGAGCTCCCGCCGTGGGTCCGGATCCTATATAGGAGTGGCCGGTGTGCTCACTGGCTGAGCGCGGTGCGGGAGACACCAAGCCAAGGGTTGCTATCCCCTTACCGGTCACGAAAAAGACAAAAAAAAAAAGAAAAGAAAAGCACAAAAAGTCTGTCTCTCTCTGCTCTGTTATTTCTGCCATGTGAGACTCCTGGGTCATTGTTGCCTCCAACACCAAGACCCTCACCAGTTGTGTTCCCTAGACTTCAAACTTCCCAGCCTCCAAAACTGTAATCAATACATTTCATTTTCTTTATAAATTCCAGTTCCAAGTATTTTGTTGTAAGCAACAAAAATGGACTAATACAGTCTCCCTTTCCCATCCTTCTGAAATTCCTGAAGTCCTTTCCACTCCATTTCCACCTTCAACGTCATCAACAATGATGCATGCTGTCAGTGCTCTGTCGTCTTCATGAACCCCTCCTGCACTGATCACCTGCACCACTTATTTTGGAATAAATATGTGCTTTTAATTTTATTTTCTTTGTTTATACATGATATTTGTGATTTAATTATAAATAATTTGGAGAGGAACAAGAAAAATTTGGGAAGCACTGAGCTCATCATAACACTTTTAGACATGAGATAAAATAGTAAATCTTTATAGGGACAAAGCATTCAATACGTCACCCTTTAAGTGTGATTTAGGTTTTCATAGATGCTTTTTATCAGATTGAGAAAGTTCCTTTGTATTCTTTGTTTAATGAGAGTTTGTTTTTTGAAGTCATGAATTGTTGGATTTTGTCAAATAACTTTTCTACATTTATTGAAATGATCATCTGGTATTTTCTCTAAGTCTGTTAATGGGGTAAATACCATTATTTCATATAATGCTTTAGTACTGTAAAATGACAGAACCACTTTGGAAAACACACTGGAAGTTTCTTATAAAACAACAACACACACACTATCCCATGGCCGAAAATTTCATTCTGAGAGAAATGAAAAGTGTATAGTTCCACAAGAAGATTTATATTCATAGCAGCTTTATTTATGATAGCTTGACATTAGAAACAGCCTCGCTGTCCATTGATAGGAAAATAGGTAAGTTCTCATACGTTCCCACAAAGGAAACTATTCATCAGGAATGAGAAGAAATTACGTACTAATGCACTCAATAACATGGTGAATATGAAAAGCATTAACTTCATGTTTATCATTTTATTAGCATTTTGAAGCAAATTTTTAACAATCTAAGCCTCATTTTAATTATTAAGGAAAAATAATGATTTATTTCTCTTCGAGCCATTGTATTCATGATTTTATAATATACTAAGGAAGAACTAAGACAGTGAAAAATAAATAGTATTATATATAATTTGCTGGTTTTTGATTTGGTTGTGCTTAAATTCAGATTGTTGAAAACTAATTTTGAATAGTTTTAACAGGAAGAATTCAAGAGAGAAGAAAACAAGGCAATACAAGCCAGTGATCAACAAATAATACGAAAGCCTGAACTTAAATAAATATGCCACCTGCTGGGATACAAAACATGTGGGAATTATGTGTAAAACTTTAAAACAGGCTCCCCCGGAATTTTGAAAATGAAAACATATTTTGATTTTGAAAGAATGTCTAGAAGTTTATATGTGTTGTTTTCACTCATTTTATGACTTAAGCTTTTGTACTCGCATTTTTAAAGGTCAGCTTGTTACAGGGAAACCACAACTCTCCCTTAGTCACACACATCACCTCTAATTGTGCTCAAGAAAACAGACCCACTACAATCAGAGTCAGAAATAATTAGCAGATTTATCCATGTCATTCTCATAAAGCCCCCGAATTTTCACAGAAAGAACACCTTGAAATCACCTGTGATAGAGAAGCCAGACTGGAACTACCTAACACCATTGGTTTATCATTACAGTCGGCTGTTCAGAAAATCAGTCTTTATCCCTAATGCAAAGGTAAACACTAAATTAACTTGCAGGTTCTCTGATCACACACCTTAGTTCTTTCTATTAGAATCCTATTTATCAAAATGCTTCAAAAATTAGAATAGGCTGTAAATAAGCCATTTTGCATATTTTGTTTGGTATAGTGCAGAGAACTTAAATTGTTTTGTTGCATTTTCTTATAGAAACTCTAAAGGGCTACTCATTTATTTTTAAAATCTGATCATTTCAGCTAGCCAGATGAAAATGTAGAATTTAAGTGTGATAATCAGACACAAAACAAACCAAAACTCACCTTTGCTCTTCAAGGATAACGAAGCCCCAAAAGTCTTAAAATTTAGAAAATAAAGGAAGATTTTTGCTTACTGACTGAACCATATAGTACCAGTTCATATTAAAGTTTGCTGGCCGTGTTATGATTTTTAAAGCTGTAGAAATAAAATGTAATAGAGAACCTTACACCTGTTTTCAATGATGCCAGAATGGAACTTATTTTGTTTGTTTGTATGTTTTTTAATCAATTAAAAGCTTCTTCAGCAGAACTAGTACAGCCTTTTTGAAGAAGAATTTGACATGTTATGTCAAGAAACTTATATATGCTTAGATCTCTGATTTAAAATTCAACTTATATTTTTTTTATTCTGAAGAAACAATAAGAATTTATTATAAGCTGTGCATTTAGACTTCTGATTGTTTTTATAGTCTAAATGAAAAATATATAGGAATAGGATATTTATCAGATAAATTATAGTTTCTTCATACAATGCAATGCCATGAAGTATGTATCTAAAGATTACTTAAGGTCTTGGAAAAACACTCATAATGTATTGGTGATACAAAAATAAGTTTTAAAAATGTTATATCCAAGTTATAAAATCACTTAGGCTCATACATATATACAGAAAAACATATTAAAGACTTGATAATAAAACACAAGAAAATTCACCATAATGCTCAACGCAGTTAGATCTAAATGGTAAAGTTATGAATAACAATTTTTCCCTTCATTTTTCTGCATTTTCCAAAAGCTGTATGACAAATATGTGTACTAACCTTTATCACCAGAGAAAATACTAAATCAAATATTTTTAAGCATGTAAAAATACAGCCCTTCCAAAATTACTTTTGGAAATATCTCTCACATTATTATGTTAGATAAACATAGGGAAGGATACAAAACAGGATTAAAGGGGTTTGGGGTAAGCCACTTAACAGTTCTGTGACTTAGTTTGATAATTTAGTAAATGTGCCTCATGTTGCTCTTGGAGGAGACAATGAGTGAATCTTGGTCCACAGATTCAGATGGGCAATAACTAGCTTTTTCTTTTATATTTGAGCTACATTCCCAACTCAAGCACCTTGGGGTCAGTAAAATAATCTCCCCTCCAGTAGCATCTCTCAGTGGACAAGTGCTTTTTACATAGCTTCAAGGTCTTGGTAGAAAGATCTTCAAAGTATTTGGTTCCAGAGACGTTCATAATGGAATAGAGTATCCCTTGGTTACCTGTCCACCCAAGTTATCACTGAGGTGTCTCTTTTCTCATTCTGGAGACCACAAGGCCTACTAATTGCTGTTCTCTTCAATTACCTTCCTTTTCTTCCACTCTTCTCTTGGTCGAGGATGTTCTTTTCTTGGAATGGCATCTTCATGATGGTTAGGAACCAGTCTATACTGTGTTAGAATCCCAGCTCTTCCATAGCTGTGTGACCTTTAGCAAGTGACTTAGTATCTCTAGGCCTCAGTTTCTAATCCATAATATAGGGATAACTATATTACCTGCTTCCATCGGGTTATTGCAAGTATCACGTGAGGTGAGTGCCTAGTCAAGTATCTAGTACTGGGTTTGCCACATAATCAGGGCTCAATAAATGTTAAGTATTATTATTATTATGGCTATTTTCATTAGTGTGGTGGAAAGACTGGGGGTGAGGGAATGAAAGGGACAAAGGATGGATTTGTGGTATCCAGCAGTTGCTGTTTTTACTGAAGTCTATTGTACATCTGTCACTTGTATAAAGTGATTAAATAAGCATGGCATTTGGTGGTGCTCAGAAAGGAGTAGGAGAATTTTTGTTATAGTATTACCAAAGTCTAGACAGTTAACTTGGCACTAGGTTACCCCAGATTCTTGGCATTGTTTAAGCTCTCTCGGGTAAGAATTTTCTTGATGTCAGCAGATGAAAGTGGAATAGATGATAGCACAAAAACAGTCCTTAAATCAAACTCTTTGGTGTGACACCAAGCTTCCTCAAATTTTTCTGCAAAATGTTGGGGGTAAGCACTTCTCCAAGAATGCCGATGTGAATCTTCAACACCGTTTCTCACTTTGTGGCCTGGCCAAAGGACTATTCGGTTTAGAAAGGCTCTTCTTGCTAAAGGAATTTAGTTTTTATATTTACCAATTCTGACATTAGTAATATTTAGAAGTGGCAGAATGCGATAGGTTTAGTTGTACAATGTCTTTTCATCATGACAATTTATATGTTTTCTAGAAGTTGCAGTGAAATCACTCTGGGGAAAAGGCTAAATGATATAATGCAGTCTTTGCTGTTGAAGTTGGCAGTTGGATAAAGGAAGGGGGTAGCTGCACTTGGCTAACATTAAAATGTTAGAAAGCATAAAATGAGTAATAGCCTGACCCTAGCTATGAAGGATTTTGAAACAGTAGAAATGTGGCATTTTTATTAAAATTTAAAATATGCATACTTAACACCAAATAAATCAATGATAGGTTATTCTAGCCTTCATAGCCTGAAGGCCAGTGTTACCAACTATACGGAATATACTTTGATAGGGTAATAAAGGAGGAATTCAAATTACATCAAACTGTCCAATCAGCTAGTAAGACTCAGGTATGGGCTTCTCTGATTAGTGATTCCACTATGGACTAAAACTCTAAATGACATAAACTTTCAGATTTGTGTTACAAAGCTGAAAAAAAACTACCCTCTGATATTAAATTTAGTAAATATGAACGATGACTTTCCTGATGTCAACAAACAGGTTTTCTTAAGAGGTTTAGAATTGTGGTGCTACTGAGATTGGGATGATTCCACATTCCAATCAAGAAAGCGAGGGAACATAATCTTAAACGCCATCTAAAGCACGTTGCTTTTGGTAATCAGTGGACAAATTCTACTCTCTTTTCATGTCAACTCATAAATTTATTCTTTAAAAATTCTTTTCCAAGTTTCAGGGGTTTGTTTTTGTTTTTGTTTTTCTCTTGTGATCCTATTGTACCTTGTATGTTAATGACTATAGCAACCACCACTGGAAATTAGAAATGTTTGTGTGCTTACTCTTCTGTTTCCTAACCTATCCATTTTTTAAAAGTCATGCTGGGTCTTTTTTGTCTTTGCCAGTGCCTAATATGGTAGGCACTATAAGTTTGTTGAGTGAGACCTGAGTGGACATATAAATCACTCACAAACATAGTCAAATTGATAGGGTTTATCTTGTGCTCAAGCTATTCTTCGCCTCCCCCACCCAAAAAAAGCTGAATAATTTCAAATATATCAAACATACGCATAGTAACTTTAAGTAGTAAGAAAAGAAGAGAAGTTGTCTTCTTGGCTTTGTATTTCGTTTTGTTTTTAAAGAGCATCAAACAATAGAATATGCAAATATTTCTTTAATTCAAAAAAGGGAAGGATGGCTAATTTTATGGGCTATTAATAATTATTTGGGTGAAAATACCTTTTGAGCAGAAAAGATAAATTCAACCAGTTATGAGTCATATATTGAAATATCACTAAATATATGACTCTCTTCTACTCCAGTATACACAGATAAGTTTTGTGATATATAATTTGGTTGTTCTGAGCTTTTTTACCCATCGGGAGGGAAAATCCAGGGAAATGGCAGGTGCTGGTTATTCTGCCAGATATCTCTGCCATTGTGAATGTATAAACAGCCATTCTGATTATCTGTCACCTTCTTTGTGAGATTAGCCACTGAGAATCAGTTTCTTAGAACATAATCACATCTGGGAGGGCTGATACCATGGGATTCTCAGGCTGCATACATAAAGACTAGATATCAGATTTCAGAAACACTATGGGTAAAGCCTTTCGTGAAGTTGTGGGTCAGCTAGACAGCCCTCATTTCTAGTAGCTCTTGGAAGTAGTGGTTGGTAACTGAATATTCCAGCTTCTAATCAAAATTTATGCAACATATGTGCCCCCATCAAAATCTTCCCTTCTACATATGCCTACAGTTGTTTACAAAGTGTCCTCAATGGTGACTTTTGATATTACAAACGATTACTGCAATGAACATCTTTTTATTTGTGTTCTTAAATATACTATATATTTGAAAGTTAGTTAGGGCTTATACCAAGAAGTGAATTTTTTGGATCATACAGGTGATATCCCAAAGGTTTCAAAGCCTACATGGCAGAGATACTGTCAATCAGAGTAGTTGCTAGCCAGGCAGCTATAGGGAGTATACTGCTTCAATATTAGCCTTGGAAGTATGTTGTGCCTTCACTATAGATTACCAAGTTATCCAAAGAAGATTATAACAATTTACCCTTCTCCAAAAGTGGAAAATTTAGGGGGTAAACTCTCCTTTGTATTTTTTTACATGCTCTCATCTTGTTTCATCATACTATAAATCTTTATTTATATGATCTTTATTTATATAGTCTTTATTTAACAGATATACTTAACTTGTATTTCCTAATGAAGAAAAGGGAATAACTAAGGCAAACATTAATTTTAAGTCACTGTTCTAGTAATACCAAAATAAGATAATAAAATAAAATAAGATAATAATAAAAACGTAAAATAAGATAATAATAATAAAATAAATAATAATAGATAATAAGATACTAATAAAAATAAAATAAGATAATAAAAAAATAAAATACCTTTGTAATACCAAAATAAGACCTTTATAACCAGTGACTTTTTAAGCAAAACCAAAGTTTAGGTAAAAAGACTGAACTTACACTATGTCGTGATTATTATATATAACTTATTAAACAGCCAAAATATAAATGTATGTATTCCATTGTGTAGATATACCAGATTTTTCATATCCATAATGGACCACAATAATTAACCACATTGTATATCGACAAAATAGAATTAAAAAAAAGAAAGAAAGAAAGAAATTGTCGGGCTGGCCAGTTAGTTCAGGTGGTTAGAGCGTGATGTTGGTAACACCAAGGTCAAGGGTTTGGATCCCCACACCAGCCCGCCACCAAAACAAAAAGAAAGAGAGAAATTGCTTAGTCTTCCCATAAAAGTGGTTTTGCCAGGTCTTTGTAATAAGAACTTTGAAAATAAGCAATAAAGCAAAGACTCTTAAAAATATATATATATATATCATATATAAATGTAGTACTATGTTTTAAAAATATATGAGTATAACTAGAGTATAGTTGTGGAAGTAACTACCAATTTGTCTTTCTTAATATTTTGATGTACCATTAACAATGAATATCTAGATTAATGTTTCTGTTTTAGTCCTGGTTCATATTGTTTTCCTTTTATTATATTTCTAGTTTTTTTTTGTTTGTTTGTTTGTTTTTTTAACCTGCACTCCAGAAGGATCATCCCTGGGTCCTGAAGTCATTCCAAACAAAGGCATCACTACCAAAGGCTCCATGATAAAGGGCTTGGATAAGTCTAGGAAAAAGTCAAGAAATAGAGCCAGACTCTGAAGCCTAGAAAGGTAGCCAATTGGTAAATTTGTTAATAGTATTGGGCATCAGAAAAAGTATAGAATGAGGAGATTTCACCATAAAGAAATGAAGACAAAAAATGATGTACACATTGATGAAATACAATTTGTTTAGATAAAATATCAAGCACCCGTTGTGACTTTCAGTTGGGTATGGAAGGTAGAATTGTACACGTTACTAAGGAACGTTGAGAAAGATATTTAGAGACCTCAACTAAGAAGGGCAAGTATTTCCATAATAACTAGTTATTCATGGGGGCAATGATATTATTTGAAGTTGAAGTCATATCTCCAGACATATGGCTATTGTAAATATAGCAAATGAAATAGTGTCTCCATAGGTTTTCAATGTGTAATTTTCAAGCTGCTTCACTCTGTCTACTGTAATGTTTCATAGCTAACATCTTTCAAATCCAAGCTTCTGTGAACAAACAGAAATTTAAAAAGTTAGTCTACATTAGTCAGCTTGCAAAATTATAATTTGTCTCCTAGTAATCACATCTGAAGACAATGATCGGAAATTTCCTAAAGGAAATACATTGCAGCAATCCATATTAAAACTCATTTGTTCAATTCTGAAATCAAATGCATGCTTGTTTACCTAAATCTATTATTTCTGAAGGCATAATGGATTTAGTTATTCTCACTGAGTAATAGGGCTGAATTTTTATTAAGTTTCACCCTGTTATTAATTAGAGCTACTGGCATTCAAAAATGAGATTTTGATATAATCGGTACTTAGAAACAATTGCTTTCATGGAAAAGGATATCATTACCACATTTTGGTAGATGATCTCAACTGAAGAGTTAAAAAGCAATAAGAAATTACTGAGTTCAATGTGGAATCATATATTGTGATGAATATTGATTCAAATAGTTTATTTGGATAAAGAAAGACAAAATTCTTGAGTAGAATTTTGACTAACATCATTAGTCTATATTATTTTCCTAGATTTCTGAAAAATACAAATACCACATATCGTACTCCAACATGATTAAAAATAGAATAAATTTCCCACTTAGAGAAAAGCACTCCTTTTTCTAAGAAATTGGGTTTACAGTATAAATTAATTAATAGAAGTAATAACATAGATAGTAGTAGCCAGAAACAAGCTAATTTTTAGCTCCTGGCCATCTTCTCTCATAGATGCTAAAACTAAACAGTATCTGTTTCTTAAATCACCTAAATAATTAGGTTAATTTTTATTTCTTTGATAGGAGCTCTTTTCCTAATCTCAATTAGGTGAGAGCAGAAAACTATGCACTATAAATGAACAATGCTGGCACATTTTATATATGCATAAGAATGAAGATCTAATTCAGATATTATCAAGTAATCAAACCACTACCACTACTTAGTTTTCAATAAATGCAATATAAGCCCAAATTCTTATAATAACTTAAAACTAAATTTTAAGTGCTTACTAAGCAACATTTGGATATTATCACCTCAATGTCGGTTGTCCTAACACATTCAAACAGCTCTCATGATTTTTACTTAAGAGAATCCGAAGCTCAGAAAATGTTTATGATTCTGCTTAAGGACATAAAAGAATTATTTAGAGGAACTAGGATGGATCTGAAAATTTAAGGTGCAAGTATATCAACTATTGCTTATTATTTGAAAGTGAAAGTCCTTTTAGGGAGGCCAAATAATAAAGGAGAAAAGGGAAAGACCAAAGGAAAAGTAGGATGAATGCAAATCTTGTCAATGGTGCATGGAATCATAGTTACCAAGTTTGCAGATCCCATTCCAGTATTCGATACTTAAGTTCAGTGTGCGGCAGGAGTTCTGTCCATCAAATTTTTGTAATTTTTCCTGAAAGTGTTCTGAATGAACTGGAGAGTCATCAATTGATTTCCTAATAAACACATTATTTATAAGCATATGTTGTTTTGGAGTGAGTACACTAAATACAGTTTTTCAAGTGGGACTCATATTTAAATGTTTCGCAAAACATTTATTTAGCTTTCCAAAGCATTGGGCAGTTTCTGATAATTTATATTTCTAATATATAATTATTGACTAACAAAACATCTTTGAGTGACTAAATTTGCACTTTACAAGTATAGAACACAGTACCTATTGACAGAAAATGAATCTTTCACTGTGTTAAGATATTCCACAGAATAATTTCTATTTTTATTCCTCAAGTGCCTTGATTCTTGCTTTGCAAGTACTAGCTAATAAGTTTCTCATTTATTCCCTATGGTCATTTGCACTACTCCCCAAAGTATTATGACTTCTAATTTCCAAAAGTTATTTCAACATTTCATAATTAAAAATTATCATTTCATGAAAGTACAGAAATTATTTTAATTTAACCTTAATTGCATGGTTCAAGCAAGAATATCAGAAACAAGTATTCTTGGTAAAGGGTGGAAACTGAAGATTTGAGACATTATTTATCAAAAACATTGATAGAGACAGAAGTAGAACTAAGTAATTATATTCTACACGTTTTTCTTTCTTTACAATTTAAAAATTTTAATTGCTTCAGGAAGTAGAAAGTAGTTAGGGACTTTTGAAGAAGGGAAGAATGGTTATACCTCATTGTACTTTTGCCCCCAATGAACAAACATGCATACACACATAGGTACACAAGTATGCACACACAAACATATCTTTCTCCTCCATTAACACTATTATATTACACATTTTGAGACTGGTTTTTATGCTTGTGAATAACATAATTCCACTTAGGCTGATCGAATGCCTATGCTATGCTAGGCATATTTCTAGTTAATGAAGATATAACATCTAACATCAGAAATTAAACTTTCCAATAGAATCAATGCTTCAAAAATAATGATTTTATATGTGTTTATTATGGGTTTTGTGTTTGAAATTAACAAAAATGTAACTTAAAGTAGTTTTCAAAAGGGTGGAGAATTTAGCTTATGCAATTGAAAAAGTTCTAAGACGGATCTGGATTAGGACAAACGGATTTTGAATGTTGTTTTCAGGGTCTTTTTCCATCTCCAGAATGGATGCTTTCCTTTGTATAGGTTTTCTTCCTAAGAAGACTTATTCCACATGACAGGAAAGACGGTAGCTGACAGCCCCACACCTATATTTCTATTGTTTTGTGAGCCAAAACATGAGAGACCTTTTCTCTTTCAGCATCATAAATCTTAGAGAAAGCTCTGATTGGTCCTACGGACCATTTCTCAACCAGTCACTTGGGAAAGAAGTATCTAGTTGGCTGTGCTTGGGTTATGTGTCTATTCTCGTGGAGGGAATAGAGGGGAAGGAAGCTGTGAAGCAGTCCCATCAAATTGCACAAAATAGATTTGTCATAGGAAAAAAAGCTTCAAAAATCATAAGTGAGGAATGTTTGTTGGGCATAAAACAATAGTCATTATGTACATTATTTTTGGTACATTTGAGATGTGATTGTTTGCTTGCCTGTTATTCACTTAAGAGTTGAACTGTATACCTTACTGCCTTCTCACTAAATGACATGTACATGCTATTATAATTATGCACTTCCCAGGTTTAGCTATTGACTAGTGTTCGTCAGAAAACCTAATTCAAGTCACTGCTGATATTGCTAATAAAATCTGTATAACTGGATAGCTGTTAAATATATATTCTTTATCAAAACTAGCATACTTATAACTATAGGCAAGAAATAATCTGTAGACATGAGAAATAAGAGCAAATATGAGAATAAGAAATAAGAGGAAAGCATGGGGAAAAACTAACATTTTAAAGACCAATTTGTATGTACTAGGTCCCATTCTAGGCAAGTGTTTTACATTATCTCAACAATTTCTGGCAATTACTCCATGAGAGATATACTGTGACTTCAGTTTTCACGTGGGAAAAGTAGACTGAAAGAGATAAAATAACTTGGATGAAGACATACGTATAATGGCAGATCAATTAGGCTCTAAATTTCATTTTTTTTCCCTCTATACAAGAGAGTAAGTTTAAAAAAATAAATATGTTTGTGTGTGTGTGTGCACACATGCACATGAAAGAGAGAAAGAGACAGAAAAAGAGAGAAAAGAGAGAGAGAGAGATCCCAGCTTCAGGCTCCAGAGCTTCCAGTGGGATCAACTGAATTCTCTGTTGACACTTTTAACAGTTCAATTTATTCTTCTGTCCAATCCTGCTTTCCTCGCTTCCTTACAAGTGTCATTCCTAAGAACACTCTTCAATATACCACCTGCAAGCAAACCTCCATCTCAGACTCTGTTTTCCAGGAAACTTAGCTTACGACAGTTGATACCAGGAGTGATCCTCGGATGCAGAATCTATGAAGGATTTTGAAGTTGAATCACTTGTTGGCTGGCTGACAGGTGGTAGATGGAGCTCAGAGAGCCCCTTGCATAGGTAGAGTTAAATAGGCTGTTAAATCTTTCACTTTCGGTTAACTGATAGTATAGCAATGAAAGAAAAGTCACTGAAAGATGCAACAGCTCAGGTGTCTGAGAGATCGGGGGAAGTTATAATTACCAAAACTATGAAGCTAAGTGGCCCTTATTCTGAGCAATGGAATCACTGGTTAAGGACAATGAAAAGCTGAGGTAGATTAATCATCATTTTAAGAGTTAATATAAAAACCAAGAAAGGATAAATATGACAGCATATAAATAGATTATTATGCTTGTCATTCAGAAGGCGGAAAAAGCTGAGGATCAGGAGTAGGACTGACATAAAAAACAGAAGAGCTCCAGAGAAGGTAGGATTCTCAATGCCAGCAAGTCTGTTACATCAGGAATGTATATTAAAGGAACTCCCTGATTAGGAGGAAGTAGAATCCACAGACAGGAGGTGGGACATCTGAGTTGATTTACTGAGAAATTTTGAATTACTGTATCCCACTGAGCCCTTGGACTTGTGGAGGTGTTCTTTTCCTTCCAGTTAAAAGTTTGTGCTTCTTCGCCCTTGCATGGAGATAACATAGAGGACTCTGTTTTACTAGACAAAATGAGCTTCCTCAAGATCTTTCTCCATTCCCGGACACCAGATCAACAACAACTGGCATTAAGTCTAAACATAATCTAGGGGAGTGCCATGTCTTGTAGGAGAGGAAATGAACTACATCATGAAGAATCTATAGGACTTAGCCAAAATATACCAGGGTAAAGCAAAATTCACAAAAAAATTTGTTTATTTAATAAAAGTCAATTATATATTCACCAAATTAACTCTAATTTGTTTCTCCTTTCCTGGAAGTGGAAGGCATTCCAACAATATTATACCAGAGGGAATTGATTTGGAGAAACCCACTAACAGGGATCACCATCAAGGCGTATATAGGAAAAGATCGTCCCTGGTTGCTACATCTTTTCTTCCCCCTCCCCTGGGAGTCATTTAGTTAATGATTATTAATTCAAGTTGGCCTTGAACTAAGCTCAAAGTGATGGCTTTGATTATCAAATGACCTAGCATCTGGTAATCAGGGTTTATATGGAAAGTTGGTTTTAGTCAGGATAAGCTATGTAAAAATCTCACATAACATGAATAGTTTTAAAGGCCACACTTGATAAAATTTATAATACCTAAAGTACTCATAAATTCTAGAGCCTTCTAAGTAGTTTCAGATTTATAGACATAAAAGGTACTCAATCATGTTCATAGTTTTAGAGCTTTTTGTATGCCATCATTGTTGACTACATGATGACTTTTTTTTTTTGCCTTTTTCGTGACCGGCACTCAGCCAGTGAGTGCACCGGCCATTCCCATATAGGATCCGAACTGCTCCCAGTGCCGCACTCTCCTGAGAGCGCCACAGGCTCGGCCTGACTACATGATGACTTTAATATTGTCTTGGGGAGGAGAAAGTATTTGAAAGAGCATGATCATTTATAAATAATTGCATTCAATTTTACAGACATGAAAATGGATACTTTGGTGTTGTGAGTTCCAGTAAGTACAGTATTATAAACCTTTCAAATCATCCTTACTAATCATACTTTAATTGTAATACAAGGTGAATAGCTCTTATTTCTAACAGGCAAAGCATTAGATGTTAATGACCATCATATAGGTATACCTGTGAGCTCACATTTTCTGAACACAGTTAAATTTTTGGTTAGTTCTTCCAATAACCTTTCTGAGCAAGTTATAAAAATAGGGAATGAGCCAAAGTTCATGGTGAGAAGAAAGAAGTCTTGATTCAAACTGATGCCCTTACATGCTGGTCCTCTTTCTACTTGAAAATGCATAAGAGGAATGCATTTCTACAAGCAATTTTAATAATGAGTGAATTATCATAGAATGGAGGCAGATGCTGGCCAGTTGGGCCCATTTATTAAATCATACTCCAAAACAACAAGAGAAAAATGAAAGGCAATATACATCACCTTTCCAAGTAGATTCAATACTGCCATGACTCATTAGGCTTTTGCTAAAGGTCAAAAGCATCACAGATTTCACCTATCAAGGTTTATATATTCACATTGAAAATCATGAGTAAGGTTGTTTTTTCCTTCCTCTCAAAAGTTTTTGCTATTCTAAGCTTGCTTAAGAAAGCCTGTGAAATGTTTAATAGGTTTATAACTCTAAAATTCCCTGTTTGAACTATCTTTGTAGTGAATAATATGCAGGACCAGTTGAATTTTTGCCTTTTCTCCATGGATAAATAGAGAATAAGAGTATTTTATCGACATCTCCAAAGACCAGAGACCTTATCATATTGAACTTTATCACTTTCTTCTGTCTCTCTGGAAATAATTCTGTTTTCAAAACTACCTCACTAAAATTTTTCTTTTACTTTGGTTGATTTTCAAGTTAAATTTTTTTTAAAAAAGAACTACAGTATGAATATGGCAGCAGTTTAGTTCAGTATTTCACCTTTTATTCTAAGAAATTAAAGCATAAAGAGCAAGAAGAATTATAAAAACACCACCACCACTTCTACTAACATGCAGACACCATTTTTAGTGAAACAACATAGTTGGTGAGAGTGTAAATTGATATATTTGCAGGGGAATTAGGCAATATCCATCAAAATTAAAAAATATATGCACCCTCTCAAATAAAACACCGCTTCTGAGAATTTATCTTGCTATTATTTGTACACATGTTATCCATTTTAAGACATTTCTTATAACAAAAACCTGGAAGCAATCCAATGTTCGTCAAAAATTATGATAACCCCCCCAATTTTTATAATGTGCTAGAAATCTTTAAATGACAAAACATGGATCAGAAAAATGTGTTTCATATAAAATTTTTTTGTGTAATAAAATGATGTTACATGTAGAACTTCTAGAAGGATACGCAAATAATTAATAAAGGTAATTTCCTGGGGGGATTGTGAATTGGTGGGTGGGAGGAAACTGGTAAGATTAAAGCAGTGGTTCTCAATGAAGGGCAGTTTTGCCCCCAGTGGACATTTCACAGTAACTGGAGACAGTTTTGTTTACCACAAATGCAGAAGGAGTGCTATTGGTATCTAACTGGTAAAGACCAGAGATGCCACTAAAGATACAAGAATACAAAAGGTAGCTAGCTTCTCAACAAGAAGATAGATAGCATTCAGCCCCAAATGTCAATAGTTACAAGGTTCAGAAATGCTAGAGAGTAAGTATCTTTACTTTACACATTTGTATACAATTTTGTCTTTTTAGATTTCAATATTGAACATAAAAAGGTGATAATAGCCTAGTCCTCAGGCTCTTTACTTTCTTCCCAAGAGAATCTTATATTAATAACACTCATAGATAACAATAATCAAATGGAAATTTGTACTCTATTGTCAGTTTTGCAGAACTTTATTTGGAAGACAGTACTGGTGCAAATGTGGAACAGTAGGAGTCTCAGATGGGATTTATTCGGGGAACCATCAAAAAACAAACACTGGTGTCATGGAAGTGTCTGTCAAAGAATTATGAGTAAAGTGTATTTTTTCAAAATTGGTCTTTAATATTATTTAATTTGTATATGAGATTGGTTAGATCTTAGATAAAGTATAGCTTCTTCACCTTCTGTTCTAAACTAGCATGAGGACCAATTTCTACATGGCCCTAATAGCAAGAATTAGATGTTTGATACAGACCTTGCTTGGCATACCACCCTTTAATAACACCTGGTCTCCTCTTGGATAAAAGGAATTAGTAAGAATGCTCATATTCTTCAACAGACAGTTCACTGTCATTTTTCCTATGAAGTGTCCTCTCATGGATGCCAAGGCCAAATATATTGCTGCAAGATTTTTACATAAAGTGTAGTATTTTCATCCAGCTCTTTTGATACAGCAATAGGAACATTTTGATGCTGCATACAAAGCATCATTTTTTAACCAAGAATTGCATGCAATAGATGTTTCTTGTCAAGGATGAGATGGAAATCAGGCATTTTATACATGTAATTATAATGTATCCTGGCCTTATTAGAATTTGGCTGAATATCACGCCTTTTATACCTCAGTGCCCACATTACTATTATTCCTAGGCTCCAAATGCATAATAACAGGTTAGTTTTTCATTGTCCACTACAGTGTTCACTGTAGGTTTTTCAATGTTACAGAAAGAGATGTATTATTTGTATCTACAAATCAGCACATGTTGCCATTTGACAATGACATCACTCTGAGAACTACGATTATCACTTCCATTGACTTTGGCTTTATTTAAGGAACTATTACTACAGGCACCAATCTTTTTAATCCACAAAGTGACACATAAATTTGGCAGTCTCTTAGGAAGAAAATGAATGACTTCCTCCTCTGGTGGTGTGCAGAGGGATTCAGGGTCCTAAAATGTCTCAGACTTAGTAAGACAACCCTTTTTCTTCCATGTGCCACATGCTATTTTGTTTCCCAAATCACAAATAATTTCACCCTCCAGAGTAGCATTTTACCTGAAACCAGGACTCCCTTGCAGTATTTTATTCTCTGTACCAATCTAACTCATTATAACAGACCCTGTGTTCCACTTTTCACTTACGGTGAATTTTCTTTCATAGGATCCACCATTTCCATTTATAATTCACTTTCTTTTGGACCCACCAGATATGCCTCTTTATATATGCCTGGGTTCCAGCTGCAAAATGAAACTATTTATTTGTTCATTTAAGTGACAGTTATTTTTTGCTCTGTTTCTTATGGGTATAGAACAAGAACATAGCACGTGGTCAATAAGGATTTGCTGCATAATTAGAATCTCTATTTCTAGTCTAAGTGAAGTGATGAAATACTTTCAAAGTTCAATTGCAAAGAGAAAATGAGATCTTGAGCCTGCCATTATGTATTATTAGTTCTACCCACCACTTTAAGATGCTGATAATTCACTTAAGTTCCCTTTCTCTCACCTACAGAAGTGGTCACTTTATAATTACAGAGAACCAACAATCACAGTGAGTCTATCATAACAACACATGTGAGGGAATTTGATATGACTCAACAGAAAGAGAACTCTGAGGTATGTTAAAAATCTGTCCAAATTTGTAGGATTTAGGGAAGAGATGAATCTGAAATTGCTTATATCCCATTAAGCATTTGTGCAGACTTGGTATTTTGTTTAATGGTAATTCTATTAGTTGCCTTCTACATCTTTCTACATCAGGAAAGATCTTCAAAACTTCACTAATACCTCACTAATAATAACATATAGCCCGTCTTCCATACCAAGTTTCTTTCCTTTTTAAATTTTCAGTTAAGACTATAACAATTATATAATATATTAAATTATTTGTTCATATTTCCACTCTAGCTCTTCCTTATGAATATGGGAGCTTAGCCCATTTTTTTCTATTGTTAGGAAATATTTATTTATGTATGCTTAATTACAGTGGCAAGGAACTTAGGCAAATGCTCCACAGATGATTGTTTCTTTTAAAGATGCTGGTTTATTGAAATGACTGAGAATTAACTAATGATTAAATCTGTGCCATTGATTTGCTCTTTTTTGACACATACAATTACTCATATATTTTATCACAATTATCCACTAATACAAAATATTGATGTTTGTGACATGCAAAGTATTGTTACTGATATTAAAAAAATAACAATGCCAATATGAAATAATAGACGGATACATGTATACTGGTTATCAAACAATTACATATGATCGAACAATCCCACTGCAGGGTATATACCCAAAGGAATGGAAATCATCATGTCTAAGGGATACCTGTACTCTCATGTTCATAACAATACATCTCTATTGACAATAGCCAGCATAGGGAAGCAGCCTAAAAGTCCATCGATGGATGATTGGATAAGGAAAATGTGGTATATATATATGCAATGGAATACTACTCAGTTATAAAAAAGAATGAAATTCCATCACTTGCAGCAATGTGGATGAACTTGGAGAAAATTATGTTAAGTGAAATAAGTCAGGCACAGAGGGAGAAATACCACATGTACTCACTTCTTTCTTAGTGGGAGCTAAGAAAGAAAGAAAGACCACAATAAAATGTTGAACTTTTAGAAGGAGAGAACAGACTTATAGTTACTAGAGGTGGGAAATGGGCAAAGAAAGGGGGGTTAGGAAATTATTGGGTAAGGGACGTGAAGAGCAATTATGATTTGTAGTGAGGAACACGCTAATAATATTGATTTTATCATCAAATACTGTATGCAAATGTGATAGTCAACTCTGTAGCTCATATATGTGTATAATCAAAAATAAATAATTATTTTTTAGAAAAAATAAGTAAAATCACGAGTATGAGTTGTATCTTACTTATTAAAAGCTATTTAACTGCATAATTATCAGAATATAACTATACAGGCTTTCATTCTTAATTTTTTATAATTTAATCTATAACATGAGACTTATAAAAAGACATTCATCTTAAGAAAAGAGATAATCATCCAACAATCATTTATTTAGCATTTATTATACGAGTATATGAATCAGACACATACTATGTTCTGGGTACATAATAATGAATAACATACTTTCTGCCCTCAGGAAATTCATTATCTATCCGGAAGAGACAAATCAGTAAGTAGATAATAAAATATAAATACGAAATGTCAGAAATAAATTTATGTTTATAATTTAGTGGACTAGATATCCTGAAAAATTCTTCTATTATAAACACCTAGAAATACTACATCAGACATTCCAAGTATTATTTTAAATATATGACTGATGTTAGAATAATGTGGGAATAAAAACGTGAAAACATACCTGGAAACAACAGTGATTAGTTTTCTCTGCAGCTACCTTGGGAACATTTGGTAATGTAGCTAATGCTCGGGTATTTATGGCCATGTGGAAGCCAGGGGAACAAAGCCTTTCTGTACAAGTTGGAGATTTGAAGCCATTGAATATATCTGAATCTCCTAAAGGACTACTCTCAGTAAAAAGATGAAATTGAAAAAAAAAAACAAATTACCTCTAGCAAAGAGATGACCAGGAAACTTACTATCGAAGCCTTGGCTCTAGGTAAGAAAAATCATCTTTCAGAATTTTTAAGCCATAGCCCTTTCCTCAGGTGAGAGTAAAATTCCGATTTACAATAGCTGAATAATCTATGAAAACCCCATTTTAGAAGTTAATTTAAATGGTCATTGGCTCATAATATCTCAAATATTCTCTAAATGAAAGTATTCTACAAATCAGGATGTGCAGCATTCTCATGGATAAAGCCAACCAAATGTTAACAAGCTACAAACAAAACTCACAGGAAAACCCTGTGCCATGCATATGAGTCAGCAGAAACAGCAGGAGGATTCTTCTCACGAGAATTTATCAGTACAGATTTAAAAACAAGTATGTATAAAATATTTTTAAAATATCATGGAGAATAAAAATATAAGGAAAGAATGGGATGTTATCCAAATAGACAAGGAATATATGAAAAATGACTAAATAAATTTATAGAAGTAAGAAATAAATACATAAAATGTTTAAGTTATTGGATATACTCCCCAACAAATTATACATGATTAGTGAGCTGGAAGATAGATCGGAAGAAATGACCAAGAATTTACCATACAGAGACAACAGAGATAGAAAAGGGGCAGAAGAGTCAAGAGGGGCCAAAATATCAAGTTCTCACGTACATATAATTGAAGTTTCAAAGAGAAAGAGTAGAGAGAATGGGAGAGAGAAAATATTTGAAGATTCAACATTGGAAATCTTTTCAAAACAGGTAAGAGACATAAATAGCCAGATATATGAATCACAGAAACATAAAATAAAAAGAAATTTACTGACAGACATATGGGTATTATAGCGGAGTGCCAAACACAAACAAAACAAAGATGAGATGTTAGACTTATTAAAGAGGAGAGGCAGATGCCTGCAAAAGAAAGATCATTATCTCTGTAGCAGTTTTCTAAAGGGCAGCAACAAAAACTGAAAGATAGTAGAGGAATATTTTTTAAAAGGTAAAATAAAATAATTATCAACCTAGAGCAGCATCCTTTTCCAATTATAGATTGAAGTATGTATTCAAGAATGAAAAAGAAATACCATAAAAATACTGAAGAAACTTCTTATCAACAGTAAAGGAAATGATCAAGGATGTATAATTAATCCAGAATAAAGGCAAGAGATGCAAGAAGGATGGGTAGCAAAGAAATTGGGAAAAATGTACATAGATACAAATAAATAAAACAAATACAAACATTTTGTGGAAAAATACAAATTGGACTAAAAATTTGAAACACATAATAGACAAGTTGTCAAGAACATAATTAGAGTTACAATACTTTGAAGTTTTTTTATTGATTGGAAGGAAGATTGAAATATGGATTAATAGTGTGCTTTGTTAGTTGTGTGACCAATAGTAAGTGTGACAAATGAAATGAGAAATAGAGTTTATAACTTCCAATTTACTAGAACTGAGACAGTGGAATTTTTTTTTTTTATTTACAAAAGAAAACAGAAAAAATATAAGAAAAAATCCAATAAAAATCACAAAATTCAAATATATCAGCTGTTATAACTATAAATCCACTAATCTGCGGGTCAGCAAAGTTTTTCTGTACAGGGACAGAGAGTATATATTTTTGGCTATATGGTCTCTGTCATGATTTTCAACTATGTCATAGTGGCATGAAAGCAGCAAAAAGACAATATATAAGTGACCACAGCTCTGTTCCAATATGACTTTATTTAAAACAACAGAGAGCTGATCTTATTTGGCCTGAATGTCATATTTTGCCAATCTCTACTTTAAACCCACAAGCTAGAAAAAAAATATTACAGAATTAGTCTTTTTTTTTCTTTAAATTCTGGCTATATGATGTTTGCATGAGAAAAACATGAAATACAAGGCAGAAAATATTTAAAAGTAAAAAGATAAATAAAGACACACAAAGCAATAATTTACAAAATAAACAAGCTATATTAACGCACACACACATAGGATAAAAGGCTAGATTAGAATGCTATATAATTTTCAACATGTATACAGCGAATGTCATAGTCTCAAATCTATTTATGTGCAGTGTACATAAATAACAGAAATTGACCATCAAAATGGGAAATTTTAGTATGTTTTTCTTAGTAACTGACAGATGAGACAGACATAAACTTAATAAAAATATAGAAGATTTGAGCAGCACAACATCATTAATCTAAAGGACATATGTGATATCCTGCATCCAACAATTAGAAAATTAATATCTTCTCAAGCACATGTAGAATATATTTGAAGACTGTCACATACTATGCCGTAAAATAAGATGAACAAGTTGCAAAGCTTAATATCTTAAAGACTATACTATAAATTAGATACCATAAATACTAATGCTATAAATTACCGTAACTTATTGATACTATACATCAGAAAATAACAAACAATAAAAATTAAAAACAAAACAAACACATATTTGGAAATAACGAAGCACACTTCTTAATGACACAAAGAAGTATTCAAAATGGAAATCAGAAAATACTTCAAATTTAGCAATGAAATACAATACAACAAAATTTGTGAAATATGAGTAAGTGGCAATGGGAGGAAAACTTACAGCAATAAGCACCTGTGTTAAAAAAAATAAGAAAGGCTGGAATTAACAAATTATTCTGATTTAAAAGTCAGAATAAAAAAGAGAATACAACAAAAAAATTGAAAGAAGAAAACAGCCTATAAAAGAGCGGAAATAACCAATATGTACAAAATAATGGTACAATGAAGAGGCCCAACAAAGCTAGAAGTTGGTCCTTTGAAAATGAGTCTTGGCCCTATATTGAAATCAAGTCCAAAGACAAATGGTGAAAGTGCTGCATTTTTATTAGGGAGTGAGATCCCATGGAATACGACTGTGGATGGAAGAAGCCAAGTAGGGAGACAGAGGTGAGGTTGTCTATTGAACCAGACACACAGCAGAGTAATTGAGCTTGACCTCATGGACCATGTCTTCAGAAACCTTATCACCTGTAACTCAGGATAGTACTTTCTGAGGGGAGCCTGAGAAAGGGTGAGGTATCTACTGGCTTCTGTAACCCTGTGTTTAAGGCTAGTCTTTTATCTTCTCTTTTCAGCTAAGTACTCATTAGTCCCAAGTTATTGGACACAACGATAATAAAAAAAGAGTTAACTCTAACAAGTCTATTCAATAAAAGAAATGTAAAATAAACAAAAGAGCAACTTTAGGCAAAGAAATTTGAACAACTGAAAAAATTGATAATTTCTTAGAAAAATATAAGAAAAATATGTTACTGCTGAAAAGGAATTAGAAAATCTGAACAAAACTATAACCAGCAAAATAAATTATGTCCATTGTGTAAAATCTACCCCCCAAAATGCACGCTAGTTTTGAACTGCTTTAACAGTGAGAAAAGATAATTCTAGTCTTATACAAACTTTTTCAAAGAAGGAAGAAAAATGAAGCCAAATACAGCAAAATATTGTTATATATGTGATTATATCAATATATAAAATATATATTTTATATTTATCTTTTTCTATCCATCTATCTGTCTATCTATCTATCTAAGTTAGGTTTAGTTCAGAAATATAAGAATATATTGAAATCATAATCTATTAATGCAGTATACCATATTTAAAAAAACATAAAACTATATGATTATCTCAATGGATACAAGAAAAGCACTCAAAATTTAACATATAGGCTTCAGCTTCAGATTATGACATTGTAATTTACATTAATATTCCTACTTAGAATAACTAGAAGAGTTAGAGAACTTCTAACGCACCCAGAACTTGGTAGACCAATATCCCACAGAGCAGAGAAGGTTACTGAAGACAGCCAAAGCCAAAATACAGATATTTCCAGAAAAAATGAGGTAATTTAAAGCAGTGGATCCACAATATGAACAATACCAAAAGGAATGTAGTCCTTTCCTTTTGAAGAAAAACAGAACTATTAAAAAAAAAAAGAAAGAAAGAAAGAAAGGGGGAAAGAATAAACAGCATTAGAAAGAGTCAATATGTGGATAAATTTAAATAAATATTGACTATAAAAACAAAATAATAGTGTCTTATGGGCTTATATTATACCTAGAATTAAATGCATAATGAAGATAACACAAAGGAAGAAGAGTGAAAGAACATGAAAAGTCTTCTAAATGTCTAACATTATCTAGGGTATTGTAAATGTACTGTTATAATAAGTCAAAAATATTTGCTGTAATTTCTAGATTAATAACTAGAGGAAGAGTAAAAAATGTAAGTCCAACATGCTAATATAGGAGACAATTGAGATAATTGAAAATAACTGCTAACTCTAAAAGAAGACTCAAAAATAAAGAAAAGGAAGGTTACCGTAGGTGGAACAAATGAGGAACAAAGAGTGAGATGGTAGGTATAAACCAGATATAGCCATGATTGTAATAAACATAAGCAGCATAAACATTCCAATTAAGATGGAAGGATTCTCAGGCCAGATTTAAAAGAAGCATTCAACTACGGTAGCTCCACCCTTATCCACAAAAGATAAGTTCCAAGACCCCCAGTGGATGCCTGAAACTGTGGATAGTACCAAACCCTACACACACTATGTTTTTTCTATACGTACATACGTACAATAAAGTTTAATTTATAAACAAGGCACAGTATGCCTGCATTTTGGAGCCATTATGAAGTAAAATGAGGGTTATTTGAACATAATACTGCAATACCACAACAGTCGATCCAATAACAGAGATGGCTGCTAAGTGAATAACAGAGGGGTAATGTACACAGTGTAGAAATACTGGACAAAAGGATGATTCACATCTGGTCTGGGGCAGCACAGAATATAGAAAGGCACAAGATTTCTTTATTTTTTTTGTTAGGAATTTATTTATTTTTTAATTGAAACATATTGATTGTATATATTTATGGGGTACACAGTTATAATTTAATGCATGAATGCAGTGTGTAATGCTCAAATCAAGGTAGTCAGTGAATTCATCATTGCAAAATTTATTGTTTCTTCGTAATGAGATTTGAGCTTCTTTCTTCTAATCATTTGAGAACATACAATAAATTATTGTTAATTATAGATGCATAGTACTACTGTATACCACTAGAACTTATTTTTTCCATTTTTCTGTCCAGCTGTACTTTTGTGTGCATTAACCCACCTCTCTCTTGGCCCCCCTCCCCTTCCCAGCCTCTAGTAGCCACAATTCTACTCTAAACTTCTAAAAGTTCAACTTTGTTGTTGTTGTTGTTTGTTTTTGGTGGCTGGCCAGTATAGGAACATGAACCCTTGACCTTGGTGTTACCAACATCACACTCTAACCAAGTGAGCTAACCGGCCAGCCTTTTATGTTTGTTTGTTTGTTTGTTTTTGGTTTTGTTTTGTTCTGTTTTGTTTTTTAGCTCCCACATATGAATGAGAACATGTGATATTTATCTTTCTGTGTCTGGCTTATTTTACTTAACATAATGTCTTCTTGGCTTATCCATGTTGCTGAAAATGACAGGATTTCATTCTTTTTATTGCTGAGTAGTATTCTATTGATACATGAGATTTTGTCATGCTACTAACACTAGTACACAATTTAAAACTTACAAATTGTTTATTTCTGGAATTTTCTATTTAATATTTTTGAAATGCAGTTAACCCAGGGTAACTTAAACCGCAGAAAGCAAACCTGTGGATGAGGGGAAACTTCTGTAACACATTGATCTTTCAGAAGGAGAGAACAGATCTATGGTCTCTAGAGATAGGAAAGTGGGTGGGGGGTTAGGGAGAAAATGGGTAATGCACACAAAGAATAATTATGATTTGTAATGATGAACATGCTAATAATGCTGATTTGATCATCACATATTGTACACAAATACTGATAGTCAATTCTGTACCTCATAAATATGTATAATCAATTGTGTTTCAATTATAAAGTTAATTATTTTTAGATAAATAAAAAATTAAAAACTGAAATTATTCAGAGAACATGCCTTGACTCTGGGGGAACTAAGCTAGAAATCAATTCTAAACATGATAACTGAAAATATATATTTCCAAACTTCTACATAACCCATGTGTCAAAAAGGTACATTAAAGGATTGAAAATATTTTTGTTAAAAGATAATAAAAATGCAACATATCACAATTTGTGACATGCTGTAAAAGCTGTTTTTAGTGGGCAATTTAGAGTCCTGAATCTTTATTTTAGAAAACTGTACTTAACTAAATATTGCCCAAAAGACAATGGTAGCACTAAGGAAAAAACAATTCTGTCCATTGAATGCATTTTGGGACATATTTTGTGGAGAAAGTGTTCTTTGTTAAAGTTGCATTGTCTAGTGTGATCAGCATAGATGAGTGGGAAAAGTCACAGGAAATGAGTCTGGAAATGGAAGGTGGGGTAGTTTGACTATGCTAAGGAGTTTGGGATTTTTCTTACTGAGCAGGAATTCAATGGGAATTATCAGTGGTATTTAAGTAGAAAAAAAGTGATATGAGCAATCTGAAATAAACACAATTCTGACTTCAGAATTAGGGATAAATTAAAAAGGCAGAATAATTAGAATGTTCTTAAAATAATACAGCCAGAAGTAATGATGTAACAATTAATTTAATGGTTATTGGAATACAGGACAGAATATGGATTCAGGAAATACTTCTTAATTGAATAAACAGCACTCAATGACTTCTTAGATTCTGGGGGAAGGAGTAGGTAAGGAAAAGTAGAAGTAATTTTCTACCTCATTTACTAGGGGAGTATTATTCCATCAGCACGAAAGAGAATAAAAGATGAGACTTTGAGAAAGAAGACAATGGATCTAGTTTTAGACACAGTATAAGATAACTGTTATCTAGCCATTTGGAAGTAGCTAATAAAGAGTTAGAAATATTGATTAAAACTTGAAAAAGAGGATCATGGTATATATGAAATACTGACAATTGGGGTAGGTAGGAGGAGTAGATGAGAATGCCCAGAGAGAATGCAAATTGGAAAAAAAAAAGAGAGTACCATACAGAGAAGTTTAGGGTGCAGGCAGAAGAAGAGAACATAGACCAGAGGCCATAGGGAGTAGTCAAAGAGATTCAGGGCAATACAGATTCTGCATCACCAAGTTTTAAAAAGGAGAGTTAGTCCAATTTATCAATGTTCTAAGACTATTGTCTTTTACTCCACATTCTGTCCTAATATTAAGCTAATGCAGTGCTAGGAAACCATATGTGCCATAATCTCTTATTTACTTATTTATTTTAAAGGATAAGATTTGGAACACAGACAACAATTATGTGAAACACTCATTGACAATGTGACGACTAGGCCAGACTGACCAATATTTAAATGAGACAGCTAAAACAAGATTTAATGTAAAAAGTTGTCTGGAATAGAAATTGAAAATGACCAGTTAGCATTACCATTATTCAACTTTAGTTGGTCAGCTAGCCAAGCGTGTAAAATGGTATCCTCTCTATCACACATAAGTGTCTCTAGTTCAGACATTAACCTGGTGAACATGTAGGCACAGATGAGTTTAAAACTTGAGTGTGTCCCTTGAATATAAAAGTCTTAAGTGGAAGCCATTTCTCTTCTCTTTTGAACTTGCCCTGGTAGGGAAGATTTACCCACTGGAATATTATCAACATCATTTCTATAGTAATCAATCATAATGATACCTACATGGAAATATTATACCATATGCTTGTGTAGAAATTGTACATATGGAGAGCAAATAATAATAAAAATATTCTTAATTCATTTACACACTAATCAGTCCTAGAGAACAAATAAAGCTTAACTGAAAATGTCTGCAAATTTTCTTTCTTAGAGATGTTCTGGAAAATCTTTGTTCATCACATCCTTTCCTCTTCCTTCAAAAGAAAAAGGGACCCTCTGAAGAGCAATAGTTCAGAAACAAGGAAATAATTAAAAAGCAAAGTGTATTGAAAGGCAAGACAATACCTCTTTGTGGTAAACAATTTGATCCCTTGGCATTGGGTGGTTCGGTAACAAATAATTAAAATTCTGATTGTAATGTACGATCAGTTTATTAAAAATTCTACTTCAGGGATTTATTTTGCCCCTCAGGATTCGAAGTAAACTTTCCACTCTTCATTGTTATTCAGACAACTAGGCTTTGGGGGATAATCAGTTCATTAGCTGGGTTTAGCAAATGACCCTCACATCACCTTCTCTGTTTGCTTTTTCAAAGGTCACCATGCAAATGTGCATGCTTTGCACCCAGACAAGCTCAGAGAAATGGCCAGAAATCTGACATGTCTTGTGACTCTGTGACAAGTCCTGACCCTGCTTTCACAGAGAACCCTGAAGTTAGAGAGGTACACAGATTGAGGATACAAAAAACGTAAGCAGAGCAAGTCAGGGCTACACCTGAGAAACAAACATGGTCAGATGGAAATAACAGGCCATTTTTTCATATTAATAATGAGACATTATAAATCACAATTTAATACAAGAAAACAGATTTAAAATATCCACTGTCTGCAGAGATTTTTCATATATATTCAAAATATGACCTATTTATCTTAGCCCACAGGACAAATTTAACTAAAGTAATCTCTATCATCAAAAAACATAACTTGTTATGTGCCTTCTCAGCTGACGAGAACAGATGAACAGACAGAAACAGTGAAATGAAAACCGAGACTACATCCTACTTCTGAACTAGTGATATCACTGTTTTGGTCTATAATGGCAAAATAAAATAAAGTTGTTGCAGTTACATAAAAAATTTAGGCCCCCAAATCTCAAATCAACTACTTTCCACCAAAATTATCTGTATAAAGCAAAAACGTACACTTTTATCTACACTGTCAGTATAATTCTAAAACTTGTCTTTTAATTACACTATATCAAAAAAAGTCATTTTCTTGATAGATAACTACAAAAGAATATGAATACATTTACATCAAAATTGATCAAATGGGTTCAAAAGTCACTGAAATCATGAGGAAACAGATTAAATCAGAACAATAAAATGATTGAAAAAAAATTTTTTTAAATGATTTACTATTTCCATTTTTTTAATTTCTGAAAGACTTGAAAAAATAAAAGAGGGAAAGGGGGTTATGGAGAATGTGAGATTTTAAATATTGTTAAGAAATACACTCCAAGTGATGTAAAGAATATTAATTATGAAACCTGTGAATCAATCCTCAGTCCAGCTTAAGAAATAAAACTTCTCAAAAATTAAAACCCCTCCTCCCTAATCACATCCCCTATCCTACTGTCTCCCATCCTACGTCAAGCACTAACATGAATTTTGCACATATTGTTTCATTACTGGATTTTTATAGTATCTCCTATTGTACTGTTTGTTAACCATGAACATTTTAAACTAATGATAATAATGATAAACATATATATCTTAGTTTTTCTAAGTCAAATACTTCTCTATGAAATTGACTAGACAATTTGAATTTTAAATTCATAGTGTTTTGTGAATACGGCTAATTTTAAATAAAGGAAAAGTTTCCGTCTATTCAATTCTGTATAAGTTTGCTGATAGTTGTAAAATGAGACTTCCATGTGGGTAGTTTTTAGCAGGGTGATGATGGTTGATTGAAAGATTCTAACGGATACAAGCAAATGGCACAGAACTTTTAATGTAAGGAAAGTAGATAAGCATCTGTCTCTCTGAACATGATTATAGACATTAGAACATAGAGTCGTATTAAGGGACGGGATCCTTAGCTTTTAAGTCCTCACAGAGCATCCCATGACATGTTCGGATTTGGTGAAGACCCTTTCAGGTACCCTTTACCATTCTGTCTGCTCTTTTTGTCTATACACCCCTGGCCTCTTATGACCAATTTCAAGATATCTTTGTCTCTTCATACTTACGAGAGATGCTTATTAACAGATCAGGTGAATGTTGGGTCAGTTTCTCAGGCCACATCTCCCTAGTGTTCCTTCACCCAGTATGTATTTTTGCTAGGCCAAAAATGATAATATTATACATGTTTTAATTAATAATTATATGTCCTGATAGCCATGGCTCTACACAGGAAAAAGAGAAGACTATGTCTTACAGGGTGAATAATGCAAAAATATTAAACCTTCTAATAGATTTTAATTATGAATTGATTACATTAAATTGTATAATTATGGCAATATCTATTTAAGCAAAAATAAAAATTGCATCCATTTTGCTATTCTACTTTTAAAAGATTATTGTGTTTGGGGTGAATGCCAGATATTTTGCTTTCTGATTAAATAGATAAAATATATTTTCTAGTTTTTTTATTGTTTTATTTAATTTTTAAAAATTTTATTAAATTTATTTTTTCTTAGTTGACAGTAATTGTATATATTTATGGGGTACATTGTGATATTTGGGTGCATGTATACAATGTTCAATGATCAAATCAGGGTAATTAGCATATCCATCTCCTCAAGCATCCATTATTTCTTCGTGTTGGGAACATTCAAAATCCTCTCTACTAGTCATTTGAAATTATATAATAAACTGTTAATTGTAGTCTCCCTACAGTGCTATAGAACATTGTAAGTTATTCTTTTTATCCAACTGCAATTTTGCATCCATTGATTTCTCTCTTTATTTCTTTTTTAACAAGAATAAATCCAAGTCTACCAACTAAAATAAACCCAGTGAACTGAACAAAGGCAAACGAATCTCCATGTTTGTCTAATAAAAACACCGTCTAAAGATAATAAGGAGCTTATTTCATGGAGGAAAATGCAGAATTGAATTAGAAGAAAATTCTAATGCTCTGCCCCTAATCACACATCACCACAATCACTTTGTCGTTGGCCAAAAGAGTATAAACATGAAAGAGCATGTGAGAAGAGTGGACTGAAGGAAGAATTGGTCATTAGATGTATCAGTTACAGTAGGCTTCATTATTTTGCTTAACAAACAGCCCACACATCTCTGTGTCTTAAAGCAGCAGAAATTTATTTCTCTAGGAGTGTGCTTCAGGTCTGGGCAATTCTCCAAAACAGCTGACCTGCATGTGATAGCTCATCTCTGCACCTCCATATCAAACTGTGCTTTCACTATCACCACAGCAGAGTAAGAGAGAGAGATGGAGGATCATAAACCAGCTTTCAAATGCATTCATTCAAAAGTAATACTTCTCAGGTCTGCTGACGAATCTTTAGCCAAACCAAGTCACATTTAACTTTGAGTGGGTAAGTGTAATCCTAATTCATGGAAGGAGGTGAACTGGAAATAATGGTGAGCAGTACTAGAGTCTACAAAACCTAGCTGTCAATAAAGTCTATAGATAAGATTAGAGCTCAACAAAGCAAAGGGAGAGAACAGGGCTAAGCATCAGGCAGCAACTCCTACTCCATTCTGAAGATAAAATTCCAGTGTCCTGGAATTTATTGGTGACGTTTCCTGACCCACCCAGGAAGATTTTTTTCTCTGTCTCTACAGCATATTGTTAACATTAACTTACCACATTGTACTGATATTTTGCTTTCCCTTGCATGACTATGTGAGTGAGAAAATGCCTTTCTCATTTTGAACTTTAGCGCTTAGGACAATGCCTGACATGTAGAAAATGCTAAAAGAATGAAATATGGGAAATGAGTTAGAGGAAAAGAGACAGAAAGAGAGGAAGGAAGAAAGGAAAGAAAAAAGGGAAGAAGGAAGAATTTGCTTAAGATCATACTACTTAGCAATAATTAGATTTTTCATAGGTGTGCTACTATGTCTTTGGATCTCCTACACACAGCAAATTTCAAAGCACTCCAAAGCAATGCTAGAGTATACGGCAGAGACTACTGATTGGATACAAATATATGCTTTTCTTCCTTTAGTAGTAAAAATTCTAATGTTAGCAGGACTTATGCTAAAGATTATATATCTTAATCTCTCTTGCAGATGGTCAAATGTTTAAGTTCTTGTCAGTGGGAGGGGAGAGAAAGTGATATGAACGACATCCTGGTCACACATTTAAAGGGAAATTTTGTGCCCCACACTGTCCATTTCCCCACCCTGCTGGTATTACTAGAGCAGCCATTTAAATCACAAAATGGAAATTGCATGTGTTGGATGGCAGAACAAGAGGGAAAAAGCCCAGGTCCCCAAAGCTGCAGCTACCAAAGTAGCTATGTACTATTTCAGTTTGACCAATTACTGATAGAAAAAAAATGCATTTCTATCTTATATACAGTTGTTATGTTGGTCTTCATCTCAATAGTCAACCAATCATGCATCTTTAACAATATTGCATGTAACATAAGTTTAAAACACACAGAGACACACAGACACACACGTGCACACATCTTTTTTGTTCTAGTGCTAAGGCATCAACAATGCAATAAAGATACAGTCATAGGCAAGTTTAAGTGCAACTACTCTGATTATAGATAAATGTTTCAGAAAGCGTGATAGAACACAGAAATCAATATTGATTTCATTTTAATGCCATATCAGCTATAAAAATATAGAAAGATTTATTAAATCAGAGCCTCAGGGATAAGCATTGTAAAACCTTTGTGAAACACATTTAAAATTGGAGTTATCTGCTCAGAAGTACTCATAATTACTTCCAAATAAAAAGTAATAAAATGCTGGGGTTTTGTTTTTTTCAGATTTTTCTATGTGAAACTGAATCTGCAGTATAGGACCGTTCTATTCACTGACTTGGCCACATAGACTATTAAGACGCATCATATCTTTCCCAATTTTGCTCTTTCAGTAGCAGCTGTACAATTTCATCAAGGGCATCGTCACATTAATAGTCCCACATGTGTCAAAATTTGCATGAAATAAGCAGTCATCAGCAATTATGATTTGTTAGGAAAAGATTCTTGAAACTCCCCTCCAAGCCAATGACAGATGCATGTTTCCTAATTTCAGGATCTAATTTACTCCAACACTGGGCAGCAACATAGGGAAAATTTATTTCATATCTTAAAATTCATTTCACTTAAGCGTACTAAAGGGAAGGCCTACAAAGAGAATAAGGGCAAAAAATAAATCTGTTGTTCTCATTCAACGAGTGTGAAAATAATAAACCTCATTTGCTCTTTCTCAAGGTTAAAAGGAGACAAAAAAAGACTCAGTAAGAAACAAAAGACAAAACAAACAAAAATCAACCATGACAAAAAACACTCAATGCATCTAAATATTTGATTTTCTTATTTGATAAATAGGAAGACCCAGAGGCAGCCTACTTTATAAAGGGTACCTGCCTTGTAGCATCACCTATAACACAGTCGAAATTTATCATAGCCAATATGTCCAAGCTTTATTCCTTTTTTGATAAACATGAGTTCAGGGAGAGAAATGACTTTGAAAGGCTAAAATCCAAATGTGTTGTTTTTCTTTAGTGGGATTGAGAATGTCTTTGGGGACTGCTACTAGTGTTTGTTTGCTTTCCTGTTTAAGAAAGTCCAAGTAATCTTATCTGATTATATGTCAGGAGTAAAAGCAACATAATCAGATTGTACAAATAAGAACTATCTGTAGGGGGTTAAATAAAAAAGGAAAAAAAAATATCCACCAGTTTTAGAGCAGAACACTATTAGGCTAGTGAAATAGCATGTTGTTAGTGCTGATTCTGTGTATATTCTGTAACTGGCAAAATCTCAGTTTTTCAATTCCTCTATTATATTATTTGGAAAGTGAAAATAATATAGAGAGCATGAAGATTTCTACTACATTCTTGAAAGGATTATACAATAATAATAATTTAAAGTTTTCTTTAAATATAAATACTTTTTAAATGGTGAGAGAACAATAAATCATTTTCTGGTATCTGTTTTACTTACTGGCATGGATTTTACTTTGAAGCAATCTGCACAGCAAATTTCAACTAGGAGATATTTTAAACAAACCCTGTTCAATGACCGAAATGCATTGACCCTGATCTTTCACTTTTCTAATATATGTAACAAAGAGCTGCTCATATAAAACCTATTCTGACATAGCAATTCATATTTACCTTAGAGGTGGGCAAAGGAGGTGAAAGGATTTACAGTAGAAAAAATAGATTTTTCCTTTAGCCGGTATAATTGTGTCAAGCCAATGAATGAGCATATCACAGGGCTAAGGAAGGGCAGAAGCAATATTCTAGCAGGTTTTCAGTCTGGTCTATATAGACAAAGGAACTGAACGATTTCACAACTATGGTAGGCGTCACAATGATTCACAGATATTCAATGTGGTAGTCAGTATAATGACCTTCCCAAAATTTCCACATCTTAATCCTTGGAACCTATAAATATATTACTTTATATGGCAAAAGGGACTTTGTAGATATGATTATAAAGGTCTTGATATGGGGGTTTTATCCTGGATTATCTGGGTGGGACTGCTATGGTTTGAATGTATGTGTCCCTCCAAAATTCTCATGTGGGATCTTAAACTCCAAGGTGATAGTATTAAGAGGTGGGCCTTGGGACGTGATTAGGTCATGAGAGCACCATCCTCATGGAAGGGATTAATGCCCTTATAAAAGGGTTCAGGGGAGACAGTCCCTTTTTTGTTCTTCTGACTCTTCTGCCGTGTAAGAACACAGCAAGAAGACACCATCTTGGAAGCAGAGAGTAGCCCTCACCAGACCCAGAATCTGTTGGTGACTTGATCTTGGACTTCTCAGCCTCCAGAATTGTGAGAAATAAATTTCTATTATTAACAAATTACTCAGCTTAAGGTATTTTGTTATAACAACAGGAACAAAAACAGGAACCAATGTAATCACAAGGGCTCTTATAAAAGGGAGTCGAGAGAGTCAGAGTTAGAGAGGAGATGTGAACAGAGAAGCAGCACTTTGACAGTGGAAGAAGCCACATGCCAAGGAATGCAGGTGGCCTCTAGAAATCAGAAAAGGCAGAGAAACAGATTGTTCCCTAGATCTTCCAGAAGGAACACAGCTCTGTGGACACCTTGATTTCAGCCTGTAAGATCCACTGTAAAATAAGAAATTTGTCGTGTTTACCCTACTAAGTTTGTGGTAATTTTTACAGCAGCAATAGGAAACTGATACGTTCTACAAGAAGAAAGAAGGAGGAACTCATTTTTATTTTTTTCCCCTAACTAAGAAGTCAACTTGTTTGTCTAGTCCTAAGGTCAAAGAGTATTCAAAACTAGTATGTTTTATCGACAATGCCTGCTTTTCTCCTACTGCCTTAATGTAGGCCCTTACCCCTGTATGTCTGCCTTAAAACAGCAGACCCAAAGTGTGCCTGGTGCATACCTAATCTTCCCCAAACCAGTCTCCACTGCTGCATGCAGAGATACAAATCCAATTCCGTAACTCCCTTCTTTAAAATCTTTGATATCTCCCTCATAGCTTTCAGAATGAAATACACATAGCTTAGCTTAATACATAAGCCCCCTCCTAAAAATCCTCTCTAGCTTCTTCCACTCCCCTCCTCTCCAGCATCCTGGCCTCTTCCCACACTCTAAACACACACAGAGAGGCACACGTGCATACACACGCAAACACCAAGCAATGTGCACAGGCACAGTTACATGCATACACTGTTCTGTGTATGTGTATTAACTCTAACATCAAACTAACTACAGAGTTATTTCCCTTTCTTGGATTTATTTTGTTATCTAGCTAACTTCTAATTCTTCAAAATTAGGAGAGGGTCACTTTCTCCAAAAGACTTTCTTCCCTGATGCCTCATAATGACTATATAATGTTAAGCTCCATTTTTTTTCTGTTTTATTGAACTCTTTACATCATTAATATAAGACTTATCAATCAGAGCTACAACAATGTGTAATGTGTTTCTCTTTCATTGGACAATTAACTGTCGGATAGCCATGACTGAGTCTTTTTAAATTTTCAGTTTTTTATTGAGCATCTCACATAGTCTTAATATTCTAGGTGGACAATATGAATAATGAATGTGTTGAACAAATGACTAAATGTGGTCATAATGATGGGGACGGTGCTGCTCTTCAAGAGTAGTAATATTCTTGATTTTTTTTTCAGTAGCAGGAATGGTCACATCCATCCTTGATCTCTCCCTTAAGCCTCCTTGTCATAAAAAAACCACTTTTCAAAACAATATTCCAGGGAAAAATTTAGACAATGGTCATTCTCCCAATATATTGTGCCTATAAACTAACTACATCACCTTAACATGGGAATTCTTCGCTTTGGCAGTATAAATGTCAATCATTCATTGATTTATCGGAAAGTAGCATACAACTCTTAGAGCCCATCAACATATATATAAGTTCAAATGTATTACTGAAAATGTAAATGATTAGAAAATATGGAGCAAAGACAAATGGTCAGAACAGACTGATACTAATCTGGGAAACAATTTTAAAAAAGGTTGTCAGGGAAGTATCAAAAAATTCATTTGAGCTAGTTTTATGCAAAAAAGGAAGCCAGTATAATCATATGTTCTTAAGGTACAAGGGTACTGGAAAGTTATTAGTTACATCAATAAAGAATATAGAAGCAAAATGTATAAACATTGAATGAAATATTGGATCTAGCTAGACTGAAGTACCTGAGTGGAGAACCTGAAATAAATGGGCCAATTTCTTGCTTATCATTGTACATTAAACACTTAACTGTTTGGAGTTCAGTAACAATAAGTAATATGAGCTATATGTATCCCATGTGTTTTGTGACATTATTTTAACGTGGATGATGATTAAATTATTTTTCATTTTGCAATGAAAGATCAATGGGTCTCTTTCTTAACAGACATCCCCCCCCCCAAAAAAAAAAACCCAGCTCACTAATACCATGAAATATCTCCTTAGGGTATCACTCTCACATTCTTTATGTTAAAACAAAAAAAGAGAGAGAAAGAGAGAGAGAGATTCACTTTCTGGTTCACACAAATAGACTATGGAAAGTCATATAATCAAAATCTTACTTTTACTCTTAGGGGGAGGGTAATTGCAGCTTCTCTATTTGGAGGCAAGTAGATAATGTTGCCTTAATCAAAATGTGCATTTGCTCCATTTTAAATTTGTTGTGCTACAAAGGAGACTATGAAAATTCACTAAATATCTATATTGGGATCATTCCCCTCAACCTGCAAACATAGTGAAATGTCTCCCATGTGAACAAAAATCTATATTCAATCACCATTTTCCTCCAGCTGCCTACCACACTTATCTATTCCACAAAAAGGAAAAGTTTTTCGAAAAAATTTATTCTGCTTGACTCTTTTTATTTAACCTCTTTCTCACATTAAGTCACTTAATTCACGTTTCCTTCTTAGTCAATCCACTGTTCACTTATTAACTCTAATCCAAGTAAAATTATTTCCTTAATTTAAACAACACTTTTCCTAGGCTTCTAGAACATTTCATCCTTGTTTTCTTTCAACTGTACTGGCAACTCTTTCTGAATCTCCTTTGCTAACTCTTTCTCCTCTTTCCAACCCCGAAATCTTGGAATATCCCAGGGTTCTGTCTTTGGCTCTCTTTTCCTTATGTGCACTCGTATTTTATATGGTCTTATCTTGTCTTATGGATTTAAAGTCTATCTATACTCTAATTCTGGCTTCTTACTGAGTTGCATATTCATACTTGTATCACCAACTATCTGCAATTCTACTTGGATGATAATAATAAATACTTATAATGTGCTGGAAGTGATTCTTAGATTTTTATATGAATTAATTAATTTAACGCTCACAACAATATTAGGAGATAAGCCTTATAATTGTAATCCTATTTAGTAGAAGATGTAAATGAGACACAAAAAATGTTGTTTTTTAACCAACTAGTAAGTAGCAGAGCAGCCACACTCTAGATCCCCAATCTTGACCATTTCTCAAAATACCACTATATTTTAAGCCATCAGCATCTCTTTCCTGCACAATACTTTGCCTCACTCATAACTTATCTATCTATTCCACTTTTGCTCCTTCCCCACCCTTCATGTTCTACTTGCCTCCAGAATACCCTTAAAAAACATCAAATGAAATGAATCAGAATATGTTACTCCTCTTCTCAAAACCTTTATTGCTCATTAGACATTTTTATAGCCTACAAGGCACTACTTAATCTAGATGCTGCTTACCTTTCTAACTTCCTTTTGTTCCAGCTATATGGACCTTCTTGATGTTCCTCAAACATGCTTTGCATGGTTAGCATTAACTTTCTTTTCACTTGCTGATTCCTTTAAATGGAAATTTGCTCCCCCAGATATTAATAAGATTAGTTCATGTCTGGGGAGGGGCAATTTGTTGTAGCCTTAAACTCCCTAGAAAAAATATAGTTGGTCAAAGTTATTTAATTCATTGATTCATTCATTCATTCATTCAACGAAGAATATTAAATGCCTACTTATGCCAGGAATTATAAAAGTTATGAAGGACTACAAAGATAAAGTAGGCACACTTCTTCTCTCAAGGACTATACTTTCTATTATAAACATTTATTTACAACTCACCTTTATATTCCTAACATATTTCCTTATAAGTGATATTTTTTTCTTAATAAATAACGCTGAGGCATTTATTTTGTACCTTTTTGGCCAATTTAGGGAAAAAATATAACAGGATCCAAGCATATACCAGAAAACAATTTTAAATTTCAGATATCCAAATGGCACCCATTAAAATAGAAAGAATGTCATTTCGTGCCCATAGGATGATGAATATTGTTCTATTTATAGCTAATAATCAAGACTACAGGTAGAAAAGGTATAAGAGGAAATAATAGAAGAATCTTTCTAAAAGGACCACAAAGAAGAGTATAGTATTTTCTGTATTGCAATATATATATTTTTAATTTAATAACTTCACTCCATTCCCTAACACACATACAAGTTTGTGGCTGTAATTTTTGTGTTTTAGGAACATTTTTCTTTTTTCTTTTTCTCACAGAAGACAGTGGTAAAAAATGACTAATAGAATAGAAATGAATAATAGAATACAGAAAGCTATATAATTCACATGATAATTTATAGTCTTTTACATTTAGCCTGTGAATTTATTAAGCATGATCTTTCTTGCAACAGCAAAGAACAAATCCTAAATTGGAACCCTCCCCAGTTTTTTCAAAGCCCTTGAGTTCAGCAATCCTTTCTCACCATATGTATATATGAAATGGTTGATGTTAAATTTCGGATTATTTGTAGTAAAGAATGATTGGGAATGGGAAGCAAAAACCAGAGATGAGGTGTGAAAGAATCCTTTTTATTTGCAGACATTTAGATACCTAAAACACTGTTCTCCTGGACACATTTAGACACTCTCAGAGTTCTCCAGGGGATACAACCCATAGCTCAAGAAATATTGATGTGATTAACATGTGGTCTGTAAGGTCAAGAGCAGTAGCAGAGGCAGCAGCAACAGTTACAACAAGCATTTATTGACTTTTACTGTGCTAGACATTGTATTACAGTCTGAGGATATATAAAGTAAATATGGTATATGGTCAATGACACTCCAATGTAGCCATAGATAGATTGCACAGTTTATTAGGATATTTATAACAGTGAGGATACATCATTTGTAGTTTTATTCTAAGTATATACAGATTAGTTGATGCCATAGAAAAAGGATGTAAAGCTTTTGTTGCTATAAAGAGAGTGGGACTCAAAGAAAGGAAAACTGTTTTCTTCATTTGGAAATAAATTCTATATATTATTAGCTGCAATCATAATAATGTTTTACTCTTCTGTGTGTTAGGTTCCATAATGTCCATCAATTCAACCAGTGTAGGAGTTGACTGAGATGTATGATTGACCTTAATCAAGACTGAAGGATCTGTTTAGCTGGGCCCATCCAAATTTGCCAACCTGAAGAATCACTAAGTTTTAGAGAGGTTTATTGTGCAACAAAAGCTAACTGACAAAGTAGAGATCAAAAGGCATTTATGAGTCTTTCATATTCAGATGATAGAGGCAAGAGTACCATTGAGATATCAGAGAGAGAAGAGTATAAATGCACAAGAACAAAATCGTGGGATATACCCGTATCTGAAAAAGTGAAAGAAAAAAAAAAGGAAATGTGGCAAAATAGGAAAAAGAGTGAGCAGCATCTTTTGAAAACATTCTGCTTTATTTATTCTGATAGATTTACAAAATTTATTTACTTTTCTTCTTGTAAGCTTACCACATCCCTTCCCTACTCTCAATCCATTTACTCTGGGTCCATAGGATTGCAAGCATGCCTGTCCAGTTGAGTATCACATTCCCCTGGACATTGTGATTGATTGAAGAATTATCAATTGGCCCAATTGTAGCCAATGGGACATACACAGAGAGGTACTCTCTCCTGCTTTTGCATCGTACTTGAACCTAATGAAGAGCAGGCCTAGTGTTGCTGGCAGCAACCTTGTTCCTCTATGAAACCTGAGAATGAAGACAACATGGAAGAGAGCAGAGCCAAGAAATGTAAGGAATAACGGGGTTCAGAGACAATGTTTAAGCTCCTGCAGCAGATGATGTGTCAAGCCAGTACTTCCCTTGGATTTGTCAGTTTGATGAGATAATAAACTCCCCTTTACTTAAGCCATTTGAGTGGGGTTTTTTTTTTTTCTGTTTTTGCAGCAAAAAGAATCCTAATATATTAAGAAAAATTAAAAAAATTTTTTTAAGCTTTTTCTATAATTTTGTACAAATTAACGTACTTAGAGACCATTTGGACCATTGTTTCCTGCATCTCTGGAAAATACCTATTAAATTTTAATCAGGTTTTTTTTTTTTTTTTTTTTTTTTTTTTGTCGTTTTTTCGTGACCGGCACTCAGCCAGTGAGTGCACTGGTCAGTCCTATATAGGATCCGAACCCGCGGCGGGAGCGTCGCCCCGCTCCCAGCGCAGCACTCTACCGAGTGCGCCACGGGCTCGGCCCTTTAATCAGGTTTTTAAAGTAGTTTTTACAACCATTATCAGTGGTGACAACAATAACTATAATCACCATCTTTATGCACTAGGTACTCTGATATTCACTTTATGTATATGGATATATACATTGCATTTAATCTTTAAAATTGACCTGCAACTTAGCTATTACTGTATTCATTTTAAAGATGAGGAAAAAGCGATATAGACAGTTATGGCCTGGTTTCCTATTTATAAATCAAACCTAGCAACTCACTTTTCTGTATGTAATCTAACTGAGAAACAAATGTAAGAATTTACGAAATCATATTTCTCATTTCTTTTTTTTTTCTTGGTGACTGGCTGTTACTAGAGTTCAAACCCTTGAACTTGGTGTTATAACAATGTGCTCTAACCAACTGAGCTAACCTGCCAGTCCAGGAAATCATATTTTAAATAGAAGTCATATTTAGACCTCAATGATGAAAACATAGAAAACATATTGTAAAATTGAAATATCATAGTAGTATTTTATATATAAGAAAGGATTTTGAATTTAAGGGTTGAAAAATAAAAATATCATGTACTCAAAATCAGTCCAATTAATTGAGGTTATAGGTGCTCATATGATGAAACTGTACATTGTTACCAAACTGTCAGATTACGTGAAAATATGAATAGGATTCGCACACTCCCATGAAGTTACATTTTTGTCAACAAAACATGTATTTACTGAATCAGATAACCATTTAAATGTAAGCTGTCTCATTTTGTCCCTGTTGAAAGCAACTAAGATGCTTTGATAATTGAAAAATCTAGGATGGTGATTATATATTTCTTTCCATATCTTCATTGACCAACCATGGTTTCCCACAGAACATTCATTTAACATATCCTTCAGGAGTATAACATTTATACTGAAAGCATTTCTTGACTGATAGACCATTTAGAAATAGATCGGAGTGTTCAAAGTATGGCCTTTGCAGAATATTACAAATATTGTACTAAATCAACTAATAAACAAATACCTGTATAACTATAGACTCAATTGCTAGGAAACTGTATCCTTGGATAACTAAAGCATGTCATAATTACTATTTTATGACAGCCAAAACAATTTCTTAAGCATTCTTATTTCCTATCCTTCTCCTTATTGCTTTTTCAATGTTGTTCTCCTTTCTCCATTCCACAGACAAAAAAATTTAAAACCTAAGCCTGTTGTTATTTTTATTAGCTATCTTTTTCAAAAAACACATTTTGGGAATTTAAGAAACTGTATATAATTGGGGGAGGATGTGACTCTAAGATGTATAATTTTATTTGTATGAGAAAGTTATCAATAATATCCAAGTAACACAACTTGAGCAAAATGTGAATCACTTTACATCTTTTCTCCAGATGCATCTGAAGCATTCTTAGAGTACAGAGGTTGTGTTTCATTTTATTTTATTTTTCTGTTCCTTATGTTAATAAACGATAGATCATTTTCTGGTTTCGAAGATGCAGTTCTTTGTTTAAAAAATTTCTTTTGCGAATCGACACATTGCAGACTTTTGATTTGAAAGTCGATAATTCTGCCATCCCAGCAAAGGTCCACCAGGTCCCCTCTCTGGGTGTGTGTGTGCTCTTGTGCAGCTGGTTTGGTTGTGATGAACAAGCAGAGGCCTGTGCCCCTCTTGAGCCTTTCAGTAGCGGCCATCAGCCTATTGCTGATGGACGTTAACCTACTGCTGGACTCAGGTTAATGCTTGTTCAGAGCCATAGAGCCCGGCTGTTGCCTAAGAGCCTGCCTGTCTGGAGCCATAGAGCCCGGCTATTGCCTCGAGGCCTCAGAGCCTTGTTTGCTGTTATCTTCCATCCCTCCCCCTTGTGTGCACTATGGGTGTGGGATACTTTGCAACTTGCCATAGATAATAGGGCAATTTTCTGTTTACTGGAACAACCCGCCCTGTGGTTTTCTCAGTAAACCATCTGCTGCTCACTTCCTTATCTGCTGATTCCCTCCTGCTGGCTATATAAGCTGTGGCCTTCTGACTAATAAGCGAGACTTGATCAGAATACTGTCTTGTCTCTATTTCTCGTGTCTCTTGTCCCATCCAATTCCCACTCCCCCCTCCAGGGTCCGCGTTGAATATCCTGCGGGTCGGGGCAAATGCTTTCAGGAAAAAAAAAAACCAAAAAAACTTTCGTATTTACAAAATGCAGTGTTATGTATCACTTTTCCTAAGGCAGGGTCTGGTCTTCAGTTTATCTCATCTAACAGTAGTCACCCTTATCTTTGATTTCACTTTCTACAGTTTGTTACCCGTGATCAACTGTGGTTGGAAAATATTAAATAAAAAATTCCATAAACAAACAATTCATAAGTTCTTGAGGGTACTGTCCCGTTCTCTCCCTCCAGGGACATGAATCATCCCTTTGTCCAGAATATCCATGCTGTCTACGCTACTTGCCGTTAGTCACTTAGGAGTCATCTCAATTATCAGATAGTGGGCTGTTGCAGTATCACAGTGCTTGTGTGCAAGTGACCCTTATTTTACTTAATAAAGCCCCAAAGTGCAAGAGTAGTGATGCTGGCATATTGTTATAATTGTTCTATTTTATTATTAGTTATTGTTGTTAATCTATCTCTATGCCTAATTTATAAATTAAACTTTATCATAGGTATGTATGTATAGGAAAAAACATAGTATGTATAGGGTTCAGTACTATCCATAATTCCAGGCACGTACTGGGGATGTTGGAAGGTATCCCCTAAGGATAAGGGAGAACTACTGTATTAGCATGTATTTCTATATATGGCTGTTAAAAGAAACCAAGTCACAAACTTTTTATCCATAATAGAAATATTTTTTGGTCATGAAGAGCCAACCCAAATGTGACTTACAGTCAGGAGACTGCCCTTTGAAAAAAGACATTGCCAGTTTTCTAGGCTGTTTCACAAAACAGGCACATTATTTGCGAGTATGTGTACTCCAAGGAATTTAAGGCTTCAGTCCCCAGCACCCACCTTAAAAGATAATTGCAAAATAAAGCATAGAGGAATGTGAATTCTTAAACTCGTCTAATAGAACAGCTTCCTCAAACCTTGTCCTTTAAACTGTAGATACAAACAGTATAGAGTTCATATTTAAGGCAAGTAAGGATATTTGAAATTGGATCAAGAGTAAGGCAGGCAAAAATAATACTCTTTTTGCTTCCCAGCTGGCAAAAGTTGAAGGGAAGAAAGCCACAACCATCTAATGATAGAGAAAGAAAAGGGAGAAGCCAAATCATTCAAAAAGAATTGCCATATGGCTAGAGCTGAGAACAAAAGCGGGTGGGACTTATGCATTTAGTTATGCAGGAGCCATCAGTAATTGCCATCACTACATCTGAGATCTGTAGACTCCATTCCAAACTCTTCCTCTTTTGAGTTTATTCTTTCAAGAAGTACTTTTTATTGTCCGGGAACAGAGTTAATGAGTCAAAAAAGTTATTTATGTAGAAACAATTGAAGTTGGCATCACATACTTTTAGATTATAATTTGCAGCCCAGGGTACTACATTTTTAACAGCTGCAGTTTATCATTTTTGAATCGATCTGGACTCTTAAAGTAACACAAGTGTTCTAGGAACCCAAAATCTAATTCACTTTGACAAAATGCCCAAACTTAAGCAAATTCAAATATCATCGATAGCTCTATAATGAAATAAATTAAATTTTAAAATGAATTAAATTGATCTTTTGTGAATAAGTCACTTGGGATTTGAAATCCAAACCTTATAAATTCAGAAATAGAGATATTTTGAATATAGTTGATCTGATGCAGTGTCTTATTTTATACATAGCTATATACAAGGATACTTCAAAAAGTTAGAAGACAGATTCATGTTATCTTTTAATTCTATTTTTCCACAAAATTTACTACCCTCCTATGTGTGTCGAAGGCTGTTTATCCTTCAAGGTGAAATAATAGTCATGCAAGAAAATAACTTTATAATTTAATAAAATACATAAATGTGGATAAAAAGCCTTCTCATGTTCTTTAAAAACTTCTTTTAAAATATATTTATTTTTACTTATTTACTGAAACAACTCATTACATATATTTGTGGGGTACAAAGTTTACTATCAATACTTGTGTGCAATATGTGATAATCAAATCAGGATAATTAGCATATTCATTACTATAATCATTCTTTGTGTCCATCAACCAATTTCTCTCTAACCTCCTTCCCCCACTTCCTTTTCCACCTCTAGTAACCACAGTTCTGTTCTCTCCTAATGAAAGTTCAACAATTACTGTGATTGATTGATTGATTGATTGATTTCTCTCTCTCTTGCTCTCTCTTTTTTAACTCCTACGTATGAGTATTCTCTTTCTGTGTCTGGCTTATTTCATTTAACATAATTTTCTCCAAACCCATCCGTGTTGCATGTTGCTCCATATGGCAGGATTTCATTCTTTTTTATGGCTGAGTAGTATTCCATCGTGTATATATACCACATTTTCCTTATTGTCATTCATCAATGGACATTTAGGTTGGTTCCAACTCTTGACTATTTTAAATAGAGCTGTGAAAAATATGGGAGTGCAAGTATCCCTTTGACATGATGATTTCCATTTTGGGGGGTATAAGGCCAGTAGTGGTATTGCTGGATCATATGGTAGTTTTATCTGTAGCTGTTTGAGAAACCTTCGTACCATTTTCCATAGTGGCCATTCCAAATTATAGTCCCACCAACAGTGTAGAAGAGTTCCCCTTTCTCTGCATCCTTGCCAGCATTTGTTATTCTCTTTCTTTTTGATAATAGACAGGCTAACTGGAGTGAGATGATATTTTTATTTTTTTAATGAATGGTGCTATACACACACACACACACACACAAACATACATATATATATATATACACACACATACATATATAAGCAGAAAGTGAGACAAATTTTGTTCCTTACAAAGTTGATTAAAAATTAAAAACATGAAGAAAACATTAGTTTCAGTTTCCTGGGAAAGCTCCCAAACAAAATAAATACTTTATTTGTGAAGCCTGAAGTTGGACAGTCTCATGAGGCTCCTGTCATCTGTAACAATCAGAATAATTTTGACACATTTTTCTTAAAAGCAATATTGCCCAAGGAGGAAGAATACACATTTTATAATGTTATGGATGAAAATAAAATGATTGCCGAGTGATAATATTACTGACAATGGTCACAAGAGTAGCTAACATTTATTGAGTACTTATCATGTGCCAGGTACTTTTCTAAGTGTACTTCATGAAAAAACTCATTTAGCCCTCCAAAAGATCCTGTAAGATGGGCACTATTATTATGGTAATCTTACATATGAGGACATCGAAGCATAGAGAAGTTAAATAACTCTGCCAAGATGATATTGCTAATGTGTCAAAAACCTGGAACCCAAAGCCCATGCTCTTAAGCACTAATAATACTGCCTTCTCTATGGTAGTATAATCAATTTTTCATTAAGCAAGCTAGGATAGGTATGCTCACAGTCTTAGCACAGCTTGAGTTTATAGTAAAATAAGCATGTGTGCCATTTATTATTATGTATTTAGTTTTTTTATTTTTCTAAGTCTTACTTCAATTCAATATAATTACCACTCAGTTTTAGAAAACAAAGAAGAAAATTAAAAGAGGGTAGATTTGCAGTGCCGGGCAACAATTTCCAATTTTCTTGAAGACAGTATATAGACAAGATCGTTGTATTCTCATGAAATGCATATGCTTGGAATTTTTAAAAACCTTCCTGTCTTTTGGGGGAAGAATATAAACCAACAAAAACAAAGCCAAGTCTAGTGGACAAAGTATGTTTTCCTTATTGGAATGCTCACAGAAGCAGATTTTCACCCCCCAAAATGAGAACCCTTTGGAAAATCCTCCAAAAAGCCATTGAACTTCTGCCAACAAATATCCCCTAACACTCTGGAATAAACAAGAGCATCTGGCGCTACTCCGTGTGAGCTGTCACCTTTACTCTGCCTGTTCATAGACTTTCTGGAAAATAAAGTAATGCTTCCATCTGGTCACAGCAGCAAAGGAAGCAGAAAGCACTGAAGTGCTTCCACTGAAAATCTGAGATTAAATTCTGCAAGACTTTTTAATCTGAGGGACAAAAAAAATACAGCATTTCATTCTTCTCATAATGAACAGTCCCCAGTATAATGCCTAGGCATGGAGTACTGGGGGAATTAGAGAGGGTTACTAACAGTTTGCTCACTTTTACTTTGGTTCAGTTTATACAAGTGCACAAATATTTAACCATTTGTGTTTTTTTGTTAGCAATAACAAGAAGAAGTTTAAAAGGTTCTGAGGACATTTAGGCAAATAGAAGGTTTATTAGCTCTATTTGGGCTACTGAAGCATTAGAATTTATTTTCTAACAAAATTTAGAATTTCTTTTAAAAACAAAAAGCAGGCAAATAAATAAATAAAATAAAAAGAGAGAAAGGTATAAAAGAAGGTTGGTTTATACCAGATAATAAAATTTGTTTAACCTTAAAATCAGATGCTATTTTCAAGGGGGTGGGAGGTAATAAGAAGAATATTTAAGATTTGAGATCACTAGATGTAGCTTCTGGGGATGGCATCTTGAGAGGGTTATTTTATCCGAGAAAATAAATTACCCGTCTGGGGTTAGGTGCCTGCTGACACAGAAGTCTATCCATGTTCCTGAGAACAATAGCCATATGTTACTAGCTGCTTTTTTCTTTTCCATTACCACCCACTTCCTTTAGTCCATGCATTCTTAACTTTAGGTCTTGGGTCCCCTGAAATTTTGTGAAAAGTTGCATGTATACGTGTGTGTGTGTGTGCGTGTGTGTTTTCATTTTTCTGAGGGAAGTGTCTAAAGCATTGTGAGATGGCAAAAGTTTTAAAAATACTACTTTAAACTCTTTCCAATCACTTTCCTCCTTGACATGAAATAGAGAATTTCTACTTTTTGCACCACACCTAGAAAAAAAATCTCTGTGGCCTCTAATAAAGGCTTGATAAAGAATAAAATGATGATGCTGATAGTAAGGAGGACGGCAATGTTACCATCATGAACTTAATGAACTCATCAAGTGTATTTGCTTCATCTAATTTTGAAGAGGTGTGTGTGTGTGTGTGTGTCTGTGAAGGCAGTAGATTTTAGCTAAATTTTTATAATAAATTTAATTTTTAAAAGGCGATAAGCCTAAAGGAAACAAGCTGAGATGGCCTGAAAAACTTTTGCATCATTTTCTCTGTATGTTCACCAAGGCATGGACGTAGCCCTGGAAAAATAGAAATAGGGAACTATTCTTTTTCTACTTAATATCTAAGAGTTATTCCTATTGGTGTTTTCAATCTCTCCTATGTCAAAAAAACTAAGAAAATAATATACTAGGCAAGGAATCAGGGGATCTGTTTTATTTCACTGCAAGCATTGTCACTAACTGGACATATAATCAAGGACACATCACTTAGCCTTTCTCTAGTTGTCACCTAACTTTGAAAAGGATACATTATTTTTTAGTTTTTTTCTAGTTATCTCATTTTATGATTTAATAACAACATTCATATATCTTAATCATTGTATTTTAGCTTTCAAAATCCTCTACATTTATTTGTGCATTTGATACTTATAACCACGTTTCTAAAATGAGCAGGAGAGTTATAAGTATTTTCATGAGGTAGACAGATACATAGACATGATATTAAAAGGAATTTTGCCAGCATCACCAAATTAGGAAGCTGACTTTCCTTTTTGCTTCAGAGCTCATTTTCTTACATCCTCTTAACTCTGACTTTCTGATCCCTTGATTATTATAATAAGTAAAAGTTACACATATACTACTTGCTTGCAGTTATATATAAGGGGTTTGCAAAAAGTTTATGAAACTATTCATTACCTTTTTTATTGTCATTGTTCCTTTTGTTAATTCATTTTTTATTTTAATAGACACGTTGTAATTATACATAGTTATGGTGTACAATCTTATGTTTTGATACATGTATATGTTGTATAATAATTGGTATAGGGTAGTTAATATATATCAATCACCTCATATATTTATCATTTCTTTGTTAGAAGAACATTAAAAAGCCTCTCCCCTAGCTACTACATATTACACAAAACTTAATTGTTGTCACCCTACTGGGCAATAGAACATCAGAATTTATTCCTTCTATCTAATTGAACTTTGTACCCATTGGCCAACCTCTCCCTGTTTTCTCTTCCCTTCTTCCCTTTCCAGTCTCTGGTTACCACTGTTCTACTCTTTGCATGTATAATATCAAATTTTTTTTTTTTAGATTCTATAGTTCAGTGAGGTCATATGGTATTTGTCTTTCTGTGCCTGGCTTACTTCACTTAAATAATTTCCTCCAAGTCCATCAATCTTGATGCAAATGACAGGGCTTCTTTTTTTTTTCTTTTGCTGTATATTACTCCATTGTGTGTGTGTGGGGGGGTGTGCGCGCGTGTGTGTGTATATACACTTTAAAAAATCCATTTATCTGTTTCTTATTGGATGTTTCAGTTTATTCCATATCTTGACCGTTGTAAATTGTGCTGCAATAAACATGGGTGTGAAGATATCTCTTCAATATACTGACCTCATTTCCTTTGGGCATATACCCAGTAGTGGGATTGCTGGATCAAATGGTAGTTCTATTTTTAATTTTTTTTTCTTTTTTGTGACCGGTAAGGGGATCGCAACCCTTGGCTTGGTGTCGTCTGCACCGCGCTCAGCCAGTGAGCACATTGGCCATCCCTATATAGGATCCGAACCTGCGGTGGGAGCACCGCTGCGCTCCCAGCACTGCACTCTTCCGAGTGAGCCACGGGGTCGGCCCTATTTTTAATTTTTTGAGGAACCTTCCTACTGTTTTCTGTCATGGCTGTACTAGTTTACACTCCTACCAGCAGTATGCAAGTGTTCCCTTTTCTCCACATCCTTGCCAATGCTTGTTTTCTTTTGTCTTTTTGATAATAGCCATTCTATCTAGAGTTAGGTAGTATCTCATTGTTGTTTTCATTTGTATTTTCTGATGGTTATTGATGTTGGGCATTTTTTCATATGCCTATGGCCATTTCTATACCATATTTTGAGAAGTGTCTATTAAGATCCTTTGCCAATTTCTCTCTTGGGTTATTTGTTTTTATGCTCCTTATATATTCTTGATATTAACTCCTTGTCAGAAGTATAGTTTGTAAATATTTTCTCCCATGTTGTAAGTTGTCTTTTCACTCTGTTAACAGTTACCTTTGCTACGCAAAAGTTTTTTAGTTTGATGTATCCCAGTTGTCTATTTTGGCTTTTATTGCTTGGTCTTTTAAGGTCTTTCAAGGTCTTTCTTTCTTTTATTGAAACATAATTGATTGTACAGATCTGTGTGGTACAGCTTTGAATATCAATACCTGCATGCAATATGAGATACTCAGATAAGGATAAAATTAATATGTTAAACATTACACAAAGTAATTCTTTTTCTTGGTCCTTTACTATGTTGTGCATGATTTCCCCTATGTTTTCTTCTAGTTGTTTCATAGTTTCAGGTTTTACTTTTAAATCTTCAATCCTTTTTGAGTTGACTTTTGTATGTGGTGAGAGGTAGAAGTCTAGTCTCATTCTTCTACATGTGGATATCCAGTTTTTCCAGCACCATTTATTGAAGAAACTGTCTTTTCCCCAATACATACCTTTTGTCAAAGATCTGTTAATTGTAGGTGTGAAAACTTATTTCTGGCCTCTCTATTCTGTTCCATTGGCTAATGTGCGTGTGTTTATGCCAGTACCATGCAGTTTTGGTTACTATAGCTTTGGAGTATAATTTGAACTCAGTGTGATGCCTCCAGCTTTGTTTGATTTTCTGAGGATTGCTTTGGCTATTCAGGTTTTTGCTGTTGTTCTTGTTCCATATGAATTTTAGGATTTTTTTTCTATTACTGTGAAGAATGTCATCAGTATTTTGATAGCAATTGCAATAAATCTGTCAATTGCTGTGGAAAGAATGGCCATTTTAACAATATTAATGATTTCAATCCATGAACATGGGATATCTTTCCATTTATTTGTGTCTTCTTCAATTTTTTTCTTCAAAGTTTTATAGTTTTCATTGTAGAGATCTTTCACCTTCATGGTTAAGTTTATTCTAAGTATCTTTTAAAAAATACTTATTGTTAAAAAATTGTTTTCTCAATTTCTTTTTCAGACAGTATTAGTATATAGAAATGCTACTGACTTGTATGTTGATTTTGTTATATATTTATTGTGACATAGTTGATTGTACATATCTGTGGGGTACAGAGTTGAATATCAATTCTCATGGGCAATATCTGATGCTCAAATCAGAATAATTATTATATTCAGTAATATGCACTGTCACCACTATGCATCCCCCTTTACCACTTCTTCCGCACTCTCACTTCTAGTAACCTGAATTCTCCTTTTGAAAGTTCAATGTATTATTGTGATTGTTTTATCTTTCTTTCTTTCATTTATATGTTTATCATTTTAGCTCTCACTTATGAGTGAGAACATCCCCTATCTATCTTTCTGTGCCTGGCTTTTTTCACTTAATATGATTTTCTCTAAGTTCATCCATATTGTTTTGAATGGCAATATTTCATTCTTTTTTTTCTGGCAGAGTAATATTCTATTGTGCATATATACCACATTACAGAGATTCCTTTAAAAATTTCAAATTGCTATTTGATCCAGCAATTCCACTGCTGGGTATATACCCAAAGGAATAGAAAACAACATGTTGAAGAGATACCTACACTCCCATGTTTATCACAGCTCTATTTACAATAGCTGAGAATTGGAACCAAACTAAATATCCATCATCAGACGATTGGATAAGGAAAATGCATGTTGATTTTGTATCCTGCATCTTTACTTAATTTGTTTATTAGTTCTAACAGTTTTTGGTGGAGTCTTTAGGGTTCTCTGCATATAAGATCATGTCATCTTCAACCAGGGACAGTTTGACTTCCTCCTTTCCGAATTTTTAAAGATTTTTCCCTCTCCTCCTTTCTGATATGGATACACTTTATTTCTTTCTCTTATCTTATTGCTCTTACTAGAACTTCCCATACTATGTTTAGTGGAAGTGGTGAAAGTGGGCATCCTTGTCTTATTCCTGATCTAAGAGGGTCAGGTTTTACCCATTCAGTATGATGTTAGCTGTGGGTTTGTCATCAATGGCCTTTATTGTATTGAGGTGCATACTTTTATGTACCTGGTTTCTTAAGAGTAGTTACCATGAAGGAATGTTGAATTTTGTTAAATGCTTTTTCTGCATCAATTGAAATGATCATGAGGTTTTTGTTTTTCTTTTTGTTAATATGGTGTATCACATTTATTAATTTGCATATGTTAAACCATCCTTGCATCCCTGGGATAGATCCTACTTGATCATAGTGAATGATCTTATTAATGTGCTGTTGGATTTGTTTGCTAGTATATTGTTGAGAATTTTTACATCTATGTTTATCAGGGGTATTGGTTGATAATTTTCTTATTGTGCTGTGTCCTTGTCCAGTCTTGAAATCAGAGTAATGCTGGCCTTATAAAAATAAGTTGGGAAGTTTTCTCTGTCCTCAATTTTCTGAAATAATCTGAAGAGAATTGGTACTAGTTCTTCTTTAAATGTTTTGTAGAATTCAGCAGTAAAACCTGGGCTTTTCTTTAATTGAAGACTTTATATTACTGATTCAATTTCCTCTCTTGTTATTGGTCTGCTCAGAAATTTTTCTATTTTTAATCTTAGTAAATTGTATTCACCCAGGAATTTGTCCATTTCTTTTATGTTATCAAATTTGTTGGTATATAGATTTTCATAATAGTCTTTTATGATCCTTTATACTTCTGTGGCTTCGGTGGCAATGCATCCATCTTCATTTCCGATTTTATTTATTTGAGTCTTCTCTCTTTTTTCTTTATTAATCTGGCTAAGTTTATCAATTTTGTTTATTTTTTCAAAAATCCAACTCCTCATTCCATCAATCTTTTTACCTGTATCTTTTTGGTTTCTGTTTCATTCATTTCTGCTCTCAACCCTATTATTTCTTTCTTTTTGCCTATTTTGACTTTGCTTTGCTGTTTTTCTAGTTCCTTTAGGTGCAAAGTTAGGTTGTTTATTAGAAATCTTTCTTCTTTTGATATTGGCATTTATTGCTATAACTTTCCTCTTAGAACTGTTTTTGCCATGTCCCATAGCTTTATTGAATTGATTCTTGTGTCATTATATAATGACTTTCTTTGTCTTTTTTTTTTTTTTTACAGATTTTAATTTAAATTCAATTTTATTTCATATATGTATGGCTACTCCCTCTTGCTTTTGGTTTCTGTTTGCATTAAATATCATTTTCCAGACCTTCACCTTAAGTCTATGTCCATCTTGAAGTGTTAAGTGAGTCTCTCCTAGGCAGCACATCGTTGGGTCTTGTTTTTTTATTTATTCAGCCACACTATATCTTTTAAGTGGAGAATTTAATCAATTTACATTTAAGTTTACTGCTGATATGTGGAAACTTATTTCTACCATTTTCTGAATTATTTTTTGGTTGTTTTGTAGCTCCTTAGTTTCTTTCTTTTTCTCTTGTTATTTACCTCAGCAGATTTGTGGTTTTCTTTGGTGCTAAGCTTTGTTGTCTTTCTCTTTCTCATTTGTGTATCTGCTGTAATTTCTTTTTTTGTGTGGTTACCTTGGGGATAATGTAGAGTCTTGTTTTTATAATAAGCTATTTCAAGCTGATAGTTACTTAACTTTGGTCACATGAAAACACTAGACTTTTTCCTCCCACACTTCACAATTTGTATACTTTTTTTGGCTTTAATTTATGTTTGCATCTACTGTATATACTTTAGCCACTAGTTTTATCTATTGTTACCATTATCTCACTGGGGTATTCTGAGTTTAAATTATGAATTAACCTCTGAGTTTGAATTATGAATTTGCAATGTCTGATGAGTTTTGTATTTTTATTATATTTTCATGATAGCAATTATTGTCTTTTCATTTCCAAATGTAGCACTCCCTTAAGCATTTTTTGTAAGGCTGGTCTAATAATAGTGAATTCTCTCAGCTTTTGCTTGTCTGGGAAGGTCTTTGTCTCTTCTGCATTTCTGAAGGACAGCTTTGCTAGATAAAGCGGCCTTGGCTGACAGTTTTTTTTCTTTCAGCACTGTGAATATATCATCCCATTCTCGCCTGGCTTGCAAGTTTTCTATTGAGAAATTTTATGTTAGTCTAATTCTATTATATGTGACTTGATGCTTTTCTCTTGAAGCTTTTAGAATTCTCTCTTTGTCTTTGACTTTTAACAATGTGATTATGATGTGCCTTGGAGAAGATCTTTTTGGGTTCTAACTGGGGACCTTTGAGCTTCCTGAATCTGAATGTCATCTCTCTCACAATATGTAGGAAATTTTTCTCTATTATTTCATTAAATAGGGTATCTGTACTTTTGTCCATCTCTTCTCCTTCTGAAACACCTATTATTCTAACAGTTCTTTGCTTAATGATGTCCCATAAGTGTCATAGGCTTTCCTCATTCTTTTAAATTTTTATTTCTTTTTTTCCCCTCTGACTGGGCTACTTCAAAAGTTCTGTATTAAAGTTCAAGATTCTCTATTCTGCTTGATTTTGTCTGTTGTTGAAGCTCTCAGCTATGCTTTTTATTTCATTTCTCAGTTCCAAAGTTTCTGTTTGGGTCTTTTTTATGTCATCTATCTCTCTGTTAAATTTCTCTTTCAGATCATGAATTGTTTTCCTGATTTAATTGAATTGTTTGTGTTCTCTTCTATCTTGTTGAGTTTCCTAAAATTGTTATTTGAATTTCTTTTGTAAGAATTTTTTAACTGTTCTTTTATTCAGAATCTGTTACTGGAGACTTATTGTGTTTCTTTGGAGGCATCATGTTTCCTTGCATTTTCATGTTTCTTATGTAACTACATTGATATCTGTACAACTAATTGAGCAGTTGCTTTCCCCAGTTTTTTTGGAATGGATTACATAGAAATGACTTTTTCCTGTAGGTGCATCTTAGTGTGTCTCATACTACTTTTAATTATCTTTTTCCACAATTTTTTTGAAGTACATGTGTGTATGTCTACAAGCTTATTTGTTCACTATGCTTTCTTGAATCTCAAATATTTATTTTACAATCATTTTTCTTATTCATAAAGTATGTCTTTTAGTACTCATTAAGGGAAGGTGTAGCTGTTGTAAACAATCAGTTTTTGTTTCTCTCAAATGTCTTTATTTCATCTTTGCTCTTGTTGAAATCTCAATTGCAGATATTAGTGAATTGTTTACTCATTGTTTTATACAACCCAGATTATGGTTTAGAGCAATTCTATCAACCCAGAAAACTGACTTATGCACTCTTTGAGTCTTCCAAATGCAGCCTCTGTTTTGTCTTCTACCACTGTATTTTTGACAGTTTTTAAAATGTGTAAAGACATAATTATATAGTAAGTACACTTTGTCTTTGATTTTGCTGTGGGTTGGTCCGTACTATGATAGTGTTAAGAGAGTAGAAAGTCCTGTTATGGCAATTGAAAAAAGTGATTCGATTGTGATGGCCATGCCTTATTAAATGGATTAATCCATTGATGGTTTAAATGGTGGTCATGGGTGGTTCTGAGGGCTTTAAAGGGAGACAGAGCGAGAAGTTAGCTCTCCCTCTGCTCCAACATTCTGCCATAGTTATTTTTGTTTCCTATATATGATCTTATCAGGTCACCTAAATCTAAGTATAAGTATTTGTATACTGATTTTCAATCAGGGAAGCTTATTTTCCTGTGTGTTTGGTGACCTTTGATTATAAGTTCATATTTGGAAACTTCTATGGGAACCCTGGGAGCCAAATTTGGGGATGCTTTCCCTAGAGAAGATTTATGTTTGTTCTCACCAGTATCCAAGGACCTCCCTAAACTGAGACCACATCAGCTCATTTATAATCTTTAGCTTTATAGGAGAATGTCAAGGTCAGTCCTGTAAACTGCTGCTGCAATTTGCATCAGTTTCCACACAACTGTGCATTTGAGGCATGCTTACAAGTTGCTGCTATCTGCTCAAGTTTTTTGTCATTGCATCTGGAGTGAGAGATTTAGAAATCTCCCTTTCTTAACTTTTTTTGAACCTAGCAATGCCTTAAAGGGTCTATTTTATATACGATTGAGTTGATTTGCTGTGGGAGATGCCTGAGACTATATTATATCACCTCATAATATTGGAATGTGAAATCTAGGACTCTCTATAAATACCCCCCAAATGCTGGATGAGTTCATCTTGTCTCATATACCTAGAACTTTGTGAGTGAAGTCAAACTTGGGTATCTGATAACAGCCAATGGATATGAGTGAATGGGTAAAAATGTGCATATCCAAACTCTGTTTAATTGTATGTATTTTTTAAAAAATTACATAGTCATCTGATCTATGTAGTGTTCTGTGGAAGTTTACAAAAAAAAAAGCTTTGAGAAATTTAGTTTCTTACCTACATATGGCCTTTCATGCAGTCTAGTGTGTGGGAATCATCAGTTTTCAAGGCAGATAGGTTCAGGAAGGGAGTTAACTTATAAGAGTGAAGTATGGCTTTGTAGAATTTGAAGGATTAAGATTGAATTGTTATCTTTCACAAAATGAAGCAAGAATTTTAAATAGTGGGTGTGTATGTTGCAAAAAACACTATCTTACCACCTGAACAAGGCTTGGCACTAGGGTAATAAGCTTAGTTTATGGGTACTGTTACAGAGGTAGGCTCTTTTTTAAAGGTATATTTGGTATTTACCATATAATAAATGTTGTATTGTTTCTGCATATTAGTTTCTCCACTAAACTTTGGAAAGGCAATTTAACATATAGTAAAAATATTTCATTTATTTTTAAGAAAGTATCTTAACTAAAAGTTGTAAAACGGGTTTTCCTCAACTATTTTGATAGTATCGATACATTGACTTGAGGACCTGTACTCATTCTAGGAAAACATGATAGAGCCAAACCCTGTTCAAACTTAAATTTTTAAATGTTTAACATTTTATTTTGAAATAATTTTTAATTTACAGAAAATTTGCAAGAGTGTTACTGAGAAAGCCCATATACTCTTTGTATAGAGTTACAAGTTTTGAACATTTTGCCACATTTGGTTTTTACTCTTTCTGTGTGTGTTTTTATTTTATATATTGTATATAAAATATGCATTTAAATGTTTACCTATTTAATGTATATATCTACTTTTCTAACTACTTGAAAGTTTTTTCCTGTATATCATGGCTCTTTACCCTAATGCTTCAGTGTGTATTTCCTAAGAAAAAAGATATTCTCTTTACATATAAACAGTATAGTTACCAAATCTGGAAAAATTTTTACAGTAACATGACATTTTTATCTAAACTACCATCATATTCCAATTTGTCTATTGACTCACATATATTGTTTATAGTGTACATAGACCTACTATCTCATGTTGCATTTCTCTTTAGTTTCCTTTAGTTGTGGAAGAGATTCTCAGTCTTTGTTTTTTACGATTGGAGTTTTGAAGAATACAGGCCGGTTATTTAATATCTCTTAATTTTGAGTTGTGTGATATTTCCTCATGATTAGATTCAGGATATACATCCTCAATTGAAATACTACATAAGTGACAATGTGTTCTTTTCAGGGTGTCATTTCCCAAAAGCACTGTGTATGCACTTCATTGGTGATATTGTTTCATCTCATTATATTATCAAGATATAATTTGCACACATTAACACTAATACCTGGTTAGAGTTCATTTGATTAGTTATTACAAATATATGTACACATGTAATCACATCAGAATCAAAGTGTAGAACATTTCCATCACCTCAAAGAGTTTCTTTATGGCTTCCATGTGAACTTTTCCTCTTTCCTATGGCCTTAGGCAACTACAGATCTGCCTTCAGTCAATATAAATTAGAGATGCCTATTTTAGAATTTTTCAAAAATAGAATCATATATTATGTAATGTTTTGTTTCTGGGTTTCTTAACATAGCATAATGGCATTAAGATTCACCTGTCTTGTTGTATTATCAGTAATTCACTCATTTTTTAATGCTGACTAATGTTATGTTATAAAAAATTTAAAAATTGCTTATTCTTTCACCTGTTAATGAATATTTAGCTTATTTCCAGATTAGAGATATTATAAATAAAGCTTGTATAAACAGCATGTGCATATCTTTGTGTGGCTATATATTTCCTTTTATTTTGGATGTATACCTACAAATGCAATGTCTGAATAATATGATAGTCATATATTTAACTTTTTAAGAATTTGCCAAGCTGTTTCCAAAGTATTTGTAAAATGTTATACTACCAGAATCAATGGAAGAAAGTTCCATTAACTGCATAACCATGCCAATATTTTGCATTATTAACATTATTATTTTAATTTGGCCATTCTAATTGATGTGTTTTAGTATTTTATTGTGGTTTTAATTAATATGTCTTTGATGGCTAATGATGTTGAGCATCTTTTTGTGTACTTACTGGCCATTCATATATCAACTTTTCTGAAGTATCTGATCAAATGTTTTGCTCATCTTTCAATTGGGCTGTGTGTTTTCCTATTATTGAATTTTAGGAGTATCTGATGTATTCTGAATACAAATACTTTATCTAGGTATATAATTTGAAATATATTCATCCAATTTTTGTCTTGTCTTTTCATTTTCTTAAAAGATTATTTTGAAAAGCACAAGTTTTTAATTTTAAAGAAGTGAAATTAATTTTACTTTTTGTCTGCTTTGGTTCTCATTGGTGTTTTATTAAAAATCTTTTCCTACCCTAAGATCATGAATATTTTCTCATTTTTTTTCATGCAAGTGTTTTATGCTGAAAATATACCGCAGAAATTTGTCTATTCATTTATTAATATCACATTATTTTAATTACAGAGTTTGTGTTATACATTTTAACACCTGGTAGGGTTGATTCCCTCTTAGAGTTCTTTGTTTGCATTTTCCTATCTATTCCTGCTTGTTACTTTTTCCATACAAAAATGGAAATATCAAATTGTCCGGTCCTGTTGATATTTTTCTTGGAATTGCATTAAATTTATAAATTAACTTAGGGAGAACTGACATTGTGATGATACTGAGATGTTCGAGAATAAGGGAGGTCTTTCCATTTGTACAAGTCTACTTTTGTGTCTTTCAGGAGTATTTTATTACTTTTTATGTGTAGATTTTGAACATTTCCTATTAAGTTTATTCCTAAGTATTTTATATTTTTTCATTTGTTTGTTTTTCCTCATTTGAATAGGGTTTTTTCATCTTTATATCTTCTAACTTATCATTAAGTATACGTGTGCTATTGATTTTTGCATGTTAATTTTAACTTCTGTTTTTGCTGAATACTTTACTGTTTTAATTAATATTTTCATTGATTCTGTAATGTTTTCCAGGTATACTATCATGTCATCTGCAGATAGAGATAGTTTCATTTCTTTATTTTTAATTCTTATATCTACTACTTTTTCCTCTTTTTTAATTGCATTGGCTGACATACTTAACTTTTTCTTGACCACAGAAGGAATGCCTCTAGTGTTTCTTATTACATGTGATGGGTTATACAATTTATCTGCAAAGAAATAATCTACCCATTCTTATTTTCCCAAAGTTTTTAATAAAAATGGCTTTTGAATTTTGCCATAGGCTTTTTCAACATCTGTGAAGATAATCATATAATTGTTTTCCTTATGGTGAATTTATATTAATAGATTTTTAAAATATTGACTCATTCATGCATTAGCAGTATAAACCCAAATTCATGGTTTATTATTTTCTTTCTGTGGTTTTGTAGTCTATTTGATAAGATTTAATTTAGAATGTTTGTACCAATATTCACAAATGATGTTAGCTTGTAGCTTTCTTTTTTGTTCTATTTTTTATTGAAATTAACTATCAGTGTTACATTTGCCTCACAAAAATAATTTTGAAGTTTTTCCTTCTTTGTATCTGTGTACATTGTTGAATGGCTAAATTAAGCTGATTAACATATGATTTAACCTCACATGCTTATCATTTTTGTGTGTGATGAGAACACTTAACAATCTACTGTCTTAGTGATTTTCGAGAACACATTATTTCTCCTATCTAACTGAAATTTTACATCCTTTTACTGACACCTTCCCAGCCCCCCTCTCCTCAGTTCCTGGTAACCAGTATTCTACTTTCTGCCTCTATGAGTTCAATTTTTTTTTAGATTTCACGTATAAGTAAGATCATGCAATATTTCTCTTTGTGTGCCTGGCTTATTTCACTTAGCGTGCTTTCCTTCAGGTTCTTCCATGTTATTCCATCTGTATACATACCACTTTTTTTTTTTTAACTCATTCATACAAATAGCCAACAGATATGTGAAAAAAGGCTGAACATCTTTCATTTTTAATTCTCTGAGATATTTATATATTTGGGAATATCTACCAAGTCCTAGTCCTGAATTATGATATTTAGCAATTAAAGTCTGACATTCTCTTTCTGAGCGTGTTTGTCTGTCCATTGTCTAAGTCTTCTACTCCCCTCTCCTCTTTCTTATGGAGTAGCTGGGTCTCATCTTCTCTGAACCCATAGTCTTGTCATAGCAGTCATAGCTGTGTTGGAATTTGGGGTTTATTTTCTACTTACTAGTAATTTGAAGCTCTTGGTATTATCTAGTTCTCAGTAATGATGAAGGGTCAGATATGGTTTTAGTTGCATTTCTTGTCAATCCATGATTATTTATTTTGTCAGATGTGGAGAGATTCAAGTTCAGATAGCCATCATCCTCCAGACATTGATAAAAGTTTTTAAATAATTCCAGACATTCAAAGGGAGAATACTTTAAATAATCATAAGAAATTTATTATGTAATCACTACAACCTATTTAATATATTGTTTAAAGTTCCCTATTCATGATAAACATAATGAAAATGTGGGAAACCTGAAGTGAATCTTTTGAATTTACCCTCTGAAAGTATTATTCTACATTCTGTATTTTTTACTCATATTCATGTGTCACATTTTTGGATTTTGATTGTCACATTCATAAGTTCTAAAATAAGTTACCTAAGTCCATAGTCTTTCATCACTGTATTTAGACATTTCAGGAAAAAAAGAAACTGTTGTTTTCATTTTAAATTTTTAATGGAAGGCCCTGAATATTTATTCTGACACCTATATATTTAAGACCTGATCATGCATTCTGCAAACCAATTAAAGTATGAATAATTATTTTTTTGGATTTTGGATGTAACCTTCAGCAATAAAATTATAATATTTGTTATCTTCTTTCTTTTGAAGAAATTATAGTTTTTATAAACATATTTTTATTAATATTCAACTGAATTTCTAACCTCATGTTATATATAACATTGCTGATCTTTGATGGATTAAAAACTATCTCAAATTATTTACCTCCTCTATCAAGACATGGGATATGTTTCCCTATCCTTTGAATCTGAGCTGAGTTGAATTTTGATCAATACAATGAGACAAAGTGAAGTTATGTGGCTGCTGGGCAAAACCCCAAGGAACCTTGCAGTTTTTACTTTTTCTCTCTAGGATCCTGCTATTCTCATGTGAAGAGTCATTCTATCTGTTTTCAGTCATCCCTGCTGATGCCTGGACACAAGAATGAGGCTATTCAGGGCCACCAGCTCTCAGCTTTCTTTCTCCTCACTGCAACTGTATGGTGACCCAAGAGAGTTCTGCATAAGAGCCACACATCTGAGCCCAGCCTGAAGTGAGGAACCATGTGCAAATAAATGGCTTTAACCACTAAGTTTTGGCATGATTCATTATGCAGAAATAGAAATCTGATCAGGGATAGGCTTTGATAAGAAAATAACCATTATTTTGGTTTTCATTTAGAAGTGGGTGTTTTAGTAATGCTCTAAAAAATATCTGAAAAAGACCAATGGGAAATTTGTGTGTGCCAGGAAAAATAATGCTGTGGTTGAAGATGATTTTTACATTATTTTGATGTTTTGAAAATGTCTATGAATACTATTCACAAAGCAAATTAAAAATATTCAGTTTAAAATCAGAATAGTTGTCTTTTTTGGATTAAAAAAATAAATAAAATTTTATAAAGCAAGTACATTCTTCTGATATATTTGGTTCCTCTAAACCTTGTTATAGATGAAGCTATGAGTATTTTAATTTGGGTATTGCATTTGATTTGCTTGTGTAAATTGGGAATAAGTTCAACAACTGAATTGGTATCAAAAAATAAAAATTTCTGTTATTCCAAGTGAGAATATTAAACATTAAAGATAAGAAAGTTACAATAATTCTATCAAAAAGATCTATACAGATTTACCCTGTCGATGTACAGGTAGTTGTTCCACTATTGGTAGCCCACATACCAAGTTAAGTGTTTTAATTCCTTTAATTTCAGAAAATAGCAAATTGATGGGACGGTCAGACTTTAAATATTATAGCACCAAGTTACAGTGTATAGCCTTGTTCATATGCATTTCCTCTATTAAAATTTTTTTAAAAAGGAAAAACAGAGAGCAGCAGAGAAGATGCACTCATTTTTACTTCTCATTGCAGTGTTAAGAGGAAGACCACTCAATTGCTGCTTATCTTCCTTCCTACAGAGTCATGTCATGTGACCTGAGATTCAGTCTGTCATTGCCCTGTTTTCTCCTCATGGAAGGCCAAGAAGAACTTGATAAAAAGATCTTCAAATGCTCTTCTACTTCATACAAATGAAGTTCACTGGGTTGTAAAATGTGCTGCAATGCTGAGGGTATGGGGTGTTGGTTACTGAGGCAGCACGAATCCAATGATAGGAAGACCACCTCTGAAGAGTTGTTGCTTAGTGTTCAAGGACAATTTCAGCAGAGGGACAAGGGTGATATCTTCCTTTTCTAATTGAACAAGACAGATAATTGATCATCAGAGTTGTTAGAGATGTTGCTACAATGAAAATGCATATCTATATCTGGAAGGGAAGTTTATGTTCAATAGCAATGCTTAAGGGAACAGTATATTATATCCACACTGATTTTTACATACGTATGTATAACCAAAGTGATATCTTAATGTTTTCAATTTCATCATAACAAACATTTTGGTGAGTCTCCTTGAAGTTATGATCATTCTGGTTCACACTCGATGCTGTATTATCTACAAAGCAAACCTAGATACAGATCATGCAATTTGCATATGTACAGAAGCTCTTTCTTAAATCGACTTTGCTCACTTTATTTCACTTCTTTCCTCATAACTCAGGACCATGCACACAACAAAGCTTTGCCTCTCTTTCATCAACTCTCTGCTTGCCTGATGTCCAGATGCTTCACGTTCCACTTCAGGTAATATGAAATATTACTGCTGAACTTTATGTAATTTTATTTGAAGTATTTGTCTTATTTTCCCTACACATGTATTCTTTATCACTTTTAGATAATGCAATGGGAGTATATTGTATCCCTCATTGAGGAAAGCAAGATTCAAAGGATATGAATACACAGTGATTAACATATTTTTCTCTTGTATAGCCATATCTTGGTTATTGCTGTAAGCTATCATTTCCTAAAAAATCATCAAAACAACTTGTTGATAAACAAGGTAAAGTAACTAATTTGTAGATAAATTATTGCTTGCCAAATTAAGGGAGATCATTTCATTAATAGAATCCTAATAATATCTGAAGGTGGGAAGAGAACAAAGATGAAATATTTATGAGGATTTTGGGGTCTGGCTTAAAGTAGTTCATTCACTGTGAAGGTTTGTTTGGAAATGGTCATAATTCATGACATCATTATATAGGATTTTGGACACATAGTGAAGCCAGAGTTCTAAGCAAGTCTTAAAAGGCAAATAGTTATTTGATGAACCTACTTGAACCAGCTATTATACTGAGTCCTTTCGTGAGGGCTGGTTGAGTAGTCTAGTGCTCAGATAAGTGAATTTTCCAAAAGGTCTTGAAACAACTAGTAAATTTATTTGCATTTGCATTTTCCTAGACAAGAGAATCCTAAAATGGAGTCAAGTTGTTGTAGGTAGTTGGCTGAGTGATTGCAGCTAATTTTTTTTTCTTACTTTCAGAGGTCAGGAAAAATCAATTTCCAAACTTTACAGAGAAAAGTTGGAAACAGTTAAGAGCCAGTGTAATAGTTATTATATAAAGTTTATTCCCTCTGAAATTTTTGGACAAGCCCAGGAACAGACTTAAATTTACCTTAGTATAATAATAATAATAATAATCACAATATCAAGAGTGAAGGAAGGGAAAGAAGTCATTAAGCTCTGAAACCTCTTCAAAGGCCTATACCATTTGTTCACTGAGCACTCAAGGTTATATAGCATTATTCATTACCCACTCTTCAGACATGGAAAATATAATAAAACGTTTTCTGAGAAGGCAGCTTGTTCCAAGGTAAGACTGAATTTAATAACTAACATTGTTCTTGGCCCAAATGTCAAAAGCTTTCTGTTCCTCTTTACTGTAATTGAACTAGTTCTGAGGCACATAGAAAGGATTTAGAAGAGACTTTGGAAACAAACAATCACACACTTGTTGGAATAAAATTTAACTTACAAAAAAAGAAAACTTTTTGAGAATCATGACTCATTACAGGGAAGCATGATACATGATATGAATTCACTCACTATACATGATATGAATTCAATGAAAATAGAATTCATTTCAACACAGCTTCTTTCCTAGAAGACAAGTGTTAATTGCAATATAGTTGTATGAAATGATTAACCCTAAGTATAACATAGTAGAAAGTTTACATGGTTCCACTTATGCTATTAAGGCCCTTCAAAGGACATATTTAAGAAATAATAGAATGTCTATAGTCTGCTAAAATAATGTGTTTTTGTAGGGGTAAAGAATAGAAATGTCAAATAGGTTGTAGGCAGCTTATAAGGTAACTGCAAAGATCTTGCACTCCTTGTATTCATATACTTGTGTAATCCTGGCTTTTTGATGGTGAGCTTGTTTTAGTGATTCATTTTCAACAGATAGGCTACAATAAAGTGATGAGATGTCACTTCCAAGATTAGGTTATGGAAAGACAGTGGATTCCATTTTGAGCTCTCTCTTCTCTTGGTCTTAGGTGAACCCAGCTGCCATGTTTCAAAGAGCACTATGGAGACCTATATGGCACAGAACTGATGTCTCTAGCCAATAGTCAGTGCAAACCTGCCAACAACCATTTGAGCTAGCTGAGCACCAGATTCATTCTCAGTTGAGTGTTGAGATAAAGACATCCCAGCCAACACCTTGACTGTATCCTTCCGAGAGACCCTGAAACAGAGACACCAAACTAAGCCATGTCCAGATTCCAGACTAACAGAAAATATGAGAAAATAAAAGTTAATTTTTTAAGATATCAGGGTTTTGGAAAAATTTGTATCACAGCAATAGGTAACTAATACATAAGTATTTGATTAAGTTTTTGCTATGTAGTATTTGTTGTGAATCCTCTTTCCCATTTCCCACCACCCCAAAATTTTAAGTAAAACATCCATCTGTCATTAATTAATTGATGGGGAGAGTGTGATGATTAACTAACTCCTCCAGATGACTGAGATTTTCAAGGGAGGCTAATTGTATCTGGGACGTACATTTCTAACTGGTTGTTATAAATCCCAAAGAGATCTTTTTAGGGACACAAAGAATGACACGATATGTAGCAATATCTTTTTTGAAGCAGCTGGCAAGTAAGATGTGGTCTTATCTTGGATAAATCTACATCTGATCTTTAAATTATTAAATTTTAATTTTTCAATATACAATGTAGTTGATTTTCATGTCCCTTTACCAAAAGAGGAATTGATCTTCAAAATTCTAAACCTTAATCAATGTTTTATAGAAGAGCAATCACATTCATTAATTAAAATAAGTCACCAGGACAGCAGTAATTTTTTCTTTCTCTTTAAAACTTGTAAGCAATAGTCCTAGAATGTAACAAACCAAGGGGAAATATGACCAGTATCTTGCATTTTGAAAATATACTTTGCATTTTCAAAATTCTAATATGACAATCCTGAATTGTTACATTATGTAAAAAAAATTAAAAGTATATATATGCCGAGGAACAGAGAAAGATTTGCTATCTGAAATTTATAAACCAAAAAAAAAAAAAAAAAAAAACAACTATGATTTTGTTAATAAACAATCCCACAGTAGAGAATCGTATGGGAGAAAAAGGTAAAAAGCCAGCCACCCACTCCCCAAGGCTAATCAGTGAACATGAAGACTGTATCCTGTATACATACTATTCCAGGAATAGTGACTGGCACAAAGAAGGCATTCAAAAAATATTTGTTAAATGAGTACAAAATATATTTGCTGGATTTTAAATGCAAATTTTAATTTGAATGTGAATATTACATGAAGCCTAACACCCATTGGATAAGTAATTTCTCACATTCCTAAGAGAGGTTCTGGATAGAGAAATGCTCCCCAGTTCATGTCTAGAGGATTTATGGTACAGAGCAAGAGAACCAACTACCTTTTATCAGGAAGGGCTGCACCATTGCCTCCCCCATCCCCTGGGGAGATGAGGGAGCTGCTTCTCCCCACCCCCCCACCCCCCCCCCCACCCCCCCCCCCCCCCCCCCCGCCCACACCACCAGCTCACCTTCTATACCTTCCAGCCTCCGCCTGCCTCCAGCCCGGTGGGCCTTCAGGGAAACCATAATGGAGACAAGCTTTCCACCAAAGGAGAAACAGGCTTAATGAGCCTCCTGGCTGAAAGCTTGCTAAGTTTCTGGCAATGGGTCCGGAGCTGAAGTTTGCAGAGTTCTTGGTACAGTTTGAACTGTTTACCCTGGAATTTAGGGATCCCCGTGGGGGGCCTCACATGACTCTTACCTGAAAAGTCTGAAGAAAAAAGGCTCATTGCTGTGATAGCAAGAAGAGAGCAAGAAGGTTGCTGTGAGAAAAGCCTGGGAGTCCAAACCAAGCCAGAGCCAGTTTTCTCACAGCATCATAGAAGAGAGCTGTGTTGGAGCCATCCTAAAGCACTCGCCTGTTATGATATCTGAGTACATTATGTTTGCCTTTGTTAGTTTAAGCTGTAAATTCAGGGCAGTTATTCTCCACCCTTTCTCCTGTCCCCTGATTGGTGCCAGGAAAGGGTGTTCTCACGCAGCTGGTGCAGACCTGGTGCACTGAAAGGAGCCTGGTGCTGCAGGGGTGTGCAGCGAAGGTAAAAAGTCAAGTCTAGGAGGCGACAGAGCAAGCAGCCAAGGAGGCCATGCAGAGGTCAGAAAAGTGCAAGAAGTGCCATGAGAAAGACTTGGGTTGTGGAAGGTGCAGCAGATGCTTCCAAACTCAGCGTTGGCCAGTGCTTTGCTGCTACACCCAGCTCCTGCGGCTCCTTCCTCCAAGCGGCCCGCTCCTGCTAGGTCTTGGTATCGTGTAGGTCTGCACACGCCCCAGCAGGTCTCATGCTCCAGCTCCACGATGGTGGCCCAATATGCCGGTTGTGCCACAGCCTGAGATTTGCTATGTCACCGCAGAGATGGTCTCCAAAGGAGAGTACTGGAGACCGCACCATTCTGTCAGGTGCAGGAAGTCAAGGAGGAGTCCTTGACTATAAATGTGGTTCTTTCCCAGGTGGATGACATGGGCCCTTCTCCTCTTGTTTTCTGAGAGATGTGTGGCAATCGGTGAAAAGACTGGGCTTGTCTGGGGATGATGACCACATTCAAGAGTTGCTGCCATTTGGGGCCCACCACCTGTCACGTACCCATGACCCTGAAGCTGACAGGACTATTAGTGATGAGGAACAGCTATTTCCCATGGGCCACCAGGTGGCTCAGAACTGTGATTGTTTCTTCGTCTCAGGATATAGTTCTCCATGTCTGGTGGGTTCCACTAGCACAGGAGGTCTTTCACTTGCACGAATCCACATCGCAGCTGTGGCTAGTACAATATCTTCAGACTGATAATTACCATAAGAAACAGCAAAAATGGGTTTTTATTGGTACAATTGACAGCATCTTTTTTTATAGTCAGTATACATTTATTGAATACCATTTATTTGTTATTGATTACATATTAAATCCAAATATTTAAAATATCCAGTAGGAGAAAAATGTATCATAATCAACTTTTTGTATTAACTAACTTTTTATTAATAAAGAACATTATTTTTATCAGAAGTACATTATTATTAGCCGTGAGGTTGTGTTTGCCACCAGATTCCTGCAGAGTGAAAGTATATTTTCTTTTTCCTTTTTTTTAAAAGGATATGTACATTTTTTTGTTCAATTAACAAATACAGAAACTGAATAACAGATGAATAACAAAATACTGTGTAGAAAGTACGGCTTCAAATTTTCACAAAAACTGGAGATGTAAAACCTATTAAAACTTAATTTACACATTTCATTTTATAATCCCTATGATTATTTAAAATAGCTCTCTAAAGTCTTCCAAAAGCATGCAAATATCAAATTAATTTCAACAAAGGAAAATGAATAAACTTTTCAAAAGCAAATTAATTTCTAAGCAAATCAACAAGTCCACTTAATAAAAATAAACCAAGAACAGAAATTAAATATCTAAGTTTAGCAACATAAATTGATGAAAAATCAATAAAACAGAATATAAACACAAAGGCACTTCGAAAAGTTTGTGGAAAAACAGAATTGAAAGATAATGCCAATCTTTCCATTAATGTTACTTGTTGTTGTTGTTTAAATTTTTCTTTTTTTTAAAAAAAAAGACTAAGATCATAGAAAATATGTTCTCAGACCACAAAAGCAGAAAGAAACTTAGAAAACTCACAAACATGAATTAAACAACACTCTCCTAAATAAACAATGGATAAAAACAAAAATCACAGAGAAATTAGAGGGTACTTTGAGTAAAAGATCAAAGCACGGCATATCAAAATTCTTAGGAGGGAGGGCTCATAAAGTTCTTAGAAGGAAAATTTTACTTGGAAACACCTATATTAAAAATAAGAAAAATCTCAATTTGGTAATGTAAACTTCTACCTTAAGAAAATAGATGTAGAGCAAACTAAACCAAAAGCAAATATAAGAAAGAAAGATTACAGCAGGGATATATGAAATAGGGAATTAAAAAACAATAGAGAAAATAAAAAAATCCAAAAGTTGATTCTTTAAAAAGATCAACAAAATTTGAAAACCTGTATCTAGACTGATCAAGAAAAGAGAGAGAAGACCAAAATTACCAACATCATGAAGTAGGGGCATTATTACATTGTCACTACGGCTTTTTGTGGTGGTAAGATTTAGTTTCTTTCTTTTTCTTGTCTGCATTTTTGTTCTACCAGTGGGTTTTGTTCTTTCCTGTGTGTTCGTTCCTGGTAGTGATTATTGTTTTTCAGATTCCAGATGCAGGACTTCCTTGAGGATTTCTTGTAGGGCTGGTTGCATATAATGAATAAAATTATGTCCACCCAAAACTCACCAAAGCTTGAATTGTGTCCCCCAGGTTTATGTATTAGAAACTTGGCCCCCACTGTGACTATTAAGAGGGTGGGAAATCCTATTATTGTAATTGAAGAGGTGATTAGCTTGTAGGACCCTGCAGTAGTGAATGGATTAAAAATGATGGTCAAGGGCATGGTTCTGAGGGCTTTAAAAGAAGAGAAAGGAGAGTCTGTCACTCTTTCTCTTGCTCTCTTTGCTCTCTCTCTGCTCTGCCATTTCACAATGTGATACTCTGAGTCACTGTTGCCACCACCAAGACCCTCACCAGATGCATTCCCTGGACTTCAACTTCCTAGCCTTTGGAACTGGAAGCAATAAATTTCGTTTTCTTTATACAATACCCAGTTCCATGTATTTTGTTCTAAGCAACAGAAATGGACTAATACAGTTCGAAAACTTTATCTAGACTGACCAAGAAAAAAGAGAGAAGACTGAAATTACTAAAATCAGAAATAAAGTAGGGGCATGATTGCATTACCATGACGGCTTTTTGTGATGGTAAGATTTAGTTTCTCTCTCTTTCTTGTTTGCATTTTTGTTCTACCAATGGGTTTTGTTCTTTCTTGTGTATTTGTGGTAATAATTATCATTTTTCAATTTCAGATGCAAGACTTCCTTCAGGATTTCTTGTAGGGCTGGTTGTGTGTTGGTGAACTCCCACAGTTTTTGTTTGTCTGGAAAATATACTATTTTATCCTCATTTCAGAAGGATAGCCTTGCTGAATATAGCATTCTTGTCTGGCAGTTTTTCTTTTAGTATTTTGAATTCATCATCCTATTTTTTTCTGGCCTGTAGAGTTTCTCTTGAGAAGTCTGCTGTTAGTCTGATAGGGGCTCCCTTATAGTTGACTTGACACTTTTCTCTTCTTTTAAGTTTCTTTCTTTGTTTTTGAGCTTTTCCAGTTTGACTATAATGTATCTTAGAGTGGATGTTTTTGGATTGAATCTATTTGGGGATCTTTGAGCCTCCTGGATCTGAAGGTCCAAGTCTCTCCCTAAATCTGGGAAATTTTCCATTATTATCTCATTGAATAGGTTTTTTCATGCCTTTTCCTTTTTGTCCCTTCTGGAACACCCATGATTTGAATATTTGTGCACTTAAGGTTGTCTGCTAGCTCTCTTAGATTTTCTTCATTCTTAAAATTTTTTCCTCCTTTTTCTTTTTTGTCTGCCTGGGTTATTTCTAAAAGACTATCTTTAGGATCATCAGAAATTATTCCTTCTGCTTGCTCTATCCTGCTGCTTAAGCTCTCTTTTTTGTTTGTTTTGTTACATTTATTTCATAGAGTGAATCTTTCAGTTCCATGAGTTCTGCTACATTCTTTTTTAAGGTATTAATCACTTTGTAAATTTCCTCCTTCACATCCTGGAATATTTTTTTCTCATTTCATTATGTTGTCTAACTGAGTCTTCTTGTATTTCAGTGAGTTTCTTTAAGATTGCTGCTCAGAATTCCTTCTCAATCATTTAAAGAGTTTTCTGCCCTATAGGGTCTGGTATTTGAGAATTACTGTAATCTTTTGGTGGTATCATATTTTCTTGGGTTTTCCTATTTCTATAATATCTTTACATTGATGTCTGCTCATCTGGTAGAGAGTTGCTTTTTCTATTACTCTGGAGTAGGCTTTGAGGAGAGAGACATCCTCTTTTCTTTATTTTTTTCCTCATCTCTGCTGGTGACTATCCTTATGTCTATGCAGTTGAGTGTCCAGCAGGCCACCTGCATGGGGCTGTGTCTGCTGCTGTGGCATTAAGCCTCTTTTTCAGCAGCCGTGGCTATGGTGGTGGCTGTAGTGGGCCACCGTGTAGAAGTGGTGCTTTTGGCATTCTCTTTTGCCTGTTTTTGGTCAGGGAGTACCGCCCTTGGCTCCTCACATAGGACCCCATATGTGTCCTCTTGCCTGCTTCCAGGCATAGGGGTCTGCAGCTCTTGGCTCCTTGCCTAGGAATCCAGGCATGTCCTCTTGTCTGTTTCCAGATGCAGGGGGGTGCAGCCTTCAGCTTCTTGCCTAGGACACTGGGCATGCTCTCTTGTCTGCTTCTGGGTGGAGGAGTTGACAGCATCTTTAATTAGCATGATGAATGTTTAAACGGACTTTCTTAGGTGAAACCAGAGATAACCAAGGTATACTGATTAGCTAAAATATTTTAGAAGCATCCTTAATAATCAAGGTATAATAATCAATGATTTATTGATTATAATCAATAAATAATCAATCATTTATTCTAAGGATGGCTCTCAAGACTTTAATCATAAACAGTTCTGTGTCCAGCTACTGTTTTAGGAAGATTTCTGGTTACCCGCTATAAGGTTAACAGAACCCTATTTCTTGATTGCTGTCTTGACTGCCATGAATAAGCCTTTCCAGCAAGGTGTTTTTTGGAACACTTAAAAGTTTGGAGAACTGGACAATCTTTAAGCTTCCAGAGAAACTTGTAAGAATTGTTTTGTGTAGCTTATTTCTGAATATTTGCTTAAGAAATGTCTCTGTGTAGCAGAATTTGTCTGAGACATATTTTCAATAAAACCTGGCAGCAAGGGTATAGCAGAGTAGATAGTTGTCAACTTTATTCAAAAGGCTCCCATTGTTTACTAAAAATAACTTAAATATTGTGTATGACTACATTGGCTTGGGTCAATTCATGACACTCGCTAGAATGATTTCCTGTCAGGGAGAGGCCATGCAGAAGAGAGAGGCTATATAGGATCTGGCAGAGTAGAGGCTAAAGTGGGGGTTAGAGAGGCCAACTAGTGAGTGTTTGCTAATGTCAGAGAACAGAGATATTCAAGACCCACAATGAGGAAGTCTTCCAAGAAGCCACAAAATCATTTTATGAGAAAAGGCCAGCATTTGGACATAGGCCAGCATTGGGAACACTTATATCAAAATACAGCCGAATCAGCCAGGAGGATTTTGTTAACTTCTTTTCATTTTATACCCATCCTGGGGGAGCAGAAGCAGCAGCTAGTTGTGGGGCAGAGGTGGAGAAAAAAATAGAAAAGGCAAATAATGCCTCCCTGAGCAGCTGAGCACTGATGAAGAAGAGCCACTTTTAATTTGGTGTGAGATGAAAGTTCTGATTTGGATCACACTGAATATTTTAATACTTAAAAATAAGACTATTTTAATACTGCAGTAGTGCAGTAGTATTAGCCAAAATAGTTTTTCATGATTGTACACTGTCAAGTTCAGCTGGTTAAATAAACCACATGTAGACACACACCAAGGGAATTGAATTATAAATGCTGTACTGTAAAGAGCTTTGTTCACCAAAAAATATTTTGGAGATTTTTTTAAATGTTGAAACATATAAGACTTACCTCTTCTTCCCAACAGCTCTATAGTATTCCATTGTACAAATGCATCATATTCTGCATACCATATTTTATTCAACTTAATTTTTCCAATGTTTTACTATTGCAAGCAATGCTACAATGAACTTTGTGTATTAATTCAACACAGTGTTAAGATCAATATAGGAAATATGAGAAAAGTTTTATTTCTTGTGAACTTGAGTTTGTCACTTGAGGTTCGTATCATCAGTGTATACATACTCATGCCATTATCCTGGAATGACTTATATAAACACGATGTCTCCAATTTCTCTCTCATTCTTTCTTGAAACCACTTGAAATCAGGTTTGCATCCAAACTACTGTACATAAAATGTTCATATCCTGATTTCTTCCACATTTCTAAATCTGACAGCCAGTCAGTTCCTCATCTTTCTTGCTTACCAGAAGCATTTGACATGGTTATCATTCTCTCTTTGAAATATTTTCTTCACTTGGATTCTAGGACACCACATTTGCCTGACTTTATTCATATATTTCTTGCCTTTTCTTATCAATCCCCTCTTTGTGTTTACTACCTCTCAGTGTTTTAATGCTCCAGGGCTCAGTACTTGGACTTCACTTTTTTATCTATATGTATTCACTTAGTGATCTCATCTTATCTCATAGTTTTAAATACCTTCTACATGTTGATGACCTCCAAATTTTTAACTCCAGCATAGACCTTTCCCTTTGAATCCAGACCTATATTTCATCTCATTATTCTACTTCCACTCAACATCCATTTGCATTTCTAATAGGCATCACAAATTCAATACTCCATAATCAAACTACTGACTTTTCTAGGCTCCTATCTGCTATCTCTTATTATAACACAATAGACGGAATAGTCTTGTGGACACTGTCAGATAATTTCTCTGCTCAAAATTTATCACTGGTTTTCCACCATAATCAGAGTAAAATCCAAAGTTCATGTTATGACCCGTAAAGCTACTTGATCCAGTCCCCCCTCTCTCCCTCCTTTCTCTGAACTCTCTGTCCTCATTTTCTACCACACCCAAGCCCGAATCACTCTGCTGCTGCCATAATTGTCTCTTCTCCTACAATAACACTGTCTACTCAACCTTTAAACTTATATGTCTTTCAATCTCCTCTAATTTCACACCCACAAGCATACATCACTGAAGTTGTCCCTTGAACATATGCCTGAACACATTAAGTTTTATATAAATGTTAACTATTATTTGCTATTATTATTTTTTTCTAGCTTCATGAGAAAAGGATTTTTGTCTGCTTTGGTCACTTGCATTTCACTATTTATTATAATGCCTGGTATGTTGACACAAATTTGTTGAACAAATTAAAATAATCTATTTACTTTTGTATATGCAATGTACAACATTAATTTGTGATAAATTAACACAAGTTGTTATGGCTTAGGGCAATGTTAATATCCTTTGTTTTCTTTTTTTGAGAATAATTTTAGTCTTGATTATAAATTGTGTGCTGTCGTGTGCCTGAAATAGTCTGGTCTGAAAAGTATTTATTGGATCTTGGCATTCCTAGTTGTTTGTATTAAAAAGATAAGTATTGCAAACAAATATAAGAAGAAGAAAAAGCAAAATGTGACAACTTGGGTCCTGTCCTGAAACAAAAAGAAATTTAACTTTGATGAAGAACAGATGGAAGAGAGCCTTGCAAAAGATATTTGTGGGATGAAACCTAATGAAAGATCTGTAACTGTTTTTACAGCAATTATTTTATACCAACAATCTAATGTACTTTTTTCAAGTTTATTCTATCTTGCTTATCAGCAAGATAATGGTAGCGTGCTAATGTTGTGTATTATCACTGACTGGCTTTTTTTGTTATGAATTACAGTAGTCCCTCCCCCTTTATCCATGCAGGATACATTCCAAGACCCCCAGTGAATCACTGAAACCTCAGGATAGTATCTAACCCTATATATTCTGTGTTTTTTCCTATACATGTATACATACCTATAATAAAGTTTAATTTATAAATTAGCACAGTAATAGATTAAAAACAATAACTAATAAGAAAATAGAGCAATCATAACAATATACTGTAATAAAAGTTATGTGAATGTGGTCTCTCTCTCTCAAAGTATTTTATTGGATATTCACCTTTCTTGTGATGAAGGGACAAAGCAGAAGTGTGTGAGATTTCACCATGCTACGCAGAATGGTGTGCAATTTATAATTTATGAATTATTTATTTCTGGAATTTTCCATTTAATATTTTTGGACTGCAGTTTGGTAACTGAAATTGCGGAAAGCCCACTGCCGATAAGGGAGGATTTCTGTATATTTGGATTAAGGATTTTCAATGTCAAGATCTTCCTGGCCTGTGTAGACCGTTCATACTACAAAAGAGGAGGGGTCAATATTATATCAAATGGTTGGCTTTGATAATCTACCTCTCACGCTTGGGAAATTTTCAGAACGCAAAGGGATGGTTGAGTTTAGACTGTTCTAATTCTTTTCCTGCCTCTTCATGTTTCCCAGAAAAAAAGAGTACACATTTCAAGAAAGCTTTTTTTTTTAATGCTTGTTCCTAAAGAATAACTTAAAAAACTATCAGAGTCTTAACTTGCACTATCCAATATGGTAGCCCATAGTCATATCTGACTACTTAAGTTTATATAATTTAAAAATAAAAAAATAAAAATTCAGTTATTCAGTTGTCCTAACCACACTCCAAGTGCTTAGTAGCCACATGTGGCTAATGACTACTACTGGACAACATAGATATAAAACACTTTCGTCATTGTAGAAAGTTCTACTGGACATTCGTGATCTAGACTATAATCACAGCATTCCCCATTTCTGAAGAGTATAAGAGTGTATTGTTGAAAAACACAGACTTGGGAGGCAGAGTTTGAATTCTTGAGTTTGAATTCCAGTTCCCCTACTTTACCAGCTTTGTGACTATGGACAAGGAACTTAATTTTCCTACCATTTAACTTCACTGTCTGTAGGATGGAGGCAGTAATAGTAATCAACTTCATAAGGTAGTTTTAAGGATTAAATGTATATTATACATAAATTGCTTAGAACTGTGCCTAGCACATAGGAAGAAGCACTTGTTTTCAAAATCAAAGTGAAATTCACATAGCAAATTCAGCCATTTTTAGGTGTACAATTCAGTGGCATTTGGTACATTCACATTGTTGTAAAACTACTGCCTCTTCCTAGTACCAAAACTTTTTCATCACCTGAAAATAAAGCCCCATATCCATGAATCAGTCACTTTCTACTCTACACTCCCTCCAGCCCATGGACACCAATCTACGTTCCATCTCTATGGATTTACCTATTCTGGGTATTTCATATAAATAGAATCATACAATATGTGACCATTTGTGTCTGGCTTCTTTTTCCTTAGCATCATGGTTTTGAGATTCGCTCATGTTGCAGCGTGTGTAAGTACTTCATTCCTCTTTTATGGCAGGGTAATCGTCCATCGTATGCGTGTATCACTTCTTGTTGTCCATTGATCCACCGATGGGCATTTGATTTATTCCCACCTCTTGGCTATTGTGAATAGTGCTTCTGTGAACATGTGTGTGCAAATATCTCTTTGAATTCCTGTTTTTAGTTCTTTGGGGTAAATACCTAGGAGTGAATTGCCGGATCATGTGGTAATTCCATGTTTAACTTCTTTGAAAATCACCCAATTGTTTTCCATGAAACACTTTTAAACTTATTTTCTCCTACCAGAATTTTTATACATATACATATATATATTTAATGCTCCTTTGTTGAAGGAAATCATAAGGGAATACTCTTTCCAAGATGAGGGTCTGCCCCGTTATTATACAACCTGGTTAATTACGGCCTTCTCCCAGTGATGAAAAATACCTGGGCCATCAGGCCACCTTTTCACATTCTCATGAAGGCTTTTCTCTTGCTCTTGAGAATCTCACTCATTTGTTTGGATGATTCACCAGTAAGATCCATCCCAGTATAAACGACTAGGAACAATGCTCACAGACTCTCAGATTTCTAAAAACTTCTATTTATTTACTTATTTTGTTTATTGGAACATAGTTGATTGTACATATTTGTGGGGTACAACAATGAATATCAAATACCTGTGTGCGATATGTGATGTTCAAATCAAGATAATTAGTATTTTCAGCATTTTATAATGTAATCAAATTTTGCAGTCCTTTACCCATTCTTCCCTTACTTCCCTCCCACTCTCCCTTTCTCACCTCTGGTAACCTCAGTTCTCTTCTCTTCTTTTGAAAGTTCAATGTATTATTGTGATTGTTATATCTTTCTTTCTTTATAATTATTATATTTTAGCTCCCACTTATAAGTGAGGACATGTGGTGTTTCTGTTCCTGTGCCTGGCTTACTTCACTTAATATAATTTTCTCTAAGTTCATCCATGTTGCTGCGAATGGTAGTATTTTATTCTTTTTTATGGCAGAGTAGTAATTCATTGTGTAAATATAACACATTTTCCATATCTAGTCATCCAACAATGGACATTGGATTGCTTGCAACTCTTGGCAATTGTAAATAGAGCTGCAATAAACATGGAAGTACAGGTATCCCTTTGACATGATGATTTCCATTCCTTTGGGTATGTATCTGGCAGTGCAATTGCTGGATTGTATGGCAGTTCTATTTGTAGTTGTTTAAGGAAACTCCAGAACACTTTCACAATGGCTGCACCAATTTACAGTCCCACCGACAGTATAGAAGTATTCCCCTTTCTCCACATCCTTGCCAGCATTTGTTGTTCTCTGTCTTTTTGATGATAGCCTAGCTGGAGTGAGATAATATCACAATGTAGTTTTGATTGACGTTTCCCTGATGCTGAGTGATGTTGAGCATTTTTTTCATGTGTCTGTTGGCCATTTGTATATCTAAAAACTTCTCAAAATATCCTACCATAGCTAGAATAAAATTTGGTTTTGATGACTGTTGCAAAGCCATTTCATCCAGAGCACTGACTTCATAAGATCACAGAGACCTAGGTTAAAAACCCAGTTCTGTATTTTACAGTTTGGCCTTAGACAATTTACTTAATCACAGTAAGCATCAATTTTCTCATATATAAAAAGGTGTAATACTTTAGAATTTTGTTGTTGCTGTTGCTGCAAGCAACAGAAAGTGACTCTATATAATTTTAAGCAGAAAATGATTTTTTTGTGTGTGGGGGGAGGGCTGGATATTGAGTTGTTTAGAGAATCAAATAAAAGGTTGGAGATTGAGGCTTATAAAAGGCAGAAACCAGGATTTGTCCAGGAGTCTGGTAAGTATGAGAATCATCGCAGGGTATTGCTGCTATTGAATTACTCCATTCAAGATTGAAAGTTCTTGGAGAGGGAGTTCAGGTGACTTAGCTGGGGTCACGTGCTCTTCTCTTAGTTCTGTGAAGACAAAGTCCTTTATTTAATAGCTACTTCAAGCCTGAACTTGCCCAGGAAAAGAAAAATCCTCAAAAAGCAAATTGAAGTGCTACACTTAACACAAATAGGAATGGTTTCTGGTCATTAATGGTAACTAAATAAGATTATACATTTAAAGCATTTAGAAGTATATATAGCATCACTACTACTACTGCTGCTACTACCATGACTACACTACTATTTACATTAGCTGGATAATTTAGAGATTAATAGAAAAAGGAAACAATCAACAGAGTGAAAAGACAACCTACTGAATGGGAGAGAGGATATAAAATTTAGAATATTCCTCTCCTATATGAATGATTTTAGGTTTCTTTATTGGTTGTAAAGGAAAGAAATTTGGGCATATACAAGGCAGGAAGTTTCTCTTAAAATACGTTGCTTCTTTCAAATGTTGCTTTTTTCTCTAGTAAATGACATGACTATTTTAACTTTGCCTTCTTCTCGCTAAAAAAAGTACATTTTTTCCTGCTTGGACATATGATATATTAACTTTAGTTTGTTCATTACAGACCCAACCACCTCTGAGGATCTGAGTACTGGAATTGGCAAAAGGTCTGTTGGGATTCCATCTGGAGCTGCTATGTAATGATTGATTAAGTTGTTGTTGGCCGCAAGGACAACAGTAATAACATAAATGGGAAATGTGTTGCCAAACTTACCTAAAAACAGTATCTAGTGATAAAGAATGGTACCCAGTGTGAAAAATCTGAGGGGTGCACCTTGACATTTTCATCCTCAATGACAGCATCACAGATTAAGTATTAGTTCATTTGGTGTTTATTGCTATCTCTAGGAAAGATATTTTGGATATTGTTGAAAGCAATCGCTTCTGCTTATGTTTACCCTTGTGTTAACTGCCCTGAAATCTATAAGTACTCCTTCCAGGACTGTTAAGGTTAGCGCCTGAGAAGGGTAAGGTCGTCTGAGGGTTTTAGGAAACCAATTAGATAATTTGTACTCTGACGGTATATCTTAAAATTTCATGTAATTGCCTCAAGAGAAATTTCTTGGGAATGATGAGCTCTGTGTCACCAAAGGCCCAGGCTGGAAAGCAGAAAATACTAGGTACTTGTAACAGAGTTCAATTTATACAGGGAATTGCTTGTGTATGATGTTTAAAGGTTAAAAGAGCAAAAAAGGATGCTGAGGTCATCTTAGTTTTACTAACTGCAGGAAGCAGCTATGGCTCCTGTGGTTGAAAGAACAAAAGGGAAGAGATGGAGTTACCAGAATCCTGGAGCTGAAAGGATGGGCCCCACATATCTGGGGTTGGAACGTCTGAGAAGGTCTACATGCAGCTATTGCTTATGTCAGAAGAAGCTGGAGGAAAATGGACAGGACTTGAAATAGAATTAGAGCTTTCCAGCTTCCTGTGAGTACCATCCGTTGGCAGAACCTAGCAGAAAGTCAGCCAGCAAGACAATCGACTGAATATATTTTGCAGACTGTAAATCCTAGCACCTCAGAAAAGCATATAGAACAGTGGGCTTGGGCTGAGGGACAACAGGTGTATAACTAGCACCAATTCTCAGCAATTTAATTTATGGGTATGGTTCTATTTTGTTGAACTGAGGCAATAGTGTATACAATTTTGTTTAAGACAACAAAATTTGTTACTACAATATTCCTAAATAATCATGATTTTCATTATTGGAAATTTAACTTACAATATATTTTACTTGTTTACTTTGAGGTAAAAGGCAAACATGTTTTAAGCCAACAGTTACACATGAGGAATAATTGGTACATGTGTTCCCAATGAAGTGAATCCATTTCTGTCTTTCAGAAATAATATGATTACACATAGCATTTATTGACATTCCATCGGGATCTGACTCTGTGGAAAGATATGAATTTCGAACTAAATTAAATGAGCCCAATTATTGGGGTCTATGACTTCAAGTTATTATAAAAATCAGAGTCACTGTAAAAACAAATGTGTATATATTTATTCTTTCTAGCTCCCAAGCCCAGCAACCACCCACCACACACCAAAGAGTGAACAGCATATATACCTTACTATCTATCAGGTATTCTCTATCTAACTACACACACACACACACACACACACACACACACACACACACACACACACACACACACACACACACACACACGTATATATTGGGCTGTTTTTCTGATGTTTGTTTATATCTGCTTTAAAAGTACTACAGTTTAAAACATTGTATTCATGCACTCTGAAGTAGGACTCAGTATGTGTGCTAGTGTAGACTTAATTACCTTTTTTCTAATAAATAAAAATTGTTTTATTTTTAAAACAAGCCTTCCTTCCTTCCTTCCTTCCTTCCTTCCTTCCTTCCTTCCTTCCTTCCTTCCTTCCTTCCTTCCTTCCTTCCTTCCTTCCTTCCTTCCTTCCTTCCTTCCTTCCTTCCTTCCTTCCTTCCTTCCTTCCTTCCTTCCTTCCTTCCTTCCTTCCTTCCTATTATTCCATGAGCTAGGACTTCTGCTACAATGTGGAATAAAACTGACGATCATGTATATCTTTTATTTTTCCTTACCTTCATGGAATATTGTTCAGTATTTCATAGTTAAGTCTGATGTTACCTGCAGGCTTTTTGTAAATTCTCAGATTGAAGAAATTTTTCTCTATTTCTAGTTTGCTGAGAGATTTTTTAATAAAAAGCTGTTGAATTTTGTTAATAGTTTCTACATCAAAATCAAAATTTTCCTTTATTATGTCAATGAGGTGAATTTAATTGATTGATTTTGTAATGCTAAACCAAGCTTATAGTACTGAAATAAACTCTACTTGATCATGACATATTATGCTTTTAATGAACCACTGAATTCTAATTATTAGTACTTTGATCAATATTTTTCTATCTATGCTCATATGTGATATCTGTAATTTTCTTCTCACGTAATATCCTTGTTTGGTCTTGGTATTAATATTCTACTGGTCACACAAAAATAGTTGAAAAATATTTTCCCTTTTTCTATGTTCTGAAAGAGTTTGTGACAACGTGGTATTATTATTTTTTTTTCCCCTTAAATGTTTGTTAGAATTCACTAGTGAATTCATCTGGGTCTAGATTTTTTGTTTGTTTGTTTGGGTGGGGCAGAGGGATTTTTTTTTTTAAATTATTGATTTAAATATAGAAATATATTTAATAGATGTGGCACTGTCTGAATACTTTTCTTTTCATACCAGTTTCAGTATGTTTATTTGTCAAGAAATTTGCACATTGCAAATGAGTTGTCAAATTTATTGTCATAAATTTATTCATGGCAATATCATATTATCCTTTTATGCCCATAGGATCTGCAGTGCGAGTTTATCATTTCTGACTTGCTTATTTTTGTTTTTGACATTTTTATCTTGATCACTTCTGATAAAACTTTATCATTTTTTATTAGTCTTCACAAAAAAAGAACTTTGGCTTTATTGATATCTCTGGTAAGTGTCTCTTTCCTATTTCATTTGTTTCTATTCTTATCTTTAATAGTTTCTGCCTTTGGTTTATTTGGATATGATTTTCTGTACTTTTATTTTACATTCTTAATATTAAAGCTTGAATAATTTATTTTAAACTGCTTCTATGATACAGGCATTTAAAACTAAAAAAAAAAAAAAAACCCACTTTTCATTGTTTTATCAGCATCCCACAAACATTGATTTCTATTTTAATTGTAATTTCATCATTGGATAAGGGGTTACCTAGACTTGTGTTGCTTAATCTAAAAGTGGTTAGATATTTTTCTAATTATCTTTTCTGTTTGTGATTTCTCCTCTAATTCTTGGTAACCAGAGAACATATGCAGTATAATTTCAATCCTTTTAAATTTATTGAAATTAGTTTTGTGACCCAGCATACTATCTATTTTAGTGAATGTTCTATTTGTATGTAAAATAATTCATAAACTGTCATTGCTATATTTTGATATAAACGTGAATTTGGTCAACCTGCTTAACAGAGTTGTTCAAATCTTCTATAATTTCCAGATATTTTTATCTGCTTATTCTTTTAATTTCTGAGAGATGTCTGTTAAAATTTCCAGCTATGATTATAGGTTTGTCTATTTCTCTATTCAGTTCTACCATATTTGCCTTATGTACTCTGAAGCTATGTTGCCAGCATAAATAGATTTAAGATTAAGTTTTTCTGTTGAAATGACCCTTTTACCAACATATATTTACCTTCTATAATTGGTAATAAGCCTTGAATTTGATCTGATATTGATATAGCCACACCAGCTTTTTTTGTGGTTATTTTATTGCCTGTTATGTCTCTTTCCACTTTTTCACTTTATTAGCGTTCTAATATTTTAAATATCGCTATTATAAAAAGCATGTTGTTTTTTAATCCAGACTGAAGATTTTACACCTGTAGTTGGTTTCTGTATTTGTTTTCTATTGCTGATATAAGAAATTATCACAAAGTTAGAGGCTTAAATTTATTATTCTACAGTTCTGTAGGTTATAAGTCCAACATAGGTCTCATTGAGCTAAAACCAAGATGTCAAGAGGGCTATGTTTCTTTGGGGGACTTTAGGGAAGAATTTGTTTTCCTGCCTTTCCAAGGTTATAGAATCCACCTGCATTTCTTGGCACATAGTCTCCTTTCTCCATTCTTAAAGTTAGATATGACATTTCTCTGATTATCCACTTTTAAAGACTCATGTGATTATATTAGGCCTACCCAGGACAATTTCCACATTTCAAAATCCATAACCTTAATCATATCTGCAAAATCCCTTTTGCTATGTAAGATAACATATTCACACTTTCCAGGGGTTAGATGTGGACATCCTTGGGGACCATTATCCTGCCAACCACAGAGTACTTATTTACCTGTTATGTAATTATTAATATGGTTGAGTCTAAATCAATTATTTTTTATTTATTTATTTTTGATTGGTAAGGGAATCGCGACCCTCGGTAAGGGGTTCACACCACGCGCAGCCAGCGAGCGCCCCGGCCATCCCTATATAGGATCCGAACCCGTGGCATCAGTGCTACCAGCACCGCACTCTCCCTAGTGAACCACGGGGCCGGCCCTAAATCAATTATTTTGATAAATTTCTCTATTCGGTTTTGTATGAATTGCTCTGTTTATATCTTCCCATGGTCAAATTTAAAAAATTGTATTTTTAGAAAATTATTTTAATTCATGTACCGGATAGCTGCCAAAATATATATATATTTTATATATATAGTATATATATTTATATATTATATATAATATTATATGTAATAATATGTATATAATGTTATTTTAATCCAGATTTTCACAGTTCTTTTTTTCCATAAAGGTGAGTCACCTAGACTTTTAAATGCCCTTTAATTTTCTCCATATCCATTGTTATTTATTTATTTTATTTATTTATTTTAGATTTCTTGTAACTTTCTTGCTTTGGTTAGATAATGGGTTGTATTAGTAACTGTACATTCCTTCCAAAAAGAAAGCTATTTAACTTTTCAGTTTTACCACCATTTGTCCCCCAGAGGTATTACTTGCAATTCTGTCTTTATTCCTTCACTTTAAATCACCTAAGACTTTCTTAAGGATAATCTTGTCTTTTCTTAGTGCATGCTGCTCCCTTTCTCCAGCAGAAAAAACAGTTTCCTCCTATTTATGCTTCCGTCTTCACCTCCTCGGATTTAACAATGGCTTGATGAACTGTCTATTCCACAGCCAGCACAGAATAGCTGCCCCGAAGATAACAGTTAAGGAGTGTAAACTTGAACTCATTTCTTAACAATACTTTAGAAAAATGATAATTTTGAGGAGTGCTTTAATATCAATAGATTACTCATTCTTCTAAATATTTAAAAATATCTCTATGGGTAAAACACCAGATCTGCAGAGGGTTCAATACCTGGGTTATATCATATTTTTCCCCCACAAAACTGCTTCCAGTGAATTTTGCATTGGCTTGATGCTATTGACTTACGTGGAGGAACGTTATTAAAAACAGTCTGTGAACCATGCTGTAATGCTTCCTCTGAGGTGCATGTGTGGTCACTATTTGTTGCATTTTGTACAGTCCCTACATGAAAACACAAGAGATTTTTTTTTCCTGGACTCAGTATTAGAAGTAATTGCAAGTAGTTAGTTTTTATCTTAGGAATCCTCAGATGTAAGCAACCATGTTTTCTTCTTCTTGCTTAGACTTCCAGAAAGCTCTTAGTTGAGGCATATTTTTAGTGTATTTATGGCATAAATTCTGTGTAGTAACCATTCTCACCATTATCTTTTTTATCCCCATTTGCTTTTTAAAATTTTCTTCCAAGATTTTCAAATACAATGGAACTGTTTCTGCTACTTGAAATGGAAAGCATTCCTGCTTAGTGTGCATACTATACATTAAACTTAATAAAATTACCTAATATAAAGGATTTCTTTCCACTTTTCTCATTTATCTTTATTTGAATACCTATTGTTTACCTGTTTTGAGTGGTCAAGGCAGGTGAATGCATTAATAATTAGAAACACGATTATATTAATTGAGGTTCTTTAATTGCAAACCATAAAGTTGAATGTAGCTAACTTCAAAGAGAAAGCAGTTTACACCCACATAATCTAAGGGAAGTTTGTTAGTTGAAAATTGACAGAAACTAAAGCAGCAATAGAACAGGGACTACAAAAGTGATTTTTATAGCAGAAATAGCCTACTGTTGAATTAAACGATCTCCAAAAATGCCCCTATGACTTTCATCAGGCTGTAGAGGAGAGCATTAGATTAGCCAGTATTGAATCCCATGTTCATATCCTCAAATGTACTAGGCTGGTGAGTGGAGGGATTCTGCCACTTCAGCTTCCTTCGTAAGAAGAGGACACCTGGTTTCAACATTCCACTAACACCACACACAGAAGGAAAGAGGAAATCTGGAAAGAAACCGATGTGCTGGTAGGAAGGAAAAATAGATGCTAGAAGAACTGAAAAAAAAAAAAGGCAAATGCCTTCCCTTTTTCTCAACAGGAGAGTCAGCAGTGGAGGTTGAAAGCACAAAAGGAAGACAGAAAACAGTGCCATGTTCTCCTCTCTGCAAAACAGAAAGAACTTTATATGTTGGAAAATCATATTTATGGAGACAGAGAGATGAAGTAGAAAGGTACACAGTTTGGAGTCAGAAGCTATAGATTTAAATTCTGCCTCTGCCTTTCATAAAATGTCTGATATTGAATTAATTATTAATTCTTTCTGATCCTCAACTCCAACATGTATAGAATGGGAACGATTCTTACCTCACAGGATTGTGGTGACCATTTAATAAAATTCGTAAGCAAAATTCTTGAAACGCATAAACTGCTTGCATTCCTTGCCACACACTTGACCTTTATTTTTGCTTGAGATGGAAATTCATATATATACAAATTGTCCTTTGCTCATGAACTTTGAACTTACCAATATTCACAGGTAAGGGAGAGAATGAAAACCTGGGCAGTCTGCCCACCACCAATAGAGGATATTAGAAGTCACATGGTCAGTTTTGTTGTTTGCTATCTCTAGTGCATTGTATTTTGTCTTAGCCTAGAGATATTTTACAGAGAATATTAATTTCCTTATGTACAATATGTGCAAAGGCGGTGGTGGAACTGATAGTGCTGTAAGAAGAGGCCGTGATTATGGAAGTCAAACTAGAAATATTTTCCATAAAATTGGTAAGGAATGTCAAATGCTGCTGCATATTGTCTCATGAAATTTAGGGAGAAAGAGCTAGCAGATTGCTTGATCAGAATATAGGATGTAAAGCTTAACAAAGTTACAGGGGAAAACATGAAGCATCTGATAAAAGATATAGAAACTGGCCCTGCCCCTTCTGGAGTCCAAATCGTTGATACCTAAAGAGTATAACAGGAATCCCCACCTCAATCTTTTCATGATTTAATTCTCCAAAATTAGGTGTAAATAATACTTAGATATCACTCACACTTCTTCTGGGTTTCTACTTAAGGATGGAGGTTTTATTCTTTAAGACTTTTGGACCTCAGATTTAGTGTCACCACCTCAGGGACTGGATATGTGCTGGATTCCCTGATGTCAATTTGGCCATATCACCAGTACCTTCTAAGGTATTTTTGAATCATAGAGGCTCTGGGAACTGCATTTTTCAGAACCCCCTTCTCCATCTGGTTTCAGGATAGAGATGGTTAATAAGAGACATTTGCATGAAATCTCAAAAGTGAAAGACAAGGATAGATTGACAGTTAATCTCCAGAGACAGTGGTGGCAGACGTGTGTGCTGGTGTCAGAGGGAACATCTGAAACAAGCCTCAAGTTAATTTCTTAAGAACTAACTGCTTAGGTGCTGCAGGCTGGGACTGCTGGTAACAGCTTTCTTAACCATTGTTCCCAAAGCACTTTCAGTAGCTGGGCAACGCTTTTTACTTTTAATTTTACATCCAAATACAAATCTGTGTATTTGGAATACTTCGAGTGGTTTCTTTTTCCTTGATGGACGTTTGACTGCAAACAAAGCTTCCCTTTTAACAAAATGGAGGAGCTACCTGATGACCTGTCTGTTTTATGATGTCATGGTGGAAAACAACACTAAACAAAATACAAACAAAAATTACGTCCAAATATAACCGTATCTGTTCCTGATGTAGTAAGTCCAGGTGGGGCCTAAAAATATGTATTTTATTCATCTCCCTGGAATGATTCTGATGCAAGTGGCCTAAGACTACAATTTAAGGAAAAAGAATGTGAGGCTTTGGAACTTATTAAAATTCAACTCTTTCTATAACACTTTATACCTTTTCATTCATTCATTTCTTCAAATGAATGAAGTGGGTCAAGGATCTTAGAACAGGTTGACAGGAGACTATCAGTAGAGGGCATGTATTCCCTAGAACCTTGGTGAGAAGATAAATTTAAAAAGAAGCACAAAATTCCAAGCATAGACTTGACTTTTTTATAGGTTGTTTTTTTTCCTGTGGCAACCTAAGAGAAAAAGAAGTTCAAAAACTAGCAGCTAAAACCTTGAAACAAATACAACAGCATATTTCCCTTGGGAACTTCTAGAAGTCTTTGAACTAGACTCAAGGAAAGTAGATGCCTCCACCTATTGCCACATCGGTGCTTATCGGTTTATTGGAAAGAGAAAGGAAGAAAAACTCTAATTTAGAAATAGCCATTTATCCATTATCTTTGCCACAGTGATGCTGCATGAGAAACAACCACAAAACCCCAGTGGCATTTAGCTCACAGAGCTATGGATCGGCTGGGAGGTTCTGCTGATTTAGGCCAGACTCAAGTGGTCTTGGCTGGCCAGGCTTATGCTCCTGGTTCAGCAGCTAGGTTGGCTCAGGCTGGCTGGTCTAGGAAGATCTCAGCTCTCTGGGCTGTGCTCCACATGGCTTCTCATCCTCCAGTACACTACTGAGCTTATTTTCTTGTTTGATGTAGGTGTTTGAGAGATGGTGATGGTATGTAAGGCCTTTAGAGGACTATGATCAGGATGGGCACACCATCATTTCTATCACATTTTAAATCAATTCACAAGGTCATCTCAGATTCTGGGGTAAGAAAATACTCCTCTTGATGGGAGAGGCCACAAAGATGTTGCAAAGGGCATGGATACAGAGGAGAATTGGGGTCATTTTTTGCAATTAATATGCAATAATCTAGATGGGGTCATATTCTGGCAGGAGAAAGAATGTCCTGTCTATACTACAGCTCTTCTCTGCTCTTCATGTTACGTTTCATTGCCAGTAATCCAGAAGAATAATTTTTACCATAAGTGTAACCACAATTCAATAAAACGTCTTTCCTATTCAAATAATAAAAAGATGAGAGAGAACTGCATCATAGCCCTCCAAGTCCTCTGTAATATCTAAGAAAAGAAAAAAGCATTGCCGTTCACACAAGCTTTCAGTGTCAAGTTGACAATAGCATGAATACTATCCTCTGCCTGTAATCCACATTAAGGTCGTGGTATCTGCAGTGTTGCTTACCAATAGCTAAGAGTGAGAAGAACAAATTTTGTTTTGTTTGTTCCCTAAGTCTTGGCTTAGAAGAAAGGACAAACCTTATTGTCCTACATAAAATACAAAGGTAAAAAATAGGGAAGAAAAAGGGGAAAAGAGTAGGCGTGAACACTTCCCCATAGTGATGAAAAGGAAACCTCTGATTCTGCACATGACGGTGGCTTCTCATTCATACAGCAGGTTGGCCTTTAAAATCATTTGCAGGTTTCTGTGAACCAGATCAATATTCTTTATTTCAAGGGACTGAAAAAGAAAGTAAGTGATCTGGTAAAGGTAGTTGAACACTGACAATTCAGGAGCAAAGCTCACGATTCTTAACTCCTGGGTGAGAGTTAGATCCCCAACCTATGTTACTTTTTATAAACAAGTTTAGTGAAACATTCTTGGCTTCTAAAGCTTCAAGGAAGTTTTCAAAGGGCTGGTTTATCTGATACAGCAGAGGATTACTAACTGTTCTAGCATGTAGCTCTCTCAGCTTTAGCTTTTTTTTTTTTTTTTTTTTTTTGGTAGTACAATTTCAGTCTGTATTTTCTCTGAGGAATTTTCTGTAGTGAAATTCCCTCTTCTGATCTTCAGCATTGATGTGGTAATAGATGCATACTAAACTGACCCAGGCTGAATTTTTTTAAACACAATAATAACTTATCACTAGAATATGTGTATTTAATGTCCACAGCAGCAGAATATTTAAAATTTTTAGTCTCTACATTATCAATGGCAAATCCTTTCACTTTTCTTCTTTTGCTATGATCTTTATCACAATCTCCTATGTGCAGTACCATTGACTTGTTCTTTTAAATTGGTGAATTAAACAAATTAAGAAAAGACCTTGGCATTGTTTCTTGGCCTTTCGGCAAAGAGCAAGTGCAGAGAGACACTGAGCAGCACGTAATGAACCAAGATAATGGAAATGACGTCTCGGGTTCTCCTTTTTGCACCACTGCTCCCGGTCTCTGGATTTCCCACCCCCACCTCCAAATTTTCAATCTATTCTTCATACTGACATTCTTGCTTTCCCTAAGGTCTAAAAACAATAAGAAAACAGCTTCACACAAAGTGGCAAGAAATTGAGAAATGCCATCTGCACTGACTGTTTACCAAGAGTACAGAAAGTCTTTGTAGGAAGAAATAGTAAAATTGCTATCATCCAGAAATGCTTCACTGGGCTGCTATCTACCTTCAAATAATGCTATTTTTTAAAAAATATGGAGAATATTTATGTTACCCCCAGCCCCACATCCCTAGTCACTAACAATATTTGCTTTGAGTATTTGGCATCAGTACGATAAATAGAGAGAGGAATAGTTACCTTATGCAGTTCTGCTCTTTCCTCACCCATCCCTATCTTCAGACCAGAATAGAAAGAGAAGGAATAGTCTGGCCCATCTTCCATTTAGCTACTTAATAACTCAGATTAATAAATATTGTACCTCATGGGTCTTTCAGCAGTCCATGAAATAAAAGGTGTATCTTGTAATCAATGGCATGTTGGATTTAACAAAAATATATTACTAAATCTATCATTTTCCATTCTTTTCTTTCTGCCACTATTCCCCCAGTGATATTAACTGTGAAGCAAAATTGCTTCACATCAGACAAGGGGCTATGCAAGGGAGTTTGCAATTACTTATAGAATATAAATGGGAAAGAAAAGGTAAAGGTAAGTAGAAATTATATATAAATAAATAAGTTAACGTTTACTTAAATAGTAAATTTGATTGGAATCTAACATGTGCTTCTTTAGGAAGACTGAGTTTGGTTAGACACACTCTTCAGATGTTTCTTTGGATTGTATATTTCTAAGAGATTCTGGAATAGCAATTCTGTCTGTCTCTCCAGTACAGTGGTATTGCCTTAATATTTGGAGGACTCCAGGGCACAAGAATTCTTCTGGGTAGTACTGTGAACACTACTAGGAAGATGTGCATCAGCAATGAGTAGGCAGATTTTTGATCAATATAAGATAGAACCTTCTAGCTATCTAGACCTGAGTATACAGAAATCTTGTGAGATTGTGTGAGGTCTTCATCTCTACAGGCAATGGAAGCAGAAACTGTCTGTACTTCTGTCAGGGATTATAGTGAGCTGATTTCTGCTTAGGTGATAAATGAAGGACTGGAGGAACTTGCCCTTCCAACTTCACATTCAAAGATTTCATGACATGACAGTATATAAAAAGCCATATACTCTTATTTAGAAGGGAAGTCCTGATTACAAAAGCTATATGTTTGTCATTTATTAAAGAAAACCAAGAGAACACAATCAACATTTTAAAAATATCTCTGATATTACTGTTTTTAAGTCAAATATGGCCTTATTTTTCCCTGTTTGACCCATGCCTAGCATTCATGTGTTAAAAGTTGACTATTGAAGATGGGTCTTTAAACATAGCCTTAGGTTACTCTTTAGAAAATGCTGACTTCACTAAAATAAAAATAAAAGTAAAAACTGTAAATCCTGAAATAGTAGCACCTATTGTTCAGAATACTGCCTTGATATCATTGGGGGAAAAATTTAAAGTGTATATTACTTTGAAAAGGACCTGGTAATTTCAAAATATAGAAGAATGTAACTCTAGTGGGTAATAAAATTCTTCCAAATCCTGACATGCATTTACAGCCTTATTCACAGTTTTCCTATTTCATTTTATACAATATAACACATGGATTAAGCTTTCATAAATCCTCATTTTCTGGCTTCTGTACCATTTTGTATTCTTACAGACTCCTTCCCCTGACTCCATGCCTTTAGTTCCCTGTTTCCAGTATTTACCGAGTATACAGCAATACAAACATCTGCAATCAGATTTGCTCTCGAGAATCTTGTTTTATTGAACATAACGATTGTTACACATTCAGATTTTAACCTGACATATTCCAGTGGAAACCTGATCCTGTTCAGTGTGGTAGAAAAAATCACTGGGCAGAGGACAGCTGACTACTCCAAGAGCAGAAGTGCCTTCCCCAGAAAATATGGAGATATGCGGATCTGAATAGGGAAAGCAAGTAACACTGACCAATCTCAGACAAGACCAACATATGTGCTCTAATGTAACTGCAGTTACAGTGTCATATATAGCTGTAACCCGAACTCCTGCAAACCACAACATTCTGTTCCCTTCAGAATGCCCCAAAAGGCAAAGTACCTATCATGGCAGGTTTTTGCTCACATTTGTTTTTCTTGACAGCATATATAACAAATCTATAATAAATCCATAACAAGTCCATAATGCAGCTATAACAAATTTGTAACAATTGTAATCAGCCCATTTCATGAATCTCTAAATCCACTTTTATATCCCCTTTTTTCTCTAGACTTTTTACTTCCTCTTCTACATCCTACATTAAATCTGATTGATTACAGGGTTCTTTTCAGGGCATCTAAACCTAAATTTCTCCGATTGCTGAAAGAGGCAGCAAAGCCCATCTACAAACAATTCCAAATAGCTGAATTCAACTAAATTCCACCCCACATTCCTAAGCCAACTTCTGGTTCATCTTAAAACTAACTTCTCTATCTCTAGAACAAGTCCTCTAGAACCAGAATGATTTGTTATAAAGCTTGGATCAAAAATATATACAGGATGATGAACAAACCTAACATCTTGAAAATCAAACATAAGCTACCCAGTGGCTTCTGAACCCCTTTAGGAAAGTTTTTAGATGACTATAAAACCAAATTAAGTGTAACAGTTTCCTAATTCAGCTTAAATCATGACTTAGATTGGCCCAATATGAGGAATTAGGGGCTTTTTCCCTACTAAACAGACATAAAGTCAGTTTATGTTCTCTGATTGCTATGTAGACTGAAACAAGCAAAAACAAAGTGATGGCCACCCCAACAAAAGAGGAACCTGGGGTTTCCACTAGGATTGAGTTCTGGCAAAAAGAGCTATGCTTGGTGGGCTAGTCAAAGAATTCTTTGAGAAAGAGTTTGTTTCAAGGCTGAACGATCACAGCACAGGAACCACACTCAGCAACAAGGCATATCAAGATTAAAAGTTTTTTTTTTCTCATTTTTCTCACCACTATATACTTTCATTTATTTTTCTTCGACCCTAGAAGCAAGGTGGTAGCCCCCAAAATGACTAGCATTGAAATCCCTGCCAAGCTGTTGCCATGTTGATCCAAAGTCTAATATAATTTGATTTAAAAGATAAATAAACAGGACTTGTGTTGCATAGTGAGGCTGAGAAATGAGATTCATGCCCATTGTGTTTCTAATACTCTGAGGTCAGGAAATCCTCCTATAAAACTCTTCTAACCATGCACCTTAGAGGAAAGGAGTATTACTCTTTTGATTTTGCTTTGAAGTGTCCTGATAGTACACTTCAGCAGTGACAGCAGTTGATTTGGAGAAGTTAGCAGAGTATGGCCCTCAGGCCCAATTCAGCCTGCTGCCTGCTTTTGTATAAAAAAGTTTTATTGTAACACAGCTTTGCTCATTTGTTTACATACCACCTACAGATACTTTTGTGAACAGCAAAACCAAGTAGTGTGATAGAGACAGTATGGCCCACGAGGTCTAAAATATTTACTACAAGGCTCTTTCCAGAAAAAGCTTACCAAATACTGTTATGAGGTAGGGTATGTGACTCAAACCCCTAAGAGCAGAGTGGGCGACACAAAGCAGCTGCCAGCTAGCCAGCAGAGTTGTATGAGCCAGCAGCTGAAGAGCCAAGCTCGGCTACCATCCAGCAACAACAGCCAGTCTTCTTGTCCAGATCCCATGTCTTGTTTGCCCATGGATCCATTTTTCACCCTTGATCTGCTGTGCTCTGCATGCAGCACTGTGTGTTTCCCCTTGCAGTGTCCTATGTCAGCTGGCTTCCCACTGAGTTAGGACAATGAAAAGTACTGAGGGGAGCATGGGGAGAGAGAAAGAAGTCTGAGTATTTCTCTACCTCCTCTCTGTTTCTGGAAGGTTCATGGGCAATGGCTGCACTTCTTCCATGAATCCTGTTCCTGACAGACTCACCTTCTGTGGTTCTAACTTCTAGCTCATTTGCCTCACTCGCAGGTTCTGGTCATATCACTTCCTCCTTGTCCCTCCAGTTTACGGGCATGGTGGCTTCTTGCTGTTGCTAATCTTTTTTTTTTTTTTTTTAATTTTATTTTGTCGATATACATTGTAGCTGTTGCTAATCTTAAGGTTGTTCATGATCCCCTGTTGGGATTCACAGTCCTTACATCACTTAAGTATCTACTTCCCTGCATTAAATTGCCTTTGTTATAAATAATTGAAGTGTTTTTTTTACTTTTGTAGTAGACAAGGGTCATTGGTATCTCAGGTGAGAGGAAGAAAAGCAGCTCTGCTTAAACTGGCCCATTTGTGCTACAGGCAATGCTAACAGCTTCAGGGATCTGGCTCAGCTACCAGAGGTAGTGAGTGGCAGCCAGGCTTAGTTTGGGATGCATTTTAGTCACACCTTGAGCGTTCTCAGAAACACTTGTGGAGTAATAAAGTTCTTGTATGAGCAGATGAGAGCCTGGTGTCGGAGAGACTCAGGCACAAATGTCAATGTGACTTCATTTATACTCAAGGAGTAGTGAAGGCTGGGACATTCAGGTTACAAGAAGAACTTTTGAACTGCAATGCTATTGATTTGTCATTATGTGTAATGCCAGTCAACATTTAAAAAAAAAAACAGAAAAACCAAATTGACTGAGTTACAATTTCTTCTATACGAAACAAAAGGAGAAATTGAAGAGATTTCAGTCTAATGATGTTTTCATTATCGTCATTAAAGATACACATAGACTTTTAGACATAAATGTCCATTTCCAGTTCTATTCTGGTAGTCTGCGAGAGCTACAGAGGCCACTATAATTTATACTCATAGTTTGATAGGAACAGCCAGCCCTAGTCAAATGCTGTCAATAGCTAATGCAGTTTGGACAGTTTAATTATGTACTTGTCTGAACACTTGTCACACTTCTGGTGACTTCAAAGCATGTAGTTGTCTTTGGCACTAAAATTTGCAAAGTGTTTTATAATCAATTTTATTAATGCTTCTTCACATTATATCACTATATGAAATATGAAGAGGTTAAGTAACTTGACCAAAACTAACCTGAACTGACAAGAAAAATTTAGGACTAAAACAATCAGCTAAATGATTCAAGTAAGATTAAAAACACATCTGTGTTTTTGAGGGGAGTGGGTGAGGGGTAAGAGGAGTTTAAATTGCTAAATTAATTATCTGATAATTACCTAAACTCTCAGATCTAGGATTAAAATTCATGGTCCTCAGGTCAATGTCAAAATACTTGGTGTATTTCTTAATGCTGTGTTTTCCATTGAAATTATGAACTCTTCGCATTGTATTAAAGGATCTGTCACTTCATTTTTGAAGTGTTACATATTTATATCGCCACCTAGTGGACTGGTTTGTAATGAAGGCAGGCATGTGGCTTGGGGTGGAAAAGGTGAGAATAGATCCTTCTAGATCCATTCATCCTTTTATGGACAGTTATCTCTCAGTTGCCTCACCTCTAATGCTGAACCTGAACATTTTGTTCTGAATATCAACTCCCAGAGAAGGAAATTCAGAATTATGCTACTAACAGACATGTCTTGTCTCCTCAAGGAGAAACAGATAAATGAAGTTCCCAGTGGCCAGGAAAACATGAACATATGTTAAAGTCATTAATGGCTGTGTTGCTTCTGTTTAGCAGCAAGGTATAAATGACACAACTGATTTGCTTTCTCCTCATTATGAGGTGTTAGCAAGGAGAGTAATTATGACAGAGAAGTGGGTATGGAGGTGTTCTTTAAATTAGATGTAAATGTAAATTTACAATGAAAAGCATTTCTTCTGCTAGAAGCAATAAATTTTACAGAAAATCTATTTGATATTTCCACTTTGAAATATATATATTTTATGCCCTTAGGATTAATTGGACTCTGTTTTTGTGTATCCATTCGCATTATACTATCACCACTATAGGGCAAAGTTGCTTTTACTTAAGTTACTTGTGTTGAGCTGTTTACAAGTTAAGACAATTTTTCAGGGTCATTTCTGTAGGACTTTTTAAAAAATGCCTCATATGTCTAAGGTTCTAAGAGTTCATATCTTTGCCTTTAGAGACAATAATGTCCTTGTAACTGACAACCATCTCTAAGAAGAATAAACTTCTTTCTGTTGAATTAGCCCCTCTATATCTGTGCAATTCCTTTAGGTTTGTGATAAAAATGGCTAGCAGAAAAAAATAGCTGAAGACACTCTCTATATTATTTAACCTCTTCTAGCAATTACAAGAGCCAATGAAGTAGCTGAGTCCTCAACATTTATTTGTAATTATTAGAATCTTCTCTTCTGATTATTAAACAATTTTGTCTGAAAAATGAAAAAGAATAGTCATAAGATATTTTGCTCCATTAAATTACTGTTGTACATAAATGGTTCTCTTACATGTTTTATGCCTTATCTAATTATTATTAGTTAATTGGTTAAGCATGTTAAGAAGTCCAACCAAGAAGTAACTGGTGATTAAAAGCTATATAAAATATTGAAAATTTAAAATTAATTTAGACATCAGGAAAAAATTTCACACTTAGAATTTTTCTTCAGTGTGTTAGCATGAAACAAACACAAAAAGCGTCCATTTCTTTTTGGAGCTACTGGGTCAGTGAATGACATTTGTAAACTCTAGATATCTGATAATGCATGTACTTACAGACACTGAATAAGATATAAATTTTAGTTTCATCCATAAAGACATAATTTGAGTAATGTAACCTTTACCATTCAGAGTGAAAGCAGTTCTTCAGAAAATGTATTTTTATTTTTTTATTATTTTTTTTAAATTTTATTTTCTTGATATACATTCTGGTTGATTATTGTTGCCCCTTACCAAAACCTCCCTCCCTCCTCCCTCTCCTCCCTCCCCCACAACAATGTCCTTTCTGTTTGCTTGTCGTATCAACTTCAAGTAATTGTGGTTGTTATATCTTCTCCCCCGCCCCGGATTTTGTGTGTGTGTGTGTGTGTGTGTGTGTGTGTGTGTGTGTGTGTGTGTGTGTGTGTGTGTGTGTGTGTGAATTATATATTAATTTTTAGCTCCCACCAATAAGTGAGAACATGTGGTATTTCTCTTTCTGTGCCTGACTTGTTTCACTTAATGTAATTCTCTCAAGGTCCATCCATGTTGTTGCAAATGGCAGTATTTCATTCATTTTTATAGCTGAGTAGTATTCCATTGTGTAGATGTACCACATTTTCCGTATCCACTCATCTGATGATGGACATTTGGGCTGGTTCCAACTCTTGGCTATTGTAAAGAGTGCTGCGATGAACATTGGGGAACAGGTATACTTTCGACTTGATGATTTCCATTCCTCTGGGTATATTCCCAACAGTGGGATAGCTGGGTCGTATGGCAGATCTATCTGCAATTGTTTGAGGAACCTGCATACCATTTTCCATAGAGGCTACACCATTTTGCAGTCCCACCAACAATGTATGAGAGTTCCTTTTTCTCTGCAACCTCGCCAGCATTTATCGTTCAGGGTCTTTTGGATTTTAGCCATCCTAACTGGGGTTAGATGGTATATCAGTGTGGTTTTGATTTGCATTTCCCGGATGCTGAGTGATGTTGAGCATTTTTTCATATGTCTGTTGGCCATTTGTATATCTTCCTTAGAGAAATGCCTACTTGGCTCCTTTGTCCATTTTTTAATTGGATTGCTTGTTTTTTCTTGTAAAGTTGTTTGAGTTCCTTATATATTCTGGATATTAATCCTTTGTCAGATGTATATTTTGCAAATATTTTCTCCCACTCTGTTGGTTGTCTTTTAACTCTGTTAATTGTTTCTTTTGCTGTGCAGAAGCTTTTTAGTTTGATATAATCCCATTTGTTTATTTTTCCTTTGGTTGCCCGTGCTTTTGGGGTCGTATTCATGAAGTCTGTGCCCAGTCCTATTTCCTGAAGTATTTCTCCTATGTTTTCTTTAAGAAGTTTTATTGTTTCAGGGTGTATATTTAAATCCTTAATCCATTTTGAGTTGGTTTTAGTCTATGGTGAGAGGTATGGGTCTAGTTTCATTCTCCTGCATATGGATATCCAGTTATCCCAGCACCATTTGCTGAAGTGGCAGTCCCTTCCCCAGTGAATAGGCTTGGTGCCTTGGTCAAAGATCAGATAGAAGTAAGTGTGTGAGTTGATTTCTGGACTCTCTATTCTATTCCATTGATCAGTGTGTCTGTTTTTATGCCAGTACCATACTGTTTTGGTTATTATAGCTTTGTAGTATAGCTTAAAGTCGGGTAGTGTTATGCCTCCAGCTTTATTTTTTTTGCTCAGCATTGCTTTGGCTACGTGTGGTCTTTTATTATTCCATATAAATGTCTGGATAGTTCTTTCCATTTCTGAGAAAAATGTCTTTGGAATTTTGGTGGGGATTGCATTGAATTTGTATATTACTTTGGGTAGTATGGACATTTTCACTATGTTGATTCTTCCAATCCAAGAGCATGGGATATCTTTCCATCTTCTTGTATCTTCTCTAATTTCTCTCAGCAGTGGTTTGTAGTTCTCATTAGAGAGATTTTTCCCCTCCTTGGTTAACTCAATTCCTAAGTATTTTATTTTTTTGGTGGCTATTGTAAATGGGCAGGCTTTCTTGATTTCTCGTTCTGCATGTTCACTATTGGAGAAAAGAAATGCTACTGATTTTTGTGTGTTGATTTTGTATCCTGCTACTGTGCTGAAATCATTTATCAATTCCAAGAGTTTTTTGTAGAGGTTTTAGGCTGTTCGATATATAGAATCATGTCATCTGCAAACAGGGACAGTTTAACTTCTTCTTTTCCAATCTGGATGCCCTTTATTTCCTTCTCTTCTCTGATTGCTCTGGCTAGTACTTCCAACACTATGTTGAATAGGAGGGGTGAGAGTGGGCATCCTGGTCTAGTTCCTGTTCTTAAAGGAAAAGCTTTCAGCTTTTCCCCATTCAGGATGATATTGGCAGTGGGTTTGGCATATATGGCTTTAATTATGTTGAGATAATTTCCCTCTATACCTAACTTATAGAGGGTCTTTGTCATGAATGAGTGCTGAATTTTATCAAATGCTTTTTCAGCATCTATAGAGATGATCATATGGTCCTTGTGTTTGAGTTTATTAATATGGTGTATCACATTTATTGATTTGCGTATGTTGAACCAACCTTGCATCCCTGGGATGAATCCCACTTGATCGTGGTGAATAATTTTACATATGTGTTGCTGTATTCTGTTTGCTAGTATTTTAGTGAGGATTTTTGCATCTATATTCATCAAGGATATTGGCCTGTAGTTTTCTTTTTTGTTTATATCTTTACCTGGTTTTGGTATCAGGATGATTTTTGCTTCATGGAATGAGTCTGGGAGATTTGCGTCTGTTTCAATCTTTTGGAATAGTTTGTAAAGAATCGGTATCAATTCTTCTTTGAATGTGTGGTAACCTAACACTTCACCTTAAAGAACTAGAAAAACAAGAACAATCCAATCCTAAAGTTAGCAGACGGAAAGAAATCATTAAGATCAGAGCAGAACTGAATGAAATTGAAACCCAAAAAACAATACAAAAGATCAATGAATCAAAAAGTTGGTTTTTTGAAAAGATAAATAAAATTGACAAACCATTAGCATGGCTAACCAAAAAAGAAGAGAGAAGATTCAAATAACAAAAATTAGAAATGAAAAAGGCAATATTACAACTGATTCATCTGAAATACGAGGAATCATTCGAGACTACTATAAACAACTATACGCCAACAAATTTGAAAATTTGGAGGGAATGGATGAATTTCTGGACACACACAAGCTCCCAAATCTGAACCATGAAGACATAGAAAATTTGAATAAACCAATAACAATAAAGGAGATTGAAGCTGTTATCGGAAGGCTCCCAACAAAGAAAAGCCCAGGACCAGATGGATTCACAGAAAATGTATTTTTAAAAGAATATGTATATATTTACAAATAATTTACAAATATATATATTTACAAATAATTCCACAGGATTTGGGGTATTTAAAAGAAACTTGGAATACATTAAAATTCATTAATTTCTTTGTGTTTTTCAACAGAGTTTGGAATACATATGTGTGTGTGTATATATGAGTGTGTGAATTCAACGCTTAAGGAGTTATGGATATTATGAATATGTATTATCCAGCAGTGTCCAGTACTGCTATTTGACATCCTGTTAAGTTGCACTCTGGTGATATGGCTCTCCCATTACATCTTTTGATCCTTTCTTTTCATTTTAGCTTTAATTTTAAACAAAATTATAGATGGGCATAATTTAGTAGGTCAGAAATTTCAAAGAGTTGGTTTTTTTAACCAGAAGAATAACAGTACCCACCTCCTTGCCCGTATTTCTCACTCCTCAGAAAGAACCATTTTGAGCTCCTGTGTATGATTATCCTAGGAGTTACATCAATGTCTTTAAATAATATAGAGTCGAGATCCCCCTATGGAAGTGAGGAGGAATCTGTGCTCTTTCCTTCCCTCACTTAACCCACAGCCTGAGCTTCCTTTCCATTTTCTACCCCCATATTCACAATATTCCTATATTGTGGTTTTGGGATAGATAACTTTCTGAGTTCACATTAGTACTACATTAGTTACAATCACAACTGAGCAATGTGGTAAAATAGGATCACTTTTTCTTTCATAAATAATGTTTTGCTTTCTCTCCAGAGAGTTTAGGGATTGCCTTACTTTTTATTAGCTTAGTTTTCTGTGACTTTTTAAAAAATTATTCAGCCTCAAGCCTTTAGCTGGTTACCTATATATTCTCCCAAAACATTCAAATAAATGCATCAGGTATTCTACTAAGTGAATCTTCTGGAAGAATTCTCTTCTGGGACACCTGCTCTGCATCGGTCTTAGCTGGTTGTCCGCCATGCTGGTGTGCGCTGGCATCTCCACATGAACCTCATTATCTTCCTGGGTTCGAGTCTTGTACTTTCTCCAGCCCTCGCCCACTTCTTGTATTACTCCCTTATTTGGTGGAGCACGTTCTGAAAAAGGATTCAAGGGAGATAAAATTTTGGGATTTTGCCTATCAAAATATCTTTATTGTATTCTCATGCTTGATTGTTTGCTTGCATGTATAACTCAAGTTTGGAAATTATTTTCCCTCAGAATATTGAAAGCATTCCTCCACTGCCTTGTAGCTCACACTGTTCTTATTGTGAGCTCCAGAAATATTAGAATTCTTCATCTTTTGCCCTCAGAATATTGAAAGCATTCCTCCACTGCCTTGTAGCTCACACTGTTCTTATTGTGAGCTCCAGAAATATTAGAATTCTTCATCTTTTGCATGTAACTATTTTTTTCTCTTCTAGAAACTTGTACTAATTTCTTGTCTTGAATACTCTGGATTTACATGACAATAAGCTTAGTTGCATGTTTATTTTAACATATTAGATGGACACTCACTGATCTCTTTCCATCTGAGAAGTTACTTTCTTCTCTTCTGGGGAAATTTTCTTGAATTATTTCATTGATTTCTCCCCCACCCTCCCACCCCCGCCCTTTTTTCTCTTTCTAAAATTCTTATGCTGTGATCCTAGACTTCCTGGATTGATACTCTAATTTCCTTATATTTCCTGTCTCTTTTCTATCCTTATGCTTTTGTTCTATTTCAAAGTAATTTATTCAGTTTTATCTCTCAAATTTTTTATGTTCTTGGAATATATCATTATTGTATTATTTTACGGTTGCAAAATCCGTTATCATCACTCTAAGAATATTAGTGACAACCTTTTTTTTAATGTTCTCTTTTCTTGTATAGTCTCCATTTTCTCAATTTTCTTCTTTTCCTTGTTTTTCTCCTCTATTTTTAATGTGAAAGGATTTCTTCAAAGATCCATTAATCATGGATTGCCTGTTGACATATAACACTGGGACGCTCACAATTGATTAGAAGGTCAAGAGTGGACTTCGTGGGGTGTACTTTGCCTTGGCTGAGCCTTACAGCTGAGGAAATTTGATGTCAAAACCTGAGGTGATCAGATTCTCCAGAAAAAACTCTTCAGACCTCTTGCCTACAGGATAAAGTCCAGTATCCTGCATTCTGGAAGTTAATGGGCAGAAGAGGGCTGGGCACCATCAGCATCCAGTACATACTCACATGCATTTGCTGAATCCTCAGTTTCCCCTCATATCTTTGCTCTCAACTGTGTCTGGTGTTTCCCAGACCAAAGAACAGCTCTTTTACTCTTTCCAGAGAATAAACCTCCAGTCTTTTGTTGTTGTAAAGGAGCGGCAACATGCTACTGTATGGAAGAGTGGAACAGTATCTTCTTCATCAACTGATCTTTCTTTGAATGCGATTCCCTCATTTGCACTTTCACAAGTACTGATATCGCAATCCTCCCATTGAGAGATGAAGTTTGTATTCTTTCCCCCTGAATCTGAGGGGATTTGTGACTGATTCTACCAGTAGAAGATGGCAGATTTGCTGCTATGTGATTTCTAAGGCTAGGTCATAAAAGGACAAGTAGCTTCCATTTTCCTGGCTGGAGATATACTCACTCTTGTTGTCCTGAATCATCATATAAAAATACCCAACTACCTTGAGATCACTTGAGAGGTAACCAAGGTGCCAGCAGATTTGATGTCTGGCGAGAGACTGCATCCTGGTTTGTAGATGGCCATCTTCTCCTTGTCCTCACCTGGTGGAAGGGGTCAAGGGATCTCTTTGGGGCCTCTAGTATCAGGGCACTAATCCCATTAATGAGGGATCCACCCTCATGACCTAATCATCTTCCCAAAGCCCCACCTCCAAGTACCATCACATTGGGGAATAGGTTTTAGCATATGAATTTTGGGAGGGGCATAAACATTCAGTCTGTAGCACCAACCCTGGCTGTTCCAAACACCAGTCATTCAAACCATTCCCATTTTGGTCCCAGACAACGCGGAATAGGAACAACCATCTCAATTATGCACTTTTTGAATTCCCAATTCACAGAATTTGTGAACACTGTAAAATGATTATTGTTTTACACTACTAAGTTTTGGGGTAGTTTGCTATGCAGCAATGGATATCCTGTATGCCTGACACTGCTAATTCATGAGCCATTAAGGATTCTGGTCTAATCTAGCATTAATCCTGGTGTTTCTTCACCCTAGGATTCATTTTGTCCAGGTCTATTAAGTCCTTTTCCATTAGTAAAAACTATGATTTCTATAGGTTCTTTTCTTGTGTTCCCAATCTTTATGGGTCTTAAAAGCCCAAGGGCTCTTAAAAAAAAAATCCCTTTGCCCTCACTTTAGATGGAGTCTACAGGATGTGTAGTAGGTACATACATTCAAGTTGACACCTTTACCTGGACGCTTACTATTATTTTTATTTGTACACATCTAATCTTGCTCGGGTACACATCACTTAGTTGAACTCCACATAGAGTGATTGCCAGGAGGTTGATTCTCTGTTGCATTAGCGGGGTTGCACCTGGGCCAAAGAAACTTTCTACATTCCTGGTAGGTATTGTTCCTGGCAATCCTTATACTCTATTGACTGCAGTGAACAGCCAGGGCTTTCCTCATTTGAACTAGGTCTCATACTTAGAGATATGTTGTGCCTTGCGGATTATTTTTTTAATCCACTGAAAAATGTAACTAATAATAATGTCATTGAGGTGGGTAGCTCTGTATCAATTCTTTTTCTATAAGAAGTTAAAACACCTCACCACGTGTATATATTGATTTCATTATAACTTTCTTCTAAAAAGGAGTCTTCAGAGTGGTATATAGATGCCACCACTCCATTCTTTAGAAACTTTGGGACCTTGTTCTCTTAGATAAATCTTAACGTTTTGGCCTGATAGCTAAGTCCTCCATCAGCTAAGCTCATTCACCAGATTCAATCTTAAATTTTATTTACTTCCTGCTTAATTAGATTGTGTCTTTTTAATAGTGTCTCATATAAGACAGTCTTTTTATCAACTTTTTGGCATCTAAAGTTTTATTTCTTCCAAGAAATCTTATACGGTAGAATGAAAAGTGATCTGTACTTGTGTGAGGAGAGCTAGGTTCAGACACCAGCTTCTCTAAAGTCTTGCTTCATTTCCTTTGAAATTTGGGGTAATTAGATACCATTTCTCAATTTTGGCTTCCTCATCACTTACCTATCAATGGAAATAATCCTTTTCTCATTGTGTGTGTATGTGTGTGTGTGTGTGTGTATGTGTGGTGGTTGGAAATGATAAGGATGTTAAAATAACTGTATACAAACATAATGAGCTATTTAAAGTTTTAAGTCACATGTACAGTCACCAACAGCCAGTGTCTGGATCTTTAGGCTGTGTATATCCACCTCACATCTGGCTTCCTTTCATATTCTTACCCTTGTTTTACTTTTTTTCCTCAAAAACTCACATGACCATGTTTTATTTTATGTGTCTTTGGAAGAGTTTTGATTGAAGATGGATATAAAAATTTAAGTATATAAAATTACTTAATTAGAGAGACAGTTAACTTATAGATTTTGCACTGAATTCTATTAATATTTATGTTTCTAGACCCTATAATGCAGTTCATATTTAAGAGAAGGTAAATATGTGGATGTTGACACATATTTATCATGTGACCTTAGTACTGTTATCTAAATGGATCATATGAGTATTATATTTTCAACTTAATTATGATCAGTTGAAGGATAGCTACATTGTGTTATGTACTGCTTTTGTGTCCTTCCTCCAAATCCAGCTGGTTTCAGATGGGCGATAGGCAACTTCTAAAAGCACACAGAATATGTTTGGCAAAACATTTTCCAGTACAATGCCAGGTAGGAACTTAGAGGTAAGAATATTTTATCTCACAATTCCAGCCTGAGTGACTCAATTTTATACCACTCAGTGGTTTCTCCATTTTCAATTTATGCAGTTTCTTTAACCTTCCTACTGAAATCTATTCTCTCCTTAGTATGTTCTAGATTTTTATTTAAATATTTATTCCTGCCCCAATGACTCACTTTTACCTGGTCTGTAGTTGTATGAAATATTTGCTTGTTTATTCCAAAACAACATTCAACACAACTGCTTGATTCTGTCTATATTTGTTCCATTGAACCATAAATTGATTGTTGAGATTGGTCTGTAATTTTAAAACAAAATGGTCGCTGACAGAAGTTTGCCAATAAACCACAAAGTACGAAATAAACGAAGAGTGATCCTATGTCTCAAAGTAGTTAACATTTGACCTTATCAGCCTAATGATGTAAATTATGCAAATAGCTTTAAAGTAGGCGATAGTGAATAATGTATCTGAGTTATATTTTGCAAGCTGGACATTTTCCTTGGAGCTGATTCACGCAGTCTGGAATTGACAGAAAATGCTTCTATAATTTTATCTATGAAAGAAAAAAACCCACAATGTAAGTGATCTCAGGTTTTTAATATACAATGAACATTAGTTGACCTTCTGGATGGCCATCCCTTAAACTGTTGTTTTCCTAACAAAATGTATTCTATGTATTTTTCTTATTCCAACATCCAGAAAGAATAGCTTCAACCACAAAATAAACACTGTCTGAAAAAACATCTCCAATAATAATGTGTCCTATAAATGGCCCAGTCTATATTGTAGGAGTTCATTTTCAGTATTTACAGACTTTTTGGCATAGGTAATATGCAAATGCAGAGAAGCATGAAATGCATGGCATAAATCCACTGTTAGCGCCCTGCTACACCACTCATCTTCATTGTTCAAGCCTCTAGGCTTAAGTGGATTATAATACAGTAATCCAATTCAATTAAAAGTGCATCTGGAAAACCATGTAAATCTACATTTACTGTTGATAGCTTGTTTTTCAGCTTTCGATATTTTCTATCATGAACTATTCATGACCCTTTTTGTACTCTATCTCTCAATAATTTCCTGATATTTTCCACTCCAGCCATTCAATTTGAAATTTTAGCCAAATTGTTTATTTCATGTTTGTAGCATTGAGTGTGAAGAAAACAAGCTACACACCTACCTTGTTACACAGATCATATATCCGCTGCTTCCAGGACAATTCTTTTTTGAGATTAATATCTAGTTAGTGCATGGCATCAATATTTTTCTATCAATATTTAACAAAGAAGAATTTGAATTCTATTCACCCATAATTAACACCCATATCAATGCTGTAAATGGGAAGATTGTGCATTCATTTTGTTGGCAAAATGATTTGAGACTAAGGAGAAAATGCCACTTGACAACCTCTGCACATTCTTCATTCTGGGGAGAAATGCATTCTGCTAGCTGTCCAATCAATTATGTAGACAAAATGAATTTCATCATAATTCTGTCAACAAAATGCTAACTTGGTTAAATTATTCTCTTCACAAAATGAATTAACTTGAAAATCCTTTTGTCCACAAAACAGATTTAAGCATTTAGTGAAGTCTTGTAAATACCATTGTCTATTAGTTTCTTATGTGTAACGCAAATATGTGGATTGGCTATGTCAGCATTTTTAGTTCTTCTGAGGTTATGTACCTGTCTGGTGCAGCTTCTCTTTTAATTTAAGGTCAAGTGGAGCACAAGGTTGATTATAGATAGAATAACAAATGTTAAATAAATGTGGCAGTGTCCAAAACTAGTATAAGTTATTCCATTTGAGAGTTAGGAACTTTTACAACGTATAATTTAATAAGCTCAACAACTAAGTCATCAATTAGGACTTCAAATGCAACAAGTTATTTCAGGAATAAATTAATCATAAAGAAAAGAGACTGATGGCTCGACTTCTTGACAAATTGCTTTTAAAGAAAATAAATTCTCTAAATATATTATACTGTATTATTTTTAAGGTTATCCATTATCACCTTCTAGAATATTGTTCTCTTTAGTCATATTAGTATTTTTAACATAAATGTTTTTATTAATGCATGAATGGTAGATTGTGCAGTGATTTAGAAAAAAAAAAATTTAGTTGGACCAAGCTTAGCTTACTTGATAGCAAGCTTTTTGAAGGATTGTTCAACAATGTGATGTTCAGGAATGTATAGTTTGATAACCATCTGTTTTAAAGCATTAACTTTACTTGTTCATGAAAATATGGAATATCAGTTTAAGGGTAATATTTTTCTTTTTGATTATTTATTTAATCATGTAAACTAGCATGTTTCACCAAACCTAAATCCAATTAGTATAGAAAAGTTTAAAAGCACTAAATACTGTCTTTTCTTTCTAAATATTTTATTGACTTTGGACAGACACTATTACCTTGTCCTATACCAGTAGTTTTCAAATTATTTCATTTGAAAGATGATCGTGTTTCATATCACATCTTCACAAGACTTTTATTTGATTGGAATAGAATAGAATAGGCAGAAAAAGAGTTAATAAGAAGTTAACTAGCTTCTTGTACAAAATGTTGCTCATGTTTAGGGGTGATACAGTAGTGGTGACAATATGGATGGAAGGTGTTCTTCCTAAACATTGCCTAAAAACCAATAAAGCTATGCTGGTTTTTTTAAAAAATAAAAATGGCGAGACAATTCTGTACCACTTAAAAAAAAATGTCTTCAATGGTGTCACTATCAGAGTTTGTATTATTCCTTTTTGTTGTTGTTGTTGCTGTAATAGAATAACCAAGACTCGGTAATTTATAAAGAAAAGAGTTTTATTTTGCTTGTGATTCTGGGACAGCTGCATCTGGTGTGGGCCTCAGACTGCTTCTATTCATGGTGGAAAATGGAAAGGTAGCTAGCAGGTACAAGATCACATGGCGAGAGGAAGTGAGAGAGAGAGAGAGAAGGTGCCAGGCTCCTTTAAACAACCAGCTTTTGGGGAAGAACTCACTCACTACCCTCTCCCCTCCCCCAAAGAGGGCATTAATCCATTCATGAGGGATCTGTCCCCTCATGACTCAAACATCTCCCAACACTGCCACATTGGGGATCAGATTTCAACATGAGCTTTGAGGGGACAAAAGTTGGGTGACAAACATAGCCAGACTATATCAGAGTGAAATCAACATATCATTAATAAATGTGTAGAAATCAACTGACTTTTTTTCTGGATAATAAAAATATGTAATAGAAGCAAAAATATGAACTGAATTTTCCCACTGTGTTTAGACAAAGAACAAAATGAAAATCAATAAGAAAATTTGTTTTTTTTAAAAAATATAACTCCATTGCTGTATTCCCAACATTAAAAAAAAAAAGTGACTGGCTCTTATTAGATGCTCAACAAATATTCATTGAATGATGAAATGATCTATTATAAATTCTCCTCTCAAAGTGCACAAGATTTTATATAACTTAACCAAGATATACAGTATTTTGCTTCCCCCCTAAAAGTATTAGTCTTTTGTCATAAATAACAGCAGTGTGTGAAGAAAAAGTGGCCAGGAAAAATGTTGCTGGACTTGCCTCCTTTTGCAAGAAGAGGCAAAATTCTCATTTGCAGAAGTAAAAACTAAAGTTCTAATGTGATTTGTGTCTGTTTAGGCCAAGCATGGACATATGAATCAGGTTCCCACTCTTCTTCAATGAGATCACTTTCTGGTCTGTTTCATGACGAAGACACAAACTTTAAAAACTAGTAGATTTAAGAGAGTTCCAGAGAATAATATAATCCAAGTCACAGAAGTAATGATAACAAAGTTAATGGCAGAGAAAAATGCAGAAGCGGTTTGTAAAGCACGGACTGTGACAATGGTCCAGTTAAGTCCTATGAGTCAGTTCATAAATTTTAGCAAGAAAGAATTACTAGCTGGAAGGTAGTGGATAAGACCTAAATGCACATGGAATACCATCGTTCTCAAAATTTGAACACTTGAAAACACTGTAATTCAGTACTCATAATTCTCAAAATCTCTTCTAGAAAGGCTGTATTTCTTTTAGGATTGTATAGTCACAAATTAAGACTGTCATATACATATTTGTTTTAGTGTACATATATATTACACACAGATGTATTGTGTAATTATATATCTATGTCCTGTTTTGTTTCGGGGTATAGACAAAATTATGCAGATGATATATATCATATATCCCATACAAACTACTAATGATTAAATGTTGGCCACATAGTCCATAGGATGATTTAAAACAGATCATATAAAATGCATAGTATTTATAAGTATTAATTTGATAATATAGATGATTAGTAAGGAAAAAATGATTTTATAATAATAGCTGTTCTCTGCTTTTTTATTTTATTTTGCTTATTTATATTTTTGTCTCCCTACAATAGCAACATTGTTTTATAAAAAAAAAAGCATTTAAAAAGTAAGATATATTTTAATAAACACAACAGTTTTATATAGAAATAATATCATGATATATAATTTAATAAACCACATAACAATAAATGATTTTTCAGGCTAATATTATACAGTATGTGTGAGTGTGTATGGGTATCTTTATGAATGTGTTGTGGCGAGTGGAATAAGGAGATAGTCTCATACTTCCATATTTCACAGAATACAAAATATTAATCACCATTTTATGTAGGAATAATACTAAAATGCCTATAAATTTTAAGGGCCAAATATATTCAGCTTTGACCACCTCCACAGGGAGCTATGAAGTTAAAATGGCCCTTCAGTGTAGTGTCAAGTTCAGCCAAGATAAACTCTTTTATGATACTACATCATACTTACACTCCTATATCAATCAGTCATTGGAGATGTGTCTCCCAGGGAAGAGGTGTGACCATGAGCAGAAGGCTCCCTGAACCTGAGGCAATCCCTGAAGGGTCGGTCTGCTGACAGCACTCTTAGCATGTAGAGAAATAAGACCTTCACTGATTAGGGACTTGGAAGGAGAATCACATAATCCACAATGAACAAACCCCAACCAATCCAATCCTCCAGTTCCAACAACATAGAGCAGTAAATTTTCTAAGGTTTGACTTGTTCAGTCTAAAGTGACACATACAGCTGTGCGTTTGTGTGCATATGAGAAAGTGTGAAGAGCAGGAGGTAGGTGCTAGGGGTCTCTAGACATAATTCCTGAACTGCTTTGAACACTCCCAGACCCCTTGTCTGAAGTTTCTCCACCAAGTTTGAGGTGGAAAAGTTTCTCTTCTTTATTCCTGGGCCTCTGCATTATAATTATTGGATCAACAATGCATTCACATACACTTTCCCAAAACAATCATTCATGGAGATGGTAAAGTCTAAATCCAAATTGAGGAAGAGAAATGTTTTTCCTAATTACAATATTAACTACACAGATTTCTAAACAAAAATAAAAGTAATTTATAATACCATTCTCACCAGGGTTGATCCTTTTTATTCATTCTCTACCTTTAGACTGCCTTAGATCTGAGGCATAGGATATTATTTCTTCCTACCTTAATTTGTCTGGAGAAATTATATTCCTTCTTCAAGGCTCAGCGTAGATGCTGTACTCTGCAGTGAACTTTTCCTAATTTTCAACATGAATTGGCACTCTTTTCTTTGTGTTTATACAGTATTCAATAAATAACTTCAATCATTTACTTTATCTTCTTACTAAAATTACCTTTATGTGTGAATCTCTTATCCACTGGAATAAAAGTTCCTTGCATACAGGGGCTGTAATTTATGTATTTTTGACTTAGCCATGAAGGGAGAATGGTGCACTATTCCTGGATAAAGAGTGTGCTCCCCAATAGAAGATTTGGGGATTGGAAATGAATTGATTAGGGTCTAGTTTTCATTATTAGTTTCAATCATTAGTTGAAAGGCAATTCACTGTATGCTGGACTGGGAAATGGGCAGTTTTATGTCTTTCACATGTTGCATCCACATGTTGATTCTGTGATATAGCTGTACAGCAGATGTAAAAACTGAGGATTTGAAGAGGTTAATAAAAATCAACCTGTTGTGGGGAACACTGGTAGTGAAGGGCAGAGATGACAGCTGAATGATTTGACACAGTTCTTTTCATTACAGGACGCAAGACCTCAATGGAACTGTTCAACTACCCAAGGTTGGTGAAATGCATTGTTGATTTTTTTTTGTTTGTTTTAGCAAATAAAAGGATCAAATGAAATATACAGAAAAGTGGTTGACAATCTCTAAAACTTCTAGTTATCATGATTATTTTTGTTGTTATTCTGTGAAGCTTTTGCATTTAAGGCTTTTTCTATTGAAATGGCTCACATAACTAATATCCTATTCTATAGGGAAGGCAAATCTTGGTCAGAGAGCTAATTTCTATTACACTTCCTATCTTCACCAGGGAAAGAAGCAAAAAGTGCTTCTAACTGATGTTTTCTATTCTGTACGACAATTACTATTCATTCCAGCCATTGTATCTTTGAAAGAAATAATAGAAAAGAAGTATGCTATGGTAAGCAAAGAAGCATATTGGTGATAACATCATGTGAATATTGCCAGTGTTTTTTTGAGTTGCCAGCATTACACAATAAACCATTCTGAGCTAAAATGATAACTGAAGACTGGCTATATTGTATCTCTAAACACCATTTCTCATCTACATCTTCTGAGGAGTTAACATTTAGCAGAAGTGAAAGTGAACAATAGCAGGAGCAAAATGTTGCATTAATATTTAATGTAATGCCTTTTGAGAGTACAAATGCAATAAAACCATTCAAATGCAAATGCAATCTGCGAGGATGCTTTCAATTTAAATGTTTTGCTGGAAATACCTTTATTTTGCCGAAGTTTTGCTTGTGAGAAATGAGAACACTGTAAAAAACTGTAAGCTTAGTTTCTAACATTTTCATATGAGCCCACAATGATCTCACTTTTTCTATGATTCTCTAAAGCAGTAGCTCCTAGATTTGGGATTTCACACATCAGTAAATAAGAACATTTTTAAAAAGCTACCATATAACGTCCAACATAAATGTATTAAATAAAATAAATTTTAACCCAATAATTACAAATGCTAATTTTATAATTGGACATATCTGATTTTATAAAACCCTATTTAAATAACCACTTTCCCCATTCTTCTCATTAAAGAAGGATGCAAAATCTAGGTTTGGCATATAGAATAATTCTTATTTTCATCCCATTGAAAAAAAGATGCATAGATCAACCTTGAATTCAAAATGGTGTGTTTTTATTACCTTGTCCATCTCCAGTAATGCTTACCTCATTATTAGATTTGAACTAAAATGTCAAATACTTGAGAAACTTCATCCTACTTGGTGTTTCTCAGTCTTTACTAAATCAAAATATATTCTATGCCCCAACTTCCTTGATTGCATATTTCAAGAAGTACATTCTTATTGAAATGCTAAATTTCAGTAAGAAACCAATGTTCTATAAAAGAAATCAATTGAACATTTTATAACTTAGGAAAATTGACTATTCTTTTAAGAGATTTGAACCAGAGGGTGTTTTTTAATGATAAAGTCATTTTATCTTTTTCTTGTTATTTACAGAACAAAATGAAAAAGGCTGCCTAATTCCCCAAGCTATTATATCACAACATCTGAATTTATGCATATGTTCAAAATGGCTTCACAAGCTTGCAGAGAAGGACATTAATGTCAGTGGGGGATATGATTCACTACTTTAATATGTTTTCTTTATGAATTTCAAGATAAATGAAACATATATGATTTCCGTAAGTGACTGGGTAAATAACGGTTGAAATAAATTGGTTAAGAGAGAATTTCTCTATAATCTGTATGACTCTGATAAACTCACTGCTGGAAACTATGTTCATTCCAAGGAAAACAAAGAATAATAAGAAAGATTTTCAGAGATTAAACTAAATTTTGAGAGGAAACTAAAACACATGGCCAAATAGCAACCAAGTACAGAGTCTCCTCTTTTTCATGGGGGATATGTTCCAAGACCTCCAGAGGATGCCTGAAACCACAGATAGTACCAAACCCTATACATACTATTTTTTCCTATACATACATACCTATGATAAAGTTTAATCTATAAATTAGGCACAGTAAGAGATTAACAACAATAACAAATAATAAAATAGAAAAATTATGACAATATGCCAGCATCATTAACCTTGTGCTTTGGGAAAATTATTAATTAAGTACAGTAAGTGTGAGTTGAACACAAGCATTACCATATTGCATCAGTTGATCTGATAACCACGACAGCTACTAAGTGACCTACGGGGTGGGGAGCATGTGTAGGGTAGACACACTGGACAGAGGGATGACTCATGTTCTGGGCTGGATGGAGCAGGACAGTGAAAAATTTCATCACACTACTCAGAATGAAATATAATTTAAAACCTATGAATTGTTTATATCTGGAACTTTCCATTTCATATTTTTGGACCATGGTTTACCTTGGATAACTGAAACCACAGAAAGCAAAACTGCAGCTAAGTGGGGACTACTGAACAGGTATACATTAGCCAACTATGAATACTTGCCAGGTGCAAACATGAAAGAGAAACAAATTATTTGGCAGACTGCATGGAATCATAACTGGAAACAGCTAAATACCTAATGGTTTTCTCAAAGAAATTTTTGGAAGACGAATTATTTCTCAGAGACTGTAGAAGTAGATTGTGCTGAACACTGAATCTAGCATTTCTAAATTCCGGGAGACTAAAATTTCTCATTATTCACACATCTCTAGCCATAAAAAAGAAAAATAGTGTTTCCTATCTGAAGTTCTGAGCTTCAGTGTTCATACGTTTAGGTTGTATGCAAAGCAACTTCTGGCTGGGTGTCCAGAAACCCCTCAAGGCAGCACCTAGCCCTGCTGTCCTTCAGAAATGACTTCAGGACCAGGCTGCGCTAATTCAGTGGGGTCAATAGCAGGATTAATCTTTTCAGGAATGTCTGGGATCCAGAGAGCAGATGGCTGAAGGAACTGGTCTGAAGCAAAGTATTAGGAAAGTAGCAGTGTGTCAATTCATATGGAAAGGAAGTGGATACAGTCAAGGTGTGTGTGTGGGGTGGGGGTGCCCATATTTGAGATGAGCAGTAGATAATGGCAGAAAAGGTCTAAATGATCAGAGCACAGGATTTGAGTTTTGGGTCCAAGCAGAAGAAGAGCTGATGTTAGTAAAAAATAAGATTCCAACAAGGACTGTAAGGGTATAAGATCCTGCAGCCAGAGGAGCCTAGGCAGTTGATAGGTAATCAAAGCAGAGAACTGGGCACACAAGTAGTGATTGAACCCCCATTGCTGGGGATATAGGAAAGAGAACTGGGGCTTAGTCACAGGAAAACAATGAAAACTCTAAAACTCAGAGTATTAAAGAAACAGCACATGCAACCATGGTAGTAAGAGACAAGGCTGATTCATAAGATTTTAAGATATTACTCTGACATTTTTTTTACTTTATACCTACCCTTCCTGTAGTAGAAACAGAGCCCAGATGTGTGGCAAGGATGAATCAGAAAATAAGACTTTATTGGTCCATCTTTGAAGATTCAAATCTTTCAATGAGGGGCCCAAAAGATCTGTAATATTTCTCATCCAGAGTAATGGTCTTTCAGCTTTCAAGTTATCTTGAAACAAAGCAAGCTAGGCTTTACATGATTTTTCCCAAGATCTGCTGGGAGAGAGGAAGATGGTCATGGGTAGTATTGGTAGTATCAGGACATGAAGTGCCCCTATAGTACAGGTGGTATTAGTTTCTAAAGCTTCTGTACACAGAAGCATTGATATACTGCCACAAGTTACCTAGCATGTTTACTGTTTATCTTGGAAGGCTTTTTTTACCTCAGAGAAAAACGTTAAAGAGAGTTAAGATCAATTTAACTCATTTTATTCCATCCACAGTTATTTCTTGGGTTATATCATGTGGCAGGCATTATGCTAGGGCTTGAAAATACAGAGATGAATAAAACAAGATTATGGTTTGCAAAAAAGCTTGAGTCTAGTAAAGAAATACACATAAACATAACGTGCATTCCAAAGTGAATGTTTATAATTCATTTATAAATACAGCCACAGGACTATTCATACAGTAGCAAACTCACTCACAAACACAAAAACACAGAATGGGAGCGACTAACTCTGAGGACTGTTGAAAGTGTCAGCAGTGAACTTCATCATTGATGTTAACATTTTCCTCATATCTTCAAAAGAAAATTGGATAGAGTCATAATATTATGAGTTGTGTTACTAGTTTTTTTATAGGGGGAGAAGGGAATTGGAAAGAATAGATTATTATTTGGAAATTGGTTAATGGACACAAAGAATAATTACTTTTTGTGACTATGAATATGCCAATTATCCTGATTTGATCATCACACATAGTATACAAGTATTGATATTCAACTCTGTACCCCAGAAATATGTATAATCAATTATGGTTCAATAAAAAAGGAACAGGACATTAATAGAAAACCAAACCAAACCAAACCTACTCAAATCCAAATAGTTTGGAGTTTACTTAGTAGTAATGTTCCGATGTGGGTTTCTTAGTTTTGACAGATGTATCACAGTAATGTCATGATAACATAAGAGGAAATGAAACTGGGTGACAGAAGTAAAGTATGATAACTCTTTGTGTTATCTCTGCAATTTTTCTATAAATCTAAAATTATTTCAGAAAAAAGAGTGGTTTACCAGCATTTTTAGACTATCGCCTTCTTGTTTATGTTTTCTATCAGTTTTGGTGCCATGTGTCACGGTTTTCATCCAGAGCGATTGCACAGAAAATCTAATAGTTCATTTGTATGGTCTGATCATTGCCCTCAGTTGTAGGATAGGAAGATTCAGTAACCAAGAGCCATCTCATGGACAGAGAAGGCAAAGTAGGAGCAGGAGAGCTGAAATCTCTCAACTCTTGAGCCCCCCAAAAAACTGATTTGAAGACTGTTACTCAAAATGCTATTTTTTCTGTTTCTAATGTGTGCAATTAAAAATTGTACATATAAGTAATTTAATTTTTAACAAGTCTGACTACAGCCAAGTATAATATTTGGTACATAATATCTCTTAATAAATATTCACTGAATAAATTAATGGGTGAGTTGGAGAAAGAATTGTACTGGATAAGACTAAAAATTGAGATCAAAAGGATTATCTTAGTATTTCTAACCCATTCTGGTGGGATTATTTTTGACCTTGGGAAGGCCGTCATAGAGGTCTATAATTGTAGCATTTTTACAGCAAAGAGATAACCTTATCTAATTTAGGGAGGCAATAGAAGAACTGATTATGCTGATCAAATGTACAACTGAGAAGTGCTGAATTACAGACTCTGACCTGCTGCTACGTCGCTTTGTGACCTTTTGCAAATCGCTTAATCCTGGTTTCCTCATTGGAGAAAGTACATAGAATTTACAGGCAGGTTAAACATTTGCATAGCTTTAAACCACGGATCTTATGTCAGAAAAAAAAAAAAAAAGGCTGTTAGGTTTAACAACATTTGATAGAAAGTTAATAGTCATGGCTAGCTATTTTTTATTCATTATCATTTTTCAGTTGTAATTATGAGCTTTGTTTATAAATCCAGTATGAATGTGAAACAGTCCCAAACAACAGAATTGGTATTATCATTTTTGAAATTTTCCTTCCCCAAAACTTTAATGTGTCCACCATTCTAAGTTTGTCCAGAGTGATCTATTTCAATTAAAAAATACTAAAATACTGATTGGGAGGGGGATTCTGATTCAACTCTGGAGTGAAAAAGAAGCAAAATTAAGTTATACTGATTACACATGGGGCATTAAAAGGTTATTTGCAATTTGTGCTAATGGACAGTCATAGGCAGAGCACATGTTCAACTGAAGCTGCAGTGTTTGATTGAGTGATCGGGCACAGCAATTCTAATCTCATCTTGCACTCTGCTGTTGATTGCTGTTGTTTGTGTTATGGCTACAAAATTCCAGAATAGCAGTTATAGGATGAAGATGCCATCAGAGATTATAAAAATGCATTTCACTTTACTTAGCATCTTTCATGTGCCCTGTGTTTTAAAAATGGGAAAGAGAACTCATGAAACAGATTTGAATGACAGAAACAGAAATGAGCATCATTGTTTGCAGAATGAACATAGTCCAGTCCAGTGGCAATGGAAATCTTTCCCACAAGGATAAGTGAAACACAATCTTCTCCAGAAATATTTGTAGGCATCAAGGGATCTGTCTCTATATAAATGCAGGTTTTGATACATTCTAAAACTGCTAATAAGAATTCTAAGACCACCTCTGTTTTATTTTTATGTGAACAGAGTTCCATAGAATTGTTTATAAAACACTGTCTTATTGACTTCCTTATCTTTAGTCAATAGATGAAAATAATATCAAACCTGATTTTTCTAGGATTCACAACATGAGAACAGGGAAAATACAAGACAGTCTAACTGATCCCAGTGACATTCTTTAGGAGTAAAGTTTAATCACTTAACATTGAGCCAATCACATTAATACTTTGCAGTACCAAACCATAGCATACTCAATTCTTTAGCAAGCTAGAGAGGGGATTGACGGTTCCAGTGTGATGTGATTTCTTTTGTCCTGGCTTTGTAACTAAGCACTTGTTATTTAACATATCTTAGAAGGTATTTGGGAAATAAAAAAAAAAAAAACAGGATTAGATGACAAAATGCCTTATGCTAAAAATCATTAGATAATTAGATAATACTGACTTACTCGTATGTATACTTTTCAGGTAAGTCTTCCCTAACCACTACCACCCCTCCAGTGAGATCAGGACGCCTGCTCTATGCCCTCATAATGCTGTACTTTTCCTTCACGACACTTGAACAATTACAATACTACATTTGATTAAAGTCTATCTTGCTATTTTAGACCATAACCTCCAAATTTTGCTTTGCCACTGTGTCATCAGTAGTTAGTATGGACGATGTTCAGTTTAATATTTTTTGAAAGGATGAATAAATTATTTTGGAAAAAAGCAATCTTACCTCCTAAAAACCACAATTGTCACCTAACTCCTATTCCTAAATATATCCATTCCCAAAAATTATCTTCATTTTACATGCGAGCATTTAGCCATGTTAACTGGAGCAAATTCAGTGAACAAAAGTATCTAAAACTTTAAAAGACAGAATTTTCACTCAGTTCACTTTCTTTTCCTTTAAGATCTTTATGGGCAATTTCTGCATACCCAACTCAGAAAGGTCAAGTGCCCCTAATCCAGCTGCTTCCCAAAGGGAGACGCTCTGCTTTACTGAGAGACCATTTTCAGCTCATTTAAAACACTTCTGGACAGAAGGAAAGAAGCAGCATGGCCAGGGGGATTCACCTACAAAAAGATTTCCCTGTAAGTGACAAAAATTTTTAGGACCAAACTGTGGTAATAATATTTTAAAGATGTAATTATACGGTGCTTTTCCGCCCGGGGGTTCAAGACATTATTACATTTGTCCTCCCAGGTAGCTTTTTAAAAATTACAAATGGCTCATCACACAAAAGCCAAAGACAAAAGCACAATATTAACACTCAGAGGCTATTTTCTCGATTCATGCAGATTATTTGTCTTCTCATTAAAGCTTCATCATTCAAAAGATACCAACTGGAAAACTATAATTATCCCTACTGTTTCTCAAATAAAAATAATCAGAATCTATAGTTCATTATTCTAACAGTGATTTTCCTTTTTTTATCTGTAGTTTCAGTATCCCTGCAAAAAATGATGCAGACAAAAATTATCTAGGGACTTAAGTATATGTGTGTTTTTATTTTTACTAATATACATATGGAGAGATCAAGAGAGAGACATGGATAGATAGATACACATGATAGATTCAGAAGATCTTACTAACTTCCCATTTGAACAGGGAGAAGAAGGAGATTAGTTAGGCCAGAATTAGGAACATTTTGCCTTGTTATTCTCCAGCTGGAAATATTCAGTTGGTTATAGTTATCATAATAAAGCACTATGCCAAGATATAAGAACAAATATATTGACTCCTGAAGTCATTTTTGTCCCCAAATTCATCATGCTCATTCACGGTTTTCTTATCACCATAATTATTAATGCACAAAGCATCTTGTTCTTGCACAAATGAAGAAAAAAGAAAATGTGGTCAAAACTGAGAAGTAAGCAAAGTCCATCTTTGTTTCCATAAGATGTCTATTCAGCTGCTTTTTTCTTTTCTTTGGAATTCCCACCAAGTATTTCTAATATGTCTTTCATATGATCTAACATTTGTTCTGCCATCAAAATAGAGAAGTATACAAAATATGTCATCTCCTTTTGACTAAAATGTAGTCAAATGTATACAAAAATTTAGTATTTAATTGTGTGATAAAAACAAGAAGGTAATCAAGAATGAGATAAAACAAACAGGATCTTTGATTTAAGATGGATGGAAAAAAGCAATAATGTGTAAGTGATAATCACTGTTTCGAGCTTGAAATCTATGACCATAGCTAATATTTACAATAATCATATGTAGTGGTTAGGACTATCTGTGTTTCACAAATGAGAAAACTAAAATTCACTGAAAGTAAATAAATTCCCCAAGATTACACGGCTAGCAAATAAGCAGGAAATGGTAGCCTTTGATGTAAGCCTAGTGTAATTTCAAAGCCTGTACTTTTTGTCAGTGTTTTATATGAGATACCTTTAAGAGAAAGCAGGACTCTTTGTTGTCTATGTGGCTACTGAATTTCAGTTTAAAGAGTCATCTCTTCAGGGTATGAAGGTTAGAAATACATTGATGCAGGAGAACTGAAGCCCAAGTTCAGAGAATGGATCCTAAGAGCAGCAGGCTTCCTGAAATGGGCTTGTCTTCTAGGTCCAGACTGTTTACATTCTTAGGATACCAACTGAACTACAACCAAGATCACTGAACCACTTTTTATAATAGTGGAAAATTTAGAGTAATGAAAGAAGCTAAAAAAAAAAAAAAGAGAGAGAGATTGGAGGTAGACAAACATACCTTGGATTTCAAAAAAAGGTGTGGAAGATTTTTCACACACCGTAGCCTAGTGAATTTGACTTTGATCCTGGGCAAGATTTTCTAACACTACTAAAAGGATAGTTTGTGAACAGCAAGGAGAGGAATCAGTAATTATCACAACATATCAGGGATCAAATTCATGGCTAATAAAATTTTGAAAAGGTATCAGATGTGCATTGCTGTCTGAGTGTTTTCTCTGCCCGATGCTGCCTCCTTCCTCTTTTACTTTTGTAGCGTTTCCCCTAATAAACTTTCTGTAGTCAAAAACAAAACAAAACAAAACTTGTCTCTCTTCTTTTTTAAAACAAACACTTAAATTGTCGGACCTGGAAAAATATGGTAGGGAAGGTATATTTGGAGCTGCACTGGATAATTTTTGCAACCAAGAGGGAGTGACAGGGACTGTTTGAAGGGAAAATTTATTAAATAAGTATCTAAGTAAAATAGGGATTGTATGTCAGTTGAAAGCGTGTCCTATGGCTTGTCAGTCATGTGACTCTCACTGGGCATTGTCATTATAAAAATTGTCTGGGTTTTCGTCAAGGAGACTTAAGGTATATAATTCAAGTTTATAGATAAATACTACCGAGACGGTTAGAAAATACATTGAATAAAAGAAAACTTTTACAGACTGGACCGATTAAAGAATTCCTAAAATGAGAATAACAAGAATAAAATTGGAGTCATTCCACAATGTATACTTGTACATATCTCAAAATGGCATGCTGTACATGATTAATACATACAATTTTTATTTGTTAAATAAATAAATGAATAAGTTTAAAAAAATAAAATTGTGTCCAAAAATTGAACTCTACAAACACAGGACTGGGGATACATGACTTAGCAGTGGGACATGTGGGAAAAAAAGGAAACTCAGGGATCTTTGTCTATACTAAGTTGTTCTCATGTAAAGAATAAGGGAGGGATGTAAAAATTGATAAAATGATTACAAGATGCATTAAAAGAAGTCAAACAACAAAATAATCCAGGTGAGAGTTTTATTCTTTTCTGTGTGGTTCCAGCTTTGTCTGGAATATTTGCTTTAATTCAGGTCACTGCACTTAACATAGAATTTGGATAAATTAAAAAGTCCTAAGAAGAGGCAAGGTAGAATAATGAGAGCCAAATGGAATTATGAAAGAATGAACGACTTAGTTGGAAGTAAAGAAGATCTAGATAGGAATATACAGCTATCTTTGAGTGACTTAATGATGTATCATGTAGAAGTAGAGTTAATGCAGAATTAGGAAGCTATGCATATGAAGATTGGTAGTTACTGTAAGTGGGAAAGGTAAATGCTGAGGTTTATTAAACTTATGTCCATCTGACTCTATGCTCTCCACTCTGCAGCTGTATCTCTAATAATCAGAGCTCGCAAAAGAGGTAAGATTGGAGTTACGATGCCTTCCGTCAGCAGGAGTGTTAGGCCTAGGTATATAATGTAGAAGACCACTTGAAAGTGTTATCATAGAGAAGATTTAAGTATAAAGATGGGATATTACGTAAGCATTTTTCAATGGGAGCGCTATTGGATTTTTGGAAGAACAAGTCTTTGTTGTGCAAGACTGTGGCATACATTACAGCGTGTATTGTGAATGTCCCACACATTATCACGTGTTACATGACTGTCCCACACATTACATCATGTTTAGCATCCTTAGCTCCTGGGTCATTGCATTGTCAGTAATACCCTCCAGTCACTGTGCCACTCCAAACTGCCATTTATTTCCAAATGTGCCCTGTGTGAGCACTTCTCTCATACTGGAGAACCACTCTGCTACTGACATTTAAAGTTTTTTCAATTCCGAGTTTGATTGTAATCAGATTATCTATTGAGATATTAAATGTGTATGTTGTTATAAATACTTCAGAAAACCACTATGCTTCTGTTTCTGAGTTTTACTCTTTCCATTATTTTTTAAAATTTTTTTATTGAAACATATTGATTGTCCACATTTATGGGGTACAGCGTTGCATCTCAATACATGTATGTAATGCGTGTTGATCTATTCAGGGTAATTAGCCTATTCTTCATTGCAAAATTTAATCATTTCTTTGTGATGTGCACATTTTCACTCCTCCCTTGTAGACGTGTGGTTACATAAAGTAAAATATTATCGATTACAGAATTCTGGGTCGACTGTACACCAATAGGGCTTATTTTTCCTATCTCACTTTATTTTTGTGTCCATTAATTAGCCTTTCTCTATCCCTCCTCCCCCTCCCTTTCCTGCCTCTAGTAACCATAGTTCTCACTCCTTTTAACAGTTCAACTTTTTATTATTATTATTATTATTATTATTATTATTATTTGTTTGTTTTTGTTTGTTTGCTTACTTTCTTTAATTCTTGTTTTTAGCTCCTACATGTAAGTGAGAACATGTGGTGTCTCTTTCTGTGTCTGGCTTATTTCACTTAACATAATTTTCTCTAAGCTCATCCATGTTGCTGCGAATGGCAGAATTTCATTCCTTTTTATGGCTGAGTAGTATTCCATTGTGTTTATGTACTACATTTTCTTTACCGGATTATCTGTTGATGGACTTTTATGTTGTTTCTATATCTTGGCTATTGTGAACAAAGTTGCAATGAACATGGGGGGGCAGGTATAGCTTTGCCATGTTGCTTTCAATTCCTTTGGATACACACCCAGGGGTGGGATTGCTGGATCATATGATAGTTCTCTGTGTAGTTGTTTGAGGAAACTCCATGCTGTTTTCCATAATGGCTGTACTAGTTTATAATCCCGCCAATAAGGTATAAGCGTTCCCCTTTCTTTACATTCTTGCCAACATTTGTTATTTTCTGTCTTTTTTATAACAACCAGTCTAACTGGGGTGAGATGGCATCTCAATGTGGTTTTCATTTGCATTTCCCTGATGATTAGTGATATTGAGCATTTTTTCATATACCCATTGGCCCTTTGTATATCTTCTTTTGAGAAATGTCTACTCAGCTCCCTTGCCCACTTGGTTTTTTACTATTGAGTTGTTTGAGTTCCTTGTATATTCCAGAAGTTAGCCCCTTTTCAGATACACTGTTTGCAAATATTTTTTCCAGTTCTGTAGGTTTTCTTTCATTCTGTTGATTGTTTTCTTTGCTGTGCAGAAGTTTTTAGTTTCATGTAATCCCATTTGTTTGTTTTTACTCTTGTTCCTTGTACTTTTGAGGTCTCAGTCATAAAATCTTTGCCTAGTTCTATGTCCTAGAACATTTCCCCTGTGTTTTCTTCTACAAGTTTTATAGTTTCAGGTCTTACATTTAAGTCTTTAACCCACTTTCAATTGATTTTGGTATATGGTGAGAGATAAGGGTCTAGTTTAATTCTTTTACATGTTTATATCCAGTTTTCCTAGCACCATTTATTGAGGAGGCTGCCCTTTTCCCAATGTTTTTAGAGCCTTTATCAAAGATCAATTGACTGTAAGTAGTAAGCATTAAGGTTGACTTCTGGGCTTTCTGATCTGTTGCACTGGTCCTAGTGTCTGTTTTTATGCCAGTACCATGCTGTTTTGCTGGTTTGGTTACTGTAGCTTTGTCGTATAATTTGAAGTCAAGTTGTGTAATGCCTCTGGCTTTATTTTTGTTGTTGTTGTTGTTGTTGTTCTAGATTGATTTGGCTGTATGAGATTTTTTTTGTTGTTTCATATAAATGTTAGGATTGCCTTTTCTATTTCTGTGAAGAATGTCATTGATAATTTGATAGGGATGTCATTAAATCTCTAGATTGTTTTGGGTACTATGGACATTTTCACGACATTAATTCTACCAATCCATGAACATGGGATGTCTTTCCATTTTTCGCATCCTCTTCCATTTTTAATTTTTTCAAATATTTATTGAGTACCTGAGATGTAAAGATACTGTTCTTTATGCTGGAGATACGATAGTGAACAAAACATAGAGAAAATAAAAGCTGCCTAATGAAATAATGAAAAGCTGCATTCTGGTGGCTTGTGGGATAGTACTTCTCCCCATATTCCTGCACCACCAGTGCTGAAAAGTTTATTTTGAAGGGTTAAACCTACCTGTATTAGTCAGGGTTCTCCAGAGAGACAGAATGAATAGGATATGTTATAATTATATGAGAGGGATTTATTAGCAAAATTAGCTCATGTGATTATGAAGAAAAGTCCCATGATAGGCCATCTATAAACCGGATGCTGGTAGCATGGCTCAGTCCAAGTCCAAAGGCCTCAAAACCAGGGAAGCTGATGGTGTCCTTGGTGTAAGTTCTGGAACGCAAAAGCTGAAGAGTCTTGAACTCTGATGTCCACAGACAGGAGAGAAGAATGTATCCCAGCTCCAGTGGATAGAAAGCGAGCTTCACCTCTTTCCTCTGTCTTTTGTTTTCTCTGGATCCCCAGCAATTGTATGGTTCCCACCCACACTGAGGGCGGGTCTTTCCCACCCAGTCCACTCAGACTCTCACACTAATCTCTGCTAGAAACACCCTCACAGATACACCTAAAAAGATGGCTTTACCAGGTTTCTCAGCATTCCTTCATCTAACCAAGTTGACACCTAGAATTAACTTTCACACTACCAAAGTATTAATCTGGCTGCCTGGAGGAGAAAAGTTGAAGGCTGTGCAGGTTGTTGGTTTGAGAGAGTGGGACTGGATCCCAGGAGGGTGAGAGACTCAAAGGCCAGTTTCCTTGGGTAGCATGGATTGGGGTATGCTCCAATTCTTAATAAGTGAAGAGGACTGTGGGTGCAGAAATGAGTGTGTGGATACTCTAGACTAACTTCTGGGGCTTCTGGAGCTGCAGGGCTTAATTGAGTTTAGCACAGAGGTGGCTGGTGTTGTCAGGGAAATATGTTTTCAAATAGAACATGCAAATCTGAACCAAGTGAAAACATTTAGAAAAGTTGCCTAATAACTGAAGACTGAAGGACCTGCTTACTTTCTTGAACAACATGAGCCCTGAGTTTCCTTATTTCCCCAAAGATGTGAGGAAAGGCATGCCAAAGGACTAACGTTGGGCTTTCCACTTATCATGACACATAAAAGTTAAGCCAGATTTTACATTGATTAAAAAATATGATGCTCTTGCATCTGATTATCTTGAAGATATTATCTGTCATTTTAAATTATGATTTTAAACATGTCTTGTTTCCCATTAAATGAATTTTTTTGTATCAGGTAGAACAAGTTAAAGAGATATGTGGGGGATAAGAGAATATTCTCTTTGCCCTTAAGTCTTACTTATAATACTTAAAACTGGACCTGACAGTTAACATTCCTTAACCAATTTGGGTGCCTAAGATGGAGTTAATGAGGGCATGAAGGAGTAAATGACTTATAAAATGTCTCTGTTTTTCCACAGAATGCATGGATATGTGTATGTTGGGGATGGGAGTGAAGATTCACTCTTTATTATTTTATTATCTTTCTTAAAATTTTTCAAATAAAAATATAAATATCTACATATTCAAGATAGTTCCTATGTAAATAGGAAAAAAGTTTTTAAAATATACTAAAAGATGCAGAGACAATCACAGCAGAAATTCTGAATTAAATGATGTCTGTGATTAAGCACCAAATTAAGATTTGTGCTCCTGGCAGTGAAGCTAAGAAGACAAGGAAAACGTGGATACAAGTTTAACACAGAAACTTTCTTTGTGGTTGTTTTTCCCTGACATTCCATGTGCTGAGTAGGTGATTATGTAAACAACAGATGGCAGTAGAGTAAATATATATCTAACAGCAGTTCAATATATGAATACATTTTATAAAGATTTTCCTATATCGATCTTCTACATAATATGCCAAATAGTACAGTCACATTTAAGTATTATTTTTATGTGATGTCTTTCTTTTGAAAGCCTATGGTGACTACCTGGTATTTATTTAATCTTTAGGTTAGAACTTAAAATTTCATCTATACAGGATTCCCAGATCTAGCCATACATATCTTTATTACTCTTAGACTTGATCTCTGTACTATAGTAGATATGTCTTATTTAGTTTTTAAAATTATATTACTAGACAGCACTCACTATTAAATATTACCACTATTAAGCACCTTATAAATAACTAGTGCTTGTTTTTTGTTTCTTTTATCTCTAAAAGTAATTTTAGGCTTCTGGTCAAGATGGCAGAATAGACAGTCCCCAGTGTCACTCTCTCCCACAAATCAACCAATTTACAACTATTAGAAAGCAATGACAGCCAAGCCAGGGCTGTTAGAACTCAGGGGAAGAGGACGAGAGACCTACAGAGTGCATGAAGGTGGGAGAAGCCACAATGAGAGAAAAAGGAAATACTCCAACCATTTTGAGCCCTGGCTATTTCAAGACTTGAGCTGGTGAGTGCACGTAGGAGGAACTAGCAAAAGCCACAGCTGTGCCCTTGGATTAGATTGCTTGGAAGCTGCAGGGGAGAAGAGGGCCTTGGTGGCCCACAGGCCAGCAAGATCTCTAACAGGGTTCCCGTGGACCCACATAGGAGCAAGGAGCCACAACAACTGAGAAAAGGAGCCGCTCAGAGGCTGGTGAGTCACCACAAGGGACCAGCACATGGCTTGTCCCATGGGAAGGGTTTGGAGTGCAGGCAGTTAGGGAGACAGATCCACTGGGGGAACACTGGGCATAGCAAGGACAACTGATCTGCTCCTCAATCAGTGTAGGATCACTCAGTGGAGACTAGAGAACTGCAGGGGGTGCAGTTTGCTGAAAAGACTCAGGCCCAGACCAGAGTTTCTACACAACCCAGGTGTACCAGATCTCCCAAGACCCAGAAGTACTAGAAAGTCAACCATTAAAAACTGAGCTGCACAAAAAAAGCCTTCCTCAGGAAATCAGCAGCAAAGTAACAATTTAGCTCAACTACAGAGCTCAAGTGCTGGTCCTCACAGGAATTTCTCCCATTTTGGAAGTAGGCAAAGGACAACAAATTAGTTCCAGGGCAGGGTTTAAGTGGTAGGAACAGCAAATAATCCAACACAGAAGTGGAAGAAAAAGCAAAATATCCACAGAGTGGAGACAAAGCTTGATATTAACTAGTAAACGTCTCACATCATCACAGAACACCTATAAAACCTAGAAGGACCAGAATTACCCTGGGCTATCAAACCAGGGAGGAGGGAGGGCTGGGGGCCTCAGCCATGCCCCCTGACACCCGCAACCAGCCCAGCGATGACCACCAAGCCACCATCAGAAGTGCCCCAGGCTCTCCCCATCCAGGGTGGTGAGGGGGTAAGGGCTTCAGCCATATCCCTCTGACATCTGCACCCAGCTCAGCAATGACCAAGGCACTGCTGGGAGCCCCCTGGCCTCCCATTCAGGAAGGAGTCAGGTGCCACTGACCTCAACTCTGCCCCTCCTCCTTCCTCTTTCTCCCACCCTATTTTCTTCCCCTTTCTCCATTCCTGCTCCCCCCCACCTGTTCCACAACCACATCATAGAATGTAAAAAAATATATACATAATATTAACAAATAAATAACCTTAAAAAATAGTAAGTAAAAATAAAAATAATTTTATATTTCCTCCTCCTCTGTCATGTTTAGTTTTGAATTTCCACATCCCTCTTTTTAATCTACTACACCTTCTTCAAACAGGGTGCAAAACTGCCTCTTCATGTATGGTTCCTTGATGTGCCAGAAATCCTTTAATTTCACCACTGCTAATCCTTGTGTACATATTCATATCATTAACCATTTTGCATGTTCGATAAACATGTAAGTTTCTAAAGATTGAAAGTATATACTGCAACTCTTTTGAGCCCTGTTTCCCAGTCTCCTCTTTCCTCACCGGAAAAAACCAATAAATGTTTGTCAATTAATTAAAATTTATAGCAAGCAACTTTAACTTAGACTAAAATAGTAAACCCTACATTTTTATTTCAGAAAATTCTACATTAAGAATGCTAAGCTTAATTCTCCAAATAATAAAATACTTTTATTATTGCAGACAAATAATTTCAGATGAATGGAAAAATAGTTTCTGACACTAACACAATGTTTGGGAGTAGGCCTGTATCCAGCAAGGCAACAAGTTGCCTTGCTGTTAGGGGAAGATAAGAAACATTGATAAATTAAGTGTATTGAATGATAATCCCTAATCCAAAACAAATTTTTTAAGATGTCAATTTTTTTATTAATTTTACTCCTAGAATTTATTGAGTCAATACTCAACAGTTAATAAATTCTAACTTGTGCTTAACTATACTTTTCCACTCTCATGATTTGTAGCCCTGATCTCAAGTTTCTCATTTTAAGACAGGAAATATAATAACTAATATTTTTCTTATGGAATTTAATTTTGGAAGTTTTTATTGAGGGTTGAATATAACCTAACTCCATGCTAAATGTTTTTGGGAAGGAAGAGAATAATAGTGCTTAATATCAAGAGTTTAAAATCTATTGGAGAAGCAAGACTTACATAAAGTAATTATATATAAAACAAGTGGAACACATTGACGAATATGATAGAAGGCAAATTTTAGCAAAATGTAAGGTCTGTGATGGAAAGCAGTTGCAAAGGGAGTTAATTACATTTATAAGTAGAAGTGAAGCATTCTAATAATGATAAAACTGGACATGGGACTCTGAGGTTTGTTAAGTTTTGGAAGAGTAGAAAAAAGTGGGTATGGTAGAGGTAGGATATTTCCATGAGCAAAGCACAACAGTCCGAATGACTGCAACGCAACCTGGGAGGGAACAAGGAGTCTGGCCTGGCTGCAGACGTAGTGGCTGGGAGGTGGGGATGGATTATTTGTCTGGGTTAGGTAACTCAGGGTCAGAATAGGACGTAGAGAAGCAGTCCAGTACGTGAGCTGCACAGTCCAGGGGCAACACAGTGCAAATGAAAAAAATTAACCCTTCCATCTTCTCATCTACCCAAAGTAGACTTTACACTAATATTTACAAAAACTGCTGTCAAAGCTTTAGCCAGGGATTTATACAGCAAAGGGAATAGCTGTAAAGGGATTTATGGTTCAGAGTTGAGTATATTTCTTATTCCCAAGAGATCTAAAGTATGGAGGAAAGTAAGTTAAGAAGAGGGTGAGGGTGGGAAATTAACTCTTCTTGGTACAGCAATGTTAAGTACTAATACTACCATTTAAGAGACAGCTTTAAAAATAATGGAGCAATTAAGAAAAGATGTCTCTTCCTTATTGATGTTTCTTTTCTGTGTTTGAGAATTGGTTTTTGCTCTTGTGAGGTGTGTGTGTGCATATGTGTGTTTATGTGTGTGCAGACAGAAATGAAGAATGGAGAGTAATTTTGGAAACTGAGGTAGGCACTAAAGAAGGTTCTAGAAAAGTTACCTCTCTCAGTGCTGTTCTTGAGCTGCTATTAGCTGGCAAAAGCCCATTGTATGCATACTTTCCCAACCCCTCTAATAAAATCTGGTCATCGTGGGAGTGTTAACACCATCGTTGTTGGCAAACCCTACAAATCTGGGTTTATTTAGAAATCCAGCTGTTAAACATTTACCATTATTACACTGTTTCTTGGGGACTTTTCCCTTGGACGAGGTTGTAAAAGGTCATATTTGGTGGATAAATGTGAAACCATTCACTTTTCCTTAACATGTTGCAATATTTGATACCACCAAACAACGTGGAGGCTGTTTTGTGGTTCACCTGGTTGGGGTGGGTTACGAAGGCAAAGGAGAAGCATGGAGCCTGTGATCACCAATAATAAAAGAATGAAGAAAAATGTTCACGTATCATACTCTTTCTGAGATGTTTTCTGGGTTCCTGAATGCTAGCATGACTAAGTAAACCCTGAGGCAAGCCGCAGATCGTCCTTTCCACATGTGCCTCTTCTCCCATCAGCTGTCAGTAGCTGCTGTTTGCTTCAGGGGACAGAAGGAAAGAGAGACATACAGAAAAGAAATATATGTATTTTTTCTGCTCCTTGGAATTCTTGGTCATGGAAACCGAGGCAGTCATTATGCAGTTCACTGACTATTTCTGGCTCTTCACCATTTTTTTTCATGTTAGGATTGCATTCCTCTGTCCCCATGGGATTAGGAGCACACAAGGCATCTCTCATGTGACTAATTCAGGCCATGAGTTGTGAAGAGAGATGGCATGTTTTACTTCTACGTTAGTGCACATTAATTGTTAGTATGAGACTGTCCAAAGATTTCTGTCCCTCTGACGATGTTTAAGACGGTGGATGCTGTTACTCTGGGAGATGCTATGATGGGTAGATTTTCTCTGCTGACCTGCAGAGAACACAAAGGATGAGTAAGAAATGACTTTATGTTATTGAGATTTCATGATAGTTAGTTTCTGCTCCATCATCTATCTCATTCTTATACTTTTACCCGGATCTCTACTGCATATAAGATATGCAAAGTTCAAGTACCACTCTTTCTAGTCCTGTTTAGAAGAAAAATGCTTAGCCCATGATGAAAAAACTATTAGTGAATATAATCTTGTGATAGATATAATTATGGTTACCACTTACTCATGTTTAAAACTTTAAAATTTACCTTTCATTGCTGTTCTATTGTGAAAAGTTTCTCTAGAATTTAAAAAGTTAAATTCAATATTTTTTATAATTAAGATGTATTATTTAACTATAGAAAGTTAAATATACAGAAATAGCTTCGAGGTAAATAATTGAAACAAGGGGCGCATCTAGAACATCACCATCTCCCCCCACCCCACACTCACTGTGCCAAATAAAACTACAGAATACGATTTTGATTTTAGTTTCACTCTCAGTGCTCTGATCATTCTATTTTATAAAGGTAAAATATGAAATAATACAAAATAAGTATAAATTTATATGGAATTAACAATTATGTTCATAAGAAAAAGGGAGTGGAAGGAAATGGTTATTCACCATAATAAATGTAACATCATTATGTATTTATGAATTTTATGAGAACATATATTTCCTCTTTCGCTTTGGTTATAGACGATCTCAGGCAACAAATTGGGAAGTATCTTGATAAAATACTGGACTTTTAGAAAATATAACCACAGCAGATAAATGATCATTTCAATTACGTATAAAAAATATTTGAACTTGATAGATTTTCTAAAAGTCAGAATTTTTGGTTTTGTGAAACTGTGCTGGAGACACAAATGTACAAGACTTTTATGATTGTTCTTAACAGAAATGGGGGCTTAAGAATTTCAGCAAGTACAATGCGTTTTCAAAAAGTGAATAATTGTCCAAATGTTTTATAAAAACTCAAACCTGTTCAATTGTCTTAAAATTATACATTTTATAGCTGATATTTAAGACATCACGTAAGCCTTTATTCTTGAACGTTCTTTTGACAGCCTCAAAAAAACATAGCTTAAAAATCACAGGATAATGATTAACAGACCCTCTAGAGTAAAAATGGCATACGGAATATACACAAGGGGAAAGTAATTTAAGTGGCTATGACTCTCAAGTTTGAGGAAAACTTAATTTAAAAAATGACAAATCATTAGATAATAACTCCTGTTTCTTTTAGGCCACACTGACTTCAGGGAGTTCCCAGAATTTGACAGGTTTTTAGTCAAAAAAACTGCTATGAATGATATAAAGAGCAACAATACATTATCTACTTTAAAGAAATTAATGTATTTAATAAAACTACATACTTGTATATATGCATGTGTGTGTATCTATGTATGTTATACATATAAATGTGTGTATATAGAGAGATAATTGATCTCTTCACAGCTCTATTGTTGAACATAGCAGATATTTTTTTCCTCTTAGGATAGATACTTCACAAACTTGTTTTACATAAAAGAAAACAGAGCCAAAAATAATATTTACCTAATATCAGACAATGAAGTAAATGGCAGAAGGTGGAGCTAAATTAAAATCTTGTGTCCCTGAAGTAGAACGGTGGTTGCCAGGAGCTGGGAGGAGCGGGTAATAAGGAATTATTGTTTAATGAGCATAGAGTTTCAGTTTTGCACCATGAAAAGAGTTCTGAAGATGAATGGTGATGTTGGTTGTACAATAATGTGAATGTACTTAACGCCACAGAATTTTATCTTAAAAATTGTTAAAATGGTAGATTTTATGTTCTGTATAGTTTACCACAACTAGTAAAAATTATAGACACACACATGCACACCCACAAACACAGATCTTCTCTCTCCAATTCCAGTGATTTTCTCATTCTGTTCTACAGAGAGGTGTGAACAATTATAACTTGCACTCGATTCTTTCTCATCTAAATAGAAAAGTAAGTGATTTTTTTTAGTCTATGTCCCCTCATGCATGGAGGCAGCCTTTTTCTCTTGTATTAGATGATGATAATCAGATCTAGGTCCACACACAACCAGTGAGATAGACAGTCCTGGAGGGCAGTGAGTTCCTATCTGCACGCTCTCTCCACAATTCCTCTTTTACCAAGACATGAAGTAGAAATATATGCACTTTGCATTGAAATTATTGCCAGAATAATAGGATGGCTAGTGAAAGGGGCAGAGGAGAAATGAGCAAATCCCTACCTCCCCACGATGGCATACTACCCCTCCCTGGTGCACAGACCATTACATCTGAATGAGAATGTAGATATCATTTAGTCCATTCCAGAGGAAACTCCTCAGTTCTATAATCAGATACCTTTGGACAAATGCTGGCATGATTTACCCACCTCTCACCTCTTAGAGATTCATATTGAAAATCAGATCATCAAATATTTAGGGAAATAATCTGAATAAAAACAAAAACAAAGAAGGAGTCAATCTTGCATTTTCCAAACTTTCTTATCTTTTTTTTATTTTTTATTAAATGCTTATTAAGTGTCATGTAATCCACTTGTAAAAAAGATTGGACTTTTCTTGTCCAATTTCATTTCACAGATGAGAATGCTTGACCAAGATTGTGAGTTATTCAAAGGTACATATCACATTAAACTAGAATCTAAGTTTGTGATTTACAATCCACGTTATATTTTCTGGACAATACACAACTTTATATTTTAAACACTATGGCAAGTGCCTTGGATTGAGCCTTCCCCCCAAAACTTGACCCCCACTGTGACAGTATTAAGAGGGTGGGAAATCCTATTATAGTAATTGAAAGGTGGGACCTTGAAGAGGTGATTACATTGCAGGACCATGCCATAATAAATAGATTTAAAATGGTGGTATGGGCTTGGTTCTGAGAGCTTTAAAAAGAGACTGAATGAGGAGGTTACTCTGCCCTCTCTCTGCTCCACCATTTTCACAATATGATACTCCACTACCAAAGCCCTTACGAGATGTTTTTCCTGGATGCTGGACTTCCCAGCCTCAGAAACTGTAAGCAATAAATTTCATTTTTTTTATAAAATGCCCAGTACCAGGTATTTTGTAATAAGCAACAGAAATGGACTAATACAGCAAGAAAACCTAATTTTTAGCACAATTTAGGGTAGATTCAGAGAAATTGCCCTTTCACTTTCAAAGATTGTGTAGAACACTACTGATGTTTTATAATATACATATGAAATGGTAACTTGGTAACAGTATTTTCATTGAAAAAGGTGCTCCACACAGTTTTATTTTTATTAAAATTATTAATGGAATGATCATTAAGCACTCAACACCATAAAATGTAGTCATTTTATAGTAAGTTCCATTTTCACTAGCTTATAACAAAAAAGGTTAGAAAATTTAATTTTACTGTTAATGCATTAATTATTAATATTAATTATCAAATTGTTGGTTTAACTTTTTAAATTTACATTCAGTGTATGATACACTGGAAAATAGTAAAAACATTCAAGGAACAAGCAGGCTTTCTTTAATAAGAGACTATGCAAAACTTTTTGGGTCCAACTCAACCATCTGTGGGAAAGGAGACATATACTACCAAAATCGAGTATGTTGCTATGTTTACCTCTGGAAAACACTTCACAAAGTAGAATCTAAGTTTGTTTGTTTTTTTTTATTACAAGAGTAATACATTCTGTGGTTAAAAAAAATCATAACTAACAAATGTATATAACATAAAAAATACAAGCTTTGCTGCAATATACAACCCCACTGCCACCACAGGCAGAAATCTCTGCTAGTAGTTTGGTGTAAAACCTTTCCTACTGTTCCTGTGCCTTTAAAAACATACACAAAGGCATATGCTTTTTGTGTTTATAATATTTTATACATATTTTATATTTTAATTTATTTTATACAAAATATACATGTTTTATATATTTTTTCAACCTATTTTGAAATAATTATAGGCTCACAGGAAGTTGCAAACCTACTTTTTAAACTTAATACGATTGGAGATTTTTTCCACAAAAATGTATAAAATTCTCTCACATTCTTATCACAGTTGAATACTGGTTAGTATTCATAGTATGAAGTCATAGTACGAATTGGCTACAATTTATTTAAATCTTCCCTTTTTTGTGATTATTTAGATTGTTTTCCATTTTTCACATAAGAGGAATAGCCCTTCAGGTAGAATGAACTTGCATAAATGCAAGGTATTGGATATCTTGAGCCAGTGAAGAGTATGGAGCACTCTAGAAAATGACAGGAGGCCAGTGAGACTGGAGAATTAAATGTGAGAGGCAGAATGAAGTAAGAGAAGAAGGAAAGGTTAAGTAGGGGGCAGATCACTCAGAACCTTGGAAACTATGATAACAAATTCAGATCTTATTCTAAGGGCAATGGGAACCTATAAAAGAGTTTTAAGCAGAATTATTAACACAATCTCCTATATATTTTTAAAACACAGGTATGGCTCAAGTATGGAGAATGGTCTTGGGGAGAGGAAAGAGTAAAAGAAGAAAAACAGTTAAGAAGCTTTTCCTGTGGTACAAGCACTAGATAAAGGATTGGACTCAAGTGGTCAAGTGGTGAAAGTGGAGATTGAACATACGTGCTTTGAAGGCACAGCTGGCATAGATAGATTAAATATGAATGGCTAGAGAAAGGGTAAGGTGAAGAATTATTCCCAGGTTTCTAACCTTAGTAATGGGTGGAGATGGTGCTATTTATTTGAAATACAAAATCACTGGGAATAATTAGATTATTTAGAGTTTGAATGAAGTGGAAGAGTCTTGTTTTCAGATGCAAAGTTAAATATACCTCTGACGCATTCATATAGGCAAGTTGGACATATAAATTTGGAGCTCAAAAAAAAAAAAGTCTGGATATGAAATATATCTGTGAGTCACCAGCATATAAATGATTTTGAAAGTCATAAAAATAAGTGAGATCACCTAGGCAAAGGTAGAGTAAGAAAAGAAAAGGCAGCCCATGACTGAACTTAGAGGAACTTTAACATGAATAGTCATGTAGAGGAGAAGATAACAAAGGAAACAGAAGGGGCAAGATGACAAGAAAAAGAAAAAATAAGTGTGCTGGTCCTGAAGCTGAGAGAGGGAAATGTTTCAAGCAGGAAATGGTCATATCTGTGTATCATTGCTAAAAATCTAGTGAGGAGATGTTAAAAATATATCCACTGGATTTGTCCACAAGTAGGTCACTGATGATTTTAACAAAAATTGTAATTAAGATATGGGTTTGGAAGCCAATTTTGAAGTAGGTTAAAATAAGTTGAGAAATAAGGAAATAGAAACTCTGTGTATGTGTGTGTGTGTGTGCAGTACATACAAAGATACTTTAAAGAGTTTATGGATTATCTTTTAATTTTATTTTTCCATGTACTTTTTGAAGTATCCTCGTGTGTGTTTGTGTGTATGTATTAAATTTTAAAGAAAGTCTAAAAATGGGGTTATACTGTACCTGGAGGGAATGAAGGGACATGGGGGGATTATTTTAAACCTAGGAAATGTATCAGAGCATGTGTTTATGATGGTAGAAATGATATGATGAAGAGGGGTAGGAATTGATGTTGTAGGAAAGAGGGAAGATATTTGGAGAAGTAAAATATTTTAGTAAGTGAAAAGGAATGATATTGAAATAGAATGCCCATACATTGTTTTCCCTGGAATACTTCCAGTTTCTGCTTGCTGTAGTGGTGTTATTATTAATAATGTATCTCCTACACTCACACATAATTGGAGAGATCAGCCTTCTCTGGTATACAGGAGGAATAAAAGGAGAAAATGGTAATGAGAATATTCCAATCATAAGACATAAAACAAAAGCTGAATTTGAAGTCCAATGGCTAAGGATCTTCTATTCACAACTTCCCATAAAGGTATGAATTCAACAAGAGGCTAGAAGAATTATAAATGTAAGTGCACCCAATGCTGTAGTACCCAGATATAAAAAGCAAATATTATTAGATCTAATGGGAAAGATAGACTCCAATATTATGATGTTTGGAACTACAATACCCCACTTTCATCAATGCACAGATTATCCAGACAGAAAATCAACAAGAAACATCAAAGTTAATCTCCATTCTAGACCAATTAAACCTAACAGATACTTATAGAACATTCCATCCAACAGAATACACATTCTTCCCCTTAACACATGGAACATTATCTAGAATAGGTCATATGTTAGATCACAAAACAAGTCTCAACAAATTCAGATAAATTAAAATCATATCAATTATTTTTTCCAACCACAATGGAATAAAACTAGGATTCAATAAAAGAAGGGTAATTGAAAACTGTACAAATACATGGAAATTAAACAACATGCTCTTAAACAACAAATGAGTCAAAGAAGAAATTGAAAAGGAAATTTAAAAATTCTTGGAGATGAATGAAAGAAAAACACATCATACCAGAATCTATGTGATAGAGAAAATGCAATTCTAAAAAGGAAGTTTATAACAATAAATGCTTACATCAAAAAGTAGAAAGACTTCAAACAACTCAACATTACACCTCGAGGAACTAGAAAGTCAAGAACAAATGGAGTGGGGGGGGAAGAAAGGGGGAGAGGAAGGAAGGTTTGGGATAATTGGGTGGGGGACACAGGGTACAAATGCAATTTGTGGTAAAGTGCATGCTGTCAGTATGAATCTGGCCCTCACATCATGGGCACGAGGTGTGACAATCAGCTTTGTATCTCATGAATATTCATCACCCCCCCAAAAAAATAGTAGGAGAAGAGAAATAACAAAGATCAGGGCAGAAATAAATGAAATAGGGATTAAAAACAATGTAAAAGATCAATAAAACACAAAGTTGGTTTTTTGAAAAGATAAACAAAATCAATAAATCTTTAGCTAGACTAATGAAGAAAAAAGAGAGAATACTTAAGTAAATAAAATAAAAAATGAAAAAGAAGATATTACATCTGATACCACAGAAATGCAAAGGATCAAAAGAAACTATTATGAACAACTATATATTAACAAACTGGAAAATCTAAAAGAAATGGGTAAATTCCTGGACACATACAACTTACCAAGGTTGAATCACAAAGAACTAGAAAACCTAAAAAGACCAATAATGAGTACTGAGATTAAAGCAGTAATAAAAAGTCTCCCAACAAAGAAAAATCCAGGAACAGATGGCTTCACTACTAAATTTTATTAAGGATTTAAAGAACTAACACCAACCTTTCTCAAACTCTTCCAAAAAAATTGATGGAGGAGGGAATACTTAAAACTTACTTATGGGCCGACCCCGTGGCTCACTCGGGAGAGTGCGGTGCTGGGAGCGCAGCAGCGCTCCCACCGCAGGTTCGGATCCTATATAGGGATGGCCAGTGCGCTCACTGGCTGAGCGCAGTCACAAAAAAAAAAAAAAAAACTTACTTATGATATAAAATTTACCTTCATAGCAAAACTGGAAAAGGACACAGCAAAAAAAGAAACTATAGACCAATACTCCTGAAGAACATAGATGTGAAAATCTTCAACAAAATACTAACAAACTGAATCCAATCACTTATCGAGAAGATCATCCACCATGATCAACTGGGATTCATCCCAGGGATGCAAGAATAATTCCACATATGAAAATCAATAAAAGCATAACATCACATCAACAGGATGAAGGACAAAAATCAAATGCTCATTTCAACAGATGCAGAGAAAGCCTTTGATAGCGTTCAGGACTCGTTCATGATAAACACTTACCAACTTAGTTATAGAAGGAATGTACCTCAACACAATAAAGGCCGTATATGACAAAGCCACAGCTAATATCATATTGAACAAACAAAAGTTGAAGGTGTTCCTCCAAGATCTGGAACAAATCAAGGATGCCCATTTTCCCCACTCTTATTCAACATGGTACTAGAAGTTCTAGCCAGAGTGATAAGGGAAGAGAAAATAATAAAAGGCATCCAAATTGGAAAGGAGGAAGTCAAGCTTTCCCTATTTGCAGATGACATAATTATATATATATATATATATATATATATATATATATATGCACACACACACACACACACATACACAAAGTACATATATACACACACATACATAGAAAACTGTAAAGACTCCATCAAAAAATTGCTAGAGCTAATAAACAAATTCAGTAAAGTTGCAGGATGCAAAATCAATATACAAAAACCGATAGCATTTCTACATGCCAATAATAATATTCCAAAGAAGAAATTAAGAATGTAATCCCATCTGCAATAGATACCAAAAAAAGAGAAATACTTAAGAGTAAAATTAACCAAAGAGGTGAAAGATCTCCACAACAAAAACTATGAAACATTGATGAAAGAAATGGAAAAAGACACAAATAAGTAGAAAGACATCCTGTGTTCATGGGTTGGAAGAACTAATATCATCAAAATGTACACACTACCCAAAGCTATCTACAGATTCAATGCAATCCCTATGGAAATACCAATAGCATTTCTCATGGTAATAGAAAAAAACAATCTTAAAATTTGTATGGAACAACAAAAGATCCCATAAAGTCAAAGCAACTTTGAACAAAAAGAAAAATGGTGGAGACATCACACTAATTGACATTGAAATATACTATAAAGCTATAGTAACCAAAATAGCTGGAACTGACATAAAAACAGACAATTAGACAAATGAAATATAATAGAAAGCCTAGAAATAAACCCATGCAACTGATTTTCAACAAATGTGCCAAGAATTTACATTGTGGAAAGGACAGCCTTTTCAATACATGGTGCTGGGAAAACTGAATCTACCTGCAGAAGATTAAAACTAGACCCTATCTCTCACGATACAGGAAAAGTCAACTTAAAATGGATTAAAGACTTACGTTTAAGACCTGAAACTATGAAACTACTAGTAGAATGCTGCATAAAATTGGACCGAGCAATGTTTTTTTGAACAAGACTTCAAAGGCACAGGCAACAAAAGCAAAAGTAGACTAATGGGACTATATCAAACTAAAAAGTTTCTTCACAGCAAAGGAAACAATCAACAAAGTGAAGAGACAACCTACAGAATGGGAGAAAATATTGCAAATTATGCATCTCACAAGGGGCTAATATCCAGAATATATAAGAAACTCAAATAACTCAACTACAGAAAATCAAATAACGTAATTAAAAAATGGGCAAAGGACAGAACAGATATTTCTCAAAAAAAAAAAAAAAAAAAGACATACAAACAGCTGATAGGCACATGAAAAAATGCTCAAAATCACTAATCATCAAGGAAATGCAAATTAAAACCACAAAGAGATCATTTCACCCCAGTTAGAATAGCTAACTGGGGTGAAATGTTGAGAATGTAAATTAATAGAACCATTATGGAAAACAATATGGAAGTTTCCTTTTTTAAAAAAAGTAGAACTGCATTATGACCCAGCAATCCCTGCTGGTATATATCAAGGGAAAATGAAATCAAAATATAAGAGAGACACCTGTTCATTGCAGTTCTATTCATAACAGCCAATAGACGGAATCCATCTAAATGTTCATCAATGGATAAGTGAAATTTAAAAATGTGGTGTGTGTGTGTGTGTGTGTGTGTGTATGTGTGTGTATACACATTCACACATACATACATACACAAAATGGAATACAATTAAGGTATAAAAAATGAAATCCTGTGATTTGCAGAAATGTGGATAGAACTGGAGACCTTCATGTTAAGTGAAGTAAATCAGGCATAGAAAGACAAATACTGAATGATGTCATTCACATGTAGAATCTTAAAAAAGAAAAAAAAAAAAGCAGTTCTCATAGAAGTAGAAAGTAGAATAATGGTACCAGGGTCTAGGAAGGTGGGGGGCAGAAGGGGGGCAGCAGATGGGAAGGAGGGGAAGAGGTAGATTAAAAGATACAAAGTTGAAGGTAATAGGAAAAATAAGTTCTGGTGTTCTAGGCTGACTAGAGCTAATGATATTATAATGCATGTTTCTAAATAGCTAGAAAAGAGGATCTTGACCATAATCACCACAAAGAAGAGATAAATGTTCTGGCAATGGACATACTTTCTACTCTAAGTGAATCATTGTACAGTATATGCATGTATTGAAACAACACACTGTATCCAGCAAATATGTAAAATTAAAAATAAAAAAATTAAATGTAAAAATTGAAAAAAATACTGTCTGTACTCTCTGGCCCTGGTGAGAGTACATTAGTGCAGGAAAAGCCAAAAGCTTTTAGAAAAACAGATACTGCAATGATTCTGTTGTTTAGATTCTGATTGATGTATAGACAGTGTATACAGTATCTGTCTGGTACTTACCTTACCCTATTGGAAAGGATTCCTTGCATATAATATAGGAATATAATTGTATTAATAGCTGCTACTTTAATTTCTGTGACAAGAAATGACACAGTGCACTGAGTACAGCCTTTTTCAATCCAATATAAATAATAAATGTGATTCATGAGATGTACTATTAGGCCATGCCATGGGGAATCTTATGCACAAAGCATTCCCTCAACGTGTCCAGAAAAAGAATACACTGTATAGCTCTATAGCATAAGCAGCATTGTCTTTCAGGCTGTTGTTTGCATTTGTGAAAAGTAAATCTCTAAACCAAAGCTGAGGACTTGGAAAAGTTATAATTGCCAAAAGTCCATGAGTTGCCTTAGAGTGGAAAGGAAAAGAAAGATACAAGTTAGAATCGCCGATTACATATGTTACCGTTATCTATTGTTATGTAATAAAACCACCACTGAATATAGTGGGTTAAAGTGATAATGAATTATTATCTCTCATTGTTCTGAGAGTTGACTCAGGTGGTTCTCACTTTCGGTTTCTGATACAGTAACTGTCAGATGGCAGCCAGGTCTAAGATAACTGCAGGCTTGACTGGGCAGCATGTCCAAGATGCTTCATTCACATACCATACCAGTTATCAGTTTATTGACTCAACTCCAAATTCTCCTTCTCTTGCTGGCTCTGAGAAATTACATTTGGGTTATTGAAGTATTTCTTGTTTGCCAGCTGGCATTGAAGTTTTGTCAGTAGAAGCCACTGGAGAGACACTGCAGGAGGAAAGGGTTTTTCTTCCTGGGTCCAGTGTGCTCACCAGTGGGCTTCTACAGTGTGTGCAGCTTCTCCAGCACTGGCCCCTGCAGCACGTGGTGATGGGCAGCAGCAGCTTTGCCCCACACACCTTTTGGGCAGTTTCGTAGTAGAGAAGCTCCCTGGGAATAGTTTTCTCTGAGTCAGTAGAGGTCAGATTTCTGGCAATGTGCAGAAATATTCTGCCATTCAGTAGCTGTGCTTTCTCCAACAGGGTCTAAATCTCAGCCCAGGCCAGGAACCGGGAGCAGGACGTGGGGAGGCAGCTGTACTTTTGGCAATCTATTTCAACCCTAGTGGTGATGATTGCCGTATATCATACTGTTTAATATCTGCTACCGTTTTGTATATTGTATCTGTTATTCCTGTTCCTTATATTCTCTTTGTTTCATACTAATAAATCTCTCATTATTCCAATCCTCTGTTATAGTAAATAATTCTTTATACTAAACTTTCCTGTTCAAATAATTGTATAGTTTCTCTCTCCTGATTGAACTCATCCTGATACACATGTCCAGAAAGTAATGCTGGTTTTCATTTGGGGGATCCGTTGGGACCCAAAAGAGAGCCAGGACATAGTCTATCCGTGTGGTTCAGGCTTCTCATGGCATGGTGGCTGGGCTCCAAGAGCAAGTGTTTTAAGAGAGTCAGGTGAGATATGCAAGCTTGAGAAGTCCAAGAACATCACTTCAGAATTCCACTGGTCAAACAAATCACTAAGGCTACAGAGTTTCAAAGAGATGGAAGTAGCAAAGTATTTGAAGTCACCTTATGAGATTACACATGGTGGATATTTTTACATGAAGACATCAATGTAATAAAGTAGTTCATTCATTTGTTATTCCTCTTTTGTTTATTTTTCCTCTGATTCATTTATTCATTTGATAATCTTTATCAAGTATCTTCTCTGGACTCAGATCTATGAAGATTCTTCCTGAAGTATGAATGCATTATAAGACCTGATCTACCTTCAGTGAGTTTTCAATGTTGTTGGGAAGGTAATATTACTGCATAATTAGAGATTTAAAACAATGAAGCATATCACAAAGTGTTAAATTGAACATAAAATACCAAAATGCATAAAATTGAAGCGATGCCAAGAACAAATCCCAGGAGTCCTGACTTGCAGCCCAGTCTGTGATTTAGCAAAAACAAACAAAAAACACAGTCTCTAATTGAAAATAAGAAGTCTGGTAGCTGAAATATTTCAGACTGGGCTTTCATCATTTTTGCATGTCACAAACATGTCAAGAAGTCTCAAGAGAAATTATTTCTATGAAAACATTGATTTTCTCTTCTTTTCTTTGTTCAAAATCTTAATCAACAAATAAGAGAAATGTAGGAAGCAGAAGTTTCTCTTGTATGTAACTGGCAGTCAAATCATGTCCATTTGGGGCATAATCATATTTTATTGACTTTATCACCTTCAACTAAAAAGCCTGAAGGGACAAAGGATCATTCTACTGAATATCAGTAATTTTAGAGATGTAGGAAAAGCAAACCACATTGTATACCTAAACACAGAGTGCCAAGCCTCGATAGGCACTGTTTTAGTAACAAAACTACCACTAAAACTGACAAAAAGGCTATTTAACTTGCAAAGGCCATTATTTTCTTTACAGACATTCTAGAGAGTAATTAAATTCTAAGCAGCATTAGAGTTGGTTCACACATCAGTGATAAAAAGGCTGGAAAAAAGTCCTATTGTATGATCTGCTTCTGAGTGAGGAGACAAAAGTAAATTGTAAAATGAGAGTCTCACCTGAGACTCCTGCTAGAGATAAGGCTTCCTGCATGAAGATCAGGAAATCATCTTCTAAGGAAACAACCTGAATTCCACTCAGGAAATTTGCTCTAGAAAACAGTTGTAGGAAAGACACTTTAGCATTTAAAGAAGCCCTTTCAAGTCAGAGTGCAGAATGTCACCAAGGAATGAATAAATTTTTCTGCAACACATTTTTGTGAGCCTTGGTTATGAAGAAACAAGTTTCCCAGTAAATTCATGTAACATACCGAGCTCCCCAAATATATTGCTAATGTCATATTATTACAAATAATAATCAGTGTTTTTCCTCCTCTCTCCTTTCATCTCTAAATACTGTCTACCTACTGAATGTCTTAAAATATCAAATTCATTTTGAATCATTATAATAGCCATTTATTATGTATTTTCCTTCATCATTAAGGATGGCACTATTTTCAGAAATAAAGCCTGAATGCTGGCTTCAAATAAGCATCCGTTTAAATTCTAATTAAATTACTTTGCTGAAGCCTATTTGAAACAATTAGTTATTGGAGCCAGTAGCAATCAGAAATTACATATACTGAATGTTCATGCAGTCCAGAATTTTGAATAGGTTGTGCAATATAATAAAGATGACTACTTAAGAGGCATTAAAAAGGTTTTTTTTTTTTTTTCTGCTTTAAACTGCCATTTATAGTGAATCTAATCTCAAATGTGTCCGAATCTCATGGTCTGTGTTTGTGGATGTGTGTGTGGATGTGTATGTGGTGTATATAGGTGGAAGAGGTTTGGATGGGAAGGAAAAGATGGTAGATAGTGTGATATGCTTAAGGGAGAATGGAAGCTGCATGGTATGTTTAAAGCAGGAATGTCATTGGGGAATAATGGCACTCGTCAAGAAGTAGTCCCTGGAGCAGGATAGTGTCTCCACCCTCTCATCACAATTAACCAGGTGGCTCATTCTGTATTTTAGAGTTATCCAAGTTCCAAATCATAGTGATTGCAGAACTGAATTGACAATTCAATTTTATTTTGATGATGATGATGATGAAGTTCATCAATTTCTTTCTTCTTTCTTTGGCCTCTCCAATACTTGTCAAGCACCATTTTCCTAGCCATATCAGTCAAGTTAGGCCACACCGGCTGTAAACTGTGAAATAATTAAAAATCATTCTTTCAATAGGAATTTAAATATGCAAATCTTTCTGGCAAGGATGAATTTCTGAGTTAGAGAATTGAAAAAGTAGAGAAGCATAGATAAAAAATTAAGAGGACTTTTCGGAAAGGACATTAAAGATGAGCAAAAATGGAAAACACAGGTCTTTTGCCAAAACTGTTACCATGTAATTAGCTCTTTTATAAAAGATTTTATGGTTTGATTTTCAAATGCCTCCTCTTCTAAATCTAATCTCTTTGTTAGTAGAATAACCCACACATAGTTAGCTTGCATCTCTAATGGCTGGAATGTTTAATAACCACATTTGAAAATATCCTCCTTTTTATCCCTGCTTATAGCCTCTGCATTTGTTTCCTTTGGACCATTTACTACAGCACTGTAAGCCTCTGAAGTTATTCAGAAAGGTATGTGTTTAATTGGAATAAATTGTGGGTCACTTATTATGGTCTTCAATGATCATCAGGTGTGATAACATAAAATCTTATAATGGAATCTTCCTTAACTTTTGTAAAAATCGTATATATTAACTAGTGTGTATTTTCTCCATTCTCTCATTTTATATATATATATATATATATATATATATATATTCAGGGAGAGAGAGAGAGAGAGACTCCCCCTTACATACACATTTATTTCTTGAGATTCTCTCTATGAAATGCATTTCTATACATTTTCCCTCATGCTTGTTATGTTGCCTGTGTAATACTCTATCTTACCAAGTGGTCGAGAACTTCTTTGCTCTAATAAGTTATTTTCCTTAAGTAAACTTCACAAACATTTGGAATATAAATACAACTTGCTGTGATGCATTTTGGGATTTTCTATGTCATTTCTCTGAATTATTCTTCCGTAACAGACACTCTTGGACTTTCAGAGAATTGCCCATCTTGAACAGGACAATTGTAAGCTAAAGTCTCCAGTTGAAACACTTGCTCACAAAACCAGTCTACAACGGAATATCATGAAAATGTGCAAACCTCTGCTGCAAAATTCACAGCTAACATGTGATTAGATTGCTTCATGTGAAGCTCTCACACATCCAAACTTGTTGGAAGTCCAGAAAATGATGAAGACAGTGATTTGGGGGACACTGGTACCCTCAATACAACTATTTTCACTCAATACCAAATCAGTGAGCCAGACCATTTTGTCTCCTCATTAACTGGTTGCCGCTTATTTTTTTCCTTTAGGCTCATAAGCTGCAAGGGAAAGCTGACTTAAAAGTCAGATTGTTCAAGGCTCAATATCAGGAAAATACACTGAGTCAGCAATTAGTAAACAGATTATGTAAAGAGAACTCCCAAACCTTGTGCTGACATTTTAGTACCTTGCCTCAGGGTGTTCAACTGATTGCAGCAAACCAAAAGGTAGACTGCTAAATCATCTGTTTTCATAGTATATCATGGGTTTATCCAGAGAATACATTAATTTGTCCACAAAAACATCTGTGTCACTGTCATGTTGTCAGGCAAAAAAAAAAAAAAGAAAGAAAGAAAGAAACAATGAAAAAACAGAAAGAAAAGACTTTTCTTCAAATACTAAACTCCCTGTAGACACAGTAAAAAAGCAGTAGGCAGCAATTTAAATGTGACCTGTTCTTAAAACACTTTCTTGGCACATTTCACACAGATTTCAACTTCTGCCATTTTAGGAGTTACTTTTTCTGGGGATAGTATTCAGCTGTGACTATGTGTCATCTGAACCATGCAAATTCCTTTTCTTAAAATTATTTTGGTCCATGAATAATTATAAATCAATCACCAGGAGCCAACATCATACAGAAAAAAATAAAGATATTGCTACAACATTAAGAGCCCTCCCCACCCCTTTTCTTTTTTTGAAATCCCAGAGCAGTCTGTATTAACAATGAAAAACATATTGCTTAGCTACAGGGAGAATACCTACTTCTTAACAAATGATGATTTATCATTTTAGAACAGAAAGCCAAATTAGCAAACCAATGAAAATGGCTAAAAGTGTAACCACTTTGCCTGGCAATTATACATGTGACAGATTCATTTATCTATCTGCATAGAGCCTTAATTTACACCAGCACTTAACAGTTAATTGTTGAAGTGCACTTTTCTGCAATAATAGTGGGATTTTTTTAGGGTATCCTGAAACAGAAAACACTTTAAAATAAACAGTTATTCCCTTAATTATCCAACCAAAACAATTCCAAAAAAATGCCTGAAAAAAAGAGATAACAAAAAAGAAGGTAAAATTAATTTGCATAAAGAAATTAAAACATCAATTATTGAATGATTAAATGATATCATCAAACTATTTCTGAACCAATGGATGATGAGGTTTAAAAATAGCTCTGGCAATAAACTTTTTAGTAAATCTTCATAGCAATGGTGGTTTTACTTGTTTATAATTGAAACATTACTAAAAATACAACCAAAAACTTATCATTACTTGGAATATTGTATATTCTTCTCTTCTTCAGATTTCTGTCTTATGTACATTTATTGCTATACCTTTCTATATATTTTGGGTTTTTTTTAAACCATTACTCATTGAAACTCTCCTATACAAATGAATTAGTGATAAGAATGTTATTTAAAATTCCATTGATACTAGTAGTTTTCATGTTGTCTGCCTAGTGAATATAAAAAGATGGGGCAGGAAAGTCATAAATTCTAAAATTGTTTCAGTCAGTAAAAATCATAATCAGAAGAATTTAGATAAGATGAATTTATGTTTAGAAGTTTCTTAGGTTTTATGAAGATTATTCAAGATGGGGCTTTTATATCACAGCCTTTGTTCCTAATCTTTGGAAAATGCCTAGCATCTTGCATTTTATGTATTTATTAATTATTATTTTTTATTGGAACATAGTTGATTGTACATATATGTGGGGTGCATCTTTGAATATCAATAACAGTGTGCAATATGTGATGTTCAAATCAGGATAATTAGTATGTTCATCACTATACAATGTAATAGATTTTTGTGGCCCTTTGCCAATTCCTCTCTTACCCCCCCTTCCCACTCCCTGCAACCTCGGTTCTGTTCTCTGATCTTAAAAAGTTCAACGTATTATTGTGATTGTTGTATCCTTTATTTATTTATTTTTATTTTTATTAGCTCCCACATATAAGTGAAGACATGTGGTGTTTCTCTTTCTGTGCTGGGCTTATTTCACTTAACATAATTTTCTCTAAGTTCATCCATGTGGCTGCAAATGGCAGTATTTCATTCTTTTTTATGGCAGAGTAGTGTTCCATTGTATAAATATACCACATTTTCCTTATCTGCTCATCTGATGATGGTCATTTAGGTTGATTCCAACTCTTGGCCATTGTAAATAGAGCTGCAATAAACATGGGAGTACAGGTGTCCCTTCAACATCATGACTTGCATTGCTTTGGGTATATATCCAGCAGTTGACAAAATTCAATATCCCTTCATGATAAAGACTCTCAGCAAATTAGGCATAGAAGGAAAGTATTTCAACACATCAAAAGCCCTATATGACAAACCCACCACCGATATCATCCTGAATGGGGAAAAGATAAAAGCTTTCCCCTTAAGAACAAGAGAAGGATGCCCCTGTCATCACTCCTATTTAACACAGTACTGGAAGTACTAGCCAGAGCAATCAGGGAAAAGAAAGAAATAAAGGGCATCCAGGTTGGAAAAGATGAAGCATCTTGCATTTTAAATGGCACATTACCTGAATATTTAGTTAGTGAGTACCTTTGGGGAGAAGTGAGACTGTGAAGGCTATAAAGGGATAATCTGGGAAATCCAGGACCAGACAATCTGAACATGAATGCTCACTTAATTTTATTTTCTGAGTAATTGTAGGCAAACAACATAACCTCAACTTTAAGAAGGGTACAATACTCACAGGTTGTGTGTGTGTGCTTGTGTGTATGTGTGTGTGTGTGAGAGAGAGAGAGAGGGTATAGATGAACTATGCCACTGTAAACCACCCAGCACAGTCTCTGGCCTCTAACTGTAGTTCAGTACAGGCAATTACATAGCTTCCTTCTACCTCGAAGCACCTCCCTCAGATTTCCCTCCTTTAAGATTTTCAAAATTCATGCATGAGACAAAGAGTGGCTCTTATGAGCCAGGAGTTTATTAAGTACTGCAAAGTTTAATAAGCCATCACTTCTGTGCATAAAAGACCCTTAAAATATCTGTCCTTCTACCCGTTTGCTTTCTTTTCTTCTTGCCTTCCTACCACTTCCGAATGTATTTTCCTAGGTCTTTCCAAGAACTGCCAATTGCCTCCTGCAGTTTCACCTGTCAGTGAGTAAGTGGCCTCACTACTGCTTCCTCAAGCACTCTAGGCCCTCTTCTCTTGATCCAGCACTTTACAAGCTTAGTCTCAACTCTACCATTCAGTTGTCGCCCTTTGTGAGTCATGCTTGGCTCTGATCCCTCCTCCTCTAGGGGCAGATAGATGTACCAGGTATCCCAAGGATCAGAGATGCATTTTTCTTGCCCAGAGCCATTATATCAAAAGCAGAATCCAAAGCTATATCTAAGGAAGAGAGAGGGAGACTGTGAAAGTCCACTGGGGGATGTTAAAAAGCACTGAATTTTCTTGCTGTTGAAGATATCACTTCCTCAAAAGCAAGTTATTAATATAGGCCCCAAGAGGGCAATAGCTTTGTATATCCATCCAATTGGGCTCTTTTATTGATTTTGTTTTATCACATCTTGATCTATAATACATGTATTTACTAAATTGTGCTTTATTTTTTAAATCAGGATATTCAGACATCTTGATCACATCTTGATCTATAATACATGTATTTACTAAATTGTGCTTTATTTTTTAAATCAGGATATTCAGACTGGAAAGAACCTTGCATATCACCTAGAATAAGATGCCTACTTTACAGTTCTAATTTTACTATGAGCAGGTTGAGGTTCAAAGAAACTATAGAAAAAGAAACTATTACTTATTAAATATTTAATTTGTACAAGGAATTAGACCTTTGGCCTATGGTAATCTCCACTTTACACATGAGGAAACTGAGGCTCTGGGCCCTCTCTAAGATCATACAACTTAACAAGCTACTATGTGTAAGAATAGGATATTGAGCAAGTGCTTAACACTAAACTGTTTTTAACATCATCTTTCATCATAGAAGAAATCTGCTACTTCGAGAAGTCACACGTCTTCCTCTCAAATATTCTAACTAATTGGGATAAGACAGAAAATTTATAAGCTAAGTCTGTTCTCCAATCTAATGCTTATCTCACCATGACAAAATGCCTAAAACATTTAATTTTGAGATAATGCAAAATCCAGTACTCTATAATAAATTCTAATGTCTCATTTTTTTTTTCTTTTTGGGAAAAATGTCTTTTTGAATCTTACAAATGTATGTATAGAAAATCTCTAGCATGTTGCTTCTGAAACTCATCCAGCTGTATATTTTTTATTGCCAAATTAAGAAAAAATAAAAATAGTACATATTTTAAAACATCTTAAATACAGAAGTGAATGAAGTAAAAAGTGAAATGTACTTTCATGAACATATATCCATCTGCATATGGTATATTTAGACATCCATCATTTCCATGTGCCAAGCACTATTCTTTACTCTTAATATAAATAACTAATTTTATCTTCTATGACAATTCTATGAAGTATTTGCTGTTATTACTTTATTAATGAGTGAATTGAGTCAAAGAGAAGTCATAATAAAAATAAATATCAGAAAATTGCTTTTTTTAACCCAACTATATCTCAAAATCATTCTTCCAAATAGTACGCTAACAGCTGCTTTATTTATAGTATATTTGGCAGAGACTACTAGCTTCTTAACAGTATCTGTTATCACTTCGTCTAAAGAATACAATTTGTAGTTGGTCAGATGGCCATCAAGAATAAAGACTAGGCCCTTGCTGCAATGGTTGGCCATGTGACGAAGTTCTGACCAATAAGATTGCAGACATTTTTCTGTAGCCTCTAGCTCTTTCCAGTAGAAATGTCAAGCCGCCACTCCTTACCTGTTTTGCTCTTCATACATTAGTCCCTTCTACACCTCAAATGTGTTTACTTCCAAGCTGAATTATGAGAATGAGGAGTCACGCCATGAGGATGGTGGGGCCGTGAAATGGGCAGAGTCTGGGTCCCTGAGGGCTTTGTGAAGTAGAGATGGCATACCAGTCCTTACATTCACATGAGAAATAAACTCCTATCTTGTGCCATCTATTTTAATTTGTGTTTATATGTTTCCCAATACTTGCAGCTGAATTCATTTTTAATTAAGGTATGGATGGACCAAACTGTATCCAAACATTCCATATTCCTGGATATGTAAATTATCTTCAGTCTTTTTCTTTCTGCTAGAAAGTATGTCGCAGTAAATATACTTATTTTATGGTAATGTAACAGTATATTACTATTCTACTGTTATAATAGTATTCCTAGAAGAGATTGCCAGAAGTAGAACCATGAGGTTGAACAATACGCAACTTTTAAAAATTTAATAGCTCTGCCCTTCAAGAGGTGGTACCAAGCTCCAACAGTACATGATATTAACCTACTCTCCACATACTTTCTAGCACTGGAGACATATCTTTTTAATTTGTTTTTATTCTTTTGATTCTGGTAGATAAGAATGCATCTCATTTGTTGTTTTAAAATATACTTATCTAATCACTTGTAAAATTTAACACATTTCTTTGTTTATAGATATTTTTATTTCTTAGTCTGTGACTTGCCTATACACCTCTTTGTCTATTTTTATATGGAGATAATGGTAAGAGCTCTTTCTGAGATAAAGCTATTACCCTTTTAATTTTTACTTATGTGGAAAGCATTTATCTGTTTGTAAATTTTATGTATTTCTTACCCTGTTAATGACTGGAATTTGTATTTATATTTTTTCTTTTTTTCTTTATAGCTTCACCTCAAGCTTAGTAAGAAGAGGATTATAAATAATGTTCTCATATGTTATTTCTCAATAAATTAAATTTATTTTTAAATGTAGAATTTTATAAATATTTGGTATAGGGGTTTAAGAAAATGATCTTTTTTTTTTTTTTGAATTGATAGACATTTGCTTCAGTACAATCTATATGCCAGTACATCTTTCCCTACAGATTTAAAATCTCACCTTTCACACCCATTATGGTACAAGATTTATCTGAATAATGCCTTATCTATGTAACCTTATAATATATTTTGCTATCTAGCAGAAAAAGTCCCATCCTCATTAGTCTTCTCTTTCAATTTTTTTCTAGGCTTTGGTTCAATAAAAATAAAATTTATATATATTAATTATTTTACAGTCTTATCTAAATGTCTTACTTTACTTAAAAAAATTATGCTCAAAAATATTTTATTAAAATCCATTAACTTTTGCAAGTATGGCATAGAAAAATAAAGCAAACACTTATGCGATAAGTTGTGCATGTTAATTGTTTTATTAAAAAATGAGGTAAAATCAGATGTCCTTGGATCAGCTACCAGAAGATCTCTTAAGAAAATACCTAATTCATCGTATAACCAGAGCCTGGGGCTTACTCTTCAAACTGTTGATCTTGTTAGTTTTCATTATTCGTGGGTATATTACCTACATATGCCAAAATATTTGTAAGGGAATCTTTGCAATTGACCTCCTGATTTGACCGTGGTAGTTCTTATAAAGACCACAGGTCTAATAAAAAAGCATTTGATCAAAGATTCCCTGTTGCCATGACCTCTTTTCTCAGTTTCCAGGTTTAACACCCTTAAATAGAGTCTCCACCAGGAGAAAGGGTATTGGGCAATGTCTCTGGAAAAAATTGCAGCTTTACGTGGACACTCCATTTCAGCAGCGTGAGTATGCTTTCATCACTCAGTAAGGAAATAGGTAGTTCTTTCATAATGTATTGAAAAGAATAAAATCTGGGTTTGATTCCTGGTTCTGTTGTTTACTGGTTGAGTAAACCTGGAAATATTTATGATCCCTTTAGAATTTTAGTTTACTCGTTTTTAAAGTGGGGATGATCTACTTAGCTCGACTATTGAGTGTATTGAATAAAACAGTAAGCGTAAGTGCCTGACATATATCCCACTCTCTGTAGTACACATTGATGTTATAGTACACATTGATATCACTGTCGGTTGCACATTTTCCCAATCATATGTCTCTTATCACAAGTTTGGACATAGACTCTCAGTCCTAATCACCATCAAAAATAAATTAAACCATTCTATTATCACAATAGATAAAATATATATGTAATATATATAGTATATAAACAAAACTTTGAACTTTCAGTAAATGTAACTTTGAGTCAAAATTGTGCTAATTTCTAAAGCAAATTCCAAACTCTCATGTTTTATGTAGATTTAAACATTTAAAATTTTATAACTAGTCACATGGAATAAAACTTATTTGTATAAGGGATGCTAATGGCATTATACTGCATTTTACAGAGAAGAAGCAAGATCTATATATATATGATGGTGTATATATGTACATATATGATGGCATATGTACATATATGATGTCAGAGTGCAGATTTCACCAGAAACTTGTATTGATTTGGAAACAACATGAGATTTTAAATTGAAAATTTATCTTCAAATAAAAAGGTACAGGTTAGAAAATTTGGAGCAACTGAACTATTCTGAGACTTAAAAAGGTGGACTTAAATGATTTATTTTCAATGATACAAGACAACTCTTCTAAGAATTTAAAAAGAGGAAATTGGGACTTCTAACAAAATATAGTATATAAGCAACTGCCGAATTTTTCCAATTTCATTGTGCATATTGGATAAATAATACACACTGAATAGATTAAAACACTCTATGCAAATTCACAGAAACTAAATCAAGTATCAGAAAAAGAGCTTCCTATAATTTTTAAAGAGAAAAAAAAATTGGAGAATTTTTATAGGAGCGGAGAAAAAGGAAGAAAACACATTTATTTAATAAGGATATCAGTGGAAGCTTTTTATATGTGAGTGGTACAAACACTTTTCACAGAAAAAGAAAAAAAAAATCCATAAACAAAATAACCTTGAGAGAGAAGCATCAAAGCTGGTACTTATTTTTTCTTTTAGATAGGGCATAATGTAAATAATTAGTGTATTTCTGAGGAAATGAGATTTTGTTTCTCCTTGTTTTTTTTCTCTTGTAGAATTTTCGAAGTTGAACAGAGCCTTCAAAACCATTTCATTTTAGCTACTTACAAAAATAATAATCACCTATAATTTTCATCTCTGTTCTTCTCATAATAAGGTTAAGTTTAGCTCAAACTACTTATAAAAGCAAAGTCAATATTTCATTGTCCAGCTTTTGCTCATAAAATCGACCTGTGAAAGTCCCTTTTGTAATACATGCCAGAAGAAAAATCCTAACATTCTGTTAACACTATGCCCAATTCGTACTTTCAATGACCACACTGTTTAGCCAACATCTTCATTTTGCTCTGCAAAACTTCAATTTATATTTAAAGTATTTTTATTTGAAAGAAGAATTGACCCATTAACATTTCTTCTTTGATAATAAAACTCTCTTGAATATCCTCCATCTCTGCATTCTCATGCCTTCGTTTTATTTTAGCTTTGCATTAGCCACTCCTTGAACTGTGCAGTGAACACCAGTGAGGATCATTGCCTTAGACATTTCTTTCTCCTTTCCCTTCCCATCCCTGCCCTGCCCACCGCTGCCAGATGATCTTTCTAAAACCTCATTCAAACCTCATTGCTGTAGAACTTAAAAACTCCCTATCCCCTTTTCGCCCCCTCCTCCACATGGTGTAACGAACAGAATAAAAACTTCTTAGAATGCCAGAAAATGCACTTTCAGCCACATCTCTCATCACTACCTCAGAGACAAGTCCATACTTCAATGAAGTTGATCTGCTCATTCTTTCCCAAACACTGCTGGCATTCTCTTATCATTGTTCCCATTTCCTGGAAGATCCTTTTTACCTTATTAACATCCCTTCCCTAGGAAAGTTTCACACCCTACAGCAGGCAGTATAGTGTGCCCTTTCTTACAGTCTCTAATTGCATTTGTAGACATATCACTGCACTTATCATATGCCACAGATGGTTTTATAGCAAAACATTCGTTGCCTCTTCCTGATGAAGTGGTTCCTGAGTGACTCCCTATTCTAGTAAGAACAGATTTGGCCATGAGATATGCTTTATCCCGCAAAATGAGACTATGAGCACTCAACACTTCCAAGCAGAAGCTTTGGCAGAAGGCAAATAGATTTCTCTAATTCTCAGTTTCCCCGTCACTAACACAGGACAAATAATAAAAGATAATGTAACTGAAGTGCTTAACATAGTTCTCAGAACATATTAGATGCTTACTAAGCTTTTAAATATTTTACTAATTGTAAGCATATCATTATTTTCTAAGTTTGTTAAAACACTAAAGCATAATAGCAGCATATACAGACAAAGATTAGGTAGAGTACTAATTTTCTGTGAAAATTCGTCATTTTCAAAGCAAATTTAGTGCTTGAAATAGTTTTTAGTTAGGAGATCACATCGGACTTTATAGGAATTATGGGCAGGAGGGATGGTGAAGTAGATCTCTAATGATCCTATAAAACAGCAGCATAGGAAAATCAGATTATCTGCCAACTCCATGCTCTGGTATTCCACATGTGAGGACACATGAAAGGAGCCATCCTTGAGTAACAACACAATCTGGTGTTTACCTTTAATACTAATGACATTTGTGCACTGAGTGCCAACATTTGGATAAGGTAGAAAAAGGGGACCAAGCCTAATTGCTCTCAAATCCACTGTTCAAAAATAATTTTCAGCTTTAAAATCTGGCAGAACATTCACAAAATGACATCACACACATTCAACATCTCCCACTGAGCACGCGTTATCTACTCTTTTTAGAGCAAAAGAGTGACGAAAGGAGATAAAAGTAGAGACTTGTTCAGGTTCTGTAACAGAATCCATTTTCTGCACCAAGGTCATGCTTGGCAAGAACGATCATTGTCCAGAAAACAATAAAGCCAACTTATGAAAAATGTTCTTGAGTTCCAGCATGCACTGAACTGTAAATCACTATTTATGAAGTATCCAATTTACACCTGTATTCTATATGATGACCATAGTCAATAACAAATAAAATAGTTTGAGAAACTAATTTAAGTTTTTAGCACTAAGAGATGTGATTCCCATTGTTAAATAGAAGAGTCATTGACAGAGTTTTTATATATGTAACTAATTTATGAGATGGATATACATCTTTTTGTTTTTACAAATGATAAACTGGAATTTATTTTATGCCTTCAGACATGTGTTTAGAATTGATTTAAATGTGGATTGAGAGATTAATTTGGGTTAAATTAGCTTGTTTCCTGCCAAATAGAAAGGGTGTGCTCACTGGTTATAACAGTAAATTTGTTGTAAATCTATTAGTCTTTATTCCAAATTCAGTATGGCATATTGAAATTACAAAAATATTCCCCATTTTATTTTTCCTTGATAGAGAATTAATAGTATTTATTTGTGTATATTTTTATCTTACCACTATTTTATTGCATGTATTTGCTGAAAGACCAAGGGCATGGATTAATCTAGGGAAAGTATTTCTCTTGCTTTCTCTCTCTCTGTCTCTGGTTCATCTTCAAAGGACATGTGTGGAAAAACTAGGCCATCTGAGAATAGTTTAGGGGCACAATGAGATTGTGATAGTTGTGTCTGCGATAAGAGACCCCTTCTAATGATATTATTCTGAGATTTACTTCTAGAATGCCACAAGAATAAGATTATCCTGAAAAGGATAACACACATTAAATCATTAGCATTCGCTCTCTGCCCTCTTGTGGTAGGTATTGCCAGCCGACTAACATGGGATTAAGGTTATGAATCAATCAGCAATATTGGTAATATACATGTTCCTAATACAGTATTTTTAAAAATGAAGGTGTATCAATATTAAAGTAATGTTTTATTTTTCATCGATACTTTAATACAATTTTAAATATAACTACTTTAATTTTGCAATTGTATTGTTCAAACCACTAGCGTAGAAGTGCCTGATTGGAAATAAACCAGGAGATCTAATTATAGCCCCCAGAAGCTGAAACAGTCTTCCATTTTCCAATAATCTGTTCACTGTAATCAGGTTGTTTTGTTGTGCTTAACTAGAAATACATAGACATACAAAGAATTTGAGAAAATCAGTGCATTACACAATTGCTGCATTTATCTACATTTATCTCCTGTATTTCGGATGGCTTAATGCTGGACAATTCTGCTTGGAGGCATTGTTTGCTTTTCAGACATTGCATTTGTTCAAACATTAATTGAATGTCTACATTTCTTTGCATACTGCACATATAATTAGTAGCATTTTGTCACCCTCCTTTAAAAAGGAAGGCCTCATATTAGAGCTCCACGAAGCTGCTTGTGATATGATTACAGGACAAATAAGAACTGTATTTTACAAGCTTCTGTCATAAAACACCTTTCCTATTGCTCATTGATGAGTGAAATACCACACATGGATTCGTTGGTTTTCCTAATGCACTGCCAGCATTTTAGTGGCTATATTCCTGGAGTGGTGGGAAGGATGTGTCAAGAGCATACACTTTCTCTCCTACCCTTCCTCTTCCTCTTGTCCATTTTTCCTTCCATCCTCCTTTTGCTTTTTCCTCCCTGAACAATGTGTGATTCTATTTGTACCCACAGTCTGTGTGCACTGACAGGACAGTCTAAGGTCCGTGACTATTGTTGTCTGTGCTTTCCTAGCATCAAGAGGGTAAGAAGGAGCTTCTTAATGGGGCAAAGAATAGCTATTGATGCTTGCATTACGCCAAATATGGATACAGTTAACATCAGATTTACTAATTTTTAGTAATAATAAAGTTTGCTAACTTAAATCAAATCTGCGATTTAATTCATTATTTCTTTGTCCTTTTTATTGGCCATCTCATGTTGTTTCTGTTTACTTGGCTTCATTCAGGAGAAACGAGGAGAGGGTAAGATAGGATAGGTTATGCCGTACTAACAAACCACTCCAAAATCTCACCTTAAAATAGCAATGATTTATTTCTCTCTCACAGCACACATCCATTGTGTGTCTGCTAATCACTGTTACCCAGGCTGGTGGAGAGGCCTCCTTCTCCATCACTGCCAGGGACAGAATGAGACAGAGCTGTGGAGGCTCCCACTCCAGCAATTAAATGCTCAAGCCTAGGAACGACATAAACAACTTCTGTTCACAACTCATTGGCCAAAACCACAGGGTGCCTAGGAAGTACAGTTCTTTCATGTGCCTGGGAGGGAAACAACCTAGAGAAATTTGGTAAGCAATATTAATGACTCCTACATATGCTTTCTCCAAAAGTACCTCCCTGTCCTGGAAGACAATTGTTATGATTTGCTGCACTTACTAGAATCCTTTAGCAAACTATATTTCTCTGCATCCTATTTGTTTTTTCTTCTGATTTACCACTAAGTTCATGTTCTTTCTTACATTCCTTTGCATTTCCATTACTACTTTTTTCTAGCAAACATTCTAGAGGAGGATGTGGACATGTACTTAGAGATATAATACAGAGATGTAAGTGCAGTAAAGTGTGAATGGAGGGTCTGTATTTCAGAGTAGTGGAGTTTAGGAAGCTTCCAAAAGGGTGCTATTTGAATTGAAGTGCAGAGATGAGAGGTTATTTCATTAAAGGTAAAAGCATGTTCAAATGTGAGGAGACATAATCAATGCAAGGACATACGAATTGTTTAACATAGTGGTCTAAAATGCAAATTCTCAGAAAGAGTCTGGTTGGGTCTATCTTAGGTCATGTGCTCACTGATTGGCTAAGAGAGAGAGAAAACAGTGTGATTGACAACAACACCAATACTGTTGCTGTGGAGATGGTTGGCTGTTACCAAAAAGACAGAGGCAGAGAGACAGAGAGAGAGTACAAGAATTAATATTGGGCAAGGAAAAAAGAAATAATAAAGTACAGTTGTCCATTATAGTAAAGCACTGTCAAAATGACCAAGGTCTTATATTTCATACCAGGCGTCTGGATTTTATCTTCAAGGTGACGTACAACCAACTAAAGCAACTGAAGAACTGAGTAATGGGTGCGGGTTGTAGTTTGGAAAGATCTCTCTTTCTCCCACAATAGAGATGGGTTCAATGGGACCTGAAGCAGGAAGACCTAATAGGGGACTATTTCTATAATTTAGTTGAGATCTGAGGAGGCCACAAAAAAAAAAGAAAAGCAGATAGAAATAAAGGCAAGGAGGGTGAAGATTCAAGGTATGTCGAGAATGTATGAGGATACTTCAAGAAGTTTATGGAAAGATTCATATTATTTTTTAATTCCCTTTTTCCATGAACTTTTTGAAGTGTCCTTATATAATAAGCTATATGTAGGGATCAAGAGGGCAATAGCTGTGGGTACAAAGGAGAAACACAAGCTAACTAGGTTTTCTCCTTTGGCAGATGGGTGGAGGGTGGTGCCATGACTAGCACGGGCAAAGCAAAACAGGGCAGGTTTCTGTGCGGCCGTAGAGATGACCATGTGCTCAGCCCTCCCACTGCCAGCCTTCTCTCCGCTATCTTTGCATCCTGATTGAAAACATTTTAAAGTGAAAAACCATTTTATTATGGGTAATACCAGACAAACAGGACACCAACCAGGGTCACAACATTTTTAGGAGTGAGGTCACCATTGTTTATGTAATTTGTGTTAGACAGTTTTAAAAGAATATACAGTTTGCATGCACTGTAAGATTTAAGAGGGTTTTCAAAGAAATAACTTTTGAAAACAGTACAAAATCACCAAGTTATAGAGTGCTGATATACAAAACAGTTATTGATAAGGAAAAAGCATAATTTTTTTAAAAGAAAAGAAAATCCTTTTATCTAAATCCCTACCATTAAAGGTAGAGCTGTGTTTTGACTGCCACAGTATTCTCTAAGAGTACCTTCAGGCTCCTCCAGATTCAAACAGTTTTTTATTCTTTCTCTTAACTAATTCCATAAATTAACATAAATCTCAAGTTACATGGGCTTCCTAGATTTCATAACCACTTTCTACCTTTCTCTTTTACAGTCATGCTTGGCCACAATACTATAAAACTAGATTTAACACTGTGTGTGCTGAGAGACACTATATGACATTCCTACATTTTCCTGTATGTCATGTCTACATACCTAATCCTCACCACCACTTTAAATTCATTTTAAGATACTGCAGGTTGTTCAGAAATAAATCATAATTTTAATAAATTCAAACATGGTGTAATTAAACTCCATCTCAAATGAACATTCAATTGTGATGATTTGAGCTTAAGTTAGAAAAAATATTCATCATTCATGCATTTATTCATGCATGCATTAGTTTAGCAGATATGAAGACCCTTACATGTGCAAGACACCAGACAATTAAAACATAAATCAGAAAGTAAACAAAAGGTATGCACTTGTGTAACAATAATATGAGATAAAATGCTTAGTACATAACAATTTGAGATAAAATTATAAATCCTATTACATCAGTTATTCCCCCCCAAAAAACACGTCACTCTTTTAATTTACTTACTGAGAGGCACCATGCACTAAAATCTGTTTATGTTTTTGAAGAAAATAAAAAATAAAGGGGGAAATGAGGTATTAAGACAGTTGTAGTGAGGTCTTTGGAGTGATAAAACCTGAACACACGGTTTACATAAAAACAGGTTTGTTAGAATTTTTTAAAATTAATTAACCTTGATTTTTTAATAACTTTGCATATAGGAAAATGTCTTAAATTAAATTTTAAGATAAAAATTTTGACAAAATGTCAGATGACTCATGTAACTAGAACCAGCTCTTCATTATTTCACTCATCAAATTTTTTTTACATGCTCCCATTTAATTGGCCACAAGAACATTTTCACCAGTGCCCTGCTTCAGTTAGGAAGTAATCAAGTCAATGTAAATCCCCAACAGAGAAGAACTAAAATAAGAAGATTATTTAAGAAATTTCATTTAGTCTTAACATGGAATATGCAAGGTCTTTTGGGGTTAAGCGAGCTTCAGTTAGTTGAGATATAATTTATCACGTTACTTCATCTGCACACCAAAAAAAACATTTTTTTTATAAATTCCTATTTTGATGTAATTTCAAAATTACAAGAAAATTTCAAAAATAACACAAGGAACTCCCATATACTTTGCACTTAGATTCACAAATTGTTTAGATGCCCAATTTCTGTTCAGTCAGTCTCCCTCTCCTTCTCTCTGATATACACAAAAACACACATATGGACATATACATCTCTCTCTATAATGTGTGTATGAGTATACACACAGATACACACACACAACCCTATACAAATATATTTTTTCTAATCCTTTTAGAAAGGTTGGAAGTATTGTACCCCTTGCAAAAGCAAGGAAAATAAATACATGGATAGACAGAAAACAGACAGATTCAAACAATCTTGAAAAATATTTATAAAAGAGGTAATTCTGTTTGAGAAGCACATATGTTACATGTTCAACAGTAAATCTTGAAAGGTAAGTAGAGTAGAGATGGGCAGAGAACCTTGAATAATAAAAATAGAAATACATACTTTTTCACCAAGTAATGAAAAATCATTGGAAGCACGTGAACAGAATATAGCTGTGCTAAGTATTCTATTTAAAAATAACAGTGGGTTCAGAAGACTCAGGGGGTAGAGAGATCAATCAGTGGAGTAGGACACAGCCCAGGTGACATATGATTGAAGGTCATTACTATGGTGGTAGCAGTGAGAATGATAAGTTTCATATCTTTTGCAGAGCTAGACTTCTGAGAAAGGATGAGGGTATGTGGCTGTAGCAGACATCCCACGGACATGGCCAGGACACCCATGCATCAGCTATGGTGAGCATTGTCACTGCATGGGAGCAAGCTTGCATGGGAAGTTCCTACCCATCTTTGGAGGTGCCTATAGTCAGTTACCAATTAATACTGAGGCACAAAAAGCCAGCTCCTGTGCTCAAGGGAAAACAATTCTATGGTTTGGTTTATGCTCTGGAGCCGTGCCCTTCCCCCACCTTTATCTAAGACCACATTCTTGCCACACTCCTTTCTCTTCTCTATCCTACTTCTCTCACATCTTTACAGGTATTTCTTTGAAGAGCTGTCCCTCATTTAATCACAGCATCAAATCCCTGCCTCACGCTCTGCTTTTCAGGAGCCCAGTCCAATAGAGTAGATGTGTGTTATCTTTGGGAGTGGAGAGACTCCCAATGCTGAGCACAGACATCCAAATAGTATCACTACTTTTAATAGAAATATAAAGGATAGAATCTAATTTTAAAGGAAAAGTAATTAGTTTAGTGAGGGGATTTTGCTTTTGAAGTACCCATTTTGAGATTTAAAAATGATATTTGAAAAACACAGACCTAGATCTTGTAAGGGAGGGTAGAAATACAGAGAAGTGGTTAAAAAAGAGAGAGAGAAGAAATCTCAAGGAGGGGCTTATTAGAAAAAAGGGATTAGGTCCATGGGCCTACAATTCGGAGATGCCAAGATGAAAAGAAGCCCATGGAGGCAATAAAAACAAACAAAACAAAAAAAGAAGGATCAGTCTCCAAAGGAAATGAGATTTTCAGAAAGAAGCAGCATAATATATTTTAAAGGATAAAAACTGAGAAAAGGTAAATGTTTCGGGCAATGAGGAGGTGTTGAGATGGTCAGTGGAGTTACTTCTGTGTGTTGGCTGAGAAAGAAACCAAGACTGCAGGGGATTTCAGGCATTATAAAGATGATAGTGATCATTTTTTTCCTGAAATTTACTAGGTTTCCAATTCAGAAAAAGCCGCTGTGTCTCTCTAGCACTCCCAGGATAGAAGAACCTAAAGTTAAGCAGCACACGAGTTTTGATAGTGGTATTGGAAAGCTCATACTGATTCATTCTCTGGGGCTTCAGAGAGAAGATTTCAGAAAGTCTTTTGCTCCTAGGGGTTCACCTTTCTGATTTATTTTTACCATCCCGATTCCCACAGTCTACTCCTAATTTTCTCTTGTCTTTCACTAAACAAAACTCTCTTACTTCAGGGAGCTATAACTGAATAGCTTAAAAGCAAAGAAATCTATTTCTCACAGTTCAGAAGTCTGGGAAGTCCTAGATCACTAACCAAATCAAAGCATATTCTCGCTGGGGTCTCTTTTTAAAAAAATTTATTTATTTATTAATATTACTTTTCTTTTTTTACGTTCTGAGACATTGTGGCAGAGCAGTTGGGGGGAGGCGGAGAAGGGAAAGGGAAGGAAATAAGGTGGGAAGAGAAGGAAGGAGGGGGTCATGGTTGAGGCCCATGGCATCCCCTTCATTCTGGCAAGGGAGACCAGGGGTCTTCCAGTGGTGGCTTGGCGGTTGCTGGGCTGGATGCAGATGTCAGGGCGATGTGACTCAAGCCCTCAGCCCCACATCAACCCAGCCCGGGAGCCTAGGGTGTTTCCGGTAGCAGCTCAGTGGTCATCACTGGGCTGGTTGCAGATGTCAGGGGTGTGGGCTGAGCCTCTCAGTTCCCCCACTGCACCAGCTCGGGAGCCCAGGGGACTTTTGACAGTGGCTTGGTGTTTGTCACTGGGCTGGTTGCAGATGTTGGAAGTCATGGCTGAGGCCCTCATGGGGCCTCTTTTAAAAAGGCACCAATTCCATTTATTAGGGCTCCACACTCATAACCTAATCACCTCTCAAAGATGCTACTTCCAAATACCTTCACATTGGGGATTACGTTCTAACACATGAATTTGGGGGGAACACAAATATTCAGCCTAAAGCAACAATCAAAAAGGAGACACCAAAGAATCTTGCCCTATTAAAGTCATTTCCAGTGTCCTTCATGTATGAGAAATTCAAATATTCTCATTTTTTTCTTTAAAGTTCTATAATACTCGGTAATTCAAGATTAATTGAGCAAAAAATGTTCATTTTAAAGTAGACTATCACATGAACTTGAACAATGAAAATACAGTCTCTTTAAAGCATTAGTCCTTCTCTTAACCAGCTTAATTTCAAAAAGGTCAAAGCAGTGACAGTGAAGTGTTAAATTTTACCAGCAACACAATGGCTTTCCCAGATAAACACTTATGAAAACTATCCAAAACATTTGCATATGGTACAGAAGTAAATTAAAGTGCCTAAAAATTCTTTTTTTAAATGAATACTCTTCTTTTGTCTCTTCTTTTAATATTAATAGCTTTACTGTACTTGTGACCCAGGATTTTCATAGCATTAGTATTGCTTTCTGATAATTGTTAAACACATTTCAAACTACTCAAATCTTTAGCAAACCAGTTTTTTGTTTTCAGAGTTGTAGTAGCAATGTAAATAAAATCCCATCTTATCTTCATTTATGGGGAATAAATAGTTAATTAATCCAGAGTTCCCTGGAGTGGCAAATCTCACAACAGGAGTTTATCTACATATTCCACTGGGTCAGCATGATAGAAAAACAGTACAGTGTGAGACCTGAGTTTGCTCACCTTCAAAAACTGATGGTTATAGATAAAAAATATATATTTCTCTTTCACTCTATAAACAAAACCATGGTTAGTTTCATTCCCCAAGGAGTGATACTAATCATGCTATATAACTAACCCGGAGAACTTGGTAACAAGCATGAGATAGTGAACTCAATTTCATTTTTGAGAGAGAGCTGCAGGCCAATATGTTCTGAAGAAAAATTTTAAAAATCTTATTTTCAGGCAAGACCGTAATGGGTACACATTTACCTTTCATATTTATATGATGACACTCTGTGGGTCTAGTTAATGTTAAAATATTATAATTATCGTGGTCCAATATAACTGGTCTCTCACTCTTGAGCGTTATCATTCTGGCTGGCATATTATTTCAAAACATGTTTTCCTTGTGTTTGTATGTATGGGAGAATATTCGAATTTTGAAAGGTTAAAGGGCTGCAAGATTTCTGAGTGAAAACAGCAAGGTCACATGTAGTTGGTAAATGCAGTAGAGAGAACAACAGGGAAGTGGTGGAGGTGAAAGGAAACAAAACTCAACTTAGTAAGACAAACCCAGGGGAGGAAAACAGAAGGTGGATGCCAAATTGATTTTACAAAGGAGAATAGGTCAGTTCCCAACGCACACTTCCACCATCAATGGACTCTGTTTATTGCTTTCCTTTCCATGTCATGTGTAGAAAGACACACTCATTAAATTGTATGAGCTTTTAGGAGAATTTCAGTCACAGAACTCAGCCAACAAACAATGAGCACTGTATGACTTGGTGCAGAATTAATTTCCATTCTGTTTGATATTCAACAGGTATGTTTAAAAATTGTTGTCATTCCCCTTAAATACTTAAACTTTTCATATTGACTTAACGAGCCTCCTTTTCTCAAGACCATACATAAAAACTAAGAATCATCTCCTGGTCCCACTGTCCTCAGAGGAAGCAATAAATAACAAATCACAAATCTTTCAAGTTTTTCTTCTAGACCTTAAGAGTCCATATCCCTTTCTTAGTTCTGTGTCCTCTGGTATCACCAATTAGTCACTTAAAAGCTCTTACCTTTTACTCTGCTTCATTAGGTTCCACTAGTTTCAACTCTCTCCTAAGTACCTTCTCTGTGAGACCCTCTAAAATCATTAAAACTGACTATTGGTTATTTTGCATTCAAAGCCTAGAGTAGATGGTTGGAAAAAAAATATTACACATTTTAATATTTCCTTGTGTATTTCAGACATTGATTCTGGGTTTTTTTTTATTTTTGTTTTGTTTTGTTTTAGGAGGTGATCATTTGTTATGTGTATGAGTGTAGGGAGATGAGTAACAGGGTAAATCTGTCTCGGGATGACAGATGAGTTGGAAGCAATCATGCAAAGGGTTCACAGCATTCGGGACATAGAGCAACCGTAATCTCCTGCTGGAACCTGCTTCAGCACCACCTATACTAACTTAAACGCTAGCCTTAAGTTAAGACCCTGCTAACTTGTCTAGAAATAGCAGAATCATGGAATTTTAGAGCCAGAGTGAATATAAAGGTAGGCTATAAGCAGAAACATCCCTTAGATTCACAGAGATTCATAGAAAATGAGAGAAATTGCTTGTGAAGAGAGATTACTTATTCTTCTTAAAATGTTGGAATCATTTACCAATATTATAAAAATATGTCAATCTGATTTGGTTTAGAAAATAATGTTATATTGTTTTGGATGTATTAAGAACTCTCACTTTCTATGTTCCAGAAACTTAAAGAAAGAGAAAACTATCTTTAATATACATGATGTAAAAAACAAGTAATAGCTATACCACAACTAAAGCAGATCAATTTTCTGAAAATTTGATCCTACTGTATTTTATACAAAGATCTCAAAAATTAAGGTTATCACATCAATTCAATCTGAATGATAATCTGGGTTGAATTCACATCCCAAATTCCTACCCCACATGTGTACCTTATCATCTCAAAATGAAAAGTAAAGATAGATTATGTCCATTCTGCTCCTTTCACTAAGAAAGTAGATGTATGCATTTTTTGAAAATTTCCAACAATAAGGAATAAAATAAAAGAGATTTCTGATTTATTCTGATTTAATGAGAAAATGAACTTAATCAGAGCACCTGTTTCACAAGCATGCTAGTTAGATGATATTTTACTACATTACCTGAGATTTTAGTAGCTGCTTAGTGGTTAGCAGAGCTACTGAAGACAGGTACTTCTACAAGCAAAGCAAAGCTTTCAGATTGCATACTTGTTTTCAGAGAGAAGTATAAAAGATTTACTTAGAAGAGAGTTCATATTTGAATTTTAAAATATTTTGTCTTTGTTACACAGTAAAACTATCTTCTGTCTTGTAAAACTATACAAAGCTTATAAAAATAATCCGAGATATTTCTTGCAAAGATCACCAATGACCAAGAACCACACCTTACTAAACTCAATGATATTTCTTCCCATACTTCTGTGTTTTCTGAAAGGCACTGCTGACTGTCCTCTTCTTAAAATCGGGTCCTATAGCAATACATTAACCTGAAACTCCCTAAGCACATGTGGCTGGCCATCTTTCAGGCTGAGTACATTGGTGCATCCATATAAGGCCTAATCTCTATGCTGCCACTCTTACCACCTCAGTTGAAGACTTCATTGTTTTTCCTGGATTACCAAGATGTGCTCTGCTTGCTCCATATTTTTATTCTTTTAATTCTTCATCTAACTCCAGTTGATTCCAAATAAACTAAATATACCCTAGGCTCCTACATGGTTTCTCTAGAGTCATTCATACCTAAAGAAGCACGGCTGATAGCAGAAATCACTTTAATGATCATTCTAGTTTGGCAAATATCCCTCTTTTCTCTCTTCTCCAATACTCTTGCACCCCACAACTCTTCACCCAATATCTTTTTAGCACCCAACTATGTGGTTTCCTCTCCTTGTCCTAGCTTTCTCAAATTTTTATTATGTGATTATCTCCAGCTACTATTTAAATTTCCTTCCTTTACTCCTGCACTAGTTTTCTATTGCTGCAATAACAAATTACCATAAACTTTGCTTATAATAATGTACATTTATTATCTCACAGTTCTGTAGATCAGGTGTTCAAGCTCAGATGAGGTGGGTCCTTTGGTTGGAGTTCCAGAAAGCTGAAATCAAGGTATCAGCTGCATGGGTCCTCATCAGTAGGCTCTAGAAAAAAATCCACTTCCAAATTTATATAGACGGTTGGTAGAATGCATTTCCTTGTCATTGTATGACAGAAGTCCCCCATTGTCTTGTGGCTGTGAGCCAGAGGTTGTTCTCAGAATTCAAGGCTATTAGCATTCCTTGGCTTAAAACCATCTCTACCTTCAAAGCCAACAAAGACAGAATCCTGCTTATGGAATGACAGAGGAAAGATAGAAGCACACTGAGTCCTCCTTATGCTTTGATTCTCTCCAACTTCCCTTTCTGCCTCATCCATCTGACTACTTTGGCTTTTAAGGGCTCGTATGATTACATTGGGCCTACCCTGGTAATACACAAGAATATCCCTATAATAAAGTCAGCTGGTTAGTAAAATCTACAATTACATTTGCAAAGTCCCTTTTGCCGTGTAACCTTACCTATCCATGCATAAGCCACAGAAGGCAAAGGTTGTGGGGAATAAACTTCTGCCTCCCACATCTTCCATTAGTAGAAAACCTCAAAAGAGAGGATTGAGTGCGAAAAGAGAGTTGTTCCTTTTCTTTTTGTCTCTCCAGTTCTGCTTCTCTCTGCTCATTGTTTTAATTCCATATCTCAAAATGCCTGGGACCAGACTGCTTAGAGAATGAAGAAAGGCAGATCTAAATTAGTAATGACATTTTTCTCCTTATACAGTAGGGAGACAGAGAAGATAACCCTTTTTGTTAATATTCACATGTTGTTCATTTTTTCCTATTGTATTAATTATGCCAGCATACTTTTCCTAAAAATATATTTTTTTCTTTTTTCATCTTTTTTGATTGTGACAATCATCTGTTCAAAAAGCTCTGCCTATGAATTAAAATCCAATTCAATTCTTGATCCTTGCTAGATAGTCAAGTGACCTTGTCTTCACTGAAAGTGCCAAATTTATCTCTGTCATAATTTGAGACTCAAGCATCAGGAGGGTATAAGGCAGATAGGCCAAGGGAAGGAATCAAAACCTGGATAGAGACTCATCACCAGAATGAGGCAGAAGTAAAAGATCAAATCTTCTTAAACTGAGAAGTAAGGCAGGCACTTAATGACAAATACCACGTGACCTCACTCATATGTGGAATCTAAGGGAAAAAAAAAGTTGATATTATAGAAGCAGAGAATAGAACAATGGGTACCAGAGACTGGGGAAGGGGTAAGGAAAAACAGGGAGATGCTGACCAATAGTTACAAAATTGCAATTAAATAGGAGGAAAAAGTTGTGATATTCTATTGCACAGTAGGGTAACTATGGTAAACAGTTAAGTTTTGTAAATTACACAATAGGTAGAGAGGCTTGTGAATGTTTTTGCCACAAAGGAAAGATAAATGCATGAAGTGACTGATACATTAACTACTCTGACCCGAGTATTACATAACATGTATATGTATCAAAATATCATATTGTATCCCATAAGTCTGTACAAATACAATGTGTAAGTTAAAATTTAATTTTTTTAAAAAATCACTGTCAGATATATAAAATCAACTACATAAACTGAAGCATCATAATAAAATGGAGTACTTAAAATAAACTCCTTAAATTGTATACAAGTAGCTGCATCATCATATACAGAACATAATAAATCAATAAATGTTTATTAAAGTGAGAAAAAGTATATGACTATACATATTAGCTTGAAATTTTAACAGATAAGGAAAACATTTCTATAGCCGTGGAAAGTTAAGGAATAAATATTTGAGAGGCCATGTGAGATGGTAAAAAGACCACGGAGTTCTGAGTCAGTTAGATCCGTGTCTGAGTCTCTGGACCTACCTTAACCAAGTGATTTATTTTCTGCACATCTGATTTTTAGAGGAGGGAAGGACAACTGGGCAGGGCAGCACGGCCTTTGCACCTGGGATCAGTTCAGGGCAAGTTTCCCACAAAAAGGGAAAAGGAAAAGGAGGCAGGGAAATTGGTTAAAACTTTTCCATTGGGTCAGACGGGAAGTTTGGAGCTACATGCCAGAGTTTTCAATTAAAATAAGGCTCACTTAAAATCTGCCCTGCAGATCTAGAGGCACGGGTCTGATTCTTAATGATGAAAACTTGAAAACATCTCTGAGGAAGCTTTGATTGTGCCCACTAGAGAGGAAAGAGTCTGAGGTTATTTATATTTGTGCCATATGTGTATTTAACTTAGGTGAATTAAGACATACACAGTTGTCAGGGAAAGGGAGAGTAATTAAGAGAATGAACAGTTATTTCCTGCTATTTCCTTCATGGGTGTATGATTATGATTGAGTATGAAGTATGCATCATGAATCCGCTGTTTCCTCAGATGTTCTCAGAGACCAGATAGTTCTCATAGGGTATTTCACCACCCTATGTGTGACTCTGATGTTTTAAAATACGCATTTTTACACAGCATGACTCTTAACTGCAAGCTAATACTGTCTATGCTCAAGTCAAGGAACAGCATGCTTTTCTAATACTGGGCTGGGATGGGGGTGGGGACTTTCTTTATAGAAGATACCGAGAATTTGTACAAAATATTGGTCTCCTATATGGCACCTTTCTAAGGGATTTTTAAGGATACTTATAACAATAATAATTTTTATCTTATGTGCTGACTTTAGGGCCCACAAGAAATCCAAGTCTTGCATATAGGTCCTATCACAGTAGGGACATCAATTATATGTGACTTACCACCTTCATCACAGACTGCCACAGAGGCTCAGTCCACTGTCATCTGCTTCCCTATATTCAACCAAAACAGAAATCCTGTTGGTTCTACCATCAGAATATATCAAGCTCACCTCCAGCTTAAGGTGTCCAAGCCTCCATTCTCTTGCCTAGGCTACTGCAGTGGCCTTCTAGTGGTCTCACACTTCCACTTTTTCTCTCCTAAAAGTCTTCTTAACACATCAATAGAAAGTCTATTTTCAATAAAATTTCTTTTTTTCACAGAACCCTCCAATGGCTCCCAATTTCAGCAGAATAGATTCCCTACAGTGGCCTGTAAGCCTTCTGTGATCTAGCCTCTCAGAGATAAGGTCACACGTCAGATCACATCTCCTGCTGTTTCCGTGTCACTCACTCTGCTCAGGCACCACTAGCCTCCTGCTGTTCTTTGAACATACCAGAGATGCTCCTGTCTTAGGGTCTTTGTCACCTTTGCTATAGCCTTAACATCATCAGTACTTTCAAAGAAAAAAATAATTAATTTTGTTTTAGTACTCTCTATTGTTTGTCTCTTTATTTATTTTTCTTTATCTTATTTCATTTGATTTTATACAATAGTAATTTTCTAAATTCTTCTATTGGAAGCTTAACTCACTTACTTTCATCTTTTCTTCTTTTCCTTTAATTTTTTTCTTAAATTAATGTATTTAAGGCTATAAATTCTTTCTAAGAACTACCTTTTATCATTTTATGACTTTGCTGAAAGGCCTTTTTATTATCAGTCAACTAGTTATTTAGAATTATTTTCTGTTTGGATTTTTAGTATAAATGTATGATTTAAAATCTTTTCAATATTGATTTCTAACTTAATAGCATTGTGCTCAGGGAATGTGTCCATATTATATTGTCTTGGAAAATTTTTGAAGCTTGTTTTATGCCTAGAATGTGATCAAATTTATAAATGTTCCATAAGTGTTTGAAAAGTTGTTGGATTGTAGAGTCAGATTGTAAAGTCAGATGTCCCATTTGACTAAGCTTGTTAATTGCATTCTTCAAATCTTTTATATTTTCATTGATATTTTTGTCTGGTTATCTATCAATACAAAGGAGAGATGTGTTAAAATCAATTTTTTTTTCAGGTTGTCCTTTAATTCCTTCAATTTTACTTGATATGTTTTAAAGCTATATTATTAGATACATAGAACATTAAATCGTCTTGATAAATTCAATCTTCATTAAATCTTCATTAGCTCTATTAATGCCATTTTGCTTAATAAAATCTATTTGGCCTGATATTAATATAGAAACATAAGATTTCTTTTAGTTCTTATTTACCTAGCATACATTTTTGCTCATTTGATTTCTCTCAAACTTTCTGTATTCTTGTAATCATTTGTATGTCTTTACTTATAAAAATATACTATTGTAGCATTTTTTTAAAAATTCTATTCTTTTCTTTTAGTTGGACGATTTTTATCTTTTAAGTGAGAGTTAATTTCATTTACATTATTCTATTAGAGCATAATTTCCATGGAATCAGTGATTTGTGTTGTATTTTTCATTGGGGTCTCCCCAGTGCCTAGAATAGCACCTTGTACAGAGTAAGGTTTCAAACATACTTCTTGTAAAGGATTCTTAAAGCAAATGTACTTCACAGGGCCTGGTTTTCCAAAGCCTTGCAGTTTCAAATATTGAACTTGTGGAGGACTGGAAATTTTCCTCAGGCTATAAAGTCTCTGGTGTAAGATAAAGATTTGTGGCACAGCAAGGTTGCTGCCTCAAGGACAGACTAGTTACTGATTGTTATGTAAAGATACTGAGAAATTGCTGTAGGAAAAGAATGTTTGCTGAGATCAAGCTTTTGTAGGTGGATCACTTAATTGTCTAACGGAATGTCATCTGACTTGTTTCACTGTGAGCTACCAGGCTACACTGTTAAACTACAACCCCACTTTTGTTCTCTTCCTGTAACTTCCTGTCTGGAAAATAAATGCAGGAAGAGAACCCCAATTTGGGGTTAATTTCCCTAGGAAGAGTTGCCTCTTGCTTGAGGGTTCTGGGGAAGTTAACCACTTGGAGGCTTCTCCCTGCTCAGAAGAGATGGGCTTTGACTAATCCTTTGCCACTCCATCACCCAGGGTAAGTGGGGTGACAAATCCATGGGGGCAAAGCAACAATTTGTTAAATATATGAGTGAATGAGTGGTTATGGTTTACTTGGATTTATTTCTACTGAGACTCTTTTCTATAAAGAGGTAATGGTATTTGCTGGTTAAGAGCTTGCACTCTGGAGACAGGCTGCATTGGCACAAATCCCAACTTTAGCATTTACTAGTTCTGTGACTTTGAACAACTTACTTATTCTTTCTGTGCCTCAGTTACTTCATTTGATAATGGGGATGACAGCAGCACTCTCCTAAGTTATTGTGAGGATTAAATAATTTAATACATGTAAAGCACTTAGAACAGTATCTTGCACACAGAAAGTGTCATATAAACACTAGCTGTTATCTCCTCTCCCCTAGTTTAGAAGTTATATAATTTGTACAACTTTAAAAATTTTAAATGCCTACTTAATTAAACAAAGTCTAAAATTAATTAATGTCAAAGAATCATAAAACACTTGAGTTCTGATTATCATCTCCCAATGTATCTGCAGTTTAGGCCAAGATTATACTTCTAGACATTTTTAACTCTTAAATTAGACATAATTGCTATTGATTTATACTATCACTGCTAATTTATATATAAATTTTAAGCCAATCACTATCTTTTTTCTTTCTCACTCCAACTTCTTTGAAAATCCTCTCAATTATTTTATACTTTAAATTTTGACTTAAATTATCTAAGTATAAATTTGTTTAGAAATTTTTTATGGTTGGATTTCATTGTGTTTCTTGATTATGAAGATTCATGTCTTTTATCTTTTCTGAAAACTTCTAACTTATTGTCTTTTAAAATATTGCTACTCCTCTTTATCCTCTCCTTGTAGGACTCCAATTAATTGCATGTTTTACTTTTTTTACTCAATCTTCTTACTTCCTTTACCCAACTTTAATATATGCTTTATTTTGTGTGTCTGTGCAACCTCTTTAGAACTTTTTCTCCAAGTTCACTAATACTCTATTCAGCTATTTTCCATATGTTCCTTAATTTAATTTTAATTTTCATATTTTTTATTTCTAGGAATTCTATGTTTTATTTTAAATCTGTGTATTTGTTTTGTTTTACATCTGTTTCTGGTTCCTTCTTCGTACGTTTAAAACTCTTTTACTTCTGTAATAAAACAAGCAAGTGTCCTCACACATCTCATTGCAGAGTAGAGCTTTTTTTATTTTTTCTTATTTAGTCAGTAAGTACATTGCTTTTTTGTATTAGGAGTGTCTTTAATTCAGCTTATCAGTAGCTCCCAAGTTTTCTCTACTGTTCCCTTTGCATGTATTCATTCATATCTAGACTCTGTGAATTGGCAGATGCCCTCAAGGAGATGCTAGTTTATAGCTTGCTTACCACTCTAGATATGGCCTGTCTTACAAAAATAATTTTAGAATATAATTTATCTATAATTTTATGTGGTCCAAACTGGAAATAGTCTTCCAAGGTATTTTGTTCACTTATATTGAAATATACAGTGTACCCAGTGTGTTATCTGTGGCCCTTGGCATCACAACATGGGCCTTTGGCTCTGTTGCTCTCTATGGTATCTGTGGCAAGAGCAGCTACATCACCCTGTAGCTTATAGATATACTGACTTCTGCCTCTGCAACCATAGCTCAGGCCTTGCCCTCAAACCTGGCTTCTGCTCCCAAAGCTCTGCCCTCAGGATAGTTTTTCTTTTATCTCGAAGAATAACACGTTTGCAGCTAACTCTATCAGCCTGTTTCCTGCCTGTAAAATTTTGAGAGTCTTACAACCTTCTTTCATTTCATCCAGTCTCTGTTCCTTTCAGTCTAAACTGGTGGTGTTTCTTCTGGTATATCATTATCAAAAACCTTGTGGGACTCCCTTGTATGTCATGAATATCCACATCATTAGACAAAAGGATCCTCTACAGATATTTTCTGAATAACCCTATCTCTATTTCTGGATTCAGCTGAGATAGCTAAATGGATCTATAAGTCACATATTAAATTTCTTCAGCAAAAAGTTGTCCAGCTACAATATTGGCCCTCTCACCATTTTTCTAACTGTAAATTTCATAATTTTTGCACCCTTTAAAATCTGGATAGGTTGAGAAGCTCCCAAACGATCAAGTTTTTGTTTACCATTTCTTCCTCAATTTATCTCTTTCCTCTCTCATTTTACTATTAGCAGTAAGGAGAAACCTAGGTGAAACTTCAGAACTTTGTATGGAAAAATTCTCAGCTAACGATCCAAGTTTATCACTTACACATTCTGCTTTTTACCCAAAAGTAGAATACGATTCAGCCAAGTATTCTGCCACTGTGTAAAAAAGGTTGCCTTTCCTCCAGTTTCCTGTAACATGTTCCTTATTTCTTCCTGAGATCTCACTAGAAGCACCTTTAACGTTCATATTTCTACCAACATTCTGTTCATAACAATATATGTATTTTCTAGGATAATAGAAGTTGTCTCTCTCATGTTCTCTATTTCCTTCCCAGCCCCTACCAGAATAGCCTATAATTTCCATATTTCTTCCAAAAGTCACTTCAAGAAAATCTAGACTTTTTCTATTACATCCCTCACAATTCTTCCAGAATCTATTCATTACTCAGTATCAAGCCATTTCCACCTATTTAAGTATTTCTTATAGCAGCACCTAATTCCTGGTATCAAAATCTGCATTAGTTTCATAGTTCTTCTGTAACAAAAAATCCTCAGTGTGGTGTCAGAAAACAACAGACATTAATTCTCTTACTATCCCAGAACCAAAAGTCTGAACTCAAGTTATTGGCAGTCTTCTCTTGTAAAGACTCTAGAGAAGATTCTTTTCTTCTTTCTTTCAGCTCCTGGTGGCTCCAAGATGTTGTTTGGCTTGTTACAGCATAACTCTAATCTCTGCCTCTATCTTTAACATGGCCTTTTCTCCTGTATTTCTGTATTTTCCTTTTTTCCTCTTATGAAGACACTCGTTGAATTTAGGGCTCACCCTAATCAACATGATCTCATCTTGAAAACCTTACTGTATTTATATCTGAAAGGCCCTTATTTCAACTAAGGTCACATTCTGGAGACTCTGAGTGAACATATCATTTGCCTAGAGCCACTCAACACACTTCAGATATTTTAAATACCACATCTATTTTAGGTAGCTATAAACTCATAGTTATGGAAAGAATCAAAGTCAAACCTACCTGTAACATTTGTTTTTCATCTTCCCCTCTAACAGTACAGGAGAAAGATCAGGGGTTAAAATTTAATAACAGCCAATATATAAAAATTCAGGTCTAAAAATTGAAGCTAAATAAAATAACAGGTGAGAGGCTTTTATTATTTTTGTTTTCTTACTTACGTTGCAATAACATTTTTAATTACATTCCTAAGGGCACAGATAGAAAAATACTCTAACAACATGACAAGGCATGGTAAACACAAGTGATTAAGGTATAACAGTGTGACTGCTTGAGGACACTGAAAACAACAAACCACATGTCACCTATTCACACTGAGATATAACATTCTTGAAAATAAGTAAAACCAAAAACAAAAAACAAAAAAAAGCAAGCTGTTACTACTTCAAAATACTCAAAAGGATTTCAGAAACAGGATAAAAGGATGTTTCAGTTGTCTTTTCCTTGAGATAATAAAAAATTAAATGGAACTGCCTTCCCTCTTTCACTCCCACTTCAGTGTCTATTCCATGTGAATGTAAAATGACTATCATAACAGAATTCAATACTGTGAACTCTTTAAGCTTTACCTGGCATAAGTCCATGAAATTCTCACATTGTTGATAGGAAATCCCTAATGGGAATTAACGATGTTGTGGTTGATTCAAGAACAGCATAAAAAGTTAAGAGAGTGGAAGAACTTGTTCATGAATTAATTATTTTCATCCTCATTAGTAACTCTAAAACACAGCAAGTGAGTTGTGTGGAAAATAAATCATGACAGATGTTTCTCAATGGCAATAACTGTCAGTTGTAATGAGCTAAAGACACAAATCTAATTTTGGCCAAAACAATGTATAAAATGCTGAAGTCAGAACTAGGGAAATGAAGAGTTTTTCTTTGAGACCCAGTTACAGGTGATGACCTCCTTTCCTCATTTCATATCTGTTTTACAGAACCTATCATACCAACCCAGTCTTCTCATGCTATCACCCAACAATTAATGGCTATGAGTGTAACACAGTCCCACGAATACTTTTTTCTATTTGATTCCTATTACTGTTCTTTCCTCCTATTACAGACTTCTCTTATTTCTGCTTGAAATAAAAACAAACAAACAAAGAAAAACCTCATGTCTACTGTCAATGTTCAATGGCATTGACAATAAACATGGGCTTAAATGTTAAATGCAAAACTATAAAAGTTCTAGAAAATAACAAAGAAGAAATTTAAATTACCTTGAATTTAACTACAACTCCAGAGGCACAATTCATTAAAGAAATAATTGATAAGTTGGAACTTCATTAACATTAAGAATTTCTGCTCTGCAAAAGACACTATCAAGAGAATGAGTAGATGAACCACTGACTAGGAGAAAATATTTTCAAAAGATGCATTTAATAAAGGACTGGTATCCAAAATATACAAAGAACTCTTAAAGCTCAACAATAACAGCACTACTTAAAAATGGGCAAAAGACCTGAACAGACATCTCACAAAAGAAGATATGCAGCTAGCAAATGAGGATATGAAAAAAATGTTTAACATCATTGAGGAATTGCAAATGAAACAACGAGATACTACTGCACAGTTATTAGAAAGGCCAAAATACAAAACACTGACAATACCAAATGTTGCTGAGAATATGGAGCAACAGCATTCATATTGATTGCTGGTGGGAATGTGAAATGACCACTTTGGAAGACATTCAGCAGTTTCTTACAAAGCTAAACATACTCTTACCATATAAACCACAATCACACACCATGGTATTTATCCAAATGAGTTGAAAACATATTTACACAAAAACCTGTGCACAGAGGATTCAGTAGCTATATTTGTAATTGCCCGAATGTGGAAACAACAGAGATGTCTTCTGGCAGCAGAATGTATAAACAAACTGTGGTACATTTACACAATGAAATATTATGTAAACAATAAAAAATGGAGCTGTCAAGTCATAAAAAAACCATGGAAGAATCTTAAATGCATATTACTAAGTTAAAAAAGCCAATATGAAAAGTCACATACCATATGATGTCAACTGGATGGCATTCTAGAAAAGGCAAAGCTATGGAGAGAATAAAAAGATGCGTGGTTGACAGGGCTTGGGGGGAGGGGACAATACATAGGTGAAGGACAGAGAATCTTCAGGGCAGTGAAACTATTCTGTCTGATGCTATAATAGTTGACACATAGTATTATAAGTTTGTCAAACCTATAGAATGTATAACACCAAGGGGGAACCTTAATGTAAATTATGGACTTTGGATGATGTTATGTCAATATAGGTTCATCAACTGTAACAAATCCACAGCTCTGATGTGTGATGTTGATAATATAGGAGGCTGTGTGTGTGGATGTGGGCTGCGGGGGCACATAAGGGAACTCTGTATTTTCTGATCAATTTTTCTGTGAATACAAAATGCTTGAAATATTTTTAAAAATAGAAAAAGAGGAAGGCAGACAGATACAGGAAATTAGGAAAAAATTCAAGTAAGAAAGTGAATAATTGATGGAACAAGAAATAATGTGTCTATGTGAAAATAAGTAGAGCAACGTTTGGCACATGGTAGATGCCAAAAGATAGCACTTAAAAGATATGATATATATCCATATACTGAACACTGTTTTAAACAAAATATTCAGTTGCTTTTAGAGGAGCTAAAAAATATATATCAGATAGAGTTCCTCCCACAAGAACTTAACATTCAGTTAATTTAGGCAAAAGCATCGGAAAAGTTTTATAAAAATAGTTTTGTTAAAATAATTTTAGGATATGTATATGTCTTTTCATAAGACAATAAATTATTATTATCAAATAAATTATATGGCAAATGAATACTCTACAATTTTAAAATACAAGCAATTTTTAGACATTCATTCCTAATAATTAGCCTCTCAATGTCCTAGTATACCTTAAGGTGTGAAGCAAAGGAAAACTAATCAAGGCAAAACTTGAATCCTAGATGGGCATTGTGTTTCACTGTCCAATTTTTTTTTTTTTTTGCAATAGAATAAACATTAAAGTTGCCTGATTTTCTAGATAATTTTTTTATCTTACATAATATAGGCCCTAATTCAAAGATTAGACTTGTAATGGAAAAGATATGGGAAGCAGAGAGGCCCATATCATAAAAGATAGCAATGGTATCAAAATAATATTCTGTTGGGAAAAGATTTAGAAATCTTTATCATAGGATTTAGCCATTTAGGATTAAAATTCAGAACGGTTATAATGGGTGTGTAATATGCACTGTGATAAAAAGCATCACGTCTGAAATCAGTGAGCTAAGCAAATCCTCCCAGTACCCTCCTCCGGTTTCTTAGAAACCACTGGGATTTAACAGTCACTGTACTATAATTTCAACTATTTCTTAAATGTGGGTAATTGTGGGTGAAATAATAACAGTTTGAATTTGCATAAAGTTTATAACATATAAACTACTTTCACATATGCTTTCTTATATTCTTAGCAAAAAAACCAAACAACAACAACAACAAAAAACTTGGCTTTTGCTCAGTCTTTTTTCCTGTCTTCTGCTTCCTCCTACTTCCCCTGCTGGTTCATTCTCTCTCTCTCTCTCTCTCTCACACACACACACACACACACACACACACACACACACACACAAATACCCCCACAGACATACCCGTACATAGTCAGACATATATACACAGTCTAGAAAAATTATTATCCTATCTATGATTCTAAAATAACCTCCTCACATGTGATTTTCTCTTTGGTTGGTTCTGAGAACAATTGCATTATTTTTAATTTTGATGTGTTTATTTAGGTAGAGCAAATTGAGCACTTAGTCTGCTTTCTGGAGGACTTTAGTTTAAAAATAGAAGCAAAATATGTCTGTTGTATTTACTCATTTCTCTATAAATAATTCAATTAGCATTTATTAGTTACATATGGTGACCCTGGCACTGTATTTTTTTCCCATTTGGGCAAAAAAAATGACAGTGATAAACTTTGACCTAAAATTTTATAATCTATGTCTATGAAAGCAGAAATATTGCTATACTGAACCAAAGCAAACGCTACTTAGTGATATTGTGTTTTTGATTAGTCACTAATTGCTGTTCTGTGGAAACTAAAAGGACATAAATAGAACACTTGTATAAAGCTGCAGAACTATATATGTACAAACAAAATATTAAAATATTAAATCTCTTTAAATTATGATTAAGTCCTTAGCCATAAAGTAATTTGATGAGAAGTTTTGTAAAATATTTTTTTGAAAACTACTGGTTATTAGTGAACCTACTGGCTATTAGTGAACCTACTGGCTATTAGTGACTGTGGTTAATGAATATAAAAGGAGCATTTAAGTAACAATAAAAACAATAGCATCAGCAGAAGCAACAAAAATAATTAATAATGAAATGTGTTAGGGGCTAGATAAGCACATGCATATCTCATTTAGTAAAAAATGTCTATAAACTTAATTAGCTTTAATAACTTTGATTCCATTTTTTTAACTTATTAGTAAATCATATTACACATAAACAACTGAGGCTATCAAGAAAGATAGATAATTAGAGAAATGATTGATAGGTGACAGAATATAGATTGATATAGATATGGCTATAGATATACACACCTAGATAAATAGATAATAATTGGGAAAAGTAATTCTAGGAGAAAAAATTAAACATGTTCATAAATGTTTTGAACTTAAATACATGTTGGGTATATTTATCGTATTAATCAATTCTTCACTTAAATTTGTATTCTATGAATTCATCTTGCAGCCATGATAAAGGAACAGGAAACAGATTTACCCTCTATCTTGAATAACTGAAACAATGAATAAAATTTATAAAACTATGACGCTGAGAAATCGTACAGTAGGCAGCATTGGACAGTGATTACAGAGAAAAATGAAGTGAGTCATCACAAATAAAGCAAATATGATAGAACTAAAGGAGAAAGAGACAAATTCAAATTTGTAATTTCAAAATCTGTCTCTCAATAATTGATGAGAAAGTTGAGAAAAATTCAACAATAAGTCTTGAACATTATCAATCAACTTTAAGTAATGGACATTCATAGAGCACTCCACCTCAAAACAATAGAATGTGCATTCTTTTCAAGTGCATCTAGAATATTTATTAATATATATCATATTCTAGGCTATAATGTATGTTTCAATACATTTAAAAGGATTAAAACCATAAAGAATATAATCTGTCCCCATTGGGAATGAAACCGAAAAACTAGCAACAAAATGTTATCTAGAAATCCTAAAGTATTTGAAAACTATTTTTAGTTTTCACTTCTCAAATGTCTGGTAATGCATGTGACAAGAGGATATCATAAAATAAATTAGAAAGTTTTTTTTAAATGAATGAAAATGAAAATACAACACACCAAAATTTGTGGAGTGGAATTAAAGCAGGAAATATATGGTATTAAACAATTATACTATTATTAGAAAAGGAGAAAATTCTCAATTAAATTATGTGAGCTTCAACCCTTGGAAACTAGAAAATGAAGAGCAAATTAAGCCCAAAGTAAGCAAAAGAAAGGGAATAGTAAAGATTAGAGTAGAAATCAGTAAAACCGAAAATCAATGGGAAAATCAGTAAAACCCAAAACTGGTTCTTTGAGATATAAATATAAAGGCATAAATATGTTTAAAGTAAAAGAAAGGAAGAAAGTATAGTATGCTAGCACTAATAAAAAGAAACTGAAATCACTATATTAATATCACAAAAGATATGTTCCAGGTCAAATATTACCTCTAGCCAGACTAATCAAGAAAAAAAGAGAAAAGATACAAATTGCTACATCAGAAATGAGAGGGGAAATTGCTACAGATTTCCAGATATACAAAATTTTCTTACCAAGTAGCCACACTATATAAATCTAGTTTTGCAATTCAGGGTCAAACTGCTGGCCAGAAAGGAAAATTTAGGGGAAAAAAAAGATGACAAGAAATTAATGGGTACTATGTCTGTGAAGAGATAAAAGAAGGAAACCAAATCATTTTTTCTTTCTTCTCTTCCATTTTTAAACAACAGCAATGAATTGTGACATAGGGATGCTGAGAGAAAAGACATTAGTTTTTCAGACTCACTGCCTTTTCTGTAATCCTACTCGCTGATAAATATCTGAACAGAGTGAACCAAAGCATCATATATAAACTCACATTTTTTCATGGATCCAACACTGCATGGGCTCCAATACCAGACTACTTTAATTCCTGCTGGGGCTTTGTTTCAGCCAGCAAGCACTGCGAACAAATTCAAAAAGATAACTATTCTTGCCTGTTCTGGACTAAATTGTCCCACACTACTGACACTCTGGAAAGGATCTCTGTTTCCAGACAGTGGCAAATGTACATAAAGTTCTGTACCCATACAAATTGATATTTTTGTCACTATAGGATTTTGTTATTCATCTGAGATGTAGCAAAAATTTCTGTTCTTAATGAATGTCAAACAAATAATTTTGTGACTTCTAAAAATGTACCTTTCTAACAAGCTGAAATTTTTAAGAAATCAAAGTAAAGTTCATACTTAAGAGGAAAAAGTAATGGAACCTAAAGAAGTGTGGCAAAAACTTCCAAACTCTCCCTTTGGATCACTAATATAATAATAGCAAATGATTACAAAGCATTTACTATATTCCAGAAACTGGGCTAAACACTTTACATATAATATTTTCTTTAATCCTCAAACAATAATCTATTGTGGAAGTTATTATTCGCATTTCGCTCGTAAAAAAAGCAAACTTTGGTGGGATTAAGTTATTTGCTCATGGTTGCACAGCAAATGGGGAGGGGATGCTAACCCAGTTTGTTTGCCTCCAAAGTCTTGACTCTTAACCACTAGACAGTACTGCCTCTTAGGAAGACACCTAATTAAAGTGCAGTGAGCACTAAAACTACAAATACAGATACAAAGATAAATTAGCATGACTGAGGACACACACGGCTATGAAAAATTGCAAATGAAATGATCCTCACCAATGAACAACTTATGTTTTTTTCCTATCATGGATAAATAATTAATCAGCATTCAAAATCAATTGTATACAATTGATTTATAAAAATATTATAAAAGTCTTAGTATTGTACTATATTCTTTTCTATTGTTTATATATTACTGACTATCTGATTTTGTCAATAAACATTTCTATTGAATTTTCTAAAATATCACTTAATTTATTCACCTGAAAATTTAACATTACTTTAGATTTCATTAAAATTTGCACGCAATTTAAATAAAAATTTTCTTTGGGCAACATTCCATGCCTTTCTGTATCAAAATGTAACTGTCTTGTTTCTCAGATTTCTGGTGCATTGATTTTTAAAAGTACTTCTTTGTGTGTGTGTGTATTTTAGAGACTCTATCTTTAATACAAACAACTCAGAAATGAGCTTTTTTTTTTTTTTTGGAAAAGCCATTTCATTCTGAAGATATGTGCAAATGATTTATTAATTTTACTGCAATCATATTGAATATGAAAGAAATATTATTGTATCAAAAGGCGGCATCTAACAAAATCTGACTGAGGGTTGTAAGCAAATAGGTATTTCTTTAACTCAGGGAGCAAGAAGTCTGTGGGTTAGCAGGCAATGAAGCTCAGCGGTGCCACTGAGAAAACAGTTGCTTCTAGCTTCCTGCTGTTCATCCTTTGCACCAACTACTACATCTTCAAAAATTGCATTTGTTCTAGGCAAGAAGAATTAAGCTTTAGAAACAGCACAAATTGCTTCCATCTTATTGGCCAAAAATAAGTAATACAGCCATGGTCACACCCAGCTGCAATGGAGACTGAGATATGCAGTTGTGATTTTGTTTTGCTTAGCTGGCTAGCCTTTAAGTAAAGGAAGGCAAGCAAGAAGGGAGAAATAATGGATGTTGAATGAATACATCTACATCATTTGCTTGTTTTTAATAGCAATATAATTGCAGATAGTTGAGAAAAAGTACTATCCCAGTTGGATTAGAGGTCTCACCTGTTGAAGTTTTTCTAACAGTAGCTGCTATGACTGAAGTGCTAGTTTTTGTCAAAGTGACTCCATAAGAGAATTTAAAATGTAAACATCAATGACAAATAAGTTATTCTTGATGTAATTGCTACACTCATTAGTTAGTTAACTTGAGGCAAAAAAATTTTTTTTAAAAAAACAATGTCATTTGGTTCATACTCACCTCATTTATACCTTAATTACTCATGCACCTTTGTATCTCTACATTACTTCCATTATGTGGTTTTTAAAGATATTTTAAAATCATTCTTAGGTCTTTCAAGATCCAGTATAGGCTGCACTTATTTCACAAGAGGAAACATTTAAAATTGCACCTAGGTGCAATACTTTTAACAGAACTGAGATGCTAGACTATCCATATTTATTTTGGGCATAACACATCCCTGAAAATTTGCACAGGATTTGCCATATGATGTGTTATAAACATATCTTAACAATTGAAGTATAGCCTTCAGCTTCTTCCATGAGCTCTTTCTAATCCCTCTATTTCACTCAAATGTGCGTGCGACTTTTGATTTCTGGTCATAAACAGAAGAAGACATCTGAGGAGTGAGTCATGGGGCACTCCAATTATCTAGAAGTCTGGGAAATCAGAAAACATAAAAGGAAAATGAGAAGAAATGGCCAGAAGAAGACCACAAGAAATTAGTTGTCTGGAAGCCAAGTGAAGAAAGTGTTCCAAAAGGAAAAGTAATCAAACTACATCAAATGTTACTGACAGATCAAATAAGATGATGCCTGAAAATTGACCATTGGGTTTAGCATCAGAGATGTCATGGGTGAATTTGATTAGAACTTTTCCAGTAAAGTGCTTGGGATGAAAGCTGTGTGCAGCACATAATGAAAGGAAGAAAACTGGACTTGGTGAATATTGAAAACTCAAGACATTTTGTTGTGAAAAAGGAGAGAATACTGAGATGGTCCCTGGAATGAATGTGGCCTCAAGTAGGGTGAATCACCATCCCTTTTTGCTAGAACAAAGTGGTTTCCTGAGATGAACATTAGGGACAGTTAAAAAAAGGAAGGCTGGCAACATAATCATGACTGCAGATACAGGTAAAACGGTGGGAACTCCCTTCTGGTGGCTTCTGTATTCACAAGGGCATGGAAAGCAAGGGCAGCAGAGGACAATAAAAAGAGGGTGTGGTTGAGGAGAGAGGAGAAGGAATAAAACAGTAGCTTAGGAGAGTGAAGTAGGAGTATAAATGGAAAAAGCAAATATTGTATATCTGTGACAGGTACTGAAAATCCTTTGACAGAGGTTATAATTTTAAAGTAAGTCTATTTCATTTTATTCGTTTATAGTGCATCTCTTCCACTCAAATGTAGACACCATTGGGAAAGAGATTTTTATTTATGTTTTCTCACTGTTATAATCTTGGTGCCTAAAGAAGTGTGTGGCATAGTAGGAACTTGATAAATATTTTTGATACATTTTCTGACTGATATGTTATATTTTATTTTACAGCTTTTACTCACAATAACCCATACTCATGTATGATATTCTCACAGATATATTCACTTAAAAGTATTAAATTTAAAAAATAACAGTCTGATTAATTAAAATCCTTACATACTACTTAACATTATCTCATGTATGTGTCCTGGGTTGATACTGGAGGATTCCTTGTTTTTATTGTTTTAAGTACAATTATCCTGAAAAAAAAATTTTGTAATATTTCTCCATGTGATAAATTTCTTGGGAGGTTATTTTAGTACACTTGTTAACTCCTAAATGATTATTTAATTTACATATTGGTAGTTGTATTGACTGACTGGAAGAGTGGTATCTTTTGAGATGGAGTAATAACGTAGTAAATTCTCAACCTTTGCTCCATTTAAAGTCACCTAGGATGCTTTAAGGAGATATGAATCCCAAGGCCTCATCCCATGCTAATTCACCCAGACTTTCTGAGGCTTTAGTGTATATATCAGTATTTTCAATGCATTATAATGTGCAGGTGGAGCTAAGAATTTTTATAATTATTGTTGCTGTATTCCCTTTTTCAAATGGAAATGATATATTTAATGTATTCAATTGGTTGTTGGAAATAGAATTTTAAAATGTAGAGTTAATTTATTCTCTCTATAGACCACAGGTGAATCATCTGCCTTAAGAGATAAGTCAATTTTTAATGCACTAATCCCTTAAAAGTTGTACTTTTACTCTGGTAATTATGGAGCAGACACTGTGTTCAAGCAAGCGTCCATTAACAATGTTATTTTACCTTAAGAGCTACTATGGGTGAAGTTAGTCCAAAAGACCTTGCAGACATTTTGGAACTCAAACTGCCAGGACATAGGTCTCAAACTTCTCTTTGCATTAGCATTTTAGGTATAGGAATATATGATGTTATGTGTTGTTCTAAAACCTTTTACCCTTTCTGTGAGTGTCTGAGCCTCAATTGTGGTGAGTACTAGCAATCAAAATATGAGTACACATTGTAAAGTCTCTGTGTATGTGGTATGAACTTTTGTCTCTCAGTGCTGCAGTCCGTAAGGCAGAATCGCTGGGTTTTATGTAGATGGAGAATTAAATCTTCATTCCAGTTCTCCTTGCAAGAACTGGAAAACAACATGCTTTTTCTTACTAGGTTTTTTAAAAAATCTGTTCTCCCTGGTTAAATTGGGAGCTCTTCACAGAAGCCTTCTATTTCTTTAATGTCATACTGCCCCAACTCTTAGTACAAATAAACAAACAAATAAGAACTAGTTCTTGAATGAAAGTGTGGGAATAAGACTATTTGATAGAGTTAATTTTGTTAACTTTTGTATGTATGAAAACCATCTCAAGTTAATATCTAGCGTTATGTTAAATTCTAGGCTAGTAACAGTCCACCTACTTTTAAGTCCATGGCATGATATGTTAATTGATCATGGTACTATTACTACTGAACCCTAGTTTCCTCAGTGCAGAATGTCAGAAAAACCAGTCACTGCTATTCAACTGACGTTAGCACATAAGAATAAATCAATCTACTATCTCAAAATCAAAGGGATTTACATAGATGACCAGATACAAAAAAGAATGTCCATTGTTATCACAAGTAATTAATATTCTCCTGACATTCTAGCTAGTGCAATACAAGAATAAGATGGAAGAGGTACAGATACTGGAAAAAAAATTGAAGTGTTTTTGGAATAAGATTGGATTATCTAAAGATATAAGAGAATCCAATCAAAAATTTTAGAATATACAAGCAAGTTTTGTAAAGAGGTTGGATATGATTATCATACACACACATATATATACACACATTTTAACAGTTTTCCTGTATACCAGAAAGTATCAGTAAGAAAATGTAATCAGAAAAGATATCATTTCACAGAAGCAATATACATACAAATGTTCTGGAATTAAATTTAATAAGTGTGAAGAAACTATGTACAGAAAGCAATACAACTCTTCCAAGAAAGCAAAAATAGCACTTGAGCAAGGACAGAGAACTTGCATAAGCTGCATAAGAACAATTAGTATTATAAAGAGTCCCATTGAATTTACCTATAGATCTTAACTCAATTCCAAACAAAATTCTAATATTATTATTGAGATAACATAAAAGTATATCCAAATATCACGTGGGAAAAATGCACAAAACCAGACAATGCAATTTTGGGAGAGACTAATCAACAGAGACTTGTCCTACTAAATAGAATAAAATATTATAAATCATTGGTTATTAAACTGTGAGGTTTAGGAATAGACATCAGATATGCAGGATAGAACGCACCATCAGAGATAGGACCACATATGTATGTTCTCATTGGTCAAAATGATGCTTTTAAGAACTAATCAGAACATATCACTACTCTGCTCAGAATTTTTAAATCACTCTGAGTAAATGCCAAAGTCTTTGCAATACCCTCAGTGCCCTACTTTACCTGCTCTTTTTCCTACAGTACCATCCCTCCTTCACTCATTTCTCCAGCTGAATATGCACCTGCCTCAGGCCTTTGCAGCTGTTGCTCTATCAAGAATACTTTCCCGAGAAAATCACATGGCTGCCTCTTCCACTTTATTCTTTGCTCAAAAGCCCCCACAACAGCATGGGTGCCCCTCATCATCTCCTATAAAATAGCACCCTAAATCCATCTCCCTTTTTCTTTATTTTTCATTGGCACTTATCATCTGAAATACATATTTATTTGTACATTTTTTGTCTGCTCAACAGAATGAAAGCTTCAGAATGTCTTTTTTTCCTCACTGCTCAATGACAAGACACAAAATAGTACCTGGAATACACCAAGCACTCAATCCTTACATGTTGATGGAGTTTGGATGTGTTGTCCCCTCCAAAACTCATGTGGAAATTTGATCCCCACTGTGGCAGTGTTGGAAACTGATTGAGTCATGGGGGCGGATCCCTCATGAATGGATTAATGAGTGAGTTCTCGCTCTATTAGTTCCTGCTAGAGCTTGTTGCTTAAAAAGACCTTGGCACCTTCTCTCTCTCTCTTGCTTCCTCTCTCGCCATGTGATCTGCTTGTATTTGCCGGCTGCCTGCCACTTTCCGCCATGAATAGAAGCAGCCTGAGGCCCGTACCAGATGCAGCTGTCCCAGAATCGTAAGCCAAATAAACCTCTTTCCTTTATAAATTACCCATTTCCAGGTGTTTCTGTTATAGCAACACAAAATGGATGAAAACATATGTGGAATAAGTAAATAAATGAAAAATGAATGAATTGGAACTGACCTACACCAGAAAGCAACTAGCTCCTTACCTTACAACTTAATCCAAACTAAATTTCAGATAAATGAAAATTTTAAATAAAAATAAAAGTAGGAATTAAGATATTAGGGGAAAGTTAATTAATATACATATAATATTGAATTTGATAGAATCTTTTAAAGATGAGATCAAAAGTAGAAACAATAAAGAAAAAAATTCATAGCATTAGACGTGAAATTTTAACTTGATCCCCAAAACATTATGAGCAAAATATAAAGGCAAATCAAATAATGAATCTATAAACAATTATGAGTTTAACTGTTGGATTATTATTTCACACTAATTAAAAGTCTTAAGATTTATAAGAAATAAATGAATACTGAAATAAAAATCATATGTGAAAGGCATTAACAGACAATACATAAGAGGAGAAAAAATGTCAATAAATATATTACAAAGTTTATCTTTTGTAATAATAACAATGTTAACTAAAATAGAGGAATGTCATTTCTAACTACTACCAGACATTTCAAAAAAAATCAGAAAACACAGGATTAGTTGAGAAGCCAGGAAACAAATATTCATCTGGTGAGAGTATAAATTGACCCAATTTCCAGAGGTCAATTTTTAAAAAAGAATTAAAATATTTTCAGTCCTTTAGTCCACCTCTGGAAAAGCACTAGATGAGAGCCACCGTCCCACCTATTAATCTTCTAGTGGCCCTGAGATGCTCTACACTAGTTCCAAGAAAAATCCAGTTATTCCATAAGTACAGAGCTTTATTGTGGTAGTGCCCCACTAAGCATTCATAAAAAATAATTTCCAAAACTTTTAAACAGCTTCATACCCCTACCAATGGCTTTATTTTTATTGTGATTTATGCCTTCATTCCTCCATGTATCTCTAAATGTTAAAAGTGATCATTCCTAAGTAATAGAATTGAATGATTTTTTTATTTTTTCTCTTATTTCCATTTTCTACGTAGAATGTACTTTGATTTGTACTAAGAATAAAATTAGAAGTTATAAAGCCAATTCAAAAGTAATACAAGAATGCAGTACTTAACTTGGAACCAAAAGAAAGAAGAATTATTTCAGTATTAATCTCCTCATCACAAAGACCTCCTTTACTTTATAGTATGTAGAAAGGAAGAACAGAACAAAAGTGATGGCATGAGCTTGCAAATGATACCAGCAGGGCTTGTACTGTAAAAGTAGGCATCAGAAAGAATGATGAGGTATTCTTTTGGAAAACCTCATAGTAAAATAATTTTATCCACTATTTGCATACTACCTTGACTGCTTCTGACAAGTGTCCCATTCATTCTTAATATGGTTGTTTTGAAATCTGTTTCTTATTTTTTTCTTCTTGCCCTCTCCAACCATTATTTTTTATAACAAATGACCCAACAATATCAGTGTTCTGTGCCCTCCCTGCTCTTTTTTTTTTTTTACAATGGAAAACAGGAACTCAAAGTGAAGAGGTGTACAAAGGAACTTTTCTTATACAAGAAAAAAGAACCAGGAACACCAGTCGAAAAATGAAAAGAACTGAAAGTGGAAACTTCACATTTAGAAAAAGTGATCCAGATCCCAGTTAAAGACTGTGAGAAGGAAATCCTAGGACACACCAGTGAATATCTCTATTTCCATGCCTATGAATACTAGAAAAAATATTTTTTATCTGGTTGAGTTTTAGTTTGTTTCAGAAACTTTACATTATAAGGTTTTTTGTTTGTTTGGTTTTTCCTATCTTTACACCATTTCTCCCCCTCTTCTACGGCCACCATCAAAAGAAATACTTACAGGAAACGTCATAAGAAGTGTGTGCTTGCTGCAGGGAGCTGAAAAGGGGAGGAACAGTCTGGCAAGCACTTTTCACCTGTTTCCTCTGGAGTCCCATGCACTACAATAGCCGTCTCAGCCTTGCATGATCTCACCAAAATAGCAGGAATCATGTTTCCAAGACTAACAGAGGAAGAGATATGGATCAAGCAACCCAAGGAAAAATTCTAAATGGACTTCTAAGTAACAATATGTGGTTTATATACACAATGAAGTACTATTCAGCCTCTAAAAAGAAGGAAATTCTGTCATTTGCACCAATATGAATGAACCTAGAGGACATTATCTTAAGTAAAATAAGCCAAGCACAGAAAGACAAATACTGCATAATTTCACTTATATGTGGAGTGCAATACAAGTAGAACTAATAGAAACAGAGACTGGAACTTAGCAAGGTCTTCTTGTTCAGATTCTTCTCTGTGTCCCTGTGTTACATTTCTTTCTTCTGAATATAGGAAGAGCCCCTCTGGCATGAGGGTCTTATGACCAACTGAAGAAAAAGGTCAGATAATTATCTTATTGCCTGCTTTAGGGGAGAAAGGTGGGAAAATGTCAAAGAGATTTTCCTGCTCTGTTATTTTATCAAATGCCAAGGTGCCATTTTGGGGGTGGCATGTCCTGAACCCCATTATTCGCCTGTCTGAAATTTTCCCAAGAAGTTTCACAGTCTAGAAACTAGGCTAGTGGATGTTTCCATGAGCAACTGAACCCTGGAATAGGTAGGTTAGTCCAGTTAAACGGTTAACAGTTACGTTGCATTTCAGGAGTTGGTGTGGCAGGTTGGCTTCCACCAAAGTTAGACCTCTATGTGGTGTGATCCATCAGTCATTTAATAGAGCCATTTCTATAAAAATAAAAGAAAAACCAACGTTGATGTTTAGACCAAACTATAAACTTAGTTTTTGAGTCCAGAGGGCAGCCAGTCGAGAAGATTTATAGATTTGAGCTGGAAGCATCTTCAAATGGAGTGACGGCAGGCAGTGGCTAAGCTGACAGATTTTCCTGGTCTGCAGTTTGCCTCAGATGTTCCAAAGAACTTTCTGAGTAGCTCACTCAGCAACAGGTACGAAGGTTGTCCGTAAATAATCCGATGTGGTAATTTCTCTAAAGTCTATAAGTAGGATTTACTTTGTGCTTACTGTGTCCCGGCTGTACTACAAGCACATGATATCTTAATATTTACATGTATTAACTCACTGATATCTTGATATTTACATGTATTAACTCACTGAATCCTCACAACAGTTCAATATGGTAAAATTTACTATTTGTCCTCATTTTATAGATGGGAACACTGAAGCAAAGAGTAACTTTCCCAAAGTTGCATGGTAGTAAGGCATGAAGACAGAATATGTATATACTAATAACAATGGAATAAATTTAAAGTTGTAATAGTATTATCTCCATATAGCTGTAGTTTTATGAACTAGTCATTTTAAATGTTTGTGCAAACTTAGGCCTATATTATATAATTTGTTCCAAAATACCAGATAAAGATGCAAGAAAATACTATAATTTTATTCTGTACATCTACTATAATTATATTTTCAAAGTCTGATTAAAAAGAGAGAGAAAACTGTGGTTTAATATGTCTTATTATAAATATATCAGCAAAATTACTGAGCATAAGAAAATTGAATTTGACTCCCTAGTAAAGAAAGTTTTATTTGTCAATTTACAAAGATGATTTAGGTTGCTCTTAAAATAAACTAAAGGGTCACATGCTGATTGCATAATGTATTTGGTTGGACAGGGTAGCACATGCAAGATAACCCTCCCCTGGCATATACTATGTCGAAGTCTCTCTGATCTACACTTCTGTTTACAGCCATCTCCTTAGGGTTAGAGAAATGAAAATGTCTCCCTTCATCTTACTCTTCCTCCTACCATGTTTAGGAGTTATTTCTCTGAATAGTTACATAGAAAGAAGAAGAACTGTACCAAATTGATCTTCAGAGAGGACATTTGATGTGGCACTAAACTCTAATAAGCTTAGAATGTTTTCCCTACCCGGGGAAATGATGGGCGCCATTTTGTTATTGTTGGTGCTGTTTTGGGGTGTATTTTCTCCATTTGTTATATTTCATAACAGTAAAACTGAGATACAAATGACTTACATAACTTTCAGTAGTTCTTTTAGGTGGTCTCTTAGTGTCAGATACCCTCTGAAAAAGAACATAAAACAAGTTGTAAGTAAAGGCAGTTTATTTGGGAAAGGACTCCAGGTAGCAGTAGTGGGTGACTCTTAAGAGTGAAACAGAGCAGAGGGGAAAAGCAATGTAAGGGTGTGCTGTGGGGAATGTGGCACTATCCCACCAGGCAGGACCCTTCCAGGAATGGTATTGAATGTGCTGCCGACTTGTTCACCTAAGGAGCACAGGAAGGGACTATTATCCACCCATTCTAGTACCCACTTGGTCAATGATTGCTCTAGGGGGAATTAACACCTTTCACTTGTAGGCTGCACATGGGTGATTTTTAGGAATGGTCTCTCAGGTATCACCACTATGATGTCTAAAAGTTGTTGGGAAAAAAGATAGGGATAGAAGGCTCTGTAGAGACACATCTGCACAAAGTTGGCTGTCTCATTCATGGCTAGAATAAGTCGTGGGACAAGACTTTGTGCCCCAAACTTCAAAGTGTGATCCCATTTGTAGAATTACCCTTCCTATTTCTCCACATTGCACTTTTTCACATATAGAATAATCATAGAAGTAAATATTTATTTAACCTATTATGATAGGCATTATGATATATGCTGGAATATAAAGGTAAACAAGAGAGTTTCTGTCATTGAGCGGCTTACAGTCTAGTGCAGAAGAAAGACAAGTGAAAAATAAATCGCAATACAATGGGATGAGGGCGACAATATTTATTAAGTTCTGGATGATAGGAAATAGAAGGGGTAACTAATCTAGACTTGTGGGAGGTGGGAAAAACTCCATTTAATGGCATATCAATAACTTCTTATGTCATGTGCCCTTTTGTTCATAAGTTTTTTTCCAAATCTTTGGAAATAGATAAAAGGACACCAATTTTAATCTATTTTTGAACAACAGAAAACTCTACTAGGATCCTCTTCACCTGGCACTTCTCTTGTTTAATGTATAGAAAGTTATAGGTTTTACCATTGGAAAATGAAATTCCTTTTAACTATAACTCTCCCCATTTACTGATTATGTACATTTTCAGTGAAAGAAAATGTTATCACTCTTTTCACATTTAGTAATGTTATCTAATCAATTATACCTTCAAAGTCTGCTGAAAAATACTATCCCTGAAACTGGTCTATAATTTTTAAACATATTATTTATGCTATAAAAATCTGTAGTATAAAAAACCTTAAGCACATTCAAAATCAAACATGAAATTAGTATAAGAATTTGAAAATATCTTAGTTATCAAAATGACCATCTGTGAGTACACATCTGCTTTCTGAAAATAAACACCTTAACATAATGAAAATAAAGGTCAAAATTGTTTCTCAATAAGTAGTGTACTCAAGCTGGAAAGTCATTATATATCAGCGGCTAAAACATTTTGTCCTTGTTGGCAAATACCTCCGTTATGGTAAAATACATTTAGGTCACTTTGAAACTCACTGTAACTGTTAATACACAAGGAAAATCACAAATGCATGTGTCTCTTTGGGGAAAAAAACATAAAATAGAGAAATGATTTAACTTAGACAAAATTCCTCTTTAAAGTATGTAGTGGTTTTAATTTCTAACACTATAAAGAAGATCTTAGTTCTGTAAATTGTCATTTAATAAATGCAGTTTTGAAATTAAAATTATTATATAATTTATAGTCTCAGAGTAGCTCTATTTGGAAAATTCTTTCTATGGTTATATTTAGAAAGAAAATTATTTTCAAAATCACTATAAATGGGAATGTCTTGACAATGGGGTGAATTTGGGTTTACTTGACCTATTTGTCAGAACTTTCGTAGCCCAAAGAGACACTAGGTTGAATAGTTTATAAGGATTCTTGGGAATTAACAGAGGTTTTTTCAAATTCTTTTGAAAAAAGCCATAGATGGTTCCTTCAGATTTTCAAATAGTGCATTCCCCAGTCTTCCACCCAGATTTACATCTGTATGGTTCCATATGTCATTCTGGTTTTTTCCCGTAAACTTTTGTGGCTATCGTGGTTTTGAACTGTAACATTCTGGGTCAGTGCGCAGAATGGGAAATCTTAAGGAAGAGAAGTGGAGCTCAGGATACAGAAACTGCTGGGTGCTCATAGTAAAGCTCACTCAGAGATGGTTTGAAAATTGATATGCTTAAACCTTATTATCCCACCTCTGCCACCCTTGTACTTAAAAACAGGCATTCAAGAAGGGAAGATTGGGAGATGGCATTTTGAAACTTGCATCTCTCAGAGATGGCAGCAGGAACTTGGAGGCTGAACACCTGCTCTCCACTTATTGTTGCAGAAATACCTCCCAAGTATTGGCAAGTTTGAATTCACCCATCAGCATGGTCTCTCTCATTCATCCCTAGGCTCTATGCAGGCTAGTCCCCACACAGTCAAAGTCATCCTTTTAAATGGATTTCATGAGCCCCCTCTTCCAATATTCCTTCCTGTCTTACTCAGGGATACCTGCAAAGTTCTTCCATAGCCTACATGACCCTAAGCTGCCTCTCTAACCTCATTTCCCACAATTTTCTCCTTATTCTCAACCACTCATAAAAAACACACAAAACAACTCATATAGCATTTCCACTGCTGCTCCCTCTTCTTTGAATATTCATTTCTAAGACAGCTTCATGGTTTCTCCTTTAACTCATTCAACTCTCTGCTCAGATGTTTCCTTACCAGGGGGACCATCCTTGACCACAGATATATATATATTTTTTTTAAATTTTATTTTGTCGATATACATTGTAGCTGATTAATGCTCCCCATCACCAAAACCTCCCTCCCTTCTCCCTCACCCCCTCCCCCCCAACCTTGGCCACAGATATAAAATATCATTCTCTCCCCTATTTTCCATGCCTTTCTCTGCTTTATTCTTTATAGCACTTATCACCTAACATAATCAATGTGGATTTATTTTATTAGTGTCTTTTTTTCTTCCTATGAATTGGAAGTGCCTCAAGGGCACTAATATGATCCATTTTGTTTAAAGATATTATGCCTTTAATATCTACAACAGTGACCACTATATAGTTGGCACTCAATAGTTGTTGAGAACCAGAAAAGTATGTAAGGAAAGGGTGGAAAAAGGGAGGGAGACAGGCAGGAAGGGAAGTCTGAAAAAGCTGCTCAACTTTATTGGCACTACCAATAGATTTTAGTCTCACTGATCATAGAAACTTTCACAAACGCACAAAAGTTCCCTCCAGGGGCAACTGTGACCCACCAAAGCCATTTCAGTGTGAATTTCATTTTCTAGGCTATTAAAAATGTTCAGGAGATAGGTATTATTATTCAAAGGTAACCAGAGAATCCTACCCCAATGTAAATTTAGAAACAGCCATATTATGACTTCAGCACACTCTTAACCTCCTTCTGGTCCACTGGATATGTTTGATGCTAAGTGTAACACAGTAAAAGTTGACTTTATGGAATTTTCTAGAATCACAGAATTGTGCCCACTGGAACAATGTTGGTGATTAGAAAGCCATTCATCAGCAGACTATATGGGGCACTGACAGAAAAATGCCCTTGATTGCAAAATTGCCCACATTTTCTCTCAAAGAATCTAGCTGTATAGATATATCCTGTGTTTCCACTTGAAGAAGCATTCTGTCAGAAAGACAGAAATGGAATTCCTCATTCTGGACGCTGTACTTTATGCGTTGGAAGACATGCTATTTTTTAATACTCTAACAGCTTGTGTCCTAAATAAAAATGAAGAGGAAATGCTAGAATTAGAAAGATGTTTGCTATGCATGCAAGACTTGGCCAAATATTTAAATCGTCATCCAGCTAATTCTATAAGATGGGTTAGGTATTACAAAAAACAAATTTGCAAACTTGCCTCTCAGTTTCACCATCAATACTTCCTAATATGGAACTGAAAACAGATACACTTTTTCTACTTTGATCTAAAATTTAAGTTGTATAATCAACCAAATAAATAATCCCCAGTGGAAAGAGCACTCATCTTGGAAACAGAAGACTCAGGTTTTTATCTCAGTCCTGCCACCTCCGTAATACCAGATTCCATCTGGAAGGACTAAGCTCATTTGGCCTGTGAAATAAATTAAATAATATCTACCTTGAAAGATGGTTGAGAGGGTCAAATTAATTAAATGATGCCTGTACATATGCCCGAAACAGTACAAATTATTCCAATAATATCAGTAAACCTTTTATCATTTGATATCACATTCTAAATTACCATATGGATCCAAAAGGATTAAAAAAGTAGATGGTATATTTTTCCATTTCTGTTTCATATAACAGAAATACCTGAACCTGTGTAATTTATAAAGAATAATATTTACAAAGTCCAGGTAACACATCTGATGAGAGCCTTATTGATGAATAGTGACTTCACAGCAAAGCAGGATATGGCGGATAGCAAAAGTAGAGAGAGAGCTCACTCCTCACTTCTCCTTTTAAATCCCTCAGAACTATTCCTGACCACCATTAAGCCATCGATGGATTAATCCATTTATTTGAGCACAGTTCTCACAATCTAATCACCTCTTTGAGACCTCACCTTTCAATTACCGTATTAGGATTTTCCACCCTCTTAACTCTGTCACAGTGAGGGTTAAATTTTAGGGGGACATTCAGTTCACAGCAGATGGTATGGAGTTGGACATCCTAGTTCTCCTGTTAGGTCCTCAGGTCAGCATTGGTGACATGCTTTCTTTTTCTTTACTAATGTTTTATGCACCTGAGATTCACAGAGTACCCTGGCCTATTAATATGATTCACAATGAGAATAAATTCATTGTTGAATGATCTGTTCATAATACACAGTTATTCTGTGGCAGAGCTCTTCCAGAAACATATTTTTAAAAATTTATTTGAAAAGGTCTGTAATGCAATTTGTTATCTGTATGGTAATAAATAAATAAATAAATAAATAAAGAAGTACTAGAAAATTATTTGTTCTCTTATTTCCTCTGCTCTTTTCTTATCCCCAAATGTCATTAGGACAGAGTAAAGTTCTAAACTTCTGGTGGCTTGTGGTGGATTTCTGAGGTAATCTGGCTTGCTTTCTTATTTTGCTTTGTGGTGATCTGGCCAGAAAGTTGAAGAATATTTTCATACTCACAAATACACCCCAAGTGACATGGAGCTCTAAGAACTCTTCTGGCTGCTATGATCTCAGAAATCACCTGAGAAGTTCATTGTTTTGGCTCATCCCACTGCAAGACCATGCCATATTCATGCTAGAAGAACTGATGTGAAATAACAGTGATCAGTGAAACAGGCATCTGTTACTTCTACTTGGTATTTCCCAAGCAATCATTTCTTTCATTAAGAGTCTTTTGCTCCTCAAGTAGTATTTGGATTGGGTATTACAAAAAAAATTTGCAAAGTTGACTCTTAATTTCATTATCAGTAATTCCTAAAATGGGACTGAAATATGGTAGCTTCAGGTGCCCTAATTTCCACTCATCTTAACCTCAGTCCATTTACTACCTTATCTTTACTCATATATTTCACCTGATTAAAAAACCATTAGCTGCAAGATTTCTACCCAGGAAATTATCGATAACGTACTACTATTAATGTTACTGGGTACTCCTATTTATATAAAACATGTAGGTATCAAACATATATGCAAGATGCAACTTAGAAAACAGAATTCTTGCTGATACCTATTAGTTACCTATGCTGTATCTGTAGAACAACATCCTGAGTCTTTCAGGGGATAAATGAAGAAAATTGGTACCTGGGTGTTTTTTTCCTGGATGACTCAGGATGGAGAATATTTTTTTTTACTCTTTGCATTTCCAAGTCAAAATTAACCCTCATATTTTTATTGTCTGATATAACAGTGAAAAGAACAGAATTATTGCTACAAGAATCAACATGGATGAATGTCAGAAACATAATAATTAATAGGGAAAGCAAGTTGAAGAAGAATACACAGAATATAGTATAATTCATATATAAAAGTAAAAAAATTTAAAAGTAAATGACAGATTGTTAAGGATCCACACAAATATAGCAAAACTGTCATCACAATGTAGGTAATAATGAAGACAAAGATCAGAAGTGTGGAACTCCTGGGTAGGAGTGAGAGTGATAAAATCAGGAATGGACACACAGGTAACTATCCAATACCATTTTATTCTGTACGCTAGGTAGTAGTGGGCCCACAGGCATTCATTTTAGTAGTCTTTGTACCAGTTACACATATTGTATATATTGATTTATGTATATTAAATGTTCCATCATTATAAAAGCTTTGAAATTCTACTACTCTAGGGAACTACCTTAAAACATTTAGACCACATGTGTGCCATTGAACTCTCTCTTCAGTACACCTGCTCTACATGCTTTCACATGGTCTACTCTCCTTACTTGTTGGATGTTATGATGATGCGTCTGGAAGCAAGCTTGATGTTTATTCTGTTTTTGCTTTCATGAATAATTTACTTTGTGGTTACATGAGTTTAGTTTAATGCCTTCAACCGTAAGAGTTTATTTTTTCCTTTTCAAAATTATATATTAATAACAATATTCGGTGATGATAATGTTCTTATTCAATGCCTATTTTTTTACCAGTGTCATAATTTTCCATTGCCCTAAATAAATCTTCTAAAGAAAAAGATTTTATTTTTTCAAGGTCAAGTGTAAATTTGGACAGTGTGGTCTGTTTCCATGTTGCTAGATAGAACCATTTAATACTTATAGTAATATATGACATTTATTGAGAGATGCCCAGAATACAAAAGCAAATACTCTTACAAATGAACACAGTAAAAATTCAATGCATAATCTATGAGTGCATGTTTTTTCACTCATACTTCAGATCACAATGTTTAAACTATAATCCATCATCATTTAGGCTGTATTAGGCTGAAGTCAGTCAATAACAACAACTTAAGATGATTCCATGACAAAATTCTATTGCATAGCATTTTCTCTTGGAGAGGAAAATTCAAAAAAGAGAGATTAGTAAATAAAGAAAGTAGAAAGGCTATGGTTGGAGTAATCCCAGGTAACTAAAACCTGAAGGATGGCAAGTCAAGCCCACTTTGAGCAATCTATCTGACCATGACACAAATACCCCAAGATCATTTTGGGTCCATATGGTTGCTGTCCCCAAAACTTAGCCAGAACACCCCTTAATACTGTGGTAGAGGCAGCAGGCAATTCTTACTCAGAAAAGATCACTCCAACCACAAGTTGCTTTCTTGTCTCTCTGAGGAAAGGATTTAGCTATATAAATATGAGTATAAGCAGAAAAGTTTTAAGTGCCAAAAATAAGAAAGGTCAAGGTGGCATTGGAATTTATATGTGTGTGCTCTCATGAATGTTCGCAAACTGGAGGAATTTTGAAAATTATATAGTCTTGAGCACCCCATACAGTGGATATCTGTAAGAAACATATGTGAACAACTTCAGACTATCAAAAATATCCTGTATCTTTTATAAAATAACAAAGGCATCACTGAGCTATGTCTTCTAGCACATTATTCTTGAAGTAAGAATGTAGATGTTCACTACTTTATTCAGGCTCTATGACTATGTATCCATGATTTAAATGGGATACTTCTTAACATTAATGATTACAGAGTTCCTATCATGTTCTGCTTTATTTTTGTAAAAATTAGTCCCTATTTGCAGCTATTTTCTGTGACTAGGATTTTTCAAAGGCCCTTAGTGTACACAAACATGCATATTTCAACTATATTTTATTAACAAAAGAATATATCCATGACTTATTACTTAACTAGGTTGTTATTTAATTATATAATGCAAGACAAAGATTTTCCTTTACCATGCAAAAGAATTAAACTCATTTACAACTTTTTTTCTCCCCTTATTTTTTCTCCAGTGACACAGAGTATTTTGATGCTAACTTGAGGAAACAGGAGGGTGTTTGAGTTTAAATGCAACCATAACCAAAGCAATCTACTTAAGACTTTAGATCCTACTTCTGAGCAGTTCTCAAGTGTCTCCCCAACATGCCACTTTAACCTAGTTAGTAGGTCACACTGTCATTAATAAATATTGAGTGGGTTATAACAGCAAGAGTAAAAATGAGGTTCAGAAATCAAGCATGGTTAAACAAATCACAACAGGGTAAACACTGCCAACACAAGAATAACATAGCCAGTTTAAAAGGTAGGAACTCTTAACCCTACATTAACTTTCACTTGTACCCACTTCAATTTCATTCATCAAATGATCTACTGAGGACCTTGATTACAGCATTTTTCATTATCGGGCAGGTATTTTTACTGTGGATAATGAAATTTGGATGAAAAAATCAGTGCAGTGAAAACAATGTGAAGAAAGCTTTCTGAAAGACTTTACTTTCATAGATTTCTCAATGTCACTCTCTCCACACAAATAGTTCACTTTTAAAATTTGTTGTAATTCTCATAATAATTTCGGATGCTTTTATGTCCATAAGACAATGTGTTATTCCCTGTGGTAATATATACCGAACAAGAGGATTTTGTTCATGCACACTTAAAATTCTGAATAATAAAAGATGTATTCATATACAGAAGAGACTCTTTCCTGATTAGAGTGACTTAGATGACACCCTGCCTAAGAAAGAATTAGACTAGATGGCATTTCAAGGTCACTTTTTAGATCTAGGTATTGTATTGTGGCCAAAGAGGATTTCATTTTGAGAGAAAGGCAATAATTATAATATTGTGTGCTGTGAACTATACGAAAGAAAATCTACATGTGACACCCATCAGTGTCATTTACTAAGAGTGTAACCTGAAACGAGTAAGCCCTTTCCTGAGCTTCAAGTTCTTCATCTGCTCAGTGGATTTCAGAAAGTCAATGAAATAATGTTTACAAACAACCTTTATAAATTACCATCTGCTCATTAAAGTCAGGGATAGGCTAGGTGATTTTGGTAACCAACAAAACCCACACTATCAGGGCTTAATACTATGAAGGTTTGCTTCTCATACATACAAAGTGCACTAGGGACCTAGGAAATTTTAAGGGTAACTATTTTCTGTAAAGTGACTCAAAAATACAGATTATTTTATTTTGTGGCTCCACCATCCCAATACAAAGTCGTCTTGTTTTCAGAAACAGGAGAAGAGAGAGAATACAAGGTCACCATAGCAACAGATGTTGCTTCTACCAAGAACCTACTGCTCAGAACCTAAGCACATGGCCCTACCAAACTGCAAGAGGGTAGGGAAATAAGGAGATGAAGATGGAATTTTTGGAAGTGCCACTGCCTTTGACTCAGTTCTAAAAATAATGCAAAATAATATTACTATTTCCCACTATATCAGATGTGAAATAATATATAGAATATTCAAGATAGCAGAACAAAAATTATTTCTATTTTTTTTGAAATACACTGAAATGTAAATATGTATTACTTATATTTAGCACAGCTGACATAGTTCAAAGCCAAAAGATTTGATTGAGCTGAAGAGCTGGCTGTCACTCAAAATAAGGAAACTTTCTCTCTTTACATTTCAGAGTAGTGTAGAAAAGAATATGGTCAGAAATAAAATGTTATGCAGATTGCTACTTCTGTTACTGCTCCCATATCCAGGAATCTTCTAGGCTTCCTTCTGAAGAGAATTTTATCTACTAAGGAAGACAGTTACTTAGGCCAAACATCATGTTAGATATCTATTATTTCCCCAAATGTGAGACGGAAGATAGATTAGCAAACTCTCAACAGAGTGAAAAATAATAATAATTCAAGGTAGAAAGCAAACAGTTAATTCATTCTAAACAAATCCACAAGTTTATGTCTCAAAAATGGCTTATTGTTGCCTTTGCTAGAACCTGGAGTTTGCCAAGAAGAGAGTAAATACTTCAAAATAATCCAGTCGGAAGGTCAAAGAAGTTAGAAGCCTTTGCTCTCTTGTCACATTGAGAGGTAATATTCATTATTGACTCCTGGGCAATAAAACGGAAATCCCACATATGCTGGGATTGATTCTCATAGGTTTGGTATGGTTTTAGCTAATAGCTTATAGACTGTGAGATAGTCAGGCCCTGCTGGGAGAGCCTATTAAATCCGGCAGTGGAAACAGAAGGTCACCAGGCCAGGGCCAGGTGAATAGATTTCCTTAGTCAGGCGGGAAAGCACTCCCTAACAAGATACACTATTTCCTGAAACCTAGAGACATAGAGATGCTTGAAGGGGAGGCTACAAAGCAAAAGTGGTCATTTGACATCACTGGGCCACTGTGGATAAGAAAAGATGACATCACAGGGTGGTGGTGGTGCTACTTGGGCATAAAACAAGAAAATCTGCCCTTGTGGGTCAAGGCAATCTTGCATGGATTCACACAGGGACAGAGCTGACAAAATGAGACTGATAATACACTGTATTCTGTTATCTTCCTGCAACCACTCAACTGGGAGAAGTGGATTTATGTATGTTTCTTTTCCCCAAATGATTAAATACAAAGAAATGGAGAAAATGAGGAAAAAGCAAAATGTGTAAATTTTGTAAATTAATCCTAACATTGACATTCAGAATACCAAATATTATCTCATTATTATTACATGCATATGAAAAATTTTGAATGCCTGTCTTTAAAAAAAGATAAGTTTCTTTTCCTCAAGGACACCTTGATAATAGATATCAGACCTCTCAGTTCAGCATTTTATGTAATATTCCATAGAAGAGTTCTAAAACAAATTGCTGTGATTTTTAAGTTGTAGATTGAAAAGCTGATCCAAACATAGCAAAGAAAAAGCCCCATCTTTATTCTGAACATATCTGTAACCATTAAAGGTTTGAGAACACTTTAAAATGCACAATCGCTACCAGGTTTTAAATGCTGCTGTTGGGTCTCTGTGTTTGAATTGTTCACATGATAAAATCTTGTAGCTTGGTTCAGTCTTACCTGTTTTAAGAAAAAAAAAATTGTTGAGATCAGAAAATTACTGTACCCAGAAAAAAAAAATACTGTACTAACAACATGCACAGAAAAGTGAGTGTGTTGAATTAAACCAGGCCTTACTAATAAACTTGTCTGTAGATGTTTGTCATCTAAATACCTAACTATACCTCTTACTTAGTAAGGCCCTGGTAGTGCAAGGGTACTTCAAAAAGTTTGTGAAAAAATAGAATCGAAAGATAACACGAACAATTCCATGAACTTTCTGAAGTACCCTCGAATTAGTTAAGCACTATTCTAAATTAATACCAATGAAGATATGGTTTATACTCCCAATAACAAATAAATTCTCAAAAATGTATTCTTTGCAAGTTCTTACATATTAATCTAGTATTAAAAATGGTCTTAAACAAACACAGATTTTAAGTTTATATAAAATTAGATGCCAAGTAATAAGTCACTGTGTTACCTGTTAATTGTTTTGGCTGATGTCTTGATAAACTTGCAACTCATCTTTCCTCCTTTCAGGATTCACAAGAGATTATATAGAGACAAGAATTCAAAATTCTTCATGAGCATTTATAACAATCAGATAATATGTTCGATTTTGAGTGTTAATGTTGAAAATAACTTATAAAAATATGCAAATTTTACATTTTTGCCATTTTCTCTATTCCATTTAGGGTAATGTCAAACAGGAAAGAGAATACCATTTTGTTAATATCTGGAAAACACCTACTATCGCCTAGTGTGTGGATTCTTTGATAAACTGCACTCTATCACACAAATAAGTTTACCCTTCTTCCTTTCTTGACCGGTATTGGAGAAAATATGATCTATAAAAATCCTAAAATGCAGTATCTATTCTTGCACAACATACCTAGGCTAGTGGAAGAAACACATTATCGCTCAGGGAAATGAATAACTTTTGGAAACATTCTTAGATTTAGTATGTGGCTCTGAAAGAGATGATGAATAAATGGAGAGCCCAAAGGAATACCAAGGAAAACCAGTTATAATCTTAGTAATTGGTGTGATCGCACTTACATTGTTGAGCAATGTACAGAAATGGTTGTCCATCATACTTTGGCACCAAATCAGAAGGTGGTACTTATAACAGACACTTCAAGATTTCTATCTCAATAGCAAATTATTGCATTGTACAGTAGGGTTGATTCTGTTATAAAAGTTAGAACCAAAAACATATACAAGTTACATAAAAATATTGAACAAGAATATCAATAATAGCAAGCCTTATGCCCAAGTGTCTCAAGCAGATAAAAGGTAGACACTATCCTACAAAGGAGATAAATAATGTTGTATATTAAAGAATGATTATTCACGGTATCATAGGCAAATTTTGTGAATCTGAACTGGCCTAACAAAACTCTAAAATTCTTTCTCTCAGTCAGATTTACAACTTATTAGCTCTGATTTAATAATTAAGTAAAAATATCATCTATACTGTGTAATTTAGGTAGGAAAACATATCACTTCCAAAAAGTATATATATTTTCACTTGGACCACACTACAAGCCCTATGTTGCTAGATTCTAAGGAATTTTTTAAAAACGTATAAAACATTTCTTACATTTAACAGCATTTAATACATTTGACAAGGCTGTGTAAGTATGTAACAATCTTTACAGGCAAAAATGGAGGCACCTCAAAAGATACATAAGACATAGAAAACTAGGAGTTCAGGTGATATGGGGCAGCCCAAGTAGGCAATCCCAGTCAAGAAGTGTGTCCGCAGGGAGCAAGAGAGCAGGGCAGGGATCAGTAGCCAGCTCGGGCAGCACTTTTCAAACCGTTCCCTCAAAATTAAATCCAGTAAACTATTACTAGAAGTTCCACAATGAAAGTATTTCACTAGTAATGCATTTAGGAAATGCTACCCCTTCACCACTTGATTCAGATTCGTTGGCACACAAAATTTCTGAAATGTCCTAAAGGAAATACACCCACCTATTTTTGACCTAACATTTTCCTAGTTATTTGACTACTTTTTTCTTCACATCTGAACACTTGTTAACCCTTCAAGAGATGACACTCAGTTTGAGTAATCCAGATCTAGAATCTACTGTGTGCTAGTTGCCTTTGTGTCTGATGGTTTATTTACACCTCTATGAACTATTTTATATATGAATAAAGTAATGTTCAGAGAGCTTTCCTAGTTTGTTCTGATTTACACAGCAGGTATGCAACTGGAATGAAATGTAGTAGGCTCCCTGATTCTAGTACACGACTGTAATCTCTGAGAGAGGTATTAAAAGAAAACCAACAAACCCAGAAAAACGTGAGGCAGACTCCCAGAAGGACTAGGGTAAATAAAATAACTCCAAAATTTCCTACAACAATTTGGAAAACTGACTAGCCACAGAAAAGCCAATGGGAAGAGAAGAAGGGGTGGTTGAATTTGATATTGGGCATGTTAAATTTTAGGTAACAAGATATCCAAGTATGTTAAGTTTTTCACCAAGGGGTTAGAGTTGAATCTCTAAAAGTAAATAAATCCAGACTTAACTCAGGGAGAAATTGTAAGAAACCAAATAGTAAACTAATTTTTAAATGTTTCAGTTATTCCACCAATAATTGTCAATTAAATTAGGCTTACTTAAAGGTAACAGATATAGGAAAAAGAATCAGTATCTTCAGTGAAGTCCAGCTCACAATTATATTAATAAGGAATATCAATATATTTTAGGCTGTTTTCCCTGAAAATGAATCAAATGCACAATTTTGCACCTGCTTTCTGTTATTTTCTGTAACAGAACCAGAAGTTTAAAAATCCCCCCCAAAAAACCACAAAATGCAAAATGAAAGCATAACACCCAATGCCTCATGCTCTGAATTAGAATTCAATGTACATTTCCTCTAGCTGTAATTTTCCTGTCTATCATTCCCCAGATCCCAAATTAGACTTATTTGGCATCATGCCAGAGGATGAGTCTCTAAGTCATAATGGCACTCAGCTTTTACATGCAGTGCTATTGATAATATGAGCAGCAAAGCTGGGCAGTGCTAGAATGAAACAGGCGACAGATGTAGTTCCAATTCTGGCAGAGTGACTTCAAAAACCCACACTCAATATTAAATATCATTTAAAGAAATTAGATAGCACACTAACTGTCAGTGGGGGAAGGAAGTGGCTGTGAGAGAGACAGATAACACCTAATTAAAACATTTTGAGGCATGAACATTAAAATGGTGTGCTTTTTTCTTATTCTGTAAAATAAGTTCTATGTAGTTAAATACTCCAAGCACTTTTCAGAAAGGAGCTAAAACAGTTGACCTTATAAATGTGAACATATTTTATCTACTTGTGGTTAGAGTTAGTGCATTAGTTTAGCAATAAAAATCTCATAGAACAACTCCACACTCAAGAAAGATTAAACCTCATGTCAAGAGGAAATAAAATACCATTAAATCAAAACATTGATATATGCCTGAGGTATCATTTAGCAACTGTGAAAAGAGAAAATTAGAGGATTGATATCTCACTTTTTTAAAAATGAAAAAAAAAGTCATTTAGGGTAAAGATTTTACCAAAAAGAGGATTTCAGATTTCAGAACAACCTTTTAACTAAAAGACGTTTAAATAACATTCATACTTTTGATTAGTCTACATACAATTAGGATTTTATTTGACATTAAAATCATATCAGCCCATTTCTGTTTTAGAATTTACAAAAAGCTAGTATGTATAAGTGTGCATGTTCACGTTCACATAAATCCTCCTGAAAGTGAATTATTTAGTGTGACATTTTCTGTGCTATTGATAAACATATTTGTTCTATTTAGTACATAGGCAAACCATATGGATGTTTACTCTGAAAACAAAAAGGGGGAAAGGGATGCACCACTACAAGCACATCACCTTGATAACAAATAAGATAAACAAACAAACAAAAAAGCACTTTAGGACATCCCAGGAATATTTATCATGATGACAAAAAGGTTACTATTGGTATTTCCAAGAAACCCAGCTCTGAGAAGGAGGAGTCATTTGATTTTATTTTTACCTTATTTTAGGAGACAAGTGTGCACAAGCCTCCCTATTCCTGGAATTAGACTTTCCAAGAAACAGTTTTTGAGACTCAGTAGACAATATATAATTGTCATAATGATACATTTCTTGATCCCAAATACCCGCTGCATGTTGTATTACTTGCCATCGAGAAGAGGACTTCAGAATCATGGAAAATATTTAGGTTCAAATAGTACCATCAATATAGCAATACAACATGGACAAGTATTGACTCGTATACAAACTACACTGTGAAGAATCACTCAGGTTCAATTTCTTTATATATTTTGTACATATTTATTTAACTTTTTGATTGTTTTGAAATTGGTTTCCAAATGCACAGGACAGCAGAGGAACATTGCCTCATTCTGTGAGCACAATCTCTATGGACCCACCTTATTGAAGATGATTCCTGAAAATGGAATAAATGAGGTGTAATGTGGAAGTAGTCAATAAAATGTGTATAATTAAGCCAGATACCACCCAGGATAAATAAACCTTAATCCCACAGGGAAATTGGGGGAAATGGCATAAAACATATGCCTCAGATTTTCCCCACTTGAGGGACAAAGGAACCGCAATATTTATACACTGTATTAGTCCATTTCTGTTGCTTATAACAGAATACCTGAACTGGGTAATGTACAAAGAAATGAAATTTATTTCTTACAATTTTGGAGGCTGGGATGTTCATGATCCAGGGGGCCTATCTGATGAGGGCCTTCTTTCTGGGTGGGAACTCTCTGCAGGGTCCTGTGGCAACGCAGAGTATCACATGATGAGAATGGCAAGAGCTCGCTCATATGCTTTTCTTATAATGGTGCCAGTCTGCATTCATGATAGCTCATTACTCCATGAATGGATTAATCCATTCATGAGGGTGCAGAACTCATGATCCAAACACCTCTCAAAGGCCTCGTCTTTCTTATATTATAACAGGATTTCTCATGCTGTTCACACTGTTATGGTGGGGATTAAGTGTTCAACACATGAACTTTTGGGGGACACATTTGACCCATAGTGCACATCAACTCACAAAAGTCATTTGAATAGTATTGCTGGAAGAGGATATTAATGCTTTGGCACTTCTAAGTTGCCCCACACATGAACAGTATGGCTTTCTGCAGGCCCCTTGGAAAATGTCATCAGATATAGGTATTTGCAGTTTGGCAATTGAAAAGATGGCTGAAATACACTAAAAAGTCCAAGGAATACAGAAATAGCACTGACACCTCAACTAAATGTTTCTTCTAAAGGGAATAAAAAATATCCTTATTCTTTTCCTCAGTCTATGCTACTCTTCAAATTTTGAGAAAATCATAAAACAGAAACCACAGATGAAGATATCCCGATTAAATCTAACTAAACGTTAAAACATGGAATTCATAAAATCAATACTCCAATATAGAATAAATAACGAGAACATAGCATACTTTTTTCATGGCTTCTTTCTGATGGAGCTTACGATTCCATGTTCATAGTGATAACCCACAGCCCAATAAATCTTATTTTAATTCACAACAATAGTATCTTTTTCTAAGATCTCGAAAATACATGAATGACTTAGTAAGAGAAAGTGGGGGGAAAAAACTCCATAGATTTATTATGAAACTCAGTGTTCTTTGTTAATTTTCAAATGAAAATGCACAGATTTTAAGTATATAGTTTGTGTATTTCAGAATATGTTCACATTTATGTAATCACCACTCAAATGGAGATAAAATATTTCTGTCACATCAGAAAGTTTTTTTTTTAAGTTACTTGCTTCTCAGTGCTCTCCTTTCTTGCATTCATTGCCCTCATTTCTATTACCTTATCTCTTCTAGGACTTCAAATAACTGGATATGCATGGTATGTACTCTTTTAGGTATGACTTCTTTGTTCAATGTTTTGAGACTCATCCATGTTGCCACATATCTCAGTACTTTGTGCTTTTTTTGCTGCAAAGGGGAATTCACTTGAGTAGATATACCAATATTCATTTATCCATTATCTTGTTCATAGGCATTTGAGATATTTTCAGCTTTTGGCTATTAAGAATAAAACCTGATATGAATATTATTGTCATGTTTTTGGTGGATATATGTTTTCCTTCTCTTGGGTAAATATCTAGGAATAGGGTAGGTTTGTTGTGTTCCATTGATTTATTTGCCTGTTCTTATGTAAGTACTACTTTCTGGATTGCCAGACTAATCAGGGAGTATAAATTCTTCAACTTTGTTGTTTTTCAAGTTCCTTTTAAATCTAAGTCGTTTACATTTCCATACAGATTTTTGAATGTGATTGTCAAATACTATAAAAAAGGCTGCTGAGATTTTTATTGGAAGGACATTGAATCTGAGGTCAATTTTGGGAATATTTATATCTTAACAATATTCAGTCTTCCAATCTTGAATGGGGTATATCTCTCAATCTACGTTGTCTTTTAAATCTTTTCTTAGTAATTGTATTTGTCCATATCTGTTGCTTATAACAGAAATACCTGAAACTGGGTAATTTATGTAAAATAAAATATATATTGCTTATAGTTTCTGAGGCCAGGAAGTCCAAAATCCAGGGAACACATCTGGTGAGAGCTTTGGTGGTAATGACAGTGATGCAGGGGGTCTCAACCAGCAGAATGGCAGAGCGGAGGGAGAGCTGACTCCTTACTTCTCTTTGAAAGCCCTCAGAACCATGCCCGTGACCACCACTAAACCATCCATTTACTTGGGAATGGTCTTCACAATCTAATCACCTCTTCAAGGCTCTACCTTTCAACTACTACAGTAGGATTTCCCACCCTCTTAACATGATCACAGTGGGGATCAAGTCTCAATGAGTCTGGGGGAACATACAATCCACAACAGTAATGTTTTACAGTTTTGTGTGCAATGTTGAAGGTGTTCGCAGTTATGAATTTTTCAAGACCTCTTTAGCTACATCTCACAAATTTTGATATGTGGCAAAGTTTTGGTTATCATTCAGGTAAAAATATTTTCTAATTTTTCTTGTTTTTTTTCTTTGACTTATGGATTATTTAGAAGTGTTGCATAATTTTCAAAAATGTGGAGGATATTCTAGATATCTTAACGTATGGGTTGTTAACTATTTCTACTGTGGTCAGAGAACATACTCTACATAACTTTAGTATTTTTAAATCAGAGACTTCTTTCATAGCCCAGCATATATTTTATTTTGGTGCTTGCTTCATGTACAGTTAAAAATAAGGTACAATTTTTGTGTTTTATAAATGTCAATTTGGCCAAATTGATTGATGATGTTAAAAACTGCTATATATTTATAGTGGTTTGTTTTTTGATTACTTGTCTATCAATTGAAGAGGGAATGGTGTTAAAATCCCCCGCCCCTTTTTTTGGTTCTGTTTCCTTCTTTACTAAGTTTTGTTTTACATTCATTGATATATTATTATCAGGTGTGTGCATATTTAGGATTATTATTCCTAATGAATTGATCTTTTTATCATTAAGAAATGTCCCTCTTTATCTCAGTTCTCTATGTCTTGATGCCTACTATGATATTAATACAGTCACATCCATTTCCGTATACTTGGTATTTGCTTGATATATTTTTATTCTTTTACCTCAGCCCGTCTTGTCTTTGTATCTGAAAGTGTCTAGAGTAAATAGCACATAGTTGGGTCTTGTTTTTGATACAGTCTGATAAACTCTATCTTTTGATTTTAGTGTAATACCCATCTAATTTTAATGTGACAGTTAATCTAGTTGGACTTTAAATTACTTTTTGTTTTCTGCTTGTCTCATCTGCTGTTTGACCCTTTGTTCCTCCTTTTTCTCTTTATTTGAAGATTGAGAACTTTTAACATCCTCCTCATAAATCAATAGAACCGCTATATCATTTTTTTCTCTTAGCTCTTATTTATTTCAAAATATCCTTATTATTTCATATTTCTGATTCACTTTTGAAAGTTTTTTCTTTGGAGATAGAAATTTAGATTGATAGTTTTTCGGGTATTTTTGTTTTTTTCTTTGTGTGTGTGCTTTAATTTTTGGTCATCCCTTCATAGAGGCTGCTGTATTGTCTTTTTTTTTTTTTCACTATTGTTTCAATAAAAAAAAAAACAGTTGTCATTTGCATGTAATATGTCTTTCTTCTCTGGCTGTTTATAAGGGATTTTGGTTTTGTTTTGTCTAGTTTTGTTTTCTATCTTTGCTTTTCAGAAGTATGGTATACTTATGTTTTACTTGTATTAATCCTACTAGGACTTAGCCGAGCTTCTCAGATCTAATAGTGATAAGAGATTAATCAAATCTAGCATTTATTTCAGTGAAATTTTAAAAAGCATTTTATTTGCCATTATTTTCTTCTTCTGGACCTTCAATTACATGTATGTTAGTCGTTTCGTACTGTCCTTCATGTAACTGAGCCTCTTTTAATATTTTTTCAATAGCTTTTCTCTCTCTGCTCTTATTTGGTTGATTTCTATTTACCTGCCTTCAAGTTCACTCTTCCATATTTTTCTTTTTCCTAATCTGCAATTCTTCAATCATTTTAATACATTATACACTATTTTTTAAATTGTCCATATAATTCTTTTCTTAATTTCATATATTTCTTTAAATTTTCCACTTCCTAAAACATCTTTTTCATATATATTTTTTGTACATTTATCAGTTATTTTAATGTCTTCACCTGATAATTCCAATATTAAAATTATTTGTCATTCTGTTCTGTTTTCTTTTTTTTTTAATTTTTGGTATATTAACAAATCTTATAGTTGTGGATGATATTTTGTTGAGAATCTGTATGCTATCATTTTCTTCTAATAATTTATTGAGTTTTGTTCTATCAGCTAATTACACTACTAATGGATCACCTTGATCTTGTGAAGAGTCAGTTTTATGCTTTGTAAAAAATGATATATTTTGGTTTTTCCCTTAGCCATAGAGTCTCTCTAACTTGATAAAACCAATGTCTAAGTATATTTTTCCTACAGGGAGCAGCTGCTGTAATTCCTGCTCATTACTTTTGTTTACTTAACTGTTGTTTCGCCCTGGACTACTTGGAGTCTGTCCCATTCATGCATAGATTAGAGTTTAGACAGAGATTCAGGATTGTTGCATGCAGATTTGAGAGCTCCTTTTAAGTAGCTCCCTCATTTCTGGACTATCTCTTCTCAATTTCCAGCTGCTTTTCAAGCTCATGCTCCAACCACTGCCTCCTCAGGTGATAAAACAGCAGCTTTCTGTTTGAGCACTAATCACATCATGTCATATCAATGTGGCTTTCACTCAATACTCACTGCTTATGTTCACTGTCCAGTGCTTCCAAATAACTCTGTGCATGTGTATGTGTGTGCTCACGCGTGCATGCATGCATGCATACACATGCAAACATGCTTGCCTTCTATGTATATTTTGTCCAGAGTATATAATTGCTTTTTACAGGAGAGTTAGTTCAATACAAACTTTGCTGGAAGCCAGAGTTTTGTTATTCTGTGTGTGTAATTTTGTTTTGGTTTTGTTTGCGTGAGCTGTGTGTGTGTGTTTTATAAAATATTTAACCCTGGTAATAGTAATATCTAGATGGTGCATCTGTAAATTTCTATATAAATATGTATAATCTAGCATCTGCTTATTTATTCACACTCACTGAATTATCAGTAGAACAGGTTAGTTTTTCAATGGAAGCTTACATAAGTGATTGTTGATGATAACAAGTACAGCAAAAAAGGATCCTACCAACAACTGACTTTTCTAACACACACACAAAAACATTCATCCATTTGGGATTCATGTTAGAAAAGCAGACAATAAGTAAATATAAATGACTGAATATCCATTTATTTGCTGAGAAAAGACTTATGTGTCCTAGGAATTAAAAAAAAAAAAAGAAGAAGCCTGTTACACATAGGAATAGAGATAGGCCTGTGCTCACTCATGCTAGGGGTTCTCAGCAATTCAATTGTGCAGTCCAGTCAAACCGTATGTGACCAAAACATACAGCCATTAGATACAGCAATGCATCTGCTGCAATAAAATATAAAGGCAAAATGAAATAAATAAGATGCTAGCTGTGACATGTGGTAAAAATTGGGTGTGAATTAAGAAAAGTATTCACAAAGAAAACAAACAGGGGAGGCGTCAAACCTGTCATTTACTTAGGGATCCAATCAGTCTAGACTCAACCATTCTTCTGTAATCCAGGAGCTTTCAAATTAATATCTTTTTAAAAGTCACCCATTTTCCAAATTGGCCAACTCCTAACCCTAACCCTAACCCATTATCCCTGTGATATCAGGAAAGACATGGATTGTCAAAAGATATGAAGGAAATTTTTGCAGTAATAGAACTGTTCTGTCTTCGTTGTGGAGGTGGTTACATGAATGTACACATTTTTCAAGATCATTAAACAATTTATATAAAAAGAGTAAATTTTATTCTACATAACTTATATACCAAGGGTGCAAACTGAAAAACAAACAAGATAATAATCTCTCTTTCATGCACCGGAACTGTGTTTCCAGTTGACTAAAGACCATCTCCACCTGGTTGTACTACCTACCAGATATTTAAACACATCTCCATACCGAATGTCCTGTATATCTCCTATGTCTACGCTTTGTCCTGATTTTTCTGATAAAACTAGTTTTATTACTCTCACCCATTCTGGAAACCTTTGAGTTAACTTAGATTCCTCTTTTGTCTTCACATTCAATAAACTGACAATTCTTTTAAGGCCTGCTTCTCCTTTGGCTCTTGCATGTATTACCATTTTCTATTCCTTTTTGCTTCATTTGAGTCCTAGATATCATTGAATTTTCTCTTTCCTTTCAAAACTGCTTCTCATCTTGTGTCTGAGCCTTTGACTGTTCCTGTTCCAATCACACATTTTTGTCAGATTAATATTCTCATGAAGGCACTATAGGTAGTGTCCTGGTTCTGCAATTTATTAGACATTTTATCTTAAAAAATTAAAATATTTTAGCTTTCTCTTTCATAAAATGTATTCATCATCTTAGTGAACAAGCATTTATTAAAAACCGTCTGATTGCCAATCACTGTTCTAGGGACTACAGCAATGAGACTAAGTCTCTGCTTTTGCAGAACTTATTTTCCAGTGGGGAAAGGCAAATATAAAACAAGTAAAAATAAAACAAGCACAATAATTTTAGATGCATGTAAGTTATCTGAAGACAATAAATTAGAGTATAATGACATCATGTAAACTTAGGTATTTGGGAATGAGAGTCAATGCAATTACTTTTAGATTCAGTGGTAATGGGATCCAAATAATGTGAAGGAGCCCACCATGAGCAGATCTGGGGAAAATTATACAAAGTGAGAGAATAGTGAGTACAAGTGTCTGGAGGTGATTTGATTGATAAGAAGCAATTGCAGTGTGGCTACAGAGTAATGAGTAGAGCCACAGAAAGTGGAACTGAGCTGACAGAGCTGGCCTCGGATCAACCCTGGCCTTACAGAACATTGAGGTGTTTGAATTTCCAACATGCAATAGAAAGTGAAGGGTTTTAAAATAGGCACTTGATTAATCTGATTTATGTTTATAATAATAAGCCTGATGATAGCTAATAGATTAAAAGAAGCAAGAGTGAATGCAGAAATATTGGTTAAGACACTATTTCAGTGGTCTATAAGAAAAAACACTATAGTGGATGTTTTTGGTGACATTGACAAAAACAGGTTCAGTGGAATGTAAGATAGAAGGTAAATAATTTTTCAATAAGGTATAATTGAAAATTGAATGGTACTATCCTGAGAATGGCATCATGTAGAAAAATATTCTTCAAAATCCTAGTGGATTAACTTTTTTGACTAGTAGATCTTCTAGGATAGTTTATATAATAGCAAGTATAAGAAAGAGTTTTGAAATATTACATTTGGAGGTCTTTTCTGTCTGTATGGTAATCTAGACCAGAATGATAACAGATTCAGGAAGAAATTGAGGGTGAAGGAAACAAAAGGTGGCACTGGAATTGTTAGCAAGTTTAATAAACAAAAATCCTGGATATGCTGATATGTCAAGGCAGAAATTACATTACTGTTGTCAAAAGATAAAATTACAACAAATTTAGTATTAAATCTAATTGGCTTTTATTTATGATTCATGAATTGGAGCAGCCTCTGTTCTACAAAATAAAATGAGAGTTCTCACTGGGCAGTCTCAGAACAGTGGATTTTGCATGATGAAAACAAAGAAACAGAACAATAGGGAAAAAATAGCTGATTGGTTAACATCAGTTTACTTCAGGTTCCTTTTCTGTAAGGTTAGAGCTGAGGGGACTTCCTTATTAAGTTGACTCAGGTAAACTGTAATCTCCTGTTTTCAGGAAAAACAGGTCTGTTTTGGGATCTATCTGCTTCCTTAAACTTGCAGTTACATTATGTGGCATTTATCATGGGTGAGACTCTGTTTCGGTTTGGTTTGGTCTGTTGGGACCTAGTGCAGGACAATGTCATATACAGAAATCATACTATTACATTTCCTTTACTTATCAGTGGAGATATGAAAGTAGAGAAAAAGGCATTTGGGATCCTAAAATTCTGAGAGTGTGCTTAGAAGTGCTCCAGGTTCATAAGTACATTTCATATCCATGTAGGTATAGCATCTAGTTAAAAATTCTCATTAAAGGAATTCATGGAGCAGATTAAATCCTGGTATCATTTAAAAGGGTATTGACAGGAGTTTCAACCAAAAACTCATCTATTTTTCTCTATTTGCTCTGTGCTAACTTTGCAGTGATATTTATGTAATCTTTACTTGTATGCAAATTTATGCTAATGAAAACTGATGCTTGGAATCTAAAATGACATGAAGCGAAAGCAAAGTACTGTAATTAAAGCTTTGTGAATATTGCCCTTTCTGAAAGGAATCTTGAAATATCAATGGAATTCAGTTGTAGATCCAACATGTTGGGTCTATGTGGACTGAGTATTTGGGATTTCATTACATATTTCTTTGCCAGCATCGAGCTTATAATACTCATGAAAGAAGAGGAGTTTCTCTACAAATATACTTAAAAAACAATAATGGATGTACTGCATTCCTGAGATTGTTTGTTGTCTTCAAATAGACAATTTTAGAAAAAAAAGTGGTTAGAAAATAATATGATAATTTGACTTTTTACCAATAATACGCTAACTTTTGACATCTGATAGACTTTTCATAGAATTAATTTTAAGCCCTAAATAAGAGTGACCTTCAAGAAGATTTATTCTATAGAAACTGCAGTTATTATTCCTTGTGCTTTATATAATGAACTGGCAGATTAGTGCCACAGAGGAGGGTCTCTCTCCACATTCTTACGCTTCCTCAGCAGTAGACTGCTGTTGCTTGTTACTCAGTGTTAGACTCGTGGTGGCAGCAAGAAATCTTTCTGTTCTAATCCAGCCTTAGGCTTAGGTAGGCTTTTGCATCTGGACCTTGGGGGTGGGATTTGTCAATTACCGCTCCCCCCCCCCCTTAGCCCTAGTAGCAGCCAATCTCTGCTTGTATCTCACTGGAGGGAGGAGTGGAGAGTGGATGTGGGGTGGTTCCTGCACAGGAGAGTGTTTCTTATACCTTCTGCATTAGTAGAAAACCTGTATTTTGCAGCAACTCAAAAACTCAATACCCTGGGTCCAAAAGCATTTTCTTGTCCTTTCCCCAGATCACACATTTTGCTTCTACCTTTCCCTCACAAGCAATGTGCCTTCACTTGTGTTCTGGTGGTCAGAAGTTTTGCTCCTTGCCTTACTTAGAAAAAGCTGAGTTTTGCTTCTATTCCACCAAAAGTAGTGACTCTGCCTGGGGCCTGTGGAAGGGAGAGTTTCCTGCCCATCCCCAGAAGATTAAGGTTTCCATCATATGAGAGAAAAGTCTAGGGAAGAGCAATACAGCAAATACAGCCAAAGATGCAGAAACGGATTGATGATGAATAGAAATAAAATCAGAGCAGAGCACTGTTGTGTAAGCTAAAGCAGGATGAAGTTTCGATAAGGAAGAGAATGTCTGTGTTGGTCATTAAATATATCAGAGTTTAAGAAGTATGAAAATTTTTAAAAGGCTTTAGAATTTAGGTCACTGGTGATTTTTGAAAGCTCAGTGGAGACAAAAGCCAAAATAGAAGAGATTAATGAATGGATTATAAAGCAATTTGGAAACTTTGAAAATATTTCACTTTTTAAAGATGGCTTATGGTGGAGAAAAGGCTCCATAGCTTTACAATGAGATGAAGATCAAGGAGAAATATGTTAGAATGAAGAAAGCACTGACTGCCTTGTTAAAAGACAGAAAACAGACTAAATATTCATCAAAAGCAGTGTTTACATGTGGAATTAAATCAGTGCACATTGAAAACACAAGTGAAAAGGTTGACCAGCCTTATTTCAGCACTTTTCTGGAGCATAAGCATGGCTGTGTCCAATACTTTATTTGAGAAAATACAGTTGTCGGCCAGATTTAGCCCGTGGGTGTAATTTGCAACCTCTGTCTTAGAGTGTAGAGGGGTGTGAAACAAAATGCAGAGGGAGACGGATGAGAAGAGAAAGGGGCCTTATATTCTTTCTCATGTGCTCTTTTACTGCAGGTGGAAAAGCCTTTTCCCACCCTCTCCAAACATCCTGCCAAACGCTAATATATAACCAAGTACACTGAGAAGCTTCCCCTTTCTTAATCATGAATTCTTCTACTGACATTTACTTCACTCTATTATAATTATGTAGACACATATCCATCTCACCTAACAGATTATGAGGTCCTTGAGGGAAGGGAATATGTCTTATTCATCTTTGTATGGACCTGTTTAGAAATGTAATCTTGAGTCTAGAAAAAAAATTTTTTTAAATATGTGAGTAACAAAAATGACTTACCTGATGTCAAACCATATTCATTTGGTGGTGACCAAATCAGCCTCATTTGAATATTTTCTTGGGCAAGTCTTGGCTGTGAGAAAAGTGAAAGAATGTTCAAGAGGTAGATGATGGAGAAAGACATCGGTAAGTGGATAACAAGGAGTTTGAAAAAGTGGACTTCAAATGGCAAAGGTGATAAGGGCAAAAGAATAAAAGTAAGGTTTAGATAATGTGTGAGAACTAAAGGAAGTAAGATTTTTAAAAATCCAAGGACTATTGATGAAAATTTAAGGTCATTTTGATTCATGAACACAAGTCTACTATTTTGATCATTTTATGTGATAAAATGCAAAAATAGTTCATTGTGAAATGACTAGATTACATTTCCTCGGGGATAGAGAATGTTGAATCTACTGGGCAGGTAGCAAGGTATTCGGTAAAGGTGCTGATTGATAAGCAAAGAGTCTCCTCCTATTTCTAGTTGTTTCATCTGGACTGTGCCAATTGAAAAGATAAAAAATCAGGAAAAGCAAAAACAGGATGTTTCTCCTAACAGCAGTCAATGACACTATTGCTACTGACAAGAAAAGAATATGGTAAAACCTGTCAAGTTCTTCAAATTTAGAAAATGTGTTCAATATAAAGTGAGATACATATTTTACGCAGTGCTTTTGTATTTCCTTTGAGCAATTCTTGGTAAATAGATTCAAGCTTTTTCAGTCTGTCTCTCAAAATCCCAATTCCAACGTGGCTTTTTATATTCCCAAGTGTTGCCGTGTTTCCAGACCTTTCATTTTTCTTCCATCTTATCTCAAGGCTGAAAGAAGTTTATCATATTATTAGACAACAGAACAGAACAAAACAATACATCAAGCGCCAGCACTCAGTATTGTTTTGCAGAGAAAACCAGGTGAATTCTCTTATTTTGTGATTAGGGAAACAGAAGCAGATGTCTCAGGTACCATATTTCAGAAGTTGAAAAGAGTTGATATGCTTATTTAATGGCAAAGGGAACAAAAATATAACACATAGATTAGGAAGCAAGTAAATAGAACCAATACTCAAAGTTTAAATCCTGAGAGAAGAGATTTATTAAACAAACCTCATTCTGTTGTGATATATGAATTAGGCACATAACAGAACATTTTATTTAATGATATAAAAGTGGGACTTGGGGTCCAACTGTCATTCTTTTACATGTAAAGTTTTGTTTTTTCCATTAACATAAAGCTTTGTTACAATTTAATCCCAGCAACTTACCTCTATTGATTATTAAATGGTCCCATTAATTTTTGACATTGAGTCTTCTCTGAAAATAGATGTCTTAGGTGTTCTATAACCACACCTTTTCAAGGAGTAGCAAAAAGTACTAACCTTTGTCATTTAAAAAGCTTTTCAGAAATAAACTCCCACAGAAAAAATTATTTGTTGTTATTACCTAGATAAATTTCAGGAAATATTAGGATCAGTATTATAAAATCTTTGGGAATGAATATTGGGCTTGTTTCATCTTCAATTTTCAAAATAAATGCATTTCAGCTATGATTTGTGAGGCTATTCTGAACACAGTTTGCTACATTGGGCTTAAAATATGTGAGAAAGGTTGTCCTGTGATATTTGTAGCTATAAAACACAGCTGATGTTGCCATTCAGCTACATGTTCTGGACAATTATTGTATGCCCTAAGTGGGTAATATAAAGCACAAGAGATGTGAACCACATGAGAAATGTAGTCATTTTCTCCACATGCAGGACCCGAAGCGCCATCTGATTATAAAATAGAATGTGCATATTACAGGAAAAGCAGCCACAATCATGAGCAAGGGCTCTGCAGGCTGGCACCACAGCAAGAGTTTGTGCTAAACATGGAGCTAGGCAGAGTGCAACCGAACGTCCCTCAATTTTTGCCGTTAAACTTATCTTTTTTGTAAGTAATCATAATTCTTTAAAGCAGTTTTTTCCTTTTTAGTTTATTCTTTTCCTATTTTTTTACAACAAAGAGAAATTCTCTTCAACTGAACTCAGTTACATTTCTGCAGATCAACTATGTTAAATTGTGGAAAGCCACCTCATGGAGCTTGTTATCTAATCAGGAAAATAGAATGAATCTTGATATTCACAGTAAAGCGAAATTCAGATTAACCATTGAAAACTTTTGATTTAGTAACATTATGATAGAACTTAAAGTATTTATTCAGAGTAGAACTGTTACTCTGACAGGTGCTGTCGGCAGGAAAACAAACTTTTATTATTCTACAGGTATTTTGGTTTAATGGACAAATTAGTACATGATACTTAGATCACTATTTTTTCATTTAAAAATAAAAATTTCAGAAATACTTAAAGCATTTAAAAAGTTCATTCTGTTTATATTACTGACATTGAACATTTAGCAATTTCAAGCTATCTGAGAAATTATATTTGCATTGCTAATCTACATAGCCATTTTTTTTCTATCTCTTGAATTTGTACATTTCCAGGTAAGATAAAGGAAGGAAGCCACTGTGCAGAAATAGGAAACTATTTGGCATTTTCTGAGACCAACAGGTTCTTCTTGATTTGGCTGGTGTAAAAAATTGCTGAAAAGAGAGAAAAGAATGGCAAGGAGCGGGCTACCTGAAAACCTCATCATAATTAGAAAGATATAAGGCACAGGCATCGATAGCAAGGAAAGAGACTGCTGCAGGTGAAGAATTAGGAGTACTTTGTGTGACACTTTAAGTAAAAGACTTTTTCTCCCCTTACATATACAAAGTTTTGTCCCAGTTTGTTTGACAGAAAGCTTAGAGTCAAGCCAAACTGCTTAAGACAAGAAGAAAAGCTTTGTGATACTGAAAGAAGTCAAAGTCCTTTGAAATCCTTTCAATGTGTAGAAAATATTGCAGGCTTGCTTCTCCTGGAGTCAGCCAGCTCTGCATGCCAAAACTGTGCAGTCTTATTTTCCACAACAAATGCATTAGAAATCCTTGACCGTACTATACAGTGCTAAAGTAGAATAGGTCTCTCAAAATGGGCTTATATTTTCTTCATATTGTCCTTGAAGTTTTAATGACAAAAGTAAATGAAAAATTTAAATCAATTTTTCATACCAGAATTCTGAAAGACACAAAATTCCATTTTTCTATGGTATGGTCCCTGTGTTTAGACCAGAGCTTTTAATGGGCCAGCCAGAAGATAATGGAATACAGGATCATATTTTATTTTCTTTCTCAACATTAAACTATTTATTCCTACGTTGTCTCCAGTTAACTACACCTACTATAGGAAATAAATCATACTTATTGCTCATTTTACAGTCATGCTGAATTTTCCTAGAAGTTTCAGTTGCTATGGAAAACACAGTGCTACTAACTCAGTATTCTCATTACAGTTATATCAAACTTTACCACACAATTCAGGGTTGATATATTAGTATCCATGTTCCATTTAATCCTGTCATATATTTAATTATTTCATCCCTTAAAATTGATGTAGCAAGAGACATGTTCAAAAGGAATGTATTACTACTTCAAATGCTAAAATTAGGATTTTTAAGTTGGAGCTTTATATTATTAACTCCTCCCCATATTTTCACAGTAAAAGTATCTCCTGTGGCAAATTTGAACTTTAGTAGAATGTAGAAATCAGACCACTTTGCTGGAACTTCTTCATGCCTAAGGTCACTATGGGGAAAAGCTAATCTCTTTCATCAGACTTAAAGTGGGATTTCCAACCCTTTCAGAAAGTGACACCAATCAAACAGAAAGGCATTAACTTTCAGTACAATCATTCATAGAAGACACCCATGTGGAGCACAGTCACTGCCACAGGAAAAGTTTCTATCACTCTAATCAGTAAGTAAAGTAAGACTTTTTTAAAATGAAAAGTTATGGTTCCATCTCCTCTAGTAAAATATTTCTGAATACCAATTTCTGGTTCTAGGGAAAGAAGCTGAATTTGAGAAGTCCCTTCCAATCATAACTACCAGTGGACTAACATTAGAAACAATATGTGCTTCAAATAAATAATAAATACAGTAGTACCTTAAAAAAAAAAAAAGTAAGATATTGGGCAAAGCATAGAACAACATGCAACAAGGATTAAAAACTCATATGAAGGGTTTTTTCAAATGTAATATACAGTCAACCCTAGGTATCCATGGGGGATTTGTTTAAGAACTTATCGTGGATACAAAAATCCTTGGATACTCAAGTCTGTGATATAAAATGGCATGGCATTTGCATATAGTCTATGCACATTCTCCAGCATACTTTAAATCATCTTTAAATGACTTATAATACCTAATACAATGTAAATGTTATATAAATAGATGTTATACTAGATTGTTTAGGAAATAATGACAAGAGGGGAAAAAAAGTCTGTACATGTTCACTGCAATGCAATTGTTTTCCCAAATGTTTTTGCTCTGCAGTTGGTTGAATCCAAGGGTGTGGAATGCACAGATATGGATATAGGTATATTAACAGATTCAAAGGCTATAGCCTTCTCAAAAGTTTTGCATTGGTCAGATGGTCTGCAGGACACTATATGTATTTTCAAGAGATAAATTTAAATCTCTAAAATTTTTTTTAGAATTTTTGCATCTATATTCATGAAACATTTTGGTCTGTAGTTTTGTACTCTAGTAATGTCTTTATCCATTTTGGACATCACAGTAATAATAGCTTGGTATAATAAGTTGTGAAATATTCACTTCTATTTTCTGAAAGAGACTGTGCATAACTGATGTTATTTCTTTTGTTTTAGTAGAATTCACAGTAAATCAATCGGGGCCTGGAGTTTTCTTTGTGGGAAGGTTTTTAACTACAAATTCAATTTCTTTAGTAGATGTTAGGCTATTTGGGTTATATATTTCTTCTTAAGTCAGATAAGATAGTTTGCATCTTTAAAGGATTTCCTGGCATGAAATTACTTATAATAATTCCTTATTATCCTTTTAATTCCTGTAGAATCTATATTGTCTCACTTCTATTATTCCTGATAGAGATAATTTATTTCATTCCTGATCAGTTTGGCAAGGAGTTTATCAGTTTTGTTGGTCTTTTCAAAGAATCAACATTTGGAATCATTGATTTTCTGATAGTTTTCCTGTTTTCTATTTTATTTATTTCTGCTCTTATTTTTTTTTTTTCCTTTCCTCTGTTTGCTTGGGATTTAATTTGTTCTTATTTTCCTAGTGTATGGAAACTAGAAAATTGCTTTTAGACTTTTCTTCTTTTCTAATATAGAATATAGGTGCTACCTATTTTCCTCTAAATACTGATTTAGCTAGCTCCATTACACAGATTTTGATACATTGTATTTACATATTCATTCAAAATACTTTCAGATTTTCCTTCTGATTTTTAATTTGACCCATGGCAATGTAGAAGAGAGTTATTAAGTTTTCACAATTTGGAGACATTCCAGATATCTTTTATTTCACTGTGGTCAGAGAAAATACTTGTAATACTTGGATTCTTTTAGATTTACTGAGACTTATTTTATGAACCAGAATATGGTCTATTTTGGTAAATGTTCTGTATGTGTTTGAAAAGAACGTATGTTCTCTGATTTTGGGGTGGTGTGTCCAATAAATGTCAATTAGGTAAATTCGGTTGGGAGTATTTTTTATATTTTTACTGATTTTCTATTTTATTGTCCTGCCAATTATTGAGATAGGCATATTAAAATATTTGTGGATTGTCTATTTTTAACTTGTTTGTCAAGTTTTATTTCATGAACTTTGAAACTAACTTATTAGGTAAATATATGTTTGAAATTGTCATGATTTCTTCTAATATGTGGCTCAAAAATTCAACATGTAACTTAAAAAGATAGAAAAATAATTACAAAATAATGAAATAAAAGCCCAAAGAAAGAATTAAGTTTAAAAATGCCAAGAAAACAGTAATATTGATAAATAAATTTTAAAACTTTGTTCTTTGGAAAAATAAAATAAATAAACTACTAACTAACCATATCAAGAAAAAAGTGAAAAATAAATAAATTCAGAAAATATGAGAAAAAAAGAAATTAGCAGAGAACAAGAGGAAATTTTAAAAAGTCATAAAAAACTGTTTAACTCTGCTAATAGCCTTAAAAGCCTGGATAGAATGGATAATATTCTAGTAATCTATAATTTACCAAAATTGACTCAAGAGATAAGATAAATTTTAAACAGATCAATTTTCATAGAAGAAATAAATTTTAAAAAATAAGGAATTTCTATAGAAATACTTAAACTCTTTCAAAGAGCATCAACACAGTTTTACAAAGAAATTCTTTCACACCTTTGACATGAAGATAATTCCAGTTCTATGTATTTATACCTTTTCAGAACATAACATTTTCAACTTCTTATATAAATCTAGAATAAAATGATAAAACTTGACAATAATGAAACATAAAAGGAAGTATTAATCCAGTCCTATTTATGAACAGCAATCCAAAATAAGATGTTAGCTAATAGAATCTAGCAGAACTTAAAAGGGCTAATATACCATAAGCCAGTGTGATTTGTTACAAAATCCAGTAATTGTTTATAATAGCAAATTATTAATATAATCTCTTAAAGCAGGGAAAACTACAGATATAATCATATCCAGGTAAAAGTTATTTGAAAAATGTCAATACCCATTTTTCTTGAACAAACTCAGTAAAATAAGAATAAATAAACATTATATAACCACAGAAACATGTATTTATATAATTTGGGGCTCAACTTTTAACCAAGATAGGTTTCACTTATCTAAGCACATTATTCTAATGAATGTCAAAGGCTGGGATAAAAGACACCCTCAGAATTTGGAACATGAAAGATGTGTTAGTAGATATTTTATGATTGACCCTGTTTTGACCTATTCTACCTTATTGTTGAGACAATTAAGATGAAAATGATAATGTAAAAGTTGATAATGTAAAAGACAAACAAAGTTTTCCATATATTGAACCATTTTTGCATCCCAGGATAAAGCCCACTTGATCATGGTGTATGACTCTTTTAATGTGATTTTGAGTGCAGTTTGTTAGTATTTTATTGAGGAATTTTGCATCGGTGTTTATATTGGCTTGTAATTTTTTTCTTGTAGTGTCCTTGTTTGGCTTTTGTATTAGGGTAATGCCAGACTTTCAAATTGAGTTTGAAAATGTTTGCTCCTCTTTAATTTTTGGAAGAGTGTGAAAAGGATTGGTGTGGGAAAACATAGGCTTGACAAAAAACAGGGAGTGCACAAAGGGCAAAAGTCCTAAATGCACTTATGCAGAACCTAAGTGCTTAAAACAGCATATGCTGAAAACAGCAAATGGTTTCTGCTAGATTAGATAAGAACATTAAGGTCATTTCTTGTCCAGCTTTACTCCCTTTCCTTTGTTTCTCAAGATGTTTTCCAGAGATTGCCCCATAGTCAATTTCTTTTCTTTCCTTTGATAAATACTGATTAAGTTATTCTCTTGTATTTCCTTGTCTTTACAATAAAAGCTGGAGCAAATACCAACTCAGGGATGCACTTTGTTTCTCCCTTCTTGAGGGAGTTGTCTCAGTGCAGTCCCTTCAGGTTTCTCATTGCTCTTAGTATTGGGCTCTGAGTAATCTTTGTGAGATTGTGAGTTATCTATCCATCACACAGTGAGAAGTAACAGATGGTGTTAATTCTTCTTTAAATTTTTGGTAGAATTCACCAGTGAAGCTGCCTGGTTCTGGGATTTATTTAGTTGGAAAGTTTTTGATTACTGGTTGTGAAATAATATATACATATATATTATATACATATACATATATACATATATACATATATATGTATGTATTTTCACCAGTTTTTGACATAGATCTTCTAAAACCCTTACAGATAGGGGTGCTAGGAGAGTATTTTGTTTCTAATATTTGGTCTTTGACCCTAGTTCCCAACACAGAGCTCCTAAGACCTTTGTAATTTTCTGAGTGATAGCAATGTCTGACACAGAGCCCCTAAATGGCTTGGAATTTCCTGGGTGATAGGAGCATCTTTTGTTCTATCGAGGTGACTTTTATTGGACTCTTGGATGGAGGTTGATTACTAGGAAGACCAAGCCATGATTAGAAGCTTGGAACTTTTAGCACAACACCCCCACCCCCATTCTCTGGAGAGGGGAGAGGGGCTGGAAATGAAGTTAAACATTGATCATACCTATGTGATGAAGCCTCCATAAAAATTCCTGAGTATGGTTTTTGAAGATCTTCTGAGTTTACAAACACATCCAGGTGCCAGGAGGGTAGGACATCCCTACTCCACAAGGACAGAAGCTCCTGCCCCTAGGACCCCTTTCAGACACCAACCTATGAATTTCTTCATCTGGCTGTTTGGATCCTTTATCCTATCTTTACTAATAACAATAATCTGGTAAATCTAAGTTGTTTTCCTGAGTTCTGTCAGTCATCCTAGCAAATTAAATAAACCCTAGGAGGAGGTTGTGGGAACCCCAATTTATGGCTGGTTGGGAAGAAGTATAGGTGACAACCTATACTTGTGATTTGTGCCTGAAGTAGGGGGAAGTCTTGTGGGATTAAGCCCTTAACTTGTGGGATCTGACTCTACTTCCAGGTAGATAGTGTCCAAATTGAATTGAATTATAGGATACTGCCAAAGTCCAGCTTCAGCAAGGGCTGGGTACCCGAAAAGGGATGAAGAGGGTCAGCAAAAATAACAAACACAGACGGAGACCTCAATGCATCAATATGCACGTTCTCTCTCTGCGGGCTCTCAGCGTGTTGTAGCTGGAGCCCAGTAGAGCATGAGACAATGCCTTTTATTTAGATTTTTCTCTGCAGGGGGGTTTTGGGTACTATTTTATTGTATCAGCAAGCTTAAATCAATAGTCCAAAAAGCAAGGAGGAAACTTTTTTAGAGGTCAGCCAGTCCTTTCCTTTTGTCAGCATGTCTCAGGTGATCAACTCATGCTTCTTTTTCCTGGAATCAGGTTATCAAATCGAAACCATCCCTTCATTGTCTTGAAGTTATCTTGTGACCTTTTTCTGTTAGCAAGCTGTGGTTAATATCCACCCTATTAACAGGGTGGCAGCTATTTTGGTTAAGTACAACTTTGCTAAAAGGAAAAATGTTAACATTTAAACTCTAATGGGGGTCTAATGATTTTATGTTCTAATGGAATGAACCTACTGCTCATATGGAAAAAGAACAGTGGATATTTGAGCAGCATTATCATGCACATTTTAAGGTTATGCATTAGCTGTGGCCCTGTAATCTTGATCTAAATGTCAAAGTGTCATTGTGCACAGCGCCATCCCTCACAAAACCAGTTGCACTCTCTTATTTTTCTAAGATCTAATTTTATAGGTTTAATAATTTTACAGCATATATTTTTATCCCAACACCTGATTCTTAATGATTTATTTAAAACTGGACACCACTAAGTAAAGGGGGTTCTACAGTTTCTTTCCCATATACTTAATTTGTCCCAATCACATAATTTCTCATTAATGCCAACCGTTCTCTTGCCATTAATACAATCTCCAGTAAATGATGTTTGCCAACTTAGATCATACTTTGGATGTCCCCTGGGAGGGTACCAAATTTTTCCCTTTCTCATATTATATCCCATGTAACCATTTACCCAGATGGTGGGAAGAGGATGGGGACTTCTTTTATTTATTAATTTCTTTGGTAAAGGCAATTGCTCATGATTAATCATGACCAATGATTTTGAAACATCCATTGGCATAATTAATTGACTCAAAAGGGACAATTTGAAATTGTTCAATCTTCCCAGATCTTTGGTGGGACTATCTAATTTTATGACAACAACTGTTTGTGTGTCATTTTCTGCATCTTTTGGAAACTCAGGAAACTGCCACGCTGACCAACACATCAAAAGAGAAAGTAAAAGCAGTACCACTATGCTGAGGCAGAGATCCTTACAGCGAAAGCAAGTGCTCGTAGCTGCGGTCCTGCCAGCAGCTCTCCCTCCAGCGGCCTTGCCAACTCGGAGAGGGCAGCCCAAGCTATTCTTTTCAGAACTCCGCCATGGTGTGGACCGTGCCAGGATACCCAGTTGGTGAGAAAATGCCCCCCACAATTCAGTTACAGAAATGTTCTGTGTTGAGAGGTGAGAGAATGAAAAACAGTTTGTTTTTTCTTATCTCCACACTGAATCAATCTCCTTAGTCATTACTGGTTTCATCAAAGTTTCTATTTCTTCATCATTTAGTCTTGGTAGGTTGTATGTTTCTAGGAATTAATCTATTTCTTTTAGGTTATCCATTTTCTTGGTGTATAATTGCTTTTTGTAGTTACTTATAGTCCTTTTTATTTCTGTGGTATCAGTTGGAATTTCTCCTCTTTTATTTATAATTTGATTTATAGTCTCCTCTCTTTTTTCTCAGTTAATCTAAGTAAGGGCTTGTCAGTTTTGTTCATCTTTTACAAAAAAATCAAAAACAAACAAACAAAAAAAACTCAGTATTTTGGACCTTTGTTATTGTTTTTCTAGAGTCTATTTTATTTATTTCTGTTCTAATCTTTATTATTATTTTTTTCTTTCTGCTAACTTTAGGCTTAGCTTGTTCTTCTCCTGCTTCTTTGACTTATAAAGTTAGGTTGTTATTTGAAATCTTTCTTTTTTTCTCAATGTAACTGTTTATCACTATAAACATCTCTCGAAATGGTTTGACTGCATTCCATAAGCTTTAGTATGTTGTGTTTTCATTTTCATTTGTCTCAAGGTAGTTTTTGGTTTCCCTTATTATTACCTTAGACCCATGGATTGTTCAGGTATATTGTTTAGTTTTCTCATATTTGTAAATTTTCCAATTTCCTTTCTGTTATTGATTTCTAGTCTCATATCATTGTGGTCAGAAAAGATACTTGATATGATTTCAATCTTCTTAAGTTTGTTAAGACTTGCTTTATGAACTAACATATGATCTAGCCTGGAGAATGTTCTGTGTGTGCCTGAGAGGAATGTGTATTCTGTTGGATAGAATTTTCTATGTATGTCTGTTAGGACCACTTGGGATCTGTCCTGGGATGCAAGCATGGTTCAATGAATGCAAATCAGTAAATGCAATAGACCACATTAACTAAATGAAAGATAAAAATCAGATGATACTCTAAATAGATGCATAAGAAGCATTTGACAAAGTCCAACACTCTTTCATGACAAAAACTCTCAACACATAAGGTATCTCAATATTATAAAAGATATATATGACAAGGCCACATCTAGCATCATACAACAGTGAAAAACTAAAAGCTTTTCCTCTAAAATTAGGAATAAGACAAGGATGCCCATTACCACTACTTCCACTTAACATAATATTGGAAGTTCTAGCTTGAGCAACCTGTCAAGAAAAAGAAATAACAGGCATCTGAATCAGAAAGGAAAAAGTAAAATTGTCTCTGTTTGCAGATGACACAATACATATAGAAAACCCTAAAAAATCCTCAAAAAAGACTTATTGAAACTAATAAATGAATTCAGCAAAGTTGCAGATACAAAATCAACATGCAAAAATTATGTTTCTGCACAGTAACAACAAACTATCTGAAAAAGAAATTAAGACAAAAATTTTGTTTATAATAGCATCAAAAAAATGAAATAGGAATAAATTTAACCAAGGAAGTGAAAAATCTGTACACTGAAAATTATAAAATACTGATGAAAGAAACTGAAGACACAAATAAATGGAAAGATACCTTGTGTTCATAAATTGCAGAATTAATATTGCTAAAATGTCCATATTACTCAATACAATCTATAGATTCAATGCAATACCTATTAATGGCATTTTTCAAAGAAAGAAAAAAAAACAAATCTAAAATTCATATGAAACCACAAAGGACCCTGAACAGCCAAAGAAATCTTGAGAAACAAGAATAAAACTGTAGGCAACACACTTCCTGATTTCAAATTACATTGCAAATGTACAGTAATCAAAACCGTATGGTACTGGCATAAAAATAAACAGAAAGAACAATGGAATGGAATAGAGAACCCAGAAATAAACTCATGAATATATGGTCAACTAATTTTTGACAAGGGAATTAAGAATACAAAATGGGGAAATGACAGTCTCTTCAATAAATGATGTTGGGAAAATTGGATATCCACATGCAAAAAAATGAATTTGGATCCATATCTTACTCCACAGATAAAAATCAACTCAAAATGGACTAAAGACTTAAACATAAGATCTGAGACAGTAAAACTGCTTAAAGAAAACATAAGAAAAAAGCTCCTTGACATTCAACTTGGCAATGATTTTTTGTTTATAACACCAAAAGCAAAACTAAACAAGTGGAATTACATCAAACTAAAAAGCTTATGCACATCAAAAACAAACAGAAAATAAATAAAAGGTGACCTACAGAAGAGGAGAAAATATTTGCAAATCATGTATATGATAAGGGTTAAATATCCAAAATGTGTAAGGAATCCCTACAACTCAGTAACTAAATACAAGTAACCCGATTGAAGAATGGGCAAAGAATCTGAATAGACATTTCTTCAAAGAAGACATACAAATGGACAACAGGTATGTAAAAACCTGCTCAATATCATAAAAGTTTTTTAAAAATTAAATCAATAATCAGGGAAATGTGAATCAAAACCACAATAAGATACACTTTACACCTGCTAGAATGCCTATTATTAAAAAAGCAAAAGACAATGAATTTTGGTGAGGATGTGGAGAAAAGGGAACCAACTCTGTTGGTAAACTACTGTGGTTTTGCAGTGTATTCTTATCCTCAAACTTATTGATTTGTATACATTAAATATGTACAGCATTTTATATGTCAATCGTATCTTAATAAAGCGGTTTTGAAAATACAAAGATTCACAAAATTAGTATTCCTGAAAAATATAAATATCTAAATATATAATGAAAGAAACATTCCTCTCTTAAAAAGGAGACAATTTACATATCAAAATGGAAGTTCCCTGGTAGTTGAGTGGTTAGGATTTGGCGCTCTCTCAAAATGGCATTCCAGGTACAGAAAAAATTTTTTCTGATCTATCAAACCATAAACTATTCTGAACTGTAAGGATAAAGAAAGAGCCTTTGTACATCTAAGTAAAAAATAGAAATCATCCAGAAGGCAAATTAATTTGGCTGGCATCAGACAGTTCTACAGCACTCTTCAATAATATGAAGAATACTGTGAAGCAGTATCTATAAGTTGAGAGAAAAATAAAATAAAACTTAAAAATTTATGTCTAGTCGAATGTTCCTTTCTGTGTAGAAGAAACAGACAAGATAATATCCCCATGAGCCTTTCCTGAAGTAAAAGTATTTTACAATAAAAAGTCCTTTGCTGTGGAAAATGTGTTGCTATGAGTATGAGACCTATTTATATACAGCATTTAGGTTAACCAACTATGGGAATCATGGTGTCAAATAGAATGTTTGTCGTAAAACTACCTGTTTATCAATTGTGCCAACTCATCTTAATTTCTAGATATGTTGAAATCAATTAATTTGAAATGTAATATTTTATTGAAATAGAACATAAGCATAATCCCATTCTTGCAATATTACCTACTCATCCATCTCTTGAATATTTATTCTCCTATCTGTTGATATCCAGAATCATGTATACCATGTGGTTATGTCTGGATAGTATACTTTTGGGTTACTTTTTATTTCTTCTTCTTCTTCTATGTTATTTGAATTTTTATATTGGGTATATACACATATATATTTAAACAAATAAAATAAAATAAAAAACTAAACAAGTAGAATCAAATATATAAAACTTAGGTACATGTGTTATCAGCCCCACACTCATACTCAATCTAATTAACTTGATCACGTAAAATCAACCAGAACTGTGTGGTGGGTGGAGATTTACTAACCTAGAGTAACACTGATGAAGTTCAGAATGCAAGGAATGAAAGACAAAAATCAATTACGTGTTTCTCAAACTATAAGTGAATGGCCACACACTCATAAAAATGGTAGTTTGCATCTAAATAATATATACAGCAGTAATTGAAAGCAGAACTTAAATCATTGATTTTTACAATTTCTTGATACAAACTATGTACTCAGGTATTGTTGGGGCTCAGAAAATGATATCCCAAAGTATGGCACTTTGGCATGCTGAGGGCTTTGAACTATGGAGAACCGAGTTCCCTCTGACCTTCTCCTGCCCTCCTGTCTGTCACCTCTCTTTCTCTCCTAAAGCCCAAGGAAAGGCTTTGTCTGATGTTCCTTTTTCTGCCAAAAAGGATAGATGCTCCAAAAGGGAACAAAATTGTCATGAATCTCCTCCCCAAGAATCTCATCATCCAAGGAAGAGTATTATAGGAGAAGAGACTGAACATCAGCACCGTGCCCAGAGAGACATTGTTACAGGCTATCACCTATTCACCCCCCCCCCAAATCATTTACTCTCTCCTGAGTTAACTACATCCTCACTCCACCTCCCCTATGAAGAGGGTATATAAGCTTCTAAATTTCATTCGGTTATTGGATATTCACTTTCTTTCCTGTGATATCCCCTCGCACCTAATGCTTGTATGCCTTTTCTCCTGTTAATCTGTCTAGTGTCAGTTTATATCGTAGACTCAATTATCAGACCTTTAAAGGATAGAGGAAAGTTATCTCTCCCCTACGGCATACATATTTTGTATAAAAAACTAGAGCATCAAAAGTCCAACAATAAAACACTAATGTGTGCATAATACAAACCAACATTTGTCATTTCTGATCAAATATTCTTCTGCCAATACTAATAGCAGCGATACAAAACCCTTGCTTATTTGTATAAATTTGTGGCTATTCTGGATAATGTCTAATTACATGAAAGAATATTTGAAATTATATGAATTATAAAGTCATATACCATGATATTAGGAGGAATACCTACAATTAGAGACTGCATTTCTTAATTATAAAAATCATTATATAAAACTTTGACTAAAACTAATTCTCATTATAAGGAAAAATCCTGTCAGATACCAAAATAGTTATAGAGCCTCAAGCACTTTACCATTAGCTAAGAGGCACTAATTACTTTAATGAAGAGAGAAGACTAGTATTCAAATGATAATTGTTGAAAAGAAATATCCCACAATATTTTAATCAAGTCATTTATTACTGAAAACTTTAGCCCATGTTTTACTCATAACATATATATTTTTTAAAGTTACAAAAAATGTTAGCTCATGTGATTCTTAGTTGTTTGAGTTATAGTCTGAAGTTTTAATGAACATAACTTAGTTTTAGCAACTGAAATTCATTGACTAGTTAAGGTCTATGCTTTAAGTGCTAAATTTGAATGTACAGGTCAACAGACTCAGATCTTACATGTATTAAAGTGATTAAAATTTACATATCACTGTACCCTTAGTAGTTCAGTAATCTCCATATTATTCTAGAATTAATAAATCAAAAATAGGGGGGTTCTTATCAATTCAATGGACTCAGCCATTGTCTTGTGCAGATTTGTTCTGTTGACCTAAAAAAGAAACTGAACCCAAATAAATATAGTAAGAATTTATTCGGCCAATATGATAATCACATATTGAGAGACACAGAGATCAGGTGGCCCTGAAAATGTGTTCTGAAGAGGGCCAGTAGAGCTTAACATTTTATAATCAGAAGAAGGGGAGTGGTAAAAGGAGAGAGAGAGAAAGACAGCCCCACCTGATTACTTTATCAAGTTTTCTATTGGTTGTACATGACATATAGATTTGGGATTGTTACAAGATTACATCCTACAAGCAGAGATCTAGGGTAGGGGTAATAAGAAGTAGTCTAGGTTATTTTATGGCTTTCTGGCACAATTATGGCTTCTTCTAAGTAAAACGGTATCCTGATAACGTCTTCCAGGACAGGTAGATGTGATTACTGATTCATCCCAGATCTCCCCAGGAACTATAATTTAGCTGGCCTGGTCAGAGCATATGCTTTTGGTTATCAGTACTTAAACCCTCCAACTCAGTCAGCTTTGATTCTCACCTTATGTATCTGTAGAGATATGTGTTCATGCTTTCTCTGCTGTAGTCGGAGAGAATGTTTTTGCAGTTCTCATTTCAGAGATAAACAATGGGTATTTAAATCACCTTTACCTTTTCTCTCTTCATTTAACTCCCATTTTACATTTTATAGCAGTAATTTGTGCTGTTTCTTTCTCTCTCACAGAGGTGACATTTTCTTTCATAACCCTTTTCATAATTGGTGAATATTTTCTTTATGTTTCTTAGTATATAGGGAGTGCTTTATCTTCAACATCCCCACTACTTTATTTTTAAAGCATTCCAGAAAGTAGTGTTTCTAACATACTTTTTTTTTTTTCAATGAATCATAATTGATTGTACATATCTGGGGTGTACAGCATTGAATATCAATATCTGTGTGCAATATGTGATGCTCAAATCAGGAAAATTAGTATATTCAACTTTACACATTGTAATATGTGTTATATATGCACAATGGAATACTTTTCTGCACTAAAAAAGAATGAAATTCTGCCGTTCACAGCAACATGAATGAAGTTATAGAAAATTATGTTAATTGAAATAAGCTCGGAACAGAAAGAGAAACACCACAAACTTCATTCGTAAGTGTGAGCTAAAAAAAATAAACAAGTAAATAAAAAAAGATCCAACCATCACAATAATTCTTGAACTTTCAAAAGGAATCTGACTTATATTTTTAAAAATCATTTTAGAAATCTTGTTGCCCAGAAAAAAAAAATGCAGTTTGCAAAACATATTTTGTGCTAGTGAAGAGAGTTAATCTTTATTTCATCCATTAAATGATCACAGTTTACAGTGTATGTTATGTGGTTTAATGAGACTAGCTATGCATGACGGATGTTGTTAAATTATGTAAATCTCATAATAAGTTTATCTGGTGTTATGATCAGAATAACAGACAATGGTTTGCTTGAAGGCCCATGACAAATACCACAAAATGTAAGAAGCATAAATTTGAGTTCTTGTTGTGTGGTAAAAAAATTAAAAGAAACATTTTACCTAATTGTACACATATATATGCACAACACTTACATACAGCTTTTACTCTCCTTTTTGCACTGAAAGAGTTGGCTGCATATTCTGACTGACTTGAAAGCTAAGAAAATTTACATCACAATAGCAACGGGGGACCAGAGACTGGCCCAGAAACTGTGAACAGCCCACACCCAAATTTTACAGTTTTTGTGAAGATAGAAAACACATGCTTTTTGTGTGATGAACTTTGGAAAGTTTAAAAGCTTAAAGGCAACTGAGAGCTCTATTGTCTAGGTCAAGCACCAATGAGCCTTTCACATGGGCAAGTAAAGCAGCTGCTTAAGAGGGGTGATTTGTAGGGTCCTGAAAGGTAGACCCAACATTCTGAACAAAAATGTATCTCTGCACTATCCCACCACAATGCCTGACATGTCTACTATTAGCTGTAATTACGTATGAATTAAGGGAAAATCCGTAAAATGTAGCACATTAGTTAGAATAGTGGGTTGAATAAAGCCTCCAAATGCATGCAGGTCCTAAAACCTGGAACCTGTGATTATTACCCAGTATGACAAAGCAGAATTTACAGATGTAATTAAATTAAAGATCTTGAGAAGGGGAAATTATTCTGGATTAAGTGGTGTGTTCTAAATGTAATCAGAAATGTCCTCATAAAAGGGAAGTGAAGGGAGATTGGGCTATGGACAGAAGAAGGTGGTGATGTCGTGATTGAAGCAAGATGCTACCCCGCTGGCTTTGAAGATGGGGGAAGAGGCCAGGAGCCAAGAATTGCAAGGAATGCAGCTCTAGAAGCTGGAGAAAGAAAAAAAAAAAAAACATCTTTCCTACATTCACTGGAGGGAGCTCAGCCTTGATTTTGTACTTCTAATTCCTCAAATTGTAAGATATTAAATTTGCGGGGTGTTTTGTTTTTTGTTTTTTTGTTTTTTAGGCCACCAAGTTCATGGAAGTTTGTTATAGCAGAAATAGGAAACTAATACAGTCAGTAACCATAGTAACCCAATGGACAGTTAAGTCATTTGAATCCCACTGATATATGTGCATTGTTCCTTAAAAAGAAACTGAAGCCAAATACATATAGCAAGGATTTATTGAGCCATTATGGCAATCACAACTGGAGAGATGCATAGTTTATGTAGCAGTAAGAAATGTGTTCCAAAAAGGCCCAGCAGAGTTTAGCATTTTATAATCACAAGAAGGGGGAAGGAACAAAGGAGAGAGAGAGAAGATAGCCCTGCCTAATTACTTACCAGGTTTTCTACTGATTGTGTATCGTGGATAGATTTGGGATTGTCACTAGGTTACATAAGAATTACAAGAAGCATCTTAGGTTATTCTATGGCTTTCTGGTACCATTAAGTCTGCTTCTAAATAAAAATGGTCTTATAATGTTTTTCAGGGCAGGTGAACTGGAAATACTGGCATCTCAGATCTTCTGAGGCACTGTAATTTAGCAGATTTGGTCAGAGCAGATTTTTTGATTATCAGCATTCTGATTAGGAATGGTGTTGGGAAGCAAAGAGTAACAACATGAATGGTGTTAGGTAGGATTTTATTCTGAAGTCAAAAAGAAGGCTCCTTAAAAGAAGACAGGGGCTTGGACAAAAGGCAATTGAATGTATCACAATTTTTGTCACATCTTCTTAGTACTGTTTACCTTACTTAATTCTGTTCTAACAAATATTATCACACTTGGTCATTTAATCTCATTAATGTAAGCAACATCTGACCTGATGGTGAGGTGGAGTTTTAAGTTTTTTTCCTCCTAGAAAATATATAGACAGGGATCCAAACTCTTGACCTTGGTATTGCAAGGTGATGCTCTAACCAACTGAGGTAATAAGCCAGCCCCAAAATATAAGGAGGGAAGTTTCTTATAAGAAGAATGCAAAAAAGAAATGTAACATCCTTCCATTCCAAAGGAATGGAAAAACAATCTACCCACATTGAGTGTATTAGCCCATTTTCTGTTGCTTATAACAGAATACCTGACACTGGATAATTGTAAAGAAAGGAAATTTATTTCTTACAGTTCAGAGGCTGGGAAGCCCATCATCCAGGGGACATATCTGGTGAGGGCCTTCTTCTGGATGGAAACTCTCTGCAGAGTGCCATGGAGACCAGGGCTGAATACGAGAGCTAACCTTCTCACTTGTTCTCCTTTTAAAGCCATCAGAAGCATGCCTATTACTACGTGAATGGATCAATCCATTCATGAGGGCACAGTCCTCACAATCTAATCACCTCTTAAAGGTCCCACCATTTAAATACCATAATTGTATTTCCCACCTTCTTAACAGGTACAATGGGGGTCAGGTTTCCAATACATGAAGTTTTGGGGGGGCACATTTAACCCACAGCACAGTGTATTCAGATTTTTTCCCTTTTCATTTGTGCTAGAAATAAATGATCCCTACTGTCCAAAGGGTTTGTTTCCTGACTTTTTAATTGTATTCAGATGGATGACCATGTTTATGAAGGTGTATAGAAGAAATAAGAGAACCCTAGCTCTCTTAGTGAGAGGTACTGATTTAGTTATAAAGATGATTATACCCTTATCATAATCTAAATATATATTATATTTCAATCCATATTGGTTTGAAGGTTTAAGATACATATATTTTTACAAAGGTACTTCAAAAATTAATGGAAATATTCATATTACCTTTTAATTCAATTTTTCCATGAACTTTTTGAAGTACTCTCGTGTATTTTTAACCTCCTTTTAAACCAACATATCAGAAATATAAAATAATGCTATGTTTACACATGGAAGATGTTGAAAGGAAGTAGTTGAATGCAATTGATCAGGAAAGGTTCTTAGAAGAGGTAAGTTTTAAGATGTGTTTTAAACAAAAGAGAGTCATGGATTGGCTCTCTGTTTTCAAAGTGGAAAACAAAAATTTCTGCAACTGCTGAATCCAGACAAAGGAAAAGCAGTCCTGTCACAAAAGGCTAGGGAGCTTTTCCACAAACCAACATGAAGTAATAATGTAAGTGACATCTCTGTGGTTTAAACTGAATACAGCAAGTAGAATCTGAGTACATTTTAAACCCCATTATGGCACTTTGTTTAATGGCAAATGTGAAACACCCCTGCTAAATCATTCCTGGCATAATCAATGTAGTCACTGCCGTGTCTAACTGCATTTTCATAGGTTTGCTGCCTTAGCACATTTCCAGAGTTATTTCTTCCTCTCCTTCACCAGCTCTCTACTAAAATGCTCTGGTAATCACCCTTTGCTGAACTTGAAGGCTGTGTCCTCTTCAGAATGTTCGTCTATGCCGATGGCCTTCTGAGTTTAATGGCTTGTAATTACTGTTCCCTCCTTAAACTGTGTAACTTCTATAACTGTAAAAGTGAGCAGCATTCTGCCAAAATCCTTCCCTCTAGGAGAAACAAGAAAGTGAAGCAAGGTTATTGGTATCTATGCCAAAGAGAGACTGACAAAGCCAATTCATCCCTCATCTGCGGGATCAAATTAAAGGCAGAAGCCAAGTCTTTCCTTGAGCCTTGACCTGGCTGGGGCAGTGTGAAATCACCTTATTCCTCATCTGTGTCACTTGAAACAGGGTCCTTTTGAGAGCGAGCCAAATTTGGGCTATTTATTTCTGTTAATACAATCAATTATTCTGACAGTTCATCCAGGTTGGGAGTGGGTGAAATTTCTAAGGATGCTCAGTCAAGAATTCTATTGTGAGCAGTTCTGTAGATTAGAGTCAGCACACTAATATTCAAACATCCTCGACCTCATCACATATAAATAATCCAAATGTAAATATAGTCAATCGGTCAAGTTGCATATATAATATGTCAAGCTCCCACACAATTTTTATAACATTTAGGTAGCTTCTCTATTAACAAAGAAAATAAAGTAAAATATGTGTAGAAACATTGGCAAAATGTGGTTGGTGGTGTTCTTAGTAGATATTGACTGTCAATAAAAAATAAAAATTCTAAGGAATATCCCTAGAGCAAATCTTACTAAAATATTTTTTAAATCTGTAGAGAATAGTAAAATTTTACTCTAAATATTTACATTTACATACTAATTTTGGTGGTAAAATACTTCACCCAAAAAAAGAAAATACAACTATTGGCAAAGATAACTTTGGCAACTTCAGGCAATCTCATACATTTTTGTAATACATCTGGCACAAAGACATTAACACCTCTTGCTTGCCAAGTATACATCAAAGCATAATCTTCACAGTGGCACAGAGATTAAAATTTCCAAATTTGGAATCTTTCACACAATGTGTATGTATCTCAAGTAGTCCCCCACTCTCTCGATCTGTCAAATGGCCCATACGCAAGACCATTTTTCCCACCCCTAGACTAACCAAAAAAAAAAAAAAATTTTTTTTTCTTTTAAGTTATGGAGGTGAGGTAGACTGCCCAGATTTCCCTTTAAGACAAACTGCCCAGGAAGCAAAGCTGCTTAAGAGTCTCAGGGTGCTACACCATTAGATTCACCATAGTGTTCATGGCAGGCCCCTACAGTCAGCTGCTGTCACTCAATGACAGAGTATGGAAGGGAGTGGCAGAGAGTAGCAGAAGCACCAGCCAACTGAGAATTCCTACCTTATTCCTAATGCCTGTCTGATATAGGATTTCTCTACTGGGCAACTTTGACTAGGGGACTGGTTGAAACTTTCTCAGGACTATCCTCATATTTGCATTCTGAGGCTCTTCCTATTCAATTCTTTCTTCTCTCGCTTGCAGCTGAGATGCAAAGCCTCTCTCTGCCTATTCCTGCTTCCTCTCTTTTTATCCTCCACAGGCATTTACTCTGTAAATCTCTTGCTCATCTAATTTAGTCTTGGCATTTTCTACTTGAAGGGCCCAAATGGAAACAGGAGTTTCCAGAATCAGGGACCCCAATTATTATCACTCCCCGTGATTGCCCTGGATGACATTGAGCTTTTCACCCCTATGACTCTAGGCTTTATAAGGTTACAAGTCCTGGTCCCCAAGAAGAGTACACTCTTGCCAAGGAGGCATAACAAGAGTTTCATTGAATTACAAGCTACAGCTGTACAGGCCACTCTGGACACCTTAGGCTGAGGAAACAGTAGGCAAGAAAGATTCATCATCTTGCATGATAAATTGACTGGGAAGCAAGAGGAGATAAGGTTGCTTTTATACAATAGGATGAAAGAGGAATACACATGAAACTCAAGTGATCCACTTGAGTGCCTCCCGGTAGTCCCTTGCCCAATACTAACTGAGAATAAGCACATGAAGCAACTTGGGACTGAGAGAGGTATGATTACCAAAGACTCAGACCTCTCAGGAGCAAAGGTTTGGGTCACACCTCCAGGTAAGCTATTAAGACTGCCAAAGTAACAAGCAAGGGTAAAAGGAATTTACAACTGGGAAGGAAGTAATTCATTTCACTAACCACTAAAATCCCTCTTCTACATTTTCTGCCAGGAATAATGGTCCACCAGAATCATGAAAAAACCTGCCTGCATCTAGGTGGAGAAATGGTTCTCTGCAGCACAGAGTAACTGCTGCAGGTGTAGAGGTGTCCCACTCAGATCTCCCTTCAAGAAAATCTGCCAGGTGAACAAAACTGGTTGAGAGCCTCCAGCTGCCACAGCTTTGGGTCTACCACAGCATTCAGCTCAGTCCACACCTCTTCCAGGTTGTCCCAGCCCATGACCAGCCCCTGCAGGGGTAATAGAACCTGGTCATTCTGGCCCCCCACTGATTACTCTAATGGGCAACTTTCATTTGAGGATCAGCTTGGCCAAAACGTACTCTATGCTTCACTGTGCTCCATTATGCAACTTCCTACCCATTCCTTTCTTACCTTTCACAAATGTCAGATCTGAAACATGGTCTGGAGGTCTTCCTGTCGATGCCTGCTCCCTTCTTCTTTCTATTTCACAGTCACTTCCTCAATAAATAATTTGCAAATCTAGTTCAGTCTTGGCATCTGCTTCTCAGAAGACATTAACTGACACAATTTCTCAATAAAAAGGACATTATACTTTAATCGATTCAGCACACCATCAACAGATTAAATTTCCTAAAACACAAGTTACATACATCCAGTCACTTCCTTGCTACTGTATCTTCAATCAGAATCAGTCCCTCCTGCATTGCTTTCTAATGTCCTTATATGGATTATGCAACATTGCATGTATTCTTAAAGAAATTTCAAGAAACCTGTTGCTTCAATATGACTCTTAATATGACCTGGTGCCTCTCTGACCCTGAGTGGGAATGAAGAAGTTTCTACATCTACAGCGTTCTCCTTTGTTTTCCACAAATGTAAATCTTAATCTTTTCCATGAAATATTTACTGATAATTTAAAAATAAAATTGGGTGTTTTTGTTTTTCCTGCATTTTTATACCTCTTAACAGTTCCTGCTATAAAATCTGAGAGGAGCATGCAACTTCTTAGTTTGTGTATTAAACACTTTATTTACAAAATTGATTAGAGTTCAAATTAATTGCAAGTTTTAATACTAAGGCTCAAGCTTCCTGTTCACGAAATCGACTTTTAAAAATACATATATGTAGGAAAAATATTTGTTTTAATTCAATAATCGTTCATGTTTACCATAGAAAAATTGGAAGATCCATAAATTTTCAATTTTATGGAAGGTGTTTTGTGTTTTTGTTTATATTTATTTATTTTGTAAACTTACTTTTTCTTGAGTATGCTGTTTCCAATACGGGGGCAGGTGGAGGAGTACGGGCTTTGAAGTCATTCAGACCTGGGTTTGAGTTTGGGGTATCACATTTACCAGTTGTTTGATTCTGAGCCAGTCACCTGAGTTCTTTAAAACTCAGTTTGTTGTTGTTGTTGTTTTCTGTAAAACTGGTAATAAAAATAGTAATAATGTTTATATCACTGAGTGGTAGTAAGGATGACATGAGATAATAAAAAGTTCTTAATACATTGTCTAGTATTTAGTGAGTGCTCAAAAATGCTAGTTGTTATCGGCATATATATCTTGAATCTTATTTGTTGTAGGAAAATTTTATTCCTGTTCTTTCCCAGTATTCTTTCTGAGGTGTTTGATTGCCAAATCAGACACACAAACATCAGTAATTTCACAATATCAACCTCATATGTGTAATATTAAGGATACGGGTAATTACAAGACACTGGCAAAGCATGACGAAGTTTGGGATCATGGGTGCCATTCCTCAGGTCCTTCTTTGCCACATTACATCTGCCCTTTCCAGATGTAACATATGAAGTCTCCAAGTTATGCATCTAGAACATTACTTATGTAATAGGAAGCTATTTTGGCTTTAAAGGACTCCTAATTTATACTCAAGTACTTAGTCGATGTGACATTTTCCAGAGAACAATGTCCCATAAATGTATGGATTCCAGGTTTGATCCCCTTAAGCATTCCTAGACAAACTGGGTACATCAGCTAAAAACGTTCCATGGACTCTCCCGCCATTATCATTAATGTGTTTGACAGGAGGTCTATTCTTAGCATGTTTAAAAAGAGATTAAAACACAGGCATTAAATTTTATAATTTTTATTTTGATTTGTAAAAATTCTTGACAAAATAGGAATAAAAAACAATCCTTGTCATATATGTTACAAATATTCCCCCCCCCCCGACCCCCTCCAGGATTGTTATTTTCCTTGAATATTGTTAGTGGTGTTTTCTGATCAACAGAAGTCCTTGTTTGTGTAGTACTTTTTTTTTTTTTTTTTTTTTTTTTTTTTTTTTTTTTTTCAACTCTATCATTCCTTTTTTTAAGAATTCAGCCTTGTGGGTTATAATTACATAGCCACCAGCCCTTTCAATATTAAATGAATGTTAGGCTATTTTTTAGAACTTGTAATTTTAAAGCATCTGAAATCAATTTTGTTGTAAAAAGTGAGGTTAGAATCCTTTTTAAAAACTATTTTCAAAAAGTTAACCAATTATCTCAGCATCATTTAACATTACAAATATTCTTTGTTCTCATTTATTTGTAACAATAGGACTATTAGATCATAAAAACCCAATATATGTAATTATATTTGTCTTGATTTTCTTTTCTGTTTCCATGACCTGTCTTTTCTCACAACAGTTTTCTCATGCTTTCATTATTCTGGAACTCTATATTTTCACTTAAAATCTAGCAGAGTTATTTCTCGTCTATTCTCACTTTATTATTCTTTAGGTGCATTATTTCTTTTCTATTATTTCCTATTCATGCTTACAGATTAATTTTTGGCTCATATTGTTCAGTAACACCCAAATTCTACTGGTATTTTGATTAGAATTGTATTACTTGAATATATTATTGGGAGAGAATGAGTAATTTTTCATTTCTTTGTGTTAGCATCTAGAATATGGTATATGTATCCATTTATTCAACTTTTTATGTCCCTTAGAAAAATATAATTTTTTCTTACACATATCTTACCCATATCTTGTTCAATTTTCTCCTGTATTTTTCTACTTATTGTGAATGATATATTTTCCCATTATATTTCTTAAATGGTTATTGTCTTTGCTAAAATTTTATTTAGGATATTTGTATCTATTTTTGATGATTTTCTTCTTAGACCCACTGTTTGACAAGTTTTCTTTCCAGAATGGTAACTTTATAGAAGGAATAGGAAAGTTTTCATCTTATCTTTATGCTCCAGGACAGCTTTAACAGCGTGAAAATTATCTATGACTTTAAAGTTTTCTATAAGCTCATTCATAATATTAAAAGAAAATGCTATATTTTAAAAGTAATTACTTGACAGCTTTTTCAATATTTACCATGCTTCTTTTTTCTGTATTGGTCAAATTTTATATTATAATTTTTCAATTATATTTATCTAGCACAAAAAAACTGAATTATCAAACATATTGTCATGAAATACTCATTATAACCAACACTGAGTTTTGCTAATAATTAGCAAAAGATAAAAGAGAGAAGCAGCAGCCACCAAAGTAGTATCACTATCTGGATCAGCCAACACAGCTTCATAAAGTTCACCTTTTCTACATTGAAACATATTTTGGTTTAAGAATGATAGGTGATCACTGTGTGGGTGGTACCGCCACCTTAGGGAAGACCAGATACTTTTTAGTTTTGTGGTATATCAGTTTCCATATCTCACTAGTAACATAGCTAAAGAGCTTATATAAATAATGTCCATTCCAAAGTACAGACGTGGCTCATAAATTACAAGTTTGTTTAGAGGAAATAAATCTAGGAAGACCAAGTATATCCTGGTGAAACCATTTTTAGATAAAATTTTATAAGATGGCAGGCCATGATAGCCCCTCTGTTATCTTCCAGCTACTATGTCTAAGAGCATGCTTAGGAGAAGGTCTGGGCCAGGTGGAAACTGGTATTTCCAATGGGGTAGGGACAAAGACAACTCTTTACATTGCAATTAACACAAAGTATAGCATTTGATGATGATTATCATAGTTTCTTCTATATTATTGGTTATGTCATTTCCATATTTTCATTTTTCTCTATATGTATTTTGTACCTTATTTCTTGCTTAGACTAGAGATTATGCTTAATCTGTTACTTTGGGTTCAAGAACCAGAACTTCTCACATATCAATTCTGTTACAACTTGAGTCACTCTTTTTTTTTTTTTTTTTTTAAGCAGCTGGCCAGTATGGGGATTTGAAGGCTTGACCTTGTTATTAAAACACTTTAAACACTGCATTCTAACCAACTGAGCTAACCAGCCACGCTTTGAGTCATTATTTTCTATATAAATAAAATTACTAAAACATAGTTGTTTACTGACTCTTATGTGATATGGAGTACGTAAGTTTCCATGAAAATATTAGTAAACAAAGGCAAATATTTTGAGTTTGTTAAATATTGTTTCATGGCCCAGAATAATATTTATTTTGGAAAATTTTTGATGTGCACTTGAAAATAATGTGCATTCCCTTGTTCTTTAGTGGAATGTTCTATAGATTTCAGTTATGTCAATATGGTTTGTATTTTCAGGTCATCTATACTCTTAACTTTCCTCTTGTACTATTAATTACAGAAGTATTGAAATTCCCAACTAAAATTGTGGATTTACATAATTCTCATTTTAATTATCTCAGATTTTGTTTCACGAATTTTGAATCTCTACTATTAAATGCATACATATTAGGAAATTTTATGTATTCTTGAAGAATTGATTCTTATGTCACTATGTAAAGCCTCTATTTCTGATAATATTCCTTGTTTGAAGTCTTCTTTGTCTAATATTAATATAGAGTATTAGTCTGTTTTTTTGTCTTTTGGGTTTTTTTTGCTTATAACACAATACCTGAAACTGAAAAATTTATAAAGAAATATAATTTATTTCTTACAGTTTTGAGGGCTGGGAAGTCCAAGGTCCAGGGGGATGCATCTTGTGAGAGCAGTGTTGTTGGTGGTGACTTCTACAGTGACACAGGTTATCACATGACAAGAATGGGCTGAGTGAGAGAGGTAACCTGCTCACTCTCCTTCTAAAGCCATCAGGACCATTCACATGACCACCCATTAAAACGTCAACACATAACTCTGTGAGTGGATCAATCCATTCAGTCGGGTGCAGTCCTCAGATCTAATCACCTCTCAAAGGCCCCACCTTTCAAATACCATAAATGGATTTCCCACCTTCTCAACATTCTTACAATAGGGGTAAAGATTTCAACACACGAACTTTTGAGGTACAAATTTAACCCATAGCTTATAGCTACTCTAAATTTATTTTTTTTAGTGTTTTCAAGGCATATCTTTTAAAAATATTTTTACTTTTAACTTATCTATGCCTCTATGTTTAAAGTGGGTTTTTTTTGTAGACAGCTCCCTAGAGTTTGCCAAACTGTGACATTTGAGGGCACAGTTCTACACAAGACTGCCCTCTTTTGACACCAATTCCAAGTTTAATGGGTTCTCAGAACCACCCTTAGCTTTAATAATTTATTATAAAGACTCATAGAACTAATTACTGAAAGCTGCCATACTCATAGTTGCAGTTTATTACAGGGAAAGGATACAGATTAAAATCAGCCAAAGAAAGAGATGCATAGAAAGCAATTGGGAGGGTTCCAAATGCAAAACTTCCATTGCCTCCCACATGCAATTAGGATGTGTTACCTCATGGAATCAATGAGTAACAGTCTGCATGAAGTATTTGCCAACCAGGGAAGCTCGTTCAAGCTTCAGTGTTCACAGGTTTTATTGGGAATTTATTATAGGCATGATTGATTGTGTACTTAAACTCAGTCCTTGGTCAACTAATACTACATTACCCAAAGCCCCCTCCCTAAGTCACTTGGTTGGTCTTTTTTGTGTGTCTAGCCCCCACTTTAAACAAAGACACTCATATCAGATATAACAGAGATCACCTCCCAGAAGCTGAGACAGAGGCCAGACCTCTCTTTGGGCAAGGCCAAATTCTGTACTAAACATAAGCATATAGTAAGGTCTTGCTCTTGCTCTTTTATTCAATCTAATAATCTTTGTAACTTAATTTATGTGCTAAGACTAGTCACATTTATTATGATTAATGATAACTAAAATTAAAATCGACCATCTTGTTATCTGTTTTTTCTTTGTTTCATCTGTTCTTTATTTCTTTTATTTTTTTCAGTCTGCCTTCTTAGGCTAATTGACCATTTCTGTGATTGCATTTTCTCTCCTCTATTGACTTATTTATACCTTTTAAAAATTTTTAAGTGGATACACTGGGATATTTAATATACATCTTTAATCAATCAAAGTCTACCTGTAAATAATATTGTACTGCTACATGTGTAGGGTAGCAATCATGCAATAGTGTATTTCCAATTCTTGCCTCCATTTTTTTGTATTTTAACATTGACTTTTACATACCTGTGGGGTATAGTGTGTTGTTTCAATAAATGCATATAATGCACAATGATTCCTTTAGGGTAGATACCATGATTTTATACCCATTAGTCCACCCATTATTGCTCTATTGTTAAAATATATGTGACTTTTACATGTTCTATAATCACACAAGACATTTCTACTATTTTTTATTTAGGTAGTTACCTGTTTGAGCAATTAGAAATAAAAACAAACATATTTGTTTACTACATTTATTCCATTTCCAGTACTCTTCATTTCTTGTTATATATCTAAGTTTCTTTCAGGTAACATATTTCATTTCTGAAGAACTTTCTTTAACATTTCTTATACAGTAGATCTGCTGGCATTAAATTGCTGCAACTTTCATTTTTCTGAAAAAAACTACTTTGAAGAGAAAATTTCAGTGGGCATAAAATCCTGTATGGGCACTTTTTTATTTTTCTTTAACACTTTGAAGATGTCACTCTATTGTCTTACAACTTACATTGTTTCTACAGAGAAGTTTGCTGTAATTCTTATCTTTGTTTCTCTGCATGTAAATGTGCATTATTTCCTCTGGTTACTTTCAAGATTTTTTCTATGATTTTTGTGATATCTTTTATTTTATTTTCTATTTATTTTATTTTACTTTACTTCATCTTTAAATTTAATTTAATTTAAATTTTGTCTCACTTTATTATAGTAGTTATCCTGTTTAGTGTTCTTTAATCTGTGGTTTGGGGTCTACTCTTAATATTGGGAAATTGTAACCAATAGCTCTTCAAATATTTCTTCTTTCTCATTTTCCTATTATGGCATGGAATTCTATTAACATGTATTTTGTATTTAAAATTGTTCCAGACTCTTGAATCCTCTATTGTTGTTTTCTCCCCACTATTTTTTTCTCTATGTTTTAGTTTGTGTAATTTCTATAGACTTGTCTTCTTGTTCACTGGTTCTTTCCTCGCCTGCGGTGAGTCTATTGATGGGATCTTTGTCACTGTTGTCATGTTTCTCATTTTTAGCATTTTCATTTGATTTTTTAAAAATATACTTTCTCTCTCTCTGCCAATCTTGCCTACCATTAGGACTTCACCATATTAATCATAGTGACTCATAATTATTTTATTTTCTTCGTCGGATAGTTCCAATATCTTTAATATCTGGGTTTATTTCCAATAATTACTTTGTCTTTTGAATTGCATTGTTTTCTTATTGTCATATTGTATGCTTCATATTTTTTTTTTATTGATAGCTAGATATCCATGTAGGACAATAAAGACTGAGGCAAAAATGTTTTTTCTTTATCCTAAATAAATGCCTAATCTTATTGCTTAAAGGTGAAAAAATATTCTCTATCACTTTTATTTTAGCTAGGCATTTAATGCAGAAGTTTGAGTGTCTAATTAAGAGGTAGGCTGGTTTTCAGTTTGTTCTGGCTACATTTGCACTCAGCACATTACAAAATTCAAATTCCTACTAGCAATACCTTGTGTTTAGTGTGGTGATGACTTTGCCAAAGGGTTTTTTGTTTGCTTGTTTGTTTTGTTTTGCTTTCATTTGTTTGTTTTTGGAATATCTGTTTCATAAAGGGTCCCAGTAGAGTTCATTGCTTTTCTCATAACTGCTCTTCCCCAGTTTTTTACTATAAAGCAAACTTTATAAGGATACTTCCAATTTTGTGTGTGTATAAGAAAAGCCTGCAAGATAGTATGGACAATTTCTTTACTTGCAGCTATCTTTCTAGTGCACATTTGCCTGCCCTTCATCAATTTTCCAATCATCCTCACGGAACCTTCATTACCAAGGTCTGGCTGCATCTTGCCCAAGAAGCTAGAATTTGTGCGTCACCTATCCCTGCAGGTGCTTATATCTCTTTGCATTTCGGGCCAGTTGGTTGCTCTATGACTTCAACATTTCAATGGATTCAAGAAAAGTCATGATCTTGGTGTTTGTCAGGTTAATTTTTGTGTATGGTTGAGAGTGATGCTCTTTTCCAACTCTCAATGTTCTGAAATGGAAACCAGAAATCCAATATGGATTATTTTCAATTGTCACTTCAAATTCTGCAAAGGACATGTTATAAAACAGTACACACCAACAGGCTTTATTATTATAAGATTATTATTTAATGGTTTGTTTGTTAAATGAGTCAGTCACCAATAAATGTTTAGTGCCTACTCTGAACCAGGTTTGTTCTTAACATATCACTAAGACATAAAAATACCTTCCTATAAAGCTGGGATAATATATATGAAAATATTTTAAGAGATATTACAAAAAGAAGAAAACAAGAGCCTCAACATGATTTCTATTATTAAAACAGATCTGTATGCCCCAAATGATTCATTTGATTCAAATTCATGTTCATCAAATAAAATTGTGGGATTAAATATAAATTAAATCTTACATATTCATTTATTCTGAAGTGTTAATAAACAAAGAATTCTACTAACTATTATCAAAATGATAGTTGAGGAAAACACCAATAAGAGCTTACAGATAATTTGAGTGCTGTTAAAATAATAGTTTACATTTACATTTTGTAAATAGATTCGATACTGGACAACAAAAGAAAGAGTTACTCAAAGTTATTTACTGAATTAATCTGTTCCCATTCCAATCACCTTTGATCTGTCATTACCAATATTACTGTATGAGAATTAAATATCCAGTGAGTTTGTATGTAAAGTCAAAAGTCAAATATTATACAAGAATGATATTTAATATATTGAAAAAGAAATGAAAAATGGAGAGAAAAATACAGTCATCAGCCGTATTTAGTCCAGAGAAGTTATCTAAGTTGAAACTATCTACCAAAAAGTACTATATATATATTTGTATACATAAAATATGTACATATGTATACGTTTATATTTTTCTAGCATCTTCTGGGAAGGTAAAAACTTTCCAAAAGCTGCTAGTACATTTCAAATGAAGAAAATTTAATCAAAAATAGACTAACCTTGAAAAAAAGCAGACATGAGTAATTGTATTCTGCTACTTTATCCTAAATAAATGCCTACCCTTATTACTTAAAGGTGACCAAATATTCTCTACCTTACAAGCAAAACTAGGCCTAGGCTCAGCCTATAATCAACTTTCATTTGGTCAAACCAAGAACAGAATGTGACTCTATGTCTGAGCAGTGTATTTAATTCTGACAGTCTGACTTCTTAGGGCTCCACTCATCAAAAGCTCAGCACATAAACACACTGCCTGCAGCCTTGCATTGATTGTCAGCACAATTAATTGCCAGGAAAACTGCAGCTTTATTAAGTGTACGGTATTAACAATAAAAACATCACTATTTATAGCACTGAACATGGCGGGATATCTATACAAATAAAATATAACAATAATAAACAAAAAGCCAGCCTGCAGTCACACAGAAAAACATCAATGAATTTGTTTTAATGCCAAGTCACAACAGTGCACTCAAGCGTCTCTGGGCATAAGATACTGCAACCTCTACTAAAAGGCAAGACTCTTTTGTGATTTCTGCAATGTGAAGAGAAAAACGAATGTCACCCAGTCTCTTCAAAACTACAATTTCTTATAGTTTCATATTTCCATTGTCCCTATGCCCAACTACAGAAATGATGTTTGGGTAGAAGAGAAAAGAGACACCTTACAGGGCTCAGTTATATGCAGTACTAAAGAAAGTCCTAGAATTTAGTTAGTGATGGCATTTTAAAAGCAGATATATCTTGATACATCTTGGGAAAGATAAATGGCATATTTGTCTTACTCAAGAAAAAGCCTGGTATTAAAGACTAAATAGTCCTCATTACAACTTCAGGTTAAGGTTTTGAAACGTAGAGAAGTCGTTTTTTTTTTTTTTTTTTTTTTTTAAATATCCTTTTACTTATATGGATATTCATTACTGTAAGTTTGCAGTGTAATGTTGCATAAATCTTAGAGAGGCTAATGCATTTGATAAAAAAAAGGAGGAGAAAGTGAAGAGGCTAAGATATATTGAACAGTGTAAGAAGTACTTGAGGACCAATGGTTGTGTCCAATACAACACTGATTTGTTCTATCACATAGAAATATGGTGATTATTGTGGCCAAAGAGTCTATGCCACAAAGCACGTCTGTACAGGAAGCCTTTAAAAATGATGTGTCGAGGGCATACGAATTAGAAGTAAAATAGAATTAGTTTTATTAAGCACCAATATTTTAATTATTCTTTTTTTAGATAGGAGGTATGAGGCTCAGTGAAATAATATATACAAGGCTTTTGACCTTGGCAGTAGTGATGCTGAGAATCAAACTAACCTCATTCTTATACATTGGGTCCAATATACCACAGTAACTTGTATAACACAGAGAGACAGATGGCTTCTTAAGGCCATTTAATTGTGAACAAGTTTAACTAAATTGAAATGTAAGAAGTCATTTTCACTACATATGTATCAGGTACTTTGTTATGTGCATTATATATTTTAATATCTGGTTTATGCACAGAAGCAACCTAAAATGTCATTGGAAACAATCCCTAAATTTAACATGAGAAAACTGAGACTCAGGTTAATATGACCAGGTTCACCTGCTGGTTGTTTACCAACACAGCATAGAACTGTCCTTCACCTTTTTCCTTAAAATCTGTCTCATGCAATGAGCCACGATTGAACACGTAACTGTGATACTTGATTTCATTACAAACAAAGGAGGGGGGGAAGGAATTTATAAAATGAAAAACTGTCTTGAGTTTCAAAACTTTAAAATATATTTTAACTTGTCACATCACGATAACACAAAACACCTTAAGTACAGAAAGCTGTGTCTTATTCATCACTGTATTCTCAGCACATGGCCCATGTAAAAATACAACACATTTGCAGTTCTTGCCAGTAAACTAGATCTTCATTTATTTATTCATCCTCTCAAAATGGAAAGCTTTCAGTCTCTCACCTCAAAATAATTCCTCTGGAAGAGTTTCCTTTAAAATAGTTTGGGGGCCGACCCCGTGGCACACTCGGGAGAGTGCGGCGCTGGGAGCGCAGCAGTGCTCCCACCGCGGGTTCGGATCCTATATAAGGATGGCCGGTGCGCTCACTGGCTGAGCGCAGTGAGGCCAGTCACAAAAATGACAAAAAAAAAAATTTAAAAAAAAAAAAAGTTTGGAAAGTCATTTTGCAGTTATTATCATACTTGTTGAGAGGGTGGGGGAAGTGAGAAGCAGCAGAAATTACCCAGAGCTTGTATGAGAAAAGGTTTACAAGTTGCTCTTGGTAATCCTAAGGTACTCTCAGGCACCTAAAAAACAAAACAAGATAAAATGAAATACACCTTTCACAAAAGACAAAAAATAAAAGTTGAGGCAAAACTCCACAGGCAGACATACACACACACAACACTATCAGACATTGAAAATATGATTCATTAAGTCATCTGTACTCAAGACACCTGATCCAGTTTCCTAGTTTGGACAAGGCAAATTTCTAGAGCAAAAGTGAGAACAGAGCAGGTACAGATAGACCTAAATTCTGAATATTTTTTATTTTTTCCTTGAAAGACCATGTCTAAATTGGGGTAGAGACCACTTGAGATATGTCTTAAAATGTTGAAGTACTAGCAACTCCTCTGGAATATCAGCAATATATTAATCAATGAGAAACTTGATATTCAAGAATATTCCATTACGTCAGTCAATGCCAACCAGAAACAGTTCAAAGTTGAAAGCTAAATTTGTCTGTTACATATATGTATATATTTTTAATGAATTATACATATATATAAATATATATACACACATATTTACACAGTATATTTTAAATTGATTTATTCATGGCTTTGGAGTCAAGTTCAAGCATAGGACCATATCCTCATAGTTGTGTGATCTTGGTAAAGCACTAATTATTCTTGGCTTCAGCTTTCTATTATTTCATAAAATTTTTGCAAGAATTAAGTGAAATAACATATTTGAAGTGTCACTCAAATAGAGTATTCAATAAATTCTAGTACTTTTCTTGAGAATTGCAATTTTGTAAGAGTTCAGTTCTCCAGAAGATACAAGGTCCTCAGGAAGCTATAGATTTTATTGGTGAAACAAAAATCTTTTTTTTTTTTTTTTTTTTGTCTTTTTTTTTTGTGACCGGTAAGGGGATCGCAACCCTTGGCTTGGTGTTGCCTGCACCGCGCTCAGCCAGTGAGCGCACCGGCCATCCCTATATAGGATCCGAACCCACGGCGGCAGTACGGTTGGGCTCCCAGCGCTGCACTCTACTGAGTGAGCCAATGACTCCAGTGATGGCAAGAAAGATACTTCAATTAATTTCACGACTTAAATGAAATGACTCAAAAATATCGTAGCACATTTTAGGATCCCACAAACTTTTAGAACAACACCTTTCATGGCTATTTTTTGTTTGTTCATTTTTAAGACAGAACAAAAATTCACAGCATATGAATCATAGGAAGCAACGTGCTTCCAGTAGCCGTTTTAACAAGGAACTACTCAAACTCTATGTACAAGACCATATCTAATAATTATATAGGAAGTGATTTTTCTCTGATTATTGTGTCCAGCTTTTTTAACAGTCATATTCTTGTAGCCACATTGCTGGAAGGATGTTATATTGAGAAACAAGAAGCAAGCAGTGAAATGACCTTCCACAAGGTGGTCTTTATTGTTGCAAAATAACTCTTGGCTAATCTTTTCCTTCCTTAAATTATGGCAGGCAACTATGGAACCAAAACAGAACAAAATGCTGTCATTAAGACACTGCAATATCAGGCAGAAATTTATATCTTTAAATAAATATTTTGTGGATGCTATTTTCTTATTTCAGAAAAATAAAATAATATTTTTAAAAATCCGAACACCATATATGTATCTCTACCTCTCTTAGTGGACTAATTTGTGGGACCTGTTAAGTTCAAAATATATACAAAAGGCAGATGAATTTTATTACAATCCCAGTTTTAAAAAGACAGGATTTATCTGTGATTACAGTAGCCTCCAAGAAGTATTTTTTATTTCCTTGGTTTGAGCATTGCAATAGTTTTCATTTCTCTATACTGCCCCCCTTCATTGTGTATTGAAATTATCTCCTCATTTTTGGACTGCTCCTTGTAGATGTTTTGGCAGACTGGAGGAACTGCTTTCTGAAATCTGCATTGAAAACCACATTCTCCTTAATGCTGGAACATAGCCTAGTCACACATCTGTTACTCATTTAACAGAATGAGCCACTGAACCAGAAACTGGGTCAGAAGAATGGAATTAGAAAAACCAGGTTGCTAAACCTTTTCTCTTTGCTCCTCTCTGCTCCCATCTTCTCAACAAACAGGTTTTCAACTACCAAATAATAGAAAATATATTAGTTATAACCACTAATGAGATTATATGTGCCAAACATCTCCTTTTAATCTTTAAATAAGGTTTTTTACTTTATTAACTTTTTTAAAAAATAAATTTTGATTTTGTAACAGTTTTGTAGTTACAGAAAAATTGTGAAGTTAGTAGAAAATTCCCGTATACCCCACACCCAGTTTACGCTTTTTATTAGCATTTTACATTAGTACAGTATATTTGTTATAATTAATAAAACAGTACTGATTGATTATTTTAACTCAAGTCCATACTTTATTCAAATTTCATAAGTTTTTACTGAAAGTTGTTTCCTGTTCTAGAATTCCAAGCAACCCACTACATTATATTAGGTGGTTTCATCTCCTTAGGCTGTTCTTGGCTGTGAGTTTCTCACATTTTCCTTGTGTTTGGATGGCCTTGACAGTTTTGATGAGTATGGGTCAGGTATTACATATAGTGTCCCTCAAAATTGGGATTTGTCTGATGTATTTCTTATGATTCAACTGAGGTTATTCATTTTTGTGAGAAATACCTGAAAGGTAAGGTAGCATTTTCCTCACATCCTCACATTGTATCAGGAGTACATACTATTAATATGACTTATGACTCTTGGCATTAACCATGGTCACCTGTCTGAGACAGTCTTTGTGTCAGGTTTCTCCACTACAGAGTTACTCCTCCCCCCTTTGCACTCTGTTTTCTTTGGAAGGAAGTCCCTGCATATAACCCACACACAGAAAGCGGGGAGTATGTCCCACCTCCTTGAGGAAGGAATACCTTCATGAATACATATTATTCCTATTTGGAATTCTTAATTTGTAATTCTTCTCTATGAGAGACTTTTCTATTCTTCCATTTTTTTAATTACTCAATCATTTATATTAGCATGGGCTCATGGCTATTTATTTTTTACTTGGGGACATAATCCAATATATCTTTATTCGTTTTGTTACTCAAATTGCTCCAGATTTGGCTGTTGAGAGCTTTCTCAGATATGCCCCGTTATTGTTCATTTGTTTGTTTTTTCTCTCTTTTTTTTTTCTGTTTCCTTTTTCAGCACTTTCTTACTTTCCAGCTATGTGCTATATACTCCAGGCTCATGTTGTATATTTCCTGCCCCGGTCATAGAATTGGCCATTTTTCCAAGGAGCCCTGATTCCCTTTACTGGAGAGTGTTATCAAAAAATAAGACCTGGATACCGTTAGTGAATCATTGCTTCTAAGCCCTCTCAGCTGACAGAGCAAGGAAATATTGCTACATATATCTATAAATATTTCTATATGTAACTATCTGTATCTACAGTAAGCTAAATATGAATTCATAAGGTGACTCCAGTTCTAATCTACCACCATGTGGATCATTCTATCTTCTCCTCAGGTTTATCTGTAACCAACAGTGAAAATCCTGGCTCCCACCATCTGTCATCCATTTACTTATTTGCAGGATTGCAGCGTACAAAAATAGTGGTATCAGAAGCATTAACCCATACCACCATGAGAAACAACTTTATCAACTAGAATAGAATGTTTATATAAAGTTTATTTTGTGTTTGGTCTTATAGACTCCATTAATTTCACAGGTGCTGAGATGAGAACCTTTTACCTACACCTCCTTCAGTCAGGCCATTTTCCACATTTGAAACACAGATTGTGTTGTTTCAAGCTGCGTGTCATCCTAGGATCCCCCAACTTCCTAAATGTACATTCACATACATTAAAGTTCATTCTTTGTGCTATAAAGTTTTCTCAGTTTTCTCAAATACATAGTGTCACATATCCACCATCACCGTATCACACAAAGTAGATTCACTACCCTAAAAAATCCCTTGTAATGTATCTATTCAACCCTCCTACCCACTTTCCACATCCCTGGCAACCACTGATATTTTTCTCATCTCATAGTTTTGACTTTTTTAGGCTGTCATATAACTGGAAGCATAGAGTATGTACACTTTTGGGACTGGTTTCTTTCACTTAGCAACACGCATTTAAGGTTTATCTATATTTTGTGTGGCTTGGTAACCTTATTTCTTTTTAAATCTGTCTGAGTTTGTTCTGGCTGCTATGACAAAATACCACAAATAGGTGGCGTATAAACAACAACTTTTTTTTTTCCTTACAGTTCTGGAGGCTGGGAAGTCCAAGATGAAGGTGCTGGCAGATTTGATGTTTGGTGAGGGCTGCTTCCTGGTTCATTAGCGGCTGTCTTTTTGCTGTGTCCTCGCATGGCAGGATGGATGAAGGAGATCTTTCAGTCTTCCTTTACAAGGGCACTGATCCCATTTATGAGGGCAGAGCCCTCATGGCTTAGTCACCTCCCGAAGTCTCTGCCTTCTATTGGGGGTTAGAATTCAACATATGAATTTGGGGGGGGACTCAAAAATTCAGATCATAGAAATTGCTGAATAATATTTCATTGTATGGCTGTACCACAGTGTGTTTATCCATTTACATATCGAAGAACATCTTGTTTGCTTCCAGTTTTTGAGGATCATAAATAAAAGTGTTTAAATATCTCTGTGCGGGTTTTTCAGTAAACATAATTTTTCAAAGTAGTTGTGTGGACATAAAGTTTTTAACTCATTTGATTAAATACCAAGGAGTTCAATTGTTGAATTGTTTGGTAAGAGTATGTTTAGTTTTATAAGAAACTGCCATACTGTCTTCCAAAGTGTCTGTACCATTTTACATTCCCACCAGTAATGAGAGTTCGTATTGCTCCATATTCTCACCAACATTTGGTATTTTCAGTGTTTTGGATTTTGGCCATTCTATTAGGTGTATAGTGGTATTTCATTATTGTTTGATTTTGCAATTACCTAATGATGTATGATGTTGAGCACATTTTCATATGCTTATTTTGCATTTGCATATCTTTGCTGAGGTATTTTTTAAGGTCTTTTACTCATTTTTTAATTGGGTTGTACATTTTATTATTGCTGGGTTTTACACTGATTGATTTTTAAATGTTTAACCCGCTTTATATATCTGGAATAAATCCTACATAGCTATGGTGTGTAATTTTTGTTATATATTGTCAGATTCAATTTGTTAATATTTTGTTTTGGATTTTTGCATCTATATTCATGAGAGACAGTCTGTAGTTTTCCTTTCTGGTAATATATTTACATGGTTTTGGTATTAAGGTATTACTGGCTTCCGAGAATGAGTTCGGAAATGTTCCCACTAGTTCTATTTTCCAGAAGATATTGTAGAAAATTGTTATCTTTCTCCATATATTTGGTAGAATTTACTAGTGAGAACATCCAGGCCTGGTGCTTTCTTTTTAAGAAGTCTATTAATTATTTATTAATATCTTTAACAGATGTAGTCCTATTCAGATAATATTTTTCTCCTTGTATGAATTGTGGTAGTTTGTGTCTTGCAAGGATTTGGTTCATTTCATCTAAGTTATTAAGTAGTGGGCATAGGGTTTGTATTAGTCCATTTTGTGTTGCTTTAACAGAATACCTGAGACTGGGTAATTTGTAAAGAAAGCAGGTCTATTTGGCTCACGATTCTGGGACAGCGGTGTCTGATGTTGGCCTCAGGGTGCTTCTACTCATGGCAGAAAACAGCAACCAACAGCAGGTACAAGCAGATCACATGGCAACAGGAAGCAAGAAAGAGAGACAGACTCTTCATGCTTCCCTTTTAAAGCCCTCCAAACCACGCCCATGACCACCATTTTTAATCCATTCACTATAGTGTGGTCCTATAATCTAATCACCTCTTCAAGGCCCCACCTTTCAATTACCGTAATAGGATTTCCCACCCTCTTAAGTCACAGTGGGGGCCAAGTTTCTAATACATAAATCTTGGGGGACACAATTCAAGCTTCAGTGAGTTTTGGAAGACAAAATTTAATCCACTACATTTCACCTCTGGCCCCCCAAAACTCATGTGTTTTCACATGCGTATACATTAATTTTATCCCCAAAGTCTGAACTTGTTTCAACTCAAAAGTCCAAAGTTCAAAGTCCCACATGTGAAATCAATATGTTATCTACTTCCATGGTACAATGGAGGGACAAACACAGGGTACATATTCCCATTCCAAAGAGAGAAATAGGCCAAAAGAAAGGTATAATAAGTCCCATACAAGTCCAAAATCCAACAGAGCAGGCATTACATCTCAAAGCTGGTGAGTCATGTACCTTGAGTCCATGTTCCATGTCCTCTGCATGCTGGTGTGGGAGCTGTGTCCCCAAGTCCTCAAGCAGCTCCACTTCTATGGCTTTCCTGGTCACAGTTGATGCTTCAGTTCTCACAGGCTGGCATTGCACACTGGTTGCTCCACAGGTCTGTGGTCTCCATGGCAGTCTCACTCGCACAGCTCCACTAGGCATGGTGCTAATGGGATTTTTCTGCTGCAACTCTGACCTCACGTTTCTGCTCAGCATTGCTTTAGCGAAGGCTGTCTGCACTGATGCCACCCCTGTGACAAGTCTCTTCCTGGTCCCCCAGAGTTTTCCATACATCCTTTGAAATTTGGGTTGAAGCTCTCAAGCCTTCCCAGCTCTGGCATTCTGCAAGCCTGCAGACCTAACACCGCATGGATTCTGCCAAGACTTCTGGCTTGTATTTTCCAAAGCTATGCATCCAGCCACACTAGGGGCCAATGTAGCCACTGCTGGGGCAGCCAAAGCAGCTGGGGTGCTGGTGTAGGGAACAGCATCCCAAAGTGGCCCTAGGCAGTGAACCTATGAAGAGCTCCTCAGGCCTGTTCCCCAAGATCATTCTGTCTCCATAAGCCTTTGGGCCTGAAATGGAAGGGTTGGTCCCAGAGGCTTCTGCAATGCCTTCAGGGCCTTTTTCCTCTTCTCTTGATAATCCCATTCTTTAGTGTTAGTCTTCCTAGTACCATTGAATTTTTCTTCTGAAAATGTTCTCTGCTTCTCTACCACATGGCCAGGCTGCAAATTTTCCAAATCTTTACACTCTGCTTCCCTTTTAAATGCTGGCTTGTATGTCATGCCTTTGCACTGTAACTCAGAGTAGGCTGTTAGAAGTAGCCATACAGCTTCCTTAATGCTTTGTTGCTTAGAAATTTCTTCTACCACATTCTCTGGTTCACAACTCTTAAGTTCCAACTTCTACAAAGTCTTAGGGCATGTTCTCTCTGCACCCCCAGTGGATTGGATTGTTCCCACCCAGTCCACTCAGACTCTCATACTAATCTCTGCTGGAAATACCCTCATGGACACACCTGAAAAAATTGCTTCACCAGGTCTCTCAGCATTCCTTCATCTAACCAAGTTGGTACCTAGAATTAACCTTCACAAGTCCACCTGTTGTCAACTTGTTGTCCATACTATCTCCTTAAATCACACTTAGTTTTCAAATGGTACAATAACATAATAGTTTCACCTAACATGATACACTATCCTGTGAACAAAAGTAAAGTCCTTAGATGATATTTACCCTTTTCCCAATATTCCGTAACTTAAAATTGCAATTACTATTGAGGTAAGGTTAACAATATTTAAATGTTGGTATAAAGTCAGTAAGTCTCACAGTACATGATAAAGGATAAAAGGAACAAAGACAAAGATAATTTTCTAATGTGTACAGTATATATACATAGAGACATATTCTTAACACAACAGGGAGAACAATTACAATCCTCGCTTCTATAACTTGTCACATGGTGCAAAGACAGAGGAAAAAGGTGAATCTCTCTCTATTCACTGGAGCTGGGATATACTCTTCTCTCCTGCCTGTGGGCATCAAAGCTCGATCCTCTTCAGCTTTGGGGTTCCAGGACTTACACCAAGGACACCATCAACTTCCCTGGTTTTGAGGCCTTCAGACTTGGACTGAGCCACACTACCTACGTCCAGTTTACAGATGGCCTATAGTGGGACTTTTCTTCACAATCACGTGAGCTAATTCCCCTAATAAATCCCTCTCATATATTTATAACATATCCTATTAATTCTGTCTTTCTGGAGAATGCTGACTAATACAGGGTTGTTTGCAGTATTTCTTTATTGACATTTTGATGACCATGGACTCAATACTAATGACTCTTTCATTTCTTATACTGGTAATATTCATGAGCATTTCTCTCTCTCTCTCTTTCTCTTTTCTTTTGTTTTCTTTCTTCCTTCCTTCCCTATCAACTACCCCCCCCGAACCCCATTAACCCTGTTAGACATTGTGATGATCAGTTTTATGTGTCAACTTCTCTGGGCCATGGTGCCCAGATATTTGATCATGGATTATTCTATATGTTTCTGTGAGGTTGTTTTTGGATAAGATTCACTTTTAAATTGGTGAACTGTGAGTAATGCAGATTGTCTTTCATAATGTGGGTGGCTCTCAGCCAATCAGTAGAAAGCATGACCTCCCCTGAAAAGAGGAAACTCTCCAGCAGATTATCTTCAGACTTCATCTGCAACATTGGTTCTTCCTCGTTGTACAGAAGACTGCCTGTGGACTTGAACTCCAACTCTTTCCTAAGTCTTCAGCCTTCTAGCCTCTCAATCAGATTTTGGACTTGCCACCGAGCCTCCAAAATTGTATAAGTCAATTCCTTAAAATAAATCTTTTTCTACATATATACACATCTTATTGGTTTTGTTTCTCTGGAAAATCCTGCCTAATACAAAAGTTTATCAATTTTATTAATTATATCAAAAAACATCTTTTGGTTTCAATGCTTTTCTCTATTGATTCTGTTTTCAATTTTATTGATTTCTGCTTTAATTTTTAATATTTCTATTCTTCCTCTTGCTTTAAAATTAAATTGCTCTTTTTTGTCAGGATTTCTAAAATGAAAACTTAGCTTAGATTAATGCTTTTAGGTCTTTCTTCTTACATATTCATTATACACACACACACACACACAAAGTGTATATACAAATTTCCTTCTAAGCATTGCTTTTCTTTGTCCCATAAATTTTGGTAAGTTGATTGTCGTTTACCTTAGTCAAAAATATTTTTTTAATTATCTTGAGAATTCTTGTTGGATCCATGTATTATTCACAAATACATTGTCTAATTTCCAAATATTTGGATATTTTTCAGCTATGTTTGTACTGTTAATTTCTTGTTTATTTCCATTGTGTTCTAAGTACATCGTTTGTTTGATTTATAGTCTTTTAAATTTAAGGTATGTAGTCTTTCTTGGTGAATGTTCCATATAGGCTCAAGAAAACTATGTACTCTCATATTACTGTAGTATTTTAATAAACATAAACTATATTAACTTTATTAATAATTATCTTTAGGTCAACTCTATCTATACTGAATTTTTGCCTGCCTGATCTGTCAATTATTAAAAGAGGACATCGAAGTCTCCAAGTGTAATGGTGGATTTAATTGTTTCTCTTACAGGTTTTATTAATTTTTCCCTCACCTATGTTGATACTTATATTATTAGGTGTTTATACATTTAGGATTATTACATCTTCTTGAAGAATTGAGCCCTTTATCCTTATTCAATGCCTCTCTCTATGTTTGATAATTCTCCTCATTCCAAAGTCTACTTTATCTAAAGGTAATCTAACTACTTCAGCTTTCTTGTGATTAGTGTTAGGATGGAATATCTTTCTCTATTACTTTTAACCTACCTGAGTTTTTATATGCATGTGGTGGGTTTCTTGTAGACAATATATGGCTGAGTCTTTTTTTAAAATCCACTTTGTTATTCTTTGTCTTTCAATTGACATACTCAGACCATTACATTTAAAGTGATTATTAATATAGTTGGATTAATACGTACCATGTTCATAACTATTTCCTGTTGCATTCGCTCTTTGATTCTTCCCATAGTCCCTTTTTTTGTTACCTTTTCTGGTATTTCATGCCATTTCATTATTTTTCTAATTTTATAAATTATACTTCTTTAAAAACGTTGTTTCAGTGATTTCTCTAGAATTTCCAACATATGTCTTTTAAGTCATCTAAATCTGGTTTCAAATAACACTATACTGCTTAATGTGTCATACCGTCTGCTGTGTCTTATAACAGAGTATGCTGAACTCTTTCCCTCCTTTCTTACTTCAATATTTTTGTTGGATACTTCCTATATTCCTCTACCCTCTATTTTCTATTCTCTCTGCTTTGATTAAATTCAAAAGACATAGCCTATTAATAGTGAGGTGATAAATATTTAATAATACAAAGGAATATTCTAAATTCAAAGCAAAAATATGAGTAGTTTAAGGAGCTGGTTGTTGTTTAATCCCGATCAAGAAACCAAAACACTTGGGGGATGGAGGGGTGTCTAAGCTGGCTCTCAGGGCCCTTATGTATCATCAGGATGTTAGTACTGAATGGACATTGTACCTGTACTTAGAGCACCAAATGGCCTTCCAATATAGCACTGCTAGCTCCTGCCTACCTTTGTATGTGGTAACAGACTGAAAAACTCACCTCGGCCTCCATAGCTAATCACACACTTTGAAGAACTCTACAGCACAAAAAGCATTTGAGTATGTGAGAATTTGTGGTGTAATTACCTCTTTAACAAATGCCTAGTATTTTTATCAAGGTTCTGAGTGGGTAGAAGATAAAGATCTGGACTAATACACCATAGTGAAAACTGTTACCTTCTCAGACACTTGGTTTATCTTTCCTCATTTTAATTTTTGAAATGAAATTTTCCTGACAACCAGGAATTCCTTGTATGGTTAACTTCCTCTTGTGCACCTATAGCTTGGTCCCCTCTCGTCTTTTTTCTCTTCTTTCCCATCACTCTCCACTTTCTCCCAAACAAGCTTTAGACATGTAAACATGAGAAATTATTCTGCAAGCTTGTTCTTCATAAAAGGACAGCTTTTAATTAAATTAGAAAAAAAAATACCACCATAAGCAACACTTAAACTGACAAGGAATGTATTCTGTTAATCTTTGCAGAGAGGCACTGTACACTGCACTTAATTTAATTAGGTAGAGAAAAGGCCCGTTCAGTCCTAGGGGGTTTAACCAATGTCCTTTTAAATTGAGGACACAGCCTTTATATAAAGTCATTTTAGTATCAGGCAATACATTTCTGAACAGTAATTTTAAAATATTACTTGTTATTATTAAATGATACCTTATTGCAACTTCTTGCTTGATGAGACAACTTTCATTTCACAGAGAAATTTCACCCGCCAACAGGCCTTTGGCTCCCAGCCAGTAATTTACTGACTTTGAAAGCGTTAAATAATTAAGACTAAGTTCCCTGGAAAACAACTGCACTAGGGAAATACATGTCAAACCTATATTACAATGGATAATGTATTTGGGTTATGTTTCACTTCTGGGCCATGGTAGTGAGTGATAATGAATAATTTTTATATTAAAAATTATATTACAGTTGAGAAGTAGGTTATATTCTGAGGTCACGCCCGGCATTACACACACAGAAAGGAAAACTTTAGGATGTTTTCATCAACATTTAAATTTCAAATCTTTCTCTCGGATGCATTAAAATTCTCATTGACTGTTTCAACCCCTTTTGACCACCCCAAGAAGCTGGGCAGGTTATCAGTCTGTCATACTCATAAATTATAATAGAAAATCAGTGAGGGATCATGTTGAGTAACCAAATAAAAGCAACTACAGTTCAATGAGCAAGCTGGATACTAAGAAATGTTCCCTTTCATGTAGTTTTTTGTTTGTTTTACCCAGAATCTTAGAGAATACTGTTGTGGTGTCCCCAGGGAGCATTATAAATCAAAATAAAGATCCATTTTTTAATTTCTTTGATTTCTTTTATTAATATATCTATTCATGAGAGTAGCTGAGTGCTTAGTCGAAGGTAATCATGAGCCTAGGGGATAGAGATATCCCATGGAGCTGGTCAAATGCAGTCCTTGCCAGCATAATGCTTAGAACCTAACTGTGCTAGGAGTTGTTTCTATCTGTGATTTCAGGTTTAAAAGATGTTTGGAGCAGTTTTCAAGCAACAAAAGGTTACTGAATTAAGAGATTGATTGAACCTATGTTCATGTCTTTTTTGGTTATCTATCAGTACAACAAAACATCTTTTCCAATTATAAGGATTATATGTTGATGAAATTAGTCTTCTACAGCAAGTGGTGTGAATTCACTTTCAGCAATTGCTAGTAAGCATCTAATTTTCAGTTCTGGTCTGAAAACCTAAGCCAACCTCGGACTTAAAATTACTGTTTGGGGAATTACTAGAGTGTCCACTCTCAGACAGAATGTTTCTTGACATTCATTTGCATAGAGACTTAGATAACTGGTTCAAATTCATCCCACCATTTATGTAAGGAGAACTTATTAAGGGCTTAGTACATAGTCAAGACCAGTGGAAGTCTCACTAAATGCTTGGTATCCTAATTACCTGGAGATACTACATCAGGGTTAGGCAAATAGGCTTTGTGGATTTCAACTGGATTTGAATCCTAGTTTTGTCACTTATTAGCTAAATTATCTTAGGCTTCCTACTTAACCTTTTGAGGCTCAGATTCTTTGTGATTTTTTTAAACACAAATATACCAAAACTACTTATTAATACATTTGCATGTAGTAAATATTAAATAAATATTGGATGTTATTGTATTTAGTAGCAGCAAGGAAGCCTTCAAAATTGTTTTTAATTCTTTGATCATTTAGATAAAATGCTTTTGCCAGTTAACAGAAAACCTGACTCAAATGATTTTAAAATAATAGAGAAAATGTATCATCTCAACTAAAGTGAACCTAGAAGTAGAATTATTCTAAAAGTTGTTATTATAGATTGAAAAACATCTTCAATAATCCAGGTTCTGTCCATATATTTTGCTCTGCCATGCACAGTGTTGACTTTTGTCCTCAGATTTATGCCCTCATAATCATAAGGTTGCTGCCAAACCTCTGCTCTTATATTTTCACAGGACATTATCCAATGTCAATGGCCAAAGGTGGGAAAGAAAGTGACAAGAAGTATAAAGGGTCTGAAATATAATACTATTTGCAGGACAGCAAATTAGCCTGCCACAGTTTCATGAATGCTATCAGAACACATGAGACCCCTGAGTGAGCCAGAGAAGGATAGTTTATTACTCATAACAAAAGCAATGGCCACAGTATCATCATTTTTGAACTATTTCCAAAACCTGTAATTCCCACAGAGAAATGTGACCAGGGTCTGATGATGCCTGCATGCTCACTGAATTGTTTGACAGGAGAGAAATCCTGACATTAAGGCGCTGTAATCTTTTATAATGGGTTTTAAGCAAACCTGCTTGACTTTTGTGCTGGAGGAAGATACTGCCTTTGTTGTTTTGGACAGTAAACAAGACTGACATTGGCTCCAAAACTATCTCTATCTTAGAAGGCAGTTCACTTTGCAAACTCCTTAAAAGAAACTCTAGAATAAAAGTAGAGGAACACAAGAACCTCCATGCAGAGAGCATATTCTATCATCATGCCTCTTGTTAAAAGTAATACAGTCTTTCTCAAAAGTTTCCTAGAAGTCTGCTTTATTCAATGTATTTGAGTCTCATTTTCATCCTTGGCTACAACACTAGTAAGGGAAATGGAAGTTCTATGATTGACTTCCATTGATCAAGATTTAACTTCTAGGACTCAGGAAGGGCCCAGCCTTCCGTAATGCACATGGCTCCCCGATATCTGAAAAAATACTGGGATTGATCTGGCCAGTTAGCTCAGTTGGTGAGAGGACGATGTTATAACAGGTACATCAGACACCAAAACATAAAAAAAAAACATTGGGATTGTCGTAAAAAGGGAAAATAGAGGATTATTGTTAGGTTGGGGACCAACCAGAAGGGGGCTACCATACCTGTTGTGTGTGTGTATTCTGTATATATCCACATCAGTCAGGACAAATTATTCTTTTAAAAGAAAAAGTAATAATAAAACCCTCTTATAGATAAGAATAGCCACATATGGCAATGCAATAGGTAATAAGCAAAGAAATGTGGGTTTGTTTTTTTTTTTACTTTGATGTCTTGAGAAATATATATATTAGATAGAGAAGGAGATTATACTTTTAAACAGTGGTTGTCTATGTGTAATAGGATTTTTTTTTTCATTGTTCTTTCTGCATTCTCTCATTTTCCACACCTAATATGTATTATAGTACCTAAGTCATAGTAAGTGCTTATTAAAGGTTATTAAATTAATTAATATGTAATTTCTTCGATTTATAATAAGGGAAATTTCTATTAGGATACTCTCCTAAGAAAGATCTTAGAGTATTAATTGTTACCACTTTAGTTTCTTTTTGTTTTTGCCTCTTTTTTTGTTCATCATTAATCATTTTACAAAAGTATTAATTACTACTAAAAGTCTGAGAAAGCAGTATCTAATGTAGCTACCCTGGGTGATATGATACCTTCATCCTATATTTTGATGCTTTATCTATTTTCTCAAGTGTTTTTGTGGCAAACTCAAAAGGACAGCACCTTAAGTTAGTCCATGTCTCAATATGGGTACCAGTATGAAAACTACCTAAGGAGCTCTATAATTCCATCTGTAAGTCATAAATTTGTGTTTTCTGTGCATAAAGATTGTTTATTAAGAGTAGTATTTCTGTGATTGCAGAAAGTGTTGCACACATTATCTTGGCTATTCCACATACAGAAAATAAAAATTGTTCACATGAAAGAATCAGCTAGAAGCTACTCTATACCCTGGACAATTATGCTTTTGAAAAGTTGGGCAAAACTTATATAGTCCATACCAAGTTAATAAACCCTTCTGATATTTTTCTTTCTCTGTGAACTCACCAAAAAGCCATGGTCAAGACGCCATTCGGATTTGGGGAATGTTAATTCTGGATTGCGGAGACTCCTCAAAATGGTTTAAACTATAGTTCAACCTCAAATTCCTGCCAGGAGAATTATAGGCCCGTTCAAGATTCTTTACCAATATTTTTTTCTTACAGTGTACATAATCATTCATTCCATAAGCATACAGGGAGTGTTCATTCTGTCTTGTGGGTGCAAAAATGAATAAGACATAGTTTTTTACCTCAAGAGCATTCATACAGAAAAGTGCAATTAAATGGGATTCTTCCTATAATAAAAGTATGCACAGGATGCAAGAATGGCATTTAACTGCTTCGTGGTCAAAGAACATTCCCCAAATGTGCTTCTACCCTATGAGTCTAAAAGTGAGGTAGAAGAACAAAGAAGAATCTTCTGGTATGGAACATCCTGTACAGGACCAAGGAGGCTTGAGAAAATATGGGGAGGCCTCATGACTTAGACACTGCCATGGTGGTGCCCTGCAGAAATTTAGAAACAGAGGAAACAAATTGGTCTTTTAAGAGTCAAAATGTAAAAGTAAAATTTAAAGGGCCATACATAGGCAAAGTATACAAGAAAAACTGGATGGCTCCTGAGAAAAACTGCTTGTATTTTGCTTAAAATTTTTAGTAGACATAAAGAAGGGAGGTTTTAGTCTGCCCTGGAAATGCAGGGCAAAGGAGAACTAGAAAAGAAGAGTTTGACAGGTATAGTACTTCTCAGTTGAATGGCCAGTTTCACCAATGGACTTTAAAAATTCCAGTCCCTTTGAAAAGTCATGGCTAACAATATAACACCACTGAGCACTAACTTCCTTCATTTCCCTGTTTTATTTCATTTTGAATAAACAATCTACTGATCTTGATTTGGCTTCACAGATAGAGTCACCTAAAATGACAGAATGCACTAATCTTGCCAACCTCAAGTTTTATGTTCCATTTATGAATTACATACATCCCATCACCTTCTACAGAAATAATATATGCTGATTATTGCAAGTTTAAATCTCTTGCTCTTGTATATGTTACTCATATGAAAATATTGCATTGCTATTTTTATTAAAATTGTTTTATTATAATAGAATAAATGTACATAGTCTTTTGTCCATCTGGTCACAAACTTATCATTTCTCCTCCTTTAATAGTAACGGCCATTAATTTTTTGTACATAGTTTGTACATTGTAATAGTTTATACAAATGTATGTAATTTAGATATATTTATATACTTTTGTATAAAATTACTATATATCTCTATAACATCTCAAAATATCTACAAATAACATAGAATACATTTTTATATAAATAAAATCATATGTAAAATGGAGGTGGTTTATATAAAGAAGGAATGCGACAATATTATCAGAGAATGGGAGAGCTAGCTTAGTAGAGAAACAAAAGAAGACAAAGCAGTATAGAGAGCCCGTTTAAGGAATGAAATCAAAAATTTAAAATACATCAGCTATTCAGTTTTTAATTTTTTTTTCAGCTATCCTCTGCTATGATCAAATACTAGCAAATGCAGCTGTGCATGAGTGCACACACATGCACACACAATCATGGGTTCATCTAAGTTTGGGCTTTTCAAACTGATTCCTAAGAGGTAGTCAGGGGCAAGGGTAACTGAGGCGGTTTTTCAAAGGAATATTCATGATGGACTATGGAATCCAGACCAGTGAAAAAGAAGTAAGATGACAGGAGGTGGATAAAGCGACTCAATAAGTGGGGAGGGGAGTGTCAGTGAATCTCAGTATGGAATATAATCATGAAAAGAATTTGAGCAATTGAGCGGTAAGGATAGGATGGTGTTGGGAGTGATGTTTGCATTTGAGACATTCAAAGATGATGTAATTTAGGTAAATAACAAGGTCCAGGGTGAGAACATTGGAAGAAATGGATATTGAAGGCAACCAAAAATGGGAGGAGATTGGCAGTGCAGAAATGTAACACCTGGATGTATTTTTAAAAAAATATATTGGCAAAATCAGGTTTATATGCTTAAAAGGCTAAGGAACAGGTTTTTACCATAGTAATTTCAGCAGGGTAATCACAATTTCCCTGTGAGTTCCCTTAAAAGGAAATATAGGAACTTTGTACCTTAGTAATCACATTTAGCCCCTTCACAACAAATATGTGGGCATTTTGAATGTGAACTGATGTGCTTAAGGAATAGTGAGAACTTCACTGCCTTACTTTGGTTCACCCCAAATTCAGACACTGAGGCAAGAATTTCAGAAGCACAAATGAGCAGTAGAGAAATGTGATGGGAAAGAAAGACAAACAAAAAGGATGTGTTCATGAGCAATTCATTGTTTTAGATATCATTGTTAAATCCTTCAGGAACCACCTAAGAAACCAGATATAACAGGCATTAGCATTCTCATTGCACGTTGCCTGAAACTTAAAGAGGCCATTTCCATATTTTATTATGCTGACAATTTCTAAAAGATGCAGTGTATGATAGCAACAGTTGATTTTTATGGTTCCGTGTCCATTGAAGCCCCTTTGCTTAAAACAGGTTTCTTGATTTAAGGTGATGTTATGTAAGTCCTTGTGCTGTAAATCAGATATCTGTTGACTCATGGATAGTGGTACCGATAGAGGTGCTGAAGACAAGGAAAGAAAGAATATACTTGGAATATTATCAGTTCCAGTATAAATGAATTGATGTACCCTCTAGGGTAGCGGGGATCTCACGAAATCAACTTGCCTGCTGTGCAGTGGCTGGTTAGTCACCTCAAGGCATCCTATCTAGAACTCAGGGTTGATTTCTGCTTCTGACAGGCTGACCAGTTAGCAGCAACAGTTACTGCATCAATCTTCATGAGAGGGAGTCCATGCTGTCAGGCCTGTGTATACCTTCCATTCTTGACACCATGTATATTCTGTTCATGTACCTGCTGTACAAGCAAGGGCTGAAGTCAGAGGATGATTGACCTTTGCTGGAAAATTTATTCTCTGTATCTGGTTGCGCAGTGCATTATCTTTGAGATCAGGAACAAAGATGCACATCTTGAACCTAATCTTGGGTTCATTCTCATGCATCTTCCCTAGATTTCCTTCACTGTTTCATTGTTGCTCTTTCTAGGCTTCTCGGACAACCAAACCATTTATAACTGCCTATTAATCCATGTATATCCTTACCACTGACCCTTCCTCTAAACAAAGGAGATGACAAAATATATTGCTTGAATTTCTCAATTTTGGGAGGATTCTGCTCACCACTGACATTCATGACCACATCTAAGCGGACTATGATGCAGCAACTGTCCATTTGCAGCTAGTTCCAACATATCTAGAGACCTGTCTTTGAAGCAGGCTTGGCTGTCTCTTCCTCCATCAGCTGGTCACACAGAAATTCTCATGCATACATACATGTAAGCTGAGGAAGACCTGTCAGGGCTATCCAATCTGGTGATGTAAGAATCTGGGCCACTTATTTGTATAACTTGTGTATGTCTTCTGGACTAGATTAAGCTTATTTATAAATATGCCATTTTCATCATATGATAGATTGCTGCTGTACTTGCTCTATCTTATATATTGTTGGGAATAGGACAATTCCATACTCGAGGTAGATAGCTCTGCTTGCAATGCCAATTGATGGTACATGATCTGGTGCACAGTCTCTTCTCTTCTTAGAAGCATAGCAGGAACTGCTTTTCATATAGTAAGTGATTATCTGCTTCAGAATATATGGTTTTGCACTAGGAGCTTATGTGTCTGTGCTATATATCTATCTATCTGGACTTGCCAGAGACTCCACTCAGTGTATCTTCCATAGATACCTACAGCACCACTGAATCTCCTGGGTCATACTGCCCAAGTAATAGGGAAGCTTCATTAGACCACAACTTGTAAATGTTGAAAAATCCTCTCTTGCTTGAAACATATCCCAGAAGTCTCAGTCTTCACTTATTTAATAGTTCGGAACAGTATTGGTAAGTATATGCAGAGAAACAAATGAATTAATTAAATAGCAACTACCCCTTTTGTATCCTTTTAAGTCTTTGAGAATAGCACTAATCTCTGTAGTCTAATATGAATGCATTATTGCCTCTGATATACTATTTTGACCCATAGAGGTAGTTTCAAGAGCTTCCACACAGGGCTGGCCTATTACTCACTTCATTAGAGTGTGGTGCTAATAACACCAAAATCAAGAGTTCAGATCCCCATATCGGACAGCTGCCCCCAAATAAATAAATAAATAAATAAAAAGCTTCTACAAATTTCTTCCATCACAACTCTTATTCCATAGGTTAGAAACCCATTTAGAGGATTCTAGGAGCTGCTATGAATATCCATCCAGATTATTCATTCAGGCATTTGAGAGAAGGACTTGGGCCAAACTCTATTTATTCCTTGATCTCCATTGGCATTTGTTCTAATAACAGGCCCATGAAGGTGTTTGGGGACTCTTGGCATTAATGTCAGCTTAGATGCTATGAATTACCTGGGCATTACTTTTGTGAATGGGTGCAGGTCTCTTTGGAAAATAATTAAATTGAGTAATATTTATTGTCAATTCTTGCAGTTGTATTTCAGGGCTTCTTTCTGAAGAGGTTCCAGTCTCCCCTCAGATTGGTGGGCCCTGAGTCTGACAAATGGCTCAGGTCTGGAAACTAGTGCAGCAGGGACCTGCTTGTGCTATGCCAAGACCTGATCCTCGCTATTGAGGCAATAAAAGAGAGGAAGATAGCTCCTGAGAAGGGGAGAATCAAGACATTCTAGATTTTAAATCCATCCAGCCTAATGTTCCAGGTTGCAACGTTCCAATCCTTCTTTGTCTTTGGCATGGACCTGCTGGGTTGTGTATTCAGTCTTTAGTAGCTCTGCACTCTTACTATCAAATACTGGGCCTGCTTTTCCACCAGAATCTCTCTTCCTGGAGGAGATGAAGATCTCTCTTTAAATGCTGGCATAGAGGTCTTCTGGATTTCACAGCACACCCTGAGAAGATAGTTTGCTAATCTGAGCCTTACATTCTCTTTCTTCAAGAATTTCAGCACACTTAACAAATGCCAGCCAACTCCGTTATCCTCCTAATCACCTTTAACATGTATGTTCCTAGTGCTAGGACTACTGCATGAGCCAGTGCTTTTCATTCCATCTCTACCTAGTCCTGAAATAACCCAGTACCAAACGTCATCACCATCTCACTTACACCAGCAAAGTAATCCTATTTCCATCTCATTGACAAGTGATCCAATTTTGAAATCCAATGCTGAGGATCTGCTTTCAAAGGTCACTTCCAGTGCTAACGACTTTTACTTTGGTTCCCCCAGAAAACAAAACCTTAGTCGAGTACTTGTGTTCAAGTAGTCTTGTGAGGTGATTTCAAGAAGTACCTGTGAAGAGTGGGGAAACTAAAAAGGGAGAAAAGCCCAAATGAAGCACGTTATTGAGCCAATTATTGTTTGAGTAACTGGAACTCTGTTTTACTGGAAAACCTCTGAGAAAAAAATGAGGAAACAAGTCTAAGAGTTGTCCCAGAAGAGGACAGTGAGGCTGACATATTTACCCACTAACTGTGAGCCCTAATCATTTGAGAGTTCCCAAGGAGGTTTAACTCCTAGCATTTTCAAGTTGCCTCTGATGAGACACCCTAAACTCTGTCCTGGAAGAGAAAGTTCTTGGGCAAAGAGGAAGAGAGCCACAAGATGTTAGAGAGGAAAGATTTCAGAGTGCTGGAAGGTAGACCCAAGTGGGTTGAAGGGAGATTATCAACACCGTTGCTACATTAGCTATGGCTATAATTTACAGGTTAGGAAGGTAGGCACACACCTCGTGATGAAATGTCATAAATGACATACCACGAGTTTGTAATTTCATTCTGAAAGTTATGGAAGGACATTATAGAGCAATAGCAGAAATGTGATAGAATTGGATTTTCATTGTGAGTGAATCTATCTAGTAGTCTTGTGAAAAGTAGCCTGAAAAGACTGATACTAGAAGCAATAAGACTAGATAGGAAGCTTCTATATTAGCACGAGTTAGAAATAATAAAGACCTCTTCTCGGTTAAGAAAACATAAGTTTGCCTTTACCTCAGGTAAATGTTAAGAATATAGGAACAAAATCGTTATCTTTATAGTTAATACTCAAGTTGAAAGAAAAGTACGTATTTGTAGGATTGCTTGAAATGTGCAGTTGGAAAAGACTGAGAAAGAAAACCCGTCAGTTTCTTATTGTTCATTCTGTCCTTCCTTTTTCAACAGTAGGAGAGTCTGATTAAATTACGTGGCAGTATTTTTTAAACTGTGATATGCATTCACACCACATGACGGTTTATTAATAGGCCAATTCTCATTCAGTACATTTTGGGAGGGGTCTGAGAGTCCACATTTCTAAGATTCCAGGTGACACTAATTATTTTGGTCTGAGATCACAGTAAAATAGTCCACAGACTATATTAGGATGGCCTCACTTCTCCTACTCAGACTTAGATGAAGACTGAAAAACAAGCAAGAGTATATACTGAATGTTGCTCTGTCCTTACCTATGCTTTATGTACCTATACCACAAAATTATTCATTTGTTAGGGTACCCACAGCCAAAGCAAGATTACTTCCTGCCAGTCTAATTGACATCAGGGGCCTGTATTAATCAAAATGCCAAGACACAGCGTAGATCTGAGGCATTGCAAAATTCACAGAATAAAATGGCATGGGTTTAACTGACAAAAACAGAACTCTTTAAAATACCTCCTGCAAAGTCACAAAATAAAGAAAGCGATTCTCTGGCCATCTCAATTGCTTAAATGAATTTACAGAGTATTTTCATGCTGAAATACATGCAAATTTACTATGCTAGATACGAAATTTGAGAGATTATGATCCAATCTCATCGGTGTGGCACATACAACACGGAAGTTGCTTTAAAAAATAAAGGACTGCAACAGCCAGCTGCAAAATAAAATAAAATAAATAAATAAATAAAGGACTTTGTCTTGCATGTTAAATTCTTTTAACAAAGAAGGAAATTGTGTTAGGTCTGCTGGGCAGTTGTATTTGAATGGTATACTCTTTACTTTGTAATTTTGCTTAAGTGCCTGTTGGTTTCACTAATGACTTTTGGAGTCAAAGAGATTAATCAGGCTGAATTTGCTTCACTAAAACACTGTTGGGATTTTCAGTTCTAGGATCCTATCTCATTTGATGTATTTAAATTCTTTTCATCATTAAATTTCTGAAAACCTATTTAAATAGAGGTATCTATATCAACTCTGGAAACTAGGGTTTCAAGGAATGACAAGATACAATTCAGTCAGACAAAACTGAGAAATAGCTGAATGTTTCACCACCAGGAATCAAAACGCCAACTGGGAGAATTAACAGAAATGACCCCAGAAGAACCAATCCCTCGGCTTGGAGTAGCAGTGGTAAAATGTACCTAAGTTCATCCAGAGGGCCAGTTGATGAAAGGTAAGTCTTAGTTCAAAAGTGCATTACATTAGAAAGCATAATGTCACATTATGATATTTGTGTATTGGTTTTTGTCCACAGTTCCTGGCTCATGCTACTCTCTGACCTCCTGCCCCCCTTTCACCTGCTCTTTCTTCTCTGACCTACTTTAGCTGATTGTGGGTTATAAGACCATAAATTCAGAAGGGGCCTTGCCCGTGCTTGGGAGGAAGGAATGCTGCACAGAGAGGTCAAGAAGAACCTGGACAAACAGGCCTTGCTCGGTTTCTCCACCCCTCTGTTACTGTTAGATCATACTCTTTTTGTCCAATCAACATTTCTACACAGTCGACCGTGCTTCAGTTATGTCTACATAAGGAAACTTCCATAAAAATCCCTGAGAACTAAGTTTGGAGGTTCCTGGAGGGTGCTGCACCCAGGGAGGGCCGGGAAGCTCCGTGCCCCTTCCACATGTGCATCTCTTTGTCTGTATCCTTTGTAAGATCCTTTATAAAAAGCTGGTAAACGTTGAGTACATATTTCCCTGAATTCTGTGATCTGTTCAAGAAACTAATCCAGCCCAAGGAAGGGGTTGTGGGAACACTGATTTACAGCTGGTTAGTCAGAAGTTCCAGAGGCCTGGACTTGCGACTGGCATCTGAAGTGGTGGGCAGTCTTGGGGACTGAGCTCTCACCCTGTGGAATCTGATGCTATCTCCAGGTAGTGTCAGAATTAGATTGAATTAGAGGACACCCAACTGATGACTGCTGGAAAATGGCTTGCTTAACAGTGGGGAGAAATCCCCATACATTTAGATTCAGAAGTTGTATTTTTCTGCTAATTGTTGTTGAGTAGGAGAGTAGGAAAAGCACTTTGCTTGCATGTGTGCTTTTCCCACTCACTCACACATATACAAAAAGCCAGCAGTTCTTAATGAATGAGAGAACTATTGGGACTTACTCTTAGCTCATGTTTGGTGTCTACAGCATCCCATGTCTACTTTATTTCTGACATTTAGGAAGTCGGGATTTCAGCAGATTGAGTAAATGCTCCAAATCTTCCTACCATCAAATGCACACACACACCCTCTCACACACACACACACACATATGTGTGCAAAAGTTTAAAAACCAACCAAGCAAACAAAAAAAACACTGTTATCAGACAATAAATTGTGAGTCATTCCTAAAGACAGAAACAGATGGGAAATGACAGAGGAAAGCAACACCTAAGAAAGTTAAGGGAAACTTACATCACTGGATGTAGTAGCAACAGCCTAAGTACTACTTACATGAGGGGAGGCAGAGGCTAAGACCAGAAGGAGTTTCAGAGGCAACCAGCAAAGCAATTAGCTACCACAGTAGGAATCATTTTGTCGTTCCCACCAATTCCAAATAATAATTACATTGACATTTCAATAAAGCTCTACATACCAAAGACTGAGATGTAGTCAAACCCTCATTCAAAGGTAAATCTACTATTTTAAAAATGCATTCATTAAGAAACAAGGAAAATTAAAAGTAAATGAATGTGTTTTTAACTAAAAGCCCTAGGAAAATAACAACTGAGAAAAATTGAATACTAATAATAAAAACAGAAACAGATTTAGAAATGCATTAATATCTAAGAATGTTTGAAAGAAAGAGAATTTAAAATGTACGGTACTGGCATAATAAAGGACAAATACATCAGGGAAACTAAATAGACATAAAACATAAAGACATAAAGGAAAAGATCGACAGACTACACAAGTAAAACTCAAACATGACTAAAAGTACCATAAAGATGTTAAATTATATTAATATTCCTATATATTTGAAATTCTTACAAGTACAAACAATCCAATAGGACCAAAGGGAAAAAAAAAAAAGCAAAATAATAATAATAATAATAATATTAGCAGGCAATTCCCGGAAAAAAAGAAACACAAATGACTACTTAACATGTAAAAAGTGCTTAATCAGAGAAGAAATCTAGAAAATAAAGATTAAAATGATGAGATATGTCTTTTTATCAGTTTATTGAAAATTGAAAGGTGTGACAATTTTTGGCAAGCAGGGAGGGAGGACTTTTAATACCACTGTGGAAGGTAGTATTGCTGTATCTGTTAAGTTTTAAGTATACATTCCTCAGACTATGCAGTGGCATTGTTTGATGAGTAATCTAGAGAAATAGCACTACAAGCACAAGGAGGCATGTTCAAATACGTTAATAATAGCATTGTTTTGAAAGCAAAAATTTAGAGAAAATCTAAAGTAAAAAAGTAGAGTAATGGTTAAATCAACTGTGTCATTTAAAAAAACTGGAATCATAGAGGTTGTCAGGAAATGTCTCTGAGACTCCGTATTGTGTTTTGTTTTTCGGGTTTTTTTTAAACTTTTTTTAATCGAAGTATATTGATATTGATTATACATATTTTGGAGGTACAGTGTTGACTATCATTGTTTTTGTACAATATGTGATGACCAAATCAATATTATTAGCATATTCATCATTATTCTTTGTGCCTCTTACTCAATTTCTCCCTAACCCCCCTCTCCCTTCCCCTTTTCCACCGCTACTAACCATAGATTTGTTCTCTCCTTCTGAAAGTTCAACGTATTATTGTTGTCTTTCTTTCTTTCTTGGCACCCACTTAATGAGTGAGGACATGCAGTATTTTTCTTTCTGTCTGGCTTATTTCATTTAATATAATTTTCTCCAAGCACATGTATGTTGCTGAGAATGGCAGGATTTCATTTGGCAGAGTAGTATTCCATTGTGTATATACACCACATTTTCCTGACCCAGTCATTCATCAATGAACATTTAGGTTGGTTCCATATTTTGGCTATTGTGAAAAGAGCTGCAATTAACATAGGAGTGCAGGTATCCCTTTGACACGATGATTTCCATTCCTTTGGATATATACCCACAAGTGGAATTGCTGGCTCATATGGTAGTTCTAAATGTAGCTGTTTGAGAAACCTCCATACTGTTTTCCATAATAACTGTACTATTTTACAGTCCCACCAACAGTGTAAAAGAGTTCCCCTTTCTCCACATCCTCACCAGCATCTGTTATTCTCAGTCTTTTTAATAATGGCCAGTCTAATTGAATTTGTATTTCCCTGATGCTGAATGATGTTAACCACTTTTTCATGTATCTGTTGGCCATCTGTATGTCTTCCTTTGAAAAATGTCTATTCTGCTCCTTTGCCCATTTTGTAATTGGATTTTTTTTAATTAATTAATTAATTTATTTATTTATTTATTTATTTATTTATTTATTTATTTGCTGTGAAGTTGTTTGAATTCTTATATATTCTGGATATTAATCCCTTGTTGGATGTGTACTTTGCAAATATTTTCTCCCATTCTGTAGGTTGTCTTCCCACTCTGTTGATAGTTTCTTTTGCTGTGCAGAAGCTTTTTAGTTTGATATAATTCCATTTGTTTATTTTTCCTTTTGTTGCCTATGTTTTGGGGGTCTTACTCATAAAATCTTTGCCCAGTCTTACCGCCTCAAGTGTTTCCCCTTGTTTTCTTTTAGTAGTTTTATGGTTCCGGGTCTTAAACTTAACAGCTTTAATCCAACTTGAGTTGACTTTAGTATATGGTGAGAGGTACACATCTAGTTTCATTCTTCTGCATATGGATGTCCAATTTTCCCAGCACCATTTCTTGAAGAGGCAATCTTTTCCGCAATGTATATGCTTATTGCCTGTGTCAAAGATCAGTAGCTGCAAGTCTATGGGTTGATTTCCTGGTTCTCTATGCTGTTCCATTGGTCTGAGTGACTGCTTTTATGCCCCTACCGTGGTGTTGTGGTTACAATAGCTTTGCACTATAATTTGAAGTCAGATAGTGTTATGCCTCAGGCTTTATTTTATTTATTTATTTTTTTGCTCAGGATTTCTTTGGCTATTTGTGGTCTTTTCTTGTTCCATATGAATGTTAGGATTGTTTTTTCTATTTCTGTGAAGAATGTGATCAGTATTTTGATGGGGATTGCATTGAATCTGTAGATAGCTTTGGGTCGTATGGGCATTTTCACAATGTTGATTCTTCTAATACAAGAGCATGGACTGTCTTTCTACCTTTTTGTGTTCTCTCTATTTTTTTTTTTTTCAGTAGTGTTTTGCAGTTCTCGTAGAGATCTTTCACCTCTGTGGTTAAATCTGAGACTCCATATTGTTGAGTTAAATTAAAAAATAAGTATAGAGAGCTTTTATAGATATAGATATATAGGTACATAAATGTGCATATACATGCATATATCTGTGTATATGTGTACATATATCTGTATATACATATTTGTGTGTATGTATGTATATATACACACATATATATATTTGAAACTTATAACAGTATGTAGAATCCCTCAAATGATATCAGAAATGGCTATGATTTAGAAGATGACTTGAGAAGATGATGCCAGAAGTCAGCAAAAAAGAGCTTAGCTTAATTACCTTTCCCTATATTTTTTAGAAAAGATTTTAAATGTATAATTACCTTGAGAATTCCTAGTGTTATAGTTACTGAAGAGATTTGTAATCTTAGAAGCAATAAACTTATATCCTTAGTACATGTATCATTTATTTTAAATGTATGCTTAATTGCATAAGTCATAAATAGAAACCATTGACTAGAAAAATCTTAGGGAAATTACACTGGCCAGTGGAATTATCTCCTCTCACCATGGCATGTGACCCCCACTACCACCACCCCACACAGTCCATTGCCCTGTACCAATCTCAATTTCAAGCAGATATTTTGTAAATTCCTAGTCTTTTTACATTAAATCCACTAACTTTCCAATATAACACCATGACTTTTCTCATAAACAACAAAATAGCAGGAAGTAGAAAGTGAAGAGAACTTCATTAGCACCATTAGCAAACTGAGGGGTATCACTTTGGTCCTGAAGAGATCTGATCTTATGCAATCCTATTAAAAATTGGCCATGTACAGACTCCTTTGTTGTCCCACACCAAATTTCAAAAATCTTAAATATAATGCTATTTGGAAGAAACATATACCTGTCACCATTCCTCCCTCAAGCCTTCTTTGCAGAGACGCTATAACTGAACGCAAGGTTTGGAGGTGTGCTTGACTAACACAGGTTTGCTAACTTGCTATTACATCAGAGAGAGTATGACTTGCCATTTTCCCTAGCAATTAAGGAGGGAGACAAAGACTGCCTCAGACTTCTTATTCATTAACATCAAAGTTCTGTAAGATTATTATTTTTTCTCAAAGACATTGGTGAAAATAAATGTATCTTAAGTTGAGGAAGGTCTTTTTAAGCATTAAACCAAAGGCAGAAACTAAAAAGTAAATTAATTTCACTATATAAAAAACAAATACATCCATAATAAAAAGAAAAAGAACTCTAGTCTTTAAAAATTATGAAACACACCCACATCTTGATTTCTGAATACCAATCTTCAATAAAAGGTACCAGGGCTCCTTGGGAAAATAGTTGCTTCTAGTTCTATACAAGGAAAAATGCAAGATGAGCCTGGAGCATCTTGTGCCAGAAAGGAAGGAAATGCTCAAAAATGAAGAAAAACGAGGCCTGTCAAAAGGACAAAGGGGTCAACTTCAATAGTTCCCAATGGCTAAAGCTGAAATAATTTGAATACTTTGATAAATAGCCATATCATTGGATTTTAACTGAAAAAAATACAATAAATATCAATGAGTTCACACTGGCATAAAAATGATTAGATAAGTCACTGTCGATGCAGGACAGTTCTCTGGGTAGCCTTGAACTGACCCAGTTCTCCCCTCTTTCTTGCTTGTAGTTCTCAGAATAACTGTAGAATGTGCTGGGAATACAATATCCTGAGATAGGGAGGTCTGCTTGAAACAGCCTGGGATATGTTGCTGTCCTTCCCAGGGAATGTAAAGTCTTGAGGGAGGGAGGCAGTGCCAGGCTTTGTTCCTCCCTACCATGGAAGCGGATGTCCATCAAAGCCTGTGACTCCTGAACTATACAAGCTCAACAGACTGACTTCGGCAGTGCCTCAGCTGTGGTCTAAGTGGGGCACGCACAGTCGAGACTCCATTTGCCCTGGGCAGCTTTCTTGAGCCTTGGGGGACTGGTTCACAATGGATCCTGTGTATCTTTTGTCCCTTGCTGCCTATCTATAAGTAATAAACCTGCTTTATGCAACTTATGTATAATTGTGTTCTGTCTCACGGTATTCACACAAGCTGGTAACCAGTGAACAGTGAACCTGCTTCACAGGATGGGCAGGGAGAGGGAGAATTAGTTTTCCTCACAAGAATAACAATCACTAACTATGGAAGGAATGAATAAAATAGAAAATTACCATTAGAATGACATAACAATAATTTCTGCAGGCAAGATCTATTTATGAAGGTTTAAATTAATGGGCAAAACTTTAGGTGAAGCAGAATATTTGCATAGCTTCAAAATACCTCAAATCAATTACTTACCGTGGTGATTGTAACATATGATCACAAATATTTTCACATCCTTACCTCCAGATAGTAAAGATTAATTCGCCTTCTTTTGAATGTGGGCTGACCTTAGTGATTCTCTTCTAAAAAATAAAGTATTGAAAGAGAAAAATCAAAACTGCAGTGATGAAACCTAGCTAACAAGGTCAACGTCACCAGTTTTAAATTGTGTTGATATCAAGTACTCTCTGGAATGATGTGATGAGAAGATGTAAAAGTTAGAAATTTGGGTCTTAATCTACCTCTAATATGATGTAAGGAGAAGAGTAAAGAGAACAGCAATAGTCTATTTGAGAAATTATTGACACTGAGCAAGAAACTTAGCTTATGTGAATCTGTAAAATGAAAAGAATACTATTTTACTGTTATCAGAGCTTTTCTACGAATAAAGCACAGCATTAGGTTTTAGAGTGATCTAATAGTTAAACAAGCACCTAGTCTGCACTTATTTTTTGCAAAACAAAGCAAAACAGAAACATTCAAATTAGTGGGTTTACAGCCAGTATGAATCTGGCCCCCACGTCATGGGGATGAGGGGGTAGAATCAGCTTTGTGTCTCATGAATATTCATAATCAATCAATCAATCAAATAAAGGGGGATTTTATAAATAAAAAATAATAATAATTGGTCAGCATACCTGAGGGTGGTGTGAGTGTGTGTATTTGTGTTGAGATTGATGGGGTAGGAGGCAAGGAGAAAGAAGAAATTAAGCAGGACTAATTCTCCAGAACAACCCCAACTCCATATGTATGTAGGTACAACTTAATTAATGGTTAAACATAATACTATCCTGTCACATGGCTCCTCTTGTTATATGGCTTCAAGACTCTATACAGTCAGAGTTACATTATTTATTAGGTTAAAGAAGGTATACCAATATACCTATAGGTTACAAAATAGATTTAATTCCTATTTATTCATTTAAATATTGATTCTCATCCTGTGTAGCCACTGATTGTCTTATGGGATCTTGGTTCCTGTTACATTCTGCTAGACTGCCTCAGGCAGGTCAAAATCTTCCTTGAGAATATTGTATTTCCATTGCCATAAACTGTCCTTCTGTTTGGATGTCACTTTGCTCATATTACTCCCTCTGCCTGAACTAAACTTACCCTCCCCCTTTCTAGAAAAGCATCTTTATGATTATATCTGTATATTTTATTATTACTTTAACTAGCTTTTCCAATTTGGCAAAATCTCTCATGTTGTATTACAAAGACTTTCTTTGAGATTCAGATTTCATATATGAGCCATATAATAATACTTAGTATTAGCCACATGCCAAATGGAAGGTCCTAAAATATTTCACAAAATTCAGCTACGCAAACATGCTGATATTCAGGCAAAGAATGCTGATGTACAAGAGAAGACATATATTACAAAATTTTTTAAAAATCTAAATAATCATTAATTATCCTACCAAAAATAGTCTTTGAAGTCTTTCATTTCTAATTTTCTGTTCAAACTACTTTGTTATATTCTTCCATTAATGGTCCATTTGCAACAAAATAATGTTTTTAAAAAAACCACTTTAGATATTCATTATTTCAGGTAGGGCAATTTACCTGGGTGCCTATCATGTACAGGAAACAAAATGTTAATGGAATAGGGCCTTTTTATTCTACCTAAAGGGTATTTCTGCTTCTGAATATGTTTTAGAAAAGCACTACAAATAAATTATCACAAAGTTACATACTGAGATCAGTGAACAGGTGCGTATGAGCTCCATCCTAAATGAAAATAACTAGAAAACAGATTCTTGGTAATTTCCTCATTTAACTGATAACAATGTTAAAATTTCAGCAGCTTTTGGTTCAGAGGAGAGGAAGAAGAATTACAGGGAATGATTTAGGGAAACAGAGAGAGTAAGCTTCCCCATAATGTTTTGATACACAGTCATATAAGAATAATTTATTGAAATCGATTTGTCTTTTGTTTCTTCTGTAACCTCCCATTTTTTCTTTTCCCAATATGACAGTCAGGCCCTTCTTGGAGAAGTTTGTATGCAGGTAGCTCATTAAAGAGATTATGCTTGGTTGATGTGTCAGGGTGGGTGAGGAGGGGAGAAAGTAGAAAGAGGGAGGAAAGGGAGAGAATGTCAGAGAAAGGAGAAAGAACTTAGGTCTGAGGAAGGGACAGAATTGGGTAGATAGAAAACAAGATGTCTTGTAGCCCAGCAGAGCCAGTTCTGAGGAAATCTCAAAGGATGGAGATGGAACATGAAGTAAAAATAAGCTGGACCTTGGGTCCAGGGCTCTCGACATCTGCAAAGATGATCGTGTTGAGTCTGAATGTACCAAGACAGAAATAACCACCTCAGATACTCATCGTGGTTCTGCTGATCTCCAGATTCCTCTTATTGTCCACAATGTATCAATCTGTTTTCTAAAATTTTAAGTTACATCTCCAATATGCATGCGCGCGCGCGCGCACACACACACACGCACACACACACACGCACACGCACACACACACACACACACACGCACGCACGCACACACAGCCTCTCGAGAGTTTTGCTGTTGTCACCCCGCCACCCGCCACCCCACTGCTCCTGCACACGGGCTGTGTGGATTCATTTCCCTTCCAATCAATGGAAGCTGACAACAAGGGGCCAGTTCATGTCTTTGCAGTGGTGCTTTCCCTTGCATTTTAAAGTTAATTCCGTGCCAGCCAAGGACTCCTACCCTGTACTAGCACTCCGGTTTAAGAAAGCAAATAATTTTTTGAAACATTAATGGTGTTGCTACTTTCAAGAAGAAATCTCTCAGTGGAATAAATTCCTCTTACAGAAGGATTAATGAGGTTTGCTCTGTGTAGCTGCCAGAAAAGGTAGCACATGGCTTCTGTCCAAGCAGAGATCTTTGGCTGACATTCTTGACAAAGGTGTTTTTCAAGAACTCTTTAGGATTAAAGGAAAGTCTTAAAAACCATCTAATACTGTATCTACCTCTAGGAAAGATACACTTTATGTGGTAGTTAACAATTGATTTATACTCTACTCCATATGGTTATAATCCTAATTTCTAAAAATCATTTCTCATTTTAGGATGTTGGGCAGTAATATCTATGCCCGAAAACAGTAATTCCCACCCTGGCTGTGCATCAGGGTCATTTATGGAACTTTTAAAAAATCCATGTGCTCAGACTCTATTTTTGAAGTTTGGAGACAATATTGGAAACTCCATCCTAGAAAGTTGTTATCAAAATGAACATATCTATCTATATTCTGTTTCTGACATAAGAAGTTAAATGGCAGCTGCCTAATAAATAAGAGAATTGAAGAAATATAATAAGTCTGAGCTATAAAGGCTGGAAACTTGATAGCTAAAATATTTAATATCTCAAAGTTCCAAAATGTATGTAGAATTAAAAATTACTGCACAAAATAAAAGAAAAAAACATACAATGAATTTATAGTGTTAATCAATAGTACATACCACAGACAAGCAATTAAAATTTTATTCACCTTAGAAGAGTAAGTAAAATTCATAGTTGAGTTACTGGTAGAGTTTTATAAAAGGAATAAATATGGTTTTGCAAAGCATCTCTTCATAAAATCAAAGAGGTAAGGAATCATTGGCTGTTATTATTTTACATAATTGTTAGCACTTTATTTCTTCTGTACCTACTTTAGATGTTTTACTTATATTGCAAAATAGATCAAATCAATACTATATGTTATGACCCTGATGTGGCAGACTCCTAGCTGTTTCCCGAAATCTGTCCTCCCCATCCTCCCAGTAACAGAATTATTTGTTCACATTGCTAAAAGACACTCACAATTTCCAGTTTCCCAGTGACCATGCAACTAAATTATTTTCATTTTTAATGACATAAGGCATTTCCATGAGGGCTCCTTAAAAGAGAATAGTTCCTGTCCCATTGTCCCTGACCTGTTGTTCTCTTTCATTCCATCCCATCAGCTGAAATGGTGATGACTATAGCAATCTCAGAAGCCCTAACTTAAGCCAATGTATTAGTGTTCTATTGCTGCTGTGACATATTGCCACAATTCAGTGGCTTCAAGCAACACAAATTTATCATCTTACAGTTCTTGAGGTCACAAATCTAAAATCGTTCTCACTGAGCTAAAGTCAAGTGTGTCCACAGGGATGGTCCTTCTGCACACTCTAGGGTAGAAGTCTATTTCCTTGCCTTTTCCAGGATTTAGAGGCAACTTGCTTTTCTTGGTTTGTGGCCTCTTGCTCTATGGTTAAAGCCAGCAGCTTGTCATCTTCAATGTCTCTCTCAACCTCTGACCTCTGCTTCCATTGTCACCTTGCCTTCTCTGACTCTGACTTTCCTGTCCCCCTCTTATAAAGACCCTGGTATTTACATTGGGCCTACCTGGATAATCCAGGGTGATCCCATCTCAAGATCTTTAACTCCATCACATCTGCAAAATCCTTTTGCCATGTAAAATGACATATTAACAGGTTCCAGGGATTAGAATGTGGACATCTGTGTAGAAGGGCATTATCTGGCCTACCACAGCAATCGACAGCATAAAGCCCTAAATGCTCTCAAGGAGCAGGGCCACCCACCAGGGTAAGAACACTTATCTTGTTACTAAAGGCACTTACTAGAAGGTACATTTCTTTGTTCTGTAAACCATTGAATTTGGTAGTGATGTGGTGGTCACTTTGTTACATCTATCTAGCTGGAACCTAACACATCCGTTTTACATTTCTGTATGCTGTGGCAAAGAATATTTAGAATAGTTAATGTGATTAACGACAGAAATTTATAATATGACATTTCTTTATGTATAAGTTATTATCCTATAATGATACAGCATTTACTGTGTGTTAATCTGTAACATTTATTTGTTTTTAAAGTAAATTTTACATATTATACTTTTTAAAGAAAGTCACTTTAGAAATTAAATGTAAAGTGAGGCTGTGGTCCTGTGTGTCAGAATTGATGATCTTGACCCTTGGATTCCAGACGGATCATTAAAAAAAAAAAATCCTGCCAGTTTTTCTCTAATATCATACTGTGTGCTCCATCTGTTAGCCCACTTGCTTTGGTTAGGGACTGCTGGTCTGGTTTACACTCCACTACTCTACAGCGACAAAACGCGACTGGCATATACACATATTATGTATAACGATAAGTATTTAGAATATATATAGTAGAAGGATTCTAGTGTACCTAGTCTAGTAAGTATAAAAACCAACAAGATTAACCAAGAAGTCCTAAGTTTGGGGGGCAAACATTGAGTGCTTCTTTATTCCTTTTATATTTAGGTTAGAGTTCAAATCCAGAGCATTTATAAATTTTAGCTTGAAATCTACTGAGTTTATAATAAAAACTCTAGTTAATAGTCATATAGTCAAAAGACATTGGAAATTGTGTCTGAAGTTACTAAGCTGGTCCCTGAGAGATAATTAGAATTGGGTTTTTATTATCTAATTTAGTGAGTCAGCTCAGTGTCTCATTCAAAATTGTCATTTATGCAAAAAAATTATTGTTTTGAAAGCTTAAAATAAATTTCCAGAAACATGTATGCTCTTATTTTACTAACAAGGACAAATATTAAGATAATAAAATGAAATCTATAAACTTCCTGTAGACAGTGAGGTCCTGAATTTCCTGCATCTTGCACAATTCCTGGCACATAGAAAGATCTCAATGAATGTATGCTCAACTAGTGATCTTAACTAGGAACTGTATACTTAAATCCATAATGCTCACTGTGATGGTGTATAAATCATAGGATAGCAGATTAAAGAGGTGATATATTTATTCATGCTCTGCACTGTTTATTATAGCAATATCTACAGAGTTCTGGACCCACGTTACTTTCTGCTACTTCATGGCAGACATGTAGTTGAAATACAGATAGCATGAATTAGAGCAGCTAGAATATGAACACAATTCAAAAGCAGAAGTTGCACATTCCTCTACCACCATTCTAGAATATGTTTCTTTTCTTTTAAAGTCTACCCAAAGACAGCACCTATAGAACCGTAGTTTTTGCCACTTTTTCTGCCTTTTCCTAAAATATTCCTTCTTTGGTGTCAGTCTCCAGCTAACACATGCTTGGTGAATCATTTAAAATACAAAATCTTTAGGTATAAAATCTGTTCAGACAGGAAATCTTTTTATATAAAATATAAGCAGGCCAAGAGAGTGACAGGTGTAGTGGGGATAGAGTCACTAGCTAGGCTTTGTCCACTACCAGAATTCAGCAGTGACATTTACAACAGGCTAGGGTTGGAGAGGGAAGAGAAGGCAAGAAAAAAGATTAAATGATGTTTGAAAGGGATCTGGAATGTTGGTTTGGCTCCTAAGATTACCATCTGAACTCCATGAGGCTGCAAGCAGAGGTTCCTTTCTTCACCCTGGGGGTATTAGTCTGTTTCTGTTGCTTATAACAAAATATCTGGAATTGGGTAATTGATAAAGAAAACAAAATTTATTGCTTACAGTTTCTGAGGCTGGGAAGTCCAAAGTCCAGGGGACATATCTGGTGAGGGTCTTGGTGGTGGTGACGGTGACCCAGGGGTTTCACATGGCAGAAAGCGGGGGAGCAGAGAGATAGCAACCTCCTCATTCACTTTCCTTTTAAAGACCTCAGAGCCATGCCCCTGACCACCATTGTTAATTCATTCACTACTGTACGGTTCTGCAGTCTAATCACCCCTTCAAGGTCCCACCTTTCAATTTCCATAATTGGTAATTTTACAGTGGGGATTAAGCTTCAGTGGCAGGGGGGCATCCGGTCTACAGCACTGGGATACACGTCTTTGCTGCTCAAGTGAAAATGTGCCCTGAGGGTTGATAAATACATGGATCTGGTACCTGATGATGTACATCATGGAAGGAAATGTCAGGAGGTAGCACCCTTGGCACAACTTTCACTGACTTAGTAGAGAATACTACCTGCAGTGGTAGTAATCAGAAGAATTCAGGTGACTTTGTTAGTTGTAGTCATCATCTGGAACTAAAGTGAAGAATATTGTAGTAGAGGGCCGAGCCTGTGGCGCACTTGGTAGAGTGCTGCGCTGGCAGCGCGGCGACGCTCCCGCCGCGGGTTCGGATCCTATATAGGACTGACCGGTGCACTCACTGGCTGAGTGCCGGTCATGAAAAAACGACAAAAAAAAAAAAAAAAAAAAAAAAAATATTGTAGTAGAAAGACACTTTATAAACCCAAAAGAGATATGTCTAATGACTTCTAGAAATAACAGGGTGAGAGTTTTAGGAGAAATGCTCATCAAAGATAACCAAGTAAGAATTGGTGGCATATTGGTTACCATTACATGTCGGTTTGGGAAACAGGGGTTTAGCAGCAGGAAAAACTAGAAAACTCAAGGGCAAATCGTCTTTACTAAGGATTTTTCAGGCTGTGGCTTGAAAGGATAATAACCAAAGGAAAATAGGAAAACAGACTTTGAATAGTGATATTCTGTTAAGAGATCAGAGAACTTACTCAGAATCGGACAATGTTTCTGATTCAGATTTTATTGCAAAATCGTTGAATTTGAAAATGTAGAAAATAATAAGAAATAAAACAAAATTTTCTAAATCCCCAGGTAAATTTCAATCAATGTAATGGGGTTATAGGTGGGAAACCCCATCTGTAATTTTAGCATGTAATATGGGAAGTGAAGGACTTGAACACACAGAACGTTTCCTTTTTTTTTTTTTTTTCTTTTTTTAATTATAGCAGGGACTGCTTACTCTACCGGAAATCAAATGCTATGAGCCCTTTCCTAGATGCGATTTTGTTGGACAAACTGTACCAGAATGAATCATTTTCCTATCAATAGTCCAGGACTCAGGTGTACTGGTAGTGAAGGTTCGTGTGGTAACGAATAGAATAAAACTCCACGTAGTATTATATGAACAGTCAGAACTTCAGCCTTGGTATTCATTTAAGTTAGTAAAGTGTGGAGTCCAGGAGTCATGACTCAAAATTCTTATGTTTCCTTCTGACCTCAAACAGATTTTAAAACCTGTCATCACTGACTTGTTCCATCCTGTCTGTACATTGAGTTATTGAGTGTAGCAGTTAGCCCCAACTCTCCCAGATAGCTGTGATATTCCCCCATCACACTTTTTTTTAAAATTTTATTTTGTCGATATACATTGTAGCTGATTATTGCTCCCCATCACCAAAACCTCCCTCCCTCCTCCCTCCCCCCCCCCAACAATGTCCTTTCTGTTTGCTTGTTGTATCAACTTCAAATAATTGTGGTTGTTATATCTTCTTCCCCCCCCCCCGGTTTGTGTGTGTGTGTGTGTGTGTGTATGTGTGTGTGTGAATTTATATATTAATTTTTAGCTCCCTCCAATAAGTGAGAACATGTGGTATTTCTCTTTATGTGCCTGACTTGTTTCACTTAATATAATTCTCTCAAGGTCCATCCATGTTGTTGCAAATGGCAGTATTTCATTCGTTTTTATAGCTGAGTAGTATTCCATTGTGTAGATGTACCACATTTTCCGTATCCACTCATCTGATGATGGGCATTTGGGCTGGTTCCAACTCTTGGCTATTGTAAAGAGTGCTGCGATGAACATTCCCCATCACACTTTTTGAAAATCAAGTTTAGTTCAGAAATAAAATCAACAAAAACAATAACAAAAAATCAAAAAGTCTTTCCTACTTTTCTCATCTTGATCATAGAGATAGTGACTTCTTACATTTTCTCAAATATCCCATGCCTGACGCCAAATTTCCCAGGTTCTTTAAGACCACTTATTAAACTGCACTTTCTTTACATTATTTCTGAAGGCAAATTTTAATTACTTCAAAACCACTCTTTCGCTGAAAAGGACATACTCTGAAACGAGCAGCAAATGCTACATGTTTGCTGATGAACGTAAGTGGGGCCATGCAAAATGGCAGACAGAACACAGACTGTGAAGTTCGGAGATTGGGGCTCATTCTCAACTCTGCGCTCACTAGCAGCAGGATTCTTGGGCAAATCAGTCAACTTCTTCACACCTGCATGTCCTCATTCAAATAGGAATTCAAATACCTGCAATGCCCACTTCAAACTGCAAGGTGCAAATATGTGCTCATCCTAGAAGCTGTAAAGTGTAACTTTAGTTATGATTATTACAAATACATAATAATGTGTCCTTAAAAACATTCTGTAGGTCAGTTGCCTTTGCATTATAACTGCCTCTTTCCAATATGTAGGATTTCTTCTGTCATGTTTGTTGGCCTGTGACTGGCAAGCAATTACAATGAGTAATTCCATTTTAGAAGATAATAAAACGTGATATCGTAACTACCCACAGAGCCTCAAAAGTATTTATGTTTCCTCTAATAACCTGGTGTGATGCTGTTAATCTTGACAAAGCCTTCCTGGCAGGTGCTGGGGAGCTGAATCTTCATATTCTCTCGCTGTTTGCTGACTCTTCCACAGGGAAGACTCCAAGCTATTAAAATGCAATGGCCCTGCTCTATTTTTAATTACATTTAGTTTATTAGAGGAACAATCAGATGCATATCAAATACTGGTAACTGACTTTCCCCCATTACCTCAATGAGGGCCTGGAACATTTCATCATTTACAAAATGGGTCACAGGGAGCTATTTCTTCACCACAAGAAGTTAAAACACAATTTAAAGGAGTAAGAGAAATGTATCACTTCCAGAGGGACTGGATTCTTCATTGATAATTTCCCCTTTGATCTAGTTAAGCTTTTTGTTCAAAAACTCAACATCATAAACTTTATGTAAATAAGTAGGTATTTGCGAGGTATGCATCAGGATGGAAACTCCAAACTTCTTTTCCATATCAAGTACAGAGTCACCATGAAATGAACTATAAACGTGTAATATAATATTTTCTTTGGAAGAACTCTGTAGGTTGTAAGGTATCAACAAACATAATTCTTGCAGTTCTGAAAAAAATAAGCTGTGCAGTTGACCGAATCAATTCACTTCCTTTCAATACACAGTATTATAAAAGCTGTAATTTCATGCATTATTATGTGTAAATAGAAGTTAAGAATGCCTTCCATTTTACGTATAAAGAAATGTATATACCAAAGAAAAATAATATATTTTCCACATTTATCACAAAGTTGTTTTTTAATTCCATTTGTTAACTGAGTCTATATTTTGGGCAAATAGCCATTATCATTAATCACCTAGAGCAGCGGAAACATGGCAAGGTGTGAAATGTAGATTGTCTTTTTTTATTCTCTCCTTTTCAGTTTTGAGAGTGGGGTTATGTCATTGTTTCCAAACGCTGTGTAGAACTATTGCAAAATGAAAAGCACAGATGCAAACAGGGCAAATGATTGAAGAAAGTATTAGGTAGGAGTGCTTGGTTTGAAAGGATCAAATATCGGGTTATGTGTTTATTTTTTGTTTTGTTAAATATTAAATTCTACTCTGGGTGAATATTTTAGTTCCTATTTAATCCCTAGAAGCTCCTATTTTAAAAAAATAGTCAGTGCTCCCCCCCAATAAGTTGAGATGAATTTAAAAAGGGGGAAAAATTCATTACTTAAGAAGTATTTTCCAACTTTAGAAAAAGTGAAAAAAAAAAGATCAGACATCTCAGATTTTTGTTTTGCTTATATCTGTTTTCCTCTAGACTTTGTAGAAATGTTATGTTTTTGTTTACTTCATCTTCTTCCAATGTTTAGGAATAGAATGACAACAAATGATAAAAAATTGAGGTATGTAGAAATAAATATGCAAACAAATACATTTACCATATATTTTAATCATTGAAAATCAATAAATATTCCTAAGAATCAATTAATATATTCAATGAATATGTATACAGCCTCTTCTAGGCTTCATTATCTTAATCACTGAAGATAGAGTAGGAAAGAAAACACAGTCCTGCCCCCCGTGTAGTTTTAGACTCATGTGTAATGAAACACAATTCAAAGTAATGACGTTTTTGTGAGTGTTACAATAAAAGAAACCACTAAAATTATAACAGTTTGAGTGGGATAGGTAAGGGGGGAGTTAAGGAATGATTCACTGAAAAAATTATATTTACACTAAGACCTGAAGGATAAGTAGGGATTGCCCATGTGAAGAAGGATAGTGGGCTATGGGTTCTAAGATGACAGAATATGTCTGTGTGAAAGACTTGAGGAGATAAAAAGCATGGCAGCTTGGGGACTGAAAGAAGCCAACATGTCTACAGCTTAAGGCTGGGTGACATTAGGTAAAACTGGAGAATACAGGCAGTGGCATATCGCACAAGTCTACTGGACACATTAAGAATCTGGGACCCTATGAGAACAATGGAAAGCCACTTGAGGCTTTAAGCAGGGTGGTAACTAATTTAAATTTTACAAAGTTTACCCTGGCTTCATTATAGGATATCGAGGGAAGTGAGAGTGTTTACATCAACTCCTGTTAATGAAGAACAGCAAAATTCTCCCACTCTACAAATAGTAGGTCATAATTTCAAAAAGATAAATAAGCTTTGATATTACCATTTCTGTCTTCACCAGTACAAAGTAATGGTGGCTTCTATAAGGATACTCTGCAAAAACAAAGTGCATAGATTGGAAATACATTAATGAAACTGCAAAATAAGACTTAGTGATTGTTTGAAGATGAGGGGTGAGAGAATGGGAAAAGTCAAGAATACTTCAGATTTTACACTGAGAGCCTGTGTCATTTGAACATTCTGGAACAAGAGCTAGTTTAGGGGAATAAATGTGTTTAGACCCATGATTAATACAAAAGACAGTAAGATATTTCTAGCCCACACAGAATTGGTTAAATGTCTAAATCCAAATTCTACAACCAAAATTGAGACTATTTAAAAGGTAAATGCTACAATACTGATTTTATGGATAGTATAAGTTCTGAAGAAGAGCATCAGTATGAGCTGAAGTGGTCAGAAAAGGAACATTATGGAAATTATGTAATTTGAACTGTGCCTTGATGGAACAGTAGGTTTTGGAATGGGAGATTGAGCAAAGGGGCAGTGGGTAGTTATGCTTTATTGAAGTACAGGGTTCCTGTGGGAGAGAAGGGATATATGGAAGAGCAATCTTGGCAGATTCTGGGTGGTCTTGAAAGCCAGAAATAGAAGTTGAACTTGAAATATTAGATATTATGGAATGATTGTACGAGAAAATTAGATGTTCTTGCTGATGGTAGTGATAGTCTGAATTGATTAGCGGATCAGACTGGAGACAGAGAATGTCAACAGTATGTCTGTGACAGGATTCCAGGCATAAATCAACACAGCTCTGGACCTCAGAAATGTTAGTGGAAATGAAGAGGTAGAGTAATTATTTTCAAAACTATACTGTAAATTATTTCAAATAAGCAGATAAGACTATAGAAATAAGATAATGAGCATTTATGCACCCACCACCCATCTTTATCAAATCTTATTAGTATGTTTTATGTGCTTCAGATCTTTCTTTTCCTTAAAAAACATATATAACTGGCATTCCCTCTTTGCTTTTCTAAAGAGGTAACTACTATTGTGAATTAAATGTTTATCAATTCCGTGTGTCTATGTTTTACTGCATATTTAGAGATAAGCACTGTAATTTATCATTTTGCTGGTTATTATAGTATAAACAGCAGCAAACTGTACATTTTGTTCTGTAACGTACTCTTTTTACTCAACACTATATTTCTGACATTTAGCCATATCAATAGAGGATGTTTGTTCTTTTTAAACACACTATAGTTTTATGTTACAACCATAATATGATTTAGATTTATATTCTTCAGGGATAGGCATTTAGGATGTTTTCAGTTTGGAATATTAAAAGCAATGCCCCAGAAAACATTCTTGTATTTCCTTATTCACAAATCCTATTTACTTTCTTTCTATATATCTCAAGAAGTAGAATTTAGTGGTTGTATGGTAAGAACATCTTCACAGTTGTTAGCTATTGTTAATTTATTCTTCAAAACAATGATTTCTGTTTGTACAAACTGTATTGCATATGCGTTAGTGGATCTCCATATCTGTGTCAATACTTGGTTTCGCCAGTTTTTGCCAATCTAATAGACTTAAATGGTTTCTAATGTCAGTTTTAACTTTTATTTCCATGTTTACAAAGGTATAGGCCATATTTTCCTTATTGGGTTTCCTTCTTTGCAGATTGTTTATGTATTCTGCACATTTCTTATTGTATTGATTGTGTTCTTATTGATTTATAGGACTCCTTTATGTATATTGGAAAAACTACTCTCATTCCAAATCTTTGCCTTTTAGTCTTAATGGTGTCTTCTGTTGAGCATGTAAAAAACTGTGCTTAAGAGTACATGTTTTCTTTATATTGTTTGCACTTTTCTTCATCCTATTTAAGAAATCCTGTCCTATTCAGAAGTTTTAAATTATATTTAGCTCTTCACATTCAGGTCCTTAATTTACCTGAAAGCCGTGTTGGTGTGTAGAATGAGGGAGACATCTGATTTTACTTTATATTCTATTTTTTGACAATATGTATAAAACAAGTTATCATTTCTCCCTTTATTTGTAATACCAACTCTGCTAAATTTAAAATCATTTTATATGTGTGGGTCTGCTTGGTGATCCTCTAATTTGTGCCATTGGTGTAGTTTTGCTGATTTCACAGTTCTCAGTATTATATGGTATAGAGCTATAAGTCTAGGTATCTGGTAGACCGATCTGGTAGACCGTCTCGCTGCCTTACTCATCAAAATTTCTGTGTTTATTTTCTGCCTGTTTCTTCTTACACATGAATTTTAGCGTCAGTGTTTGCAATTCCATCAAAAAACATTAATAAATGAAATTTCAAATAAATATATTAATTTGAAGAAAATTTATATTTTGATTATACTGATATTTTCCAATCCACAAACAGGTGTAGTTCTTTCCACTAAATTGGGTCTCTTATATCTTCCATCATTATTTTATAATTTTATCCTCAAAGTTTAGACATTTTTGGTCAGGTTTATTCCTAAGAAACTTATAGTTTTTGTTGCTACTGTGAACTGAAGCTTTTTATCCCCCACATTTTCTAATTACTTTTTTCACTGTCATATAGGATTTTTGTATGTTGAATTTTTAATCCTAAAAACTTACTAGACAGTATCAACTCTCTAATAACTTCTGAGTATAAAAATTGTTTTGAATATTCTATAAAATCATATTATCTTCAAATAAGAACAGCTATATTTCTTCTTTTCCAACTGTATTTTATTTTTGAATATAATGTAATAATTTCTGTATTTGATAACTCACTTTTATAGGATTACTTCTATTGTGATTACTGATACATTGGGCTTATTTCTACTGTCTCACATTGTGTTTTCTTTTTTACTTTTCTTTATCTCTGCATCTCTTAAATGAGTTGTATTAGTCTGCTTCCACTGCTTATAACAGAATACCTGAAACTGGGTCATTTATAAATAAATGAAATTTATTTCCTACAGTTTTGGAGGCTGGGAAGTCCACAGGCCAAGGGGCATATCTAGTGAAGACCTTCTTCTGGGTGGGAACTCTCTACAGAGTCCAGTACCCAGGGTATCACCTGGTGAGATAATGGACATGAGCAAGAGAGAGCTAACCTTCTCACCTGTCCTTCTTATAAAGCCATCAGAACCATGCCCATTACTCCATGAATGGATCAATCCATTCATGAGGGCACAGTCCTCACAACGCAATCACCTCTTAAAGGCCCCACCTACCTTTCAAATACCATAATTGTATTTCCCATCCTCTTAACACTGTTACAATGGGGGGGTCAAGTTTCTAATACATGAACTTTGGGGGTACTCATTTAACCAATAGAATGGGTCAATTTTTTAATATCATTTTTTTCTCCTTATGTGGTAGGTAGACACTAAGATGACCCCCAACGATCCCTCCTTCTGTACTTGCGCATTTATGTAATCACTTCCCCTTGATTCTCTTCTAATGAATAGAACACAGCAAAAGCACTGGATGTCACTTCCAAGAATGGGTTATATAAAGAGGCCATGGCTTCTATCTTGAGAGTGCTGTCCCACGCATTTTTGGATTTCTCACTTTACAGTAAGCCAGCTACCAGGTTGTGAGGCAGCTCTGTGGAGAGGCCCACCCAGGTGAGTAAGCATGAAAGCAATCTTCTGAGTCCTTTCACAGCCATGTGAGTGAACTCAGAAGCAGATCAGACATCAGAGATGTGGACAAAAGTAGAGATTATCAGAGTGCAAACAGTCTAAATAATGAACTTTGGATTTGGACTGGGTCGGGAGACAAATGATGACGGAATGTTACAGATAGATAGGTAGCTGGAATCTAAAAGGTTGTTTGAAGAGAGTGGGAGTATGCAAGAATAAAAGCAGTCTACACATGAGAGAATGTCCAAAGATGGGAAAGCCGACATAGAGATGTAATATGAAGAAGTGTAGAAGGAACTTTAAAGGGAAGGATCTTGCTGCAGAGGCTAAGAGGAAAGGTGTGTGATGCGACTGCAGTTTTGGGCATCGTGGATCAAAAGTTGACATGGTCAAAGTTATTTAGCTCTTTGAACTAAAGGCTTTAGGGAAATAAGAAAACCTATTAGAAAGTGTGCTTGAGTTTTGAGTTTTGCGATAACTAAAACAGCAACAAGATGTTTTGCTTATTTTTAAACTCACTTTTTTTTTTTTTTTTTTTTTTTTTTAGGATTGTTATATGAAAATTGTATTCAGTTTCTGTAAATTTATTTATTTATTTATTTATTTTATTTTATTTTGTCGATATACATTGTGGCTGATTATTGCTCCCCATCACCAAAACCTCCCTCCCTCCTCCCTCCCCCCCTCCCCCCCAACAATGTCCTTTCTGTTTGCTTGTCGTATCAACTTCAAATAATTGTAGTTGTTATATCTTCTTCCCCCCCCCCCGGTTTGTGTGTGTGTGTGTGTGTGTGTGAATTTATATATTAATTTTTAGCTCCCACCAATAAGTGAGAACATGTGGTATTTCTCTTTCTGTGCCTGACTTGTTTCACTTAATATAATTCTCTCAAGGTCCATCCATGTTGTTGCAAATGGCAGTATTTCATTCGTTTTTATAGCTGAGTAGTATTCCATTGTGTAGATGTACCACATTTTCCGTATCCACTCATCCGATGATGGGCATTTGGGCTGGTTCCAACTCTTGGCTATTGTAAAGAGTGCTGCGATAAACATTGGGAAATAGGTATACCTTCGACTTGATGATTTCCATTCCTCTGGGTATATTCCCAACAGTGGGATAGCTGGGTCGTATGGTAGATCTATCTGCAATTGTTTGAGGAACCTCCATACCATTTTCCATAGAGGCTGCACCATTTTGCAGTCCCACCAACAATGTATGAGAGTTCCTTTTTCTCCACAGCCTCGCCAGCATTTATCGTTCATAGTCTTTTGGATTTTAGCCATCCTAACTGGGGTTAGATGGTATCTCAATGTGGTTTTGATTTGCATTTCCCGGATGCTGAGTGATGTTGAGCACTTTTTCATATGTCTGTTAGCCATTTGTATATCTTCCTTAGAGAAATGCCTACTTAGCTCTTTTGCCCATTTTTTAATTGGGTTGCTTGTTTTCTTCTTGTACAGTTGTTTGAGTTCCTTATATATTCTGGATATTAATCCTTTGTCAGATATATATTTTGCAAATATTTTCTCCCACTCTGTTGGTTGTCTTTTAACTCTGTTAATTGTTTCTTTTGCTGATAGCACAAGTTATCATGGTATAAATCCTTTCCTACAGTGAGGAATTACTATTCTTTAAAAATATAAAAAATAGCATTCTAGTCCATACACTTTATCTTCCACTTTACTTAATCATATCCTGTGTGTGTGTGTGTGTGTGTGTGTTTGTGTGTTTGAACATTTTTCATTATTTCCATTGTTCTGGAGGATCACAAATTTAAACCTAAATGAAACATAACACCTGTCAGGTTAATGGTAATGGTCTTCATCTTAGTAGCAGAATAAACAGTAGGATATAATGAAAATCACCTGACAACCCCCTCTCAACAAAAGGAATCATTTTGACTGAAAAAACTGGATTCCATTACTGACAAAAAATTGACATTCTGCATGTCCTTTAGCAATTCAAATGGGCTGTACCCACAGGATGTTAGTAATTTCTCAATATAGCACAAAATTATAACAGTAACAATACTTTTGCCATTTTTACAATTTCTGTTTTCCTTGGTCATGTGTAACACGGTGAATTGTGATATGCAATGCTCTTTTATCCCAAAATATTTCTTTCAGTATAACTCATTTACTTGAAAACCTTCATGACGGAGCCCAGCATTATGTGTACAAACAGGGAGTAATAGATAAACTATTTCTTTAATTGTATTTAGTAAAACTGGTTTTGAATATTGTAGTTGCATAAGAGCAGCGACTTTTATCTGTTTTGTTTACTGATGTGGCCCAGACACCTAAAACAATGACTAAGAGATATCCATTGGATGAATTGTTGAATGATAATTGACTAGTCACTTGTGCTAATGTGTTATTTCTCTCAGATCTACAAATAATACTCAATGTCTATACTATTGAATTGAATACTAAGTAGAATCTTAAAAATACATTAAAATTTTCTAAAATTCCAGCTATGAAACACTAACATTACAAGGTAACCTGTGTATGTCTAACACTCTGAAACTCTGCCGTATTTGTGTTGTCAGTGTGAAACTGTATTGGCTTTTGCTATACAGGGAAAGCAGTGTCCTCTCATACCACAAAAGTATAGGTACAGCACCACAGTTTGGCATAATGATAAGGCCTCTTCATTGTTGGCCTCCATCAGGACTCCTTACCTTGGGTAGGTAAGGGATCTTTTGAATTATGTGCCTCTGAGCAACTTAGTCAAAGGTAAGCACAGAAAATGTGTTAATCAATATGAAAGTACACATTCTTTCCTTGTTTAAATATGTAAAATGAAGATACTGAGTTATATGGATTATTGTAATATAAATATTTGCACTTAATCATGTCAGAGATATTAGGGCCTTTAATTTATATATCTAAGATAAAATGTGAAATTCTCATTACTAAATTAAAATGTAAAAATGTCGGAATAGTGAAGGAACTTATATATACTTATTGTTTACCATGTGTATGCTTCTGTATTTATTAAGTATATAAAGAGAATGACAGAGATCACACTTGTGTGTTTCCCAAAGTTTCAAAGAGTGTTTCTCTGAGCATTCAGCTAATCTAATGAGGGGGGTAAGCGTTCAGAGATGACATGGAAATCATACCTGTTTGTTTACAAACAATTTCACTGACCGGTGACAGACAGAGCAACTATAGAATTACATGAATTTCTGAATGTTTATTTATTCCATCAGAGGTTCAAATAATTTAGAAAGGGAAAACATAGCAGAACCTTGGAAAAGAACTAAAAAAAAAAACCCCAAAATTTTAATGAAACTTTAGCAAAGCCATTAATTTGACTACAGACAAATGAAATTGATGACAACAGAGAAGACTGAGGAAAGGGAATGGTGGGAAATGGGAAGAGCAAAATGCTGTGAATTTAATCAAATACAAATCCCAGATGTGAGTAATCAACACGCTGTAATCAGCATGGAATGACATTGCATAGGAAATGCGTTACAGCTGCCAGCACTAGTGGGGGTGGACTGTCTTCTCACAGGGCACATACCTCATTTCATCTGATACAAACATCCCTTTTGTAGTCAAAAGAAGATGGATCCTAGGGGCTTAGTCTTTTCAATCACTATCCATAAGTAGCTGGTGCAGACCTTTGGAAGAATCTGCTTATACTTCCCCTGAGCTGTATTAGTCACAGACAACTATATGTTGCCCTTCCAAGAATTTGATGTTTAGACTCACTTTTCATTATGCTGGAAACTGAAAATTTTTATTGATTGAATCGGATAAATGTATATAATTGAAATAATATGTTAAAGTGGGACTTTTAGCAAGAGAATTTAAGATATTTTCTCTCAGTGCAACTATGGAAAAGGCACAGCAGCCATGGCAAATCTTATTTTATAACAATAATTGTAAGTTATTAGCCCCATCAGTTCCGCAGAAAAGGACACATTTTTACACAGCAGCACCAGGGGAACGGGGACCCATTTTCCTGAGGCTCAACCATAACATCCTATGACATAGGAATTCCACTCAAAAGAACATAGCTCAAGAAAAAAATCAACAAAACAGGCAAAACCGCTTGTATATGAATAACTATTCCAATGTTTAGAGTAGAAACAAATTTCTTCTAAACAAAAGAAATATAAAGTAAGTTATAATACATCCATATTACATATACAGCCACTAAAAAAGATTTTTAAAAGTATTTAATATGGGAAAACATACCAGAAATTTCATTTCACAAAAGTCAATAAAGAGTAAAACATTAATTTTTGTAAAAAATGAATATGCAGTATATCTAATAAAATCTTAATTTTTTTTCTTTATTATATATCTTTTTTTCTAGGAAATCCACCTGAGTGAGCTCAGTTTCATGAATGTAAAACAAGTCCCCAGTCATTACCTTGTAGAACTGTGTGAAACCAATATTTACCTGACTGTTGAATGTAATATTGAGGCTGAGAATGTAACATGTTATGTACGCTTTGTAGCAGTTTTTCGCTAAATGCCTTTTTTTTTTTTTTTTTTTTTGCTCCTTTGGTAAGTGTTCTTTGCTGTTTAAAGATTTATGATATTCTATGTCTGGATGTTTTATTTATTCCTGGAGATAAACGTGTGGGTGCGCACATGCACACACATGCAAGCACATATTTTTTTAAGCATTTACTTACAGAAAATCTGGAATTGAGACTTTGAAAAGCAGAAGGACATAGGAAATGCAGGAATGAGCATCTCATGCAGGGTATAAGACTGACTAAAGGAACTGCCACGGTAGTACTGAGGCTTATATATTCAGTTTTTGTCTAAGACTTGATAACTTAATATGTACTGGTGTTAGATGAAATGTTTTGTCCTGTATAGTTAGAGAATTGGGACTCAAGTATATGTATAAGAGCGGTTGTTCTTAGAGGGGGTTTTCATTTACATTACATATATACATCTTAGGATATGCCACTACATATATATATTTACACTACATGTATATACACATATACATCTTATGATATGACAAATCCTGGTATAGGAAATTAGAATTGTGATGGTATATTAGTCCATTTCTGTGTTGCTATAACAGAATACCTGATACTGGGTAATTTATAAAGAACAGAGGTTTATTTGGCTTATGATTCTGGGACAGCTGCATCTGGCATGGGCCTCAGGCAGCTTCTAATCATGGTGGAAAGTGGCAGGCAGGTGGCGGGTACAAGCAGATCACATGGCAAGGGGAAGCAAAGAGGAGGGGAGGTTCCAGGGCCTTTTAAACAACCAGCTCTCACGGGAACTAATAGGGCATTACCCCATCCCCAAGAGAGACCATTAATCCATTCATGAGGGATCCACCCCCATGACTCAAAGAGCTTCCGATACTGCCACACTGGCATCAGATTTCCACATGAGTTTTGTGGGTGAGAATGCATCCAAACTCTATCAGATGGTAAACCTTAGGCAATAAGAAAGGAATTCCCTTTGCTTTTTGAGAGAGTTTCAAGGGGTTGGAAAGACATGGGGGCAATCCCATTAAAGGAAGGAGCATTGCACTTTTGTGTAGAGTGGCAAAATAGGAGTTAGTCAAAGAAAAACCTGACCAGGGTTTCCTTCATAAGCTTGTAGAGCCCTAGAGTAGCCAAATCTAATAGAACTTTATAAATTACTCTCCATGATTTACTTCCTGGCATGCATTCCTAAACCTCAGAGTTTTGTAATAAGTGTCAAGTCACAACACTACCACAGAGCACTGCCCTTGTGCTAGAGAGGCAAAGAATAAATACTCTGCCCTCCGCCAAGGTCAGTGATGGTAGCAAAAGATCCAGATTAAGGGATGAAACTTTTAGGCAGCTGTTCGGGGTTCCAATTTAACAGGACAGCTAAAATATCACATAAAATGTAATGAGATAGAGAAAATGTAATTAATCAGAACTCTTCTCAAGCTGCGTATTATAAGTGTTGGAAAGGAATATTCTGACAAGCCACTAGTGTTTAGTTTAAAACCCCCAAGGAATGTGCTTGTGTAACAGTGATAAGCTACCTTCTAACAATGATGTTGCATGCAGTTAACTTCAGGACTTTGTAGAGCAGAGGAAGGCATGCAAGTCTAAGGCTAGAGTTGAATCACTTGAAACAGTGTACACAGATATTCACTTTTCGCATAGGGCTCAGCCTCTTCTGTATGTCGTGGCAAATATTTAGAAATGATCAGCTAGCACCAGATGAGTATGCTGTCCAGAGTGCCCAATCTTGGGACTGCCCCAGACAGCCACATCCTGTGTCCGACTCTGGGATGCCATGGTGGACCCCAAGGATGGCCATGTCCAGCACACAGCCATCTCCAAAGGGAGGCCATCAGCCACACTTGCTGAGGTGTGGTGGGTTGAGGAGGTGGCTGGAGCTGAAGAAGAGAAATGATCGCAGTCCTGAGCACAAGACAAACTGGAGGGATTCTCAGGAAAAGTCCCTGGGCCTTTGGAGAAAGATTAAAATTAGGACCAAAACCATTGTAATTCCTGCCATTGAAAGTTACTGACTAATTTACAGATTGACTCTATGACAGATTTTTGGGTTTTGATCACTGTTAGGCCTCTAGAGACTGCATAGTGCCTTGTAAATAGTAGGCCTTAATGATTATTTATTGAATATATGAAAGTGAACTCATTTTACACTCATGTGATAGAAGCAGCTTAGACATTTGGGCTTAATATGTAAGCGAATACACACGTACTTGCATGTATATGTATATGCATAATATACATATCTTACACAGAGGAGAAAATACATATTACAAGGAAATGTACTAAAATATCAACAATGTTTATCCCTGGTGCAAGTTGTTACAGTGATATTTTTCTTTCTCAAATTTTTCTGTATTTTTGAATTTTTCACCTAATTAGAATTAAGTTATTAATGCTACTAAAAGAAATAAAATTAAAATCCACAGAAGTATGTCCTAATGAAAGGAATTAAATGAAAATACTTAATAGATAGCAAATCATAATCAAAAATGACTTATGTTCAAAATCACCCAACATCGCAAACCCTGCTCCATGTTTCACAAGCACAATTCTTTTCTATGTATGACTACCAAGTCCCATACCAGAAAGGAGCATTGTAGAAAGAAGAGATTTAAAAACCAATAAAAAAAAAAAAAAAAAAGAACATCCATTATTTTTCCTACCTGCAGAGTGGATGTTAAAAACTAATGGTAGCCAAAGTACTCTAGCTGGGGTTTAAACCACATAAATGACTCATTGTTCCCCAGACAGCAATTGCATAGAAATTGAAAATATATACCTTTGCTTTTTCTATGTTCCAAATAACCAACATACCTCTGATAGACACTTTCCTTTTATAGCCTTTATAATAATTTTGTCCAGGAATAATTTTGTAAATTTGGCTTGAAAGTAATTTTGTCTTCCTAAACAGAATCTGGGCATTTTTGCTCCAATACTTTATCTGTTTATTTTAAATTCCCCTAATTTTCTTTCTTTATAATTCTCATCTCAAGTACCGATCAAAGACCTTCTACAGGGAAGAACAGAATGATCTATGTAGATCAGCCATTTTAATGAAAAGGCCTTTTATTCCCTAGTCTAATTCTGCTTTGATATCTTTCACAAATGAGTTAAAGGGCAATAAAATGTCAAAAGAAAGGAGGACAAATATCTTGCAGGATTAATGGCTGTTTTACCTCCCTCCAGGCGTGCATGTTTTTTAGGAAGGCAGAAAGAATTCTCTTGCTGAGGAGCACAGAGAAACTGAGCAAACATCAGGGCTGTTTTCATGCATCCTCATTACAAATTAGCATTTAAAATACTGGAAAAATCACTCATCCCAGTGATTTTCATGGCTCTGTTCTGAATTCACTGTCTGGAAACACTTTCCAGAGACTCCTAAGACTACTGCTCAACGAGTGGCTTCTGATAGATGCCTAAGACTTCCCCTAATACTCAAGCAAGCTTAACTTATAACATCACTCTAGTTAAGAATCATCACTTCAAAAAACAAGGGTGGCAGGGCACAGGTTAATATCCCAATCCTAAATTGTCCAGTGGAGGTCCATTTCTCTGTGTTTATTCATAAAGCAAACATACATAGATTGCCTACTCCGAGGCAGATATTGAACCTACAATGGTTGACAAAGAAGATCAGGTTTGTGTTGTGGTATTGTGTACATTCCAGTGGGATAGACAGAAAACAAAAGTAAACCAGGAAGTGACAAATATAAATACAGACTGGAGGGGCCCTGGAAGACATGAACAGGATGCTGTGCCTGGGACGGAGGAGAATGTTGGGTCCATGGTTCCCCAGTCAGGCCTGCTCTAGGGGGAAGGTCTTATGATCAAGTGTAGGGTGGTGGGAGGTGGGAGTGCCCAGGAGGAAAGAATTAGGAGTGGAAACATTGGGGCATGGACAAGTTATTCTTTTGAATATTCTACTGCAAATGCCCTTAAATACTGAGCATCAAATTCTCCTGTAAATGTGCATTGATTTAATCAGCCCACTTTCATAACAACTCTGAGAGAACTTTCAGGAGACATCTTACAGGATAACAGGAGAGTAAAGTAATCATTTAAGACCTTTTACAAGTTTGTATCTACTTCTACCCCCAAGAAAAGTCCAGAACAAATGCTATCTGTGTCTTCCTTCAGTCTTCATAAGGAAGATCTTCAGGTCTTTAAAACCAAGGTCAGGCAGATGTTTCCCAAATTGGGTCTGTCCCATTCGAACATCCTGGTACCCCTAGATTGTTTTCTACCTATCAGGGTGCGTAAGAGCACCCTGATATGCTTGTAAAAGATTGAAGTCCTGGATCCCACTTTACGGATTTGAATTCCTGATCTTTAATGGGGAGGTTCTAGAATTTGTCTTCACGGGTGATTCTGATACAGTTAGTCTAAGAACCATACTTTGAGAAAAATTATTCTCAAATATCTCAGCAGAACAGCCTCAACTTGGCCTAAGAGCTGGCATCACAGGTGGGTTAGCCTAAAATTGAGGTTGGTGGCCCAGCATCGCTGGTTCTGCCCCACCCATCCCAAAGCCACTGTTAAGGCACAAGGAAGCCCCTCTCATACGGGTAGGGGGACATAGAAAGTCTCCTTTCCTCCCGCAGATAGCTGTAAATCAGGGTGCATGGTTTGGCTGGAAGAGAATTGACTGGATTTCAGCTGCTCTGGCCCCCTGGACTGGGGTGGGTCTTTCAACAGAACCTGACCAACTGCAGGCTGCAGTCTGCCCTTATCACAGGGCACATAAGTCAAAGTCTGCTTCCAAACCAGGAGTGACAAATTATTTTACAATTAAAGTAGAATTCATCTTGTCTTTCTCCTATTTTCAGGGATTTTAGCTAGTTACTCATTTAGTGTTGCAAATCATATGTTGGCATTTCATTTGGCTGCATAACTTATATGATGTGAGAGATGTATGGTGGTCAGGTTCTATATATTCTACTTGTTTTACTAACCTGAATCTAGGAAATTCTCAGCTGTTTCTTAGCCTCTTTTGCAGGTTCTTCCTCTGACAGCCAACCTTAAATTATTTAGGATTCAGTCTGAATCCCTTTTCTCTTATTTTTCTACATCTTTCCCTGAATAACCTATCTATTACCATAACTATATGCACCATCAATATCTGATGATTCAGAGATTTGTACCGCAAAATCTGGTATAAGTTCTAGACCTGCATAGATAATTACCTCCTAAATTTTTGTATTTGAATGTGTCAAGACCAGCATGGCCAAAAGTGAAGTACTGAATTCTCTTTTTCAAAACTGGATACTCAATTGATCAAAATTGAAATCTGACTGACATTCCTCACCCTTTCTCTCTTACCCTCTACAGTCATCAGAGTCTAAATAGGAGAGGAGAAACAACTTATATATTTACAACAAAGGAAATCTAATGCAGAGAATTGGTTACGCTGGTAATAAAAGAGCTGAGAAGCGAAACAGAAGCTGGTAAGAAACCCAAAGATTAGCAGCAAGGCCAGGGGAGGACATGGTGCTTCGAGGGCCTAGAGGCTAGTGATATCTGGTACAAGCTGGAACCTGAGCAAGCCAGTCTGGGGCAAGCTGGAGCCATGGGTGAAATGCTGCACCTGTAGAGATGTCCTCCCTCCTTCCAAATTCAAACTGGTGCCTGTGTCAGTGAAAGCCACCTATGGTAGAGAGATGCAGAACAGAAAAAGTGATAGCGAAGAATGGTTCTGATGGCACAGCCACTGATACAAACAAATATTCCTAAAATCAATCTATCACCTTCTTCCAAGCCATCTGTATTATTCCTGCAGGTTTCTAACCTGTCCCTGTCCAATTCATGCTCCACAGAGCAGCCAGAGTAATCTTTTTCAAATGTAAATTGGGCCTATTTCAAATGTAATTGTCCACCTTCGTTTCTTCCCCACCTGCTTTTTCAAGCACATCAATGATTTTCCATTGCACTTCAAGTGACAAACACTTAGCTTTGGCCTGCAAGACTGCCTAATCTAGACCTTGCTTACCTTTCCAAATTCATTTCCAACTGCTATCCCTCTCACCCAATCCATTCTACAGAATCTAGCTTCCTGTTAGCTTCCAGAGCATCCTTAGACATCCATAGAGATCTTACAGGATAACAGAGCCTTAGCAGTCTTGCCGCTGCTCAGTTCTTGGATGGCTGCCTTCTTCCCATCCTTCAAAGCTGATGCAAGGCCATCACCTTCAATGACCTGCCCAGGTAACTGCATCTAAGTAGCACCTGCACCCCCACTCTGTCTCTTACTTTCAGAGCCTCTTTTTCAGTTTTTACCTATGTATTTATTTGTTCCTATCGTCCACCATTAAACTATAGGCACCATGAAATAAAGAACCCATACTATCTCTATTCCTTTGTATACTCAGAATTTAACAGAGTGTTTGGTACATTATCACCATTCAAAAAACAATTACTGAATAAATGAATGAATATATGAATCCAGAGAGGACATTGAAGTTGAACGGGAGGGAAACTAAATGTATTAGTTAAGAAAAAGGGAGTACAAACATGAAATAAAAGAAAAAAAACTGCACATACATCTAGTATTTTTGTTCTAGATAATAATTATTACAGAACATGACAATTATAGTACTAAAGATATTAATTAAGTATATCATAAATACTATTGAAGCAAAACGTTCCCAGTTGCATTACAGAAATTTAATGATCACACATACTTATAGTGTGTAGTGAATCACTGTTTTTTAATTTTCTAAAAAGCAGTGTTTCTGAAGCTTGTTAAATTGCAGGTTCTGATTCAGTATGTCTACGGGGGAATCTAATATGCTGTATTTTTAACAAGCTTCCAGGTCATTCCCAAGATGCTGGACCAAGGATCACGCTTTTGAGTAGCAAGAGAGCCATCAGGTTGATGAATTGGATTTACATGAATGTGTTCCAATGTCCACACTTTTAGCTTCTCTGAGCTGGAAAGTAGAAAGAAACCACAAAATCAATATGAAGCAATGTTCAATTAGTCTAATCTGTCTCTCAGCCACATTCTGCTCATCTGAAATTACAGTCTCAACCCCTATTTACTTTTTGCCAGCATTCCCTAACAGATTTTGTAGTTCAAATTTTCATCATTAAAGCATTAAGTAACTCATGTTTAAGGACTAACAACTAATGTGCAAATCAATAATAGTAACCTTCATTTGTACAGTGCTTTACATCTTACAAAGAACTTTCAGGTACATTATCGTGTTTAATCCTCACAGCAACTCACGATGTAGCCAAGGCAAGAATCATTAACCTTATACTATAGAAGAGGAAGTTATAGAGAAACATTAATTGTGATAATAATCAGCAATATGTTCATAACTTTGTTTATAAATAACTTAATATGAATTAGGTAATTTGATTTGCATAATTATCCTCAAAAGCAAATAAATATCTGTGCTTGGTTATTGGTCATATGAGTTGTGGTGTCCCAAAACATTTTTTCATGTCAGTTTTGTTGCATTTCTGCCTCCTTGGCTATCCTTTAAAGAATATAGACTATGAAGTTGGATAATTTGGATTTGAATCTTTGCTCTATCATTCAATCCCTGTGAGACTTTGCACAAGTAACTTAAGCACACTGAGGCCCAGTGATTGTATCTATTTATTGAAAGAAATAACTTCTTTTAGAGGGAGCCACATTCCTCTCCCCAGATTTCCAAAAAAGTGACATTCACTCCCTTCCCTAGGAAGGAAGAGTTCTGGAGTAACATCCTAATACTGTCTCTCTCTACACCCCTTATGCACACTTCCCTGAAGAAGGTAAAGATTGGCTTATCTAATTGGAGAGATGGGAAGAGTCTGACACCATTGGTCACTTTCTTCTATGGGAAGAAATAAGTTATTAAAGCTACTGTTCCCATCCATTACTCATGACATCTTGTGTGAAGAACTAAAGCATTCTCCTGCATTAATGCCTCTGTCCAGGGATAAAGGTTTTCTAGAAGCAGGTTTAGAGTTCCAGGTCATTCAGAATCTAGAATCTGAAGATTTTTTGAACTCACAGTTACAGAAAAGACTGAGATTGTCTCATGCAGTTGGCAAGGTGTCTTCTCTGAGTACATATCTACCTGCAAGTGGGAACATGATCTAGATTCAGAGGGGAAAGTGCTATACCAGGAGGTTGATCCTGTAGTTGCATTATCCAATCCTGCTTTCCAACTGAAAAGCTGATATTTTAATCCCTCTCAGACACCTATATCTGTTTCTCAATTGACTTAGTACTTAGAGAGAAGGTGGGGTGCAATTAATTATCATTTTTCAGAGAAAATCCAACTCCCTCTTCGAAAGGCTCTTAGGGGAACTAAAGATACATTATGTTGAAAAATGCATAACACTCAATTAATCGAGCTACGATTGTTAATATTCCCATTTTAACTGGTTCATTATAAAGGGAACAATAAATGTGCATGTCAATACAAATAAGTAAGATGGGACAAAATAAGGGGAACTGAGACTATATGAGAGGTATTTCGTTTATGGAGATGTGAGTACCAATTCTTAATTTCAATTTAACATACAAATAGAACAAGTTATTGAATGTTATCTTTAGCTCTGTTTAACAGTTTAGGGTATAGAAGCTCAGACAGGTGATTTGGCTGAGAACATATGCTTGATAAGTGTCAAGTCTAAGACTTAAAGCAATTATTTTTATTTTTTATTTACCAGTGTCCTTTTCCCATCATACTTTATTGCCTCTTAATCTCAGTAATCTTATTGTTTCTATTGGCATAAAACATAACTAGAATATGATACACAAAAAACAAAACAGTATACATTTCCCAGTTATAAGCTTGACGTCTCACTATTAATCAACTATCACCTGTGATCACCATAATTTTTTCTTTATTACATATTTAATTTTTTAAAAATCCTCTTAAATTAAAAATTACTCATAACTAAACTTTACTATTACTATAATAATTATCTATATTTGCATTGATAAATTTCATCTTGAGTTAGATATCAAAAAAGGAAAAATTATCAGTAAGAGTTATGACAGGCTCAGACCCAGAAAATTAATAAACTTATAAAATATTACCTGATGTGAAGGCCATCTGCTTCCCATAACACAAACAAACAACAACAACAAAAACAACAGGATGACCTTGGGCCATCAGCTCTAATCAATGGCTCTGAAGAAGTGACCAAATATCCACCATGACCAGTTTGGTTCACAGTAAGGCAAGGAAGATTCTACTGAATCAGAAACACCATAGTCAGTACACAACTAAAAAAAAATCCTGTTTTAAAATAAAAATATAAAAACTTAAAATGAAAAAAAGGCCAAATATGTTTCCTCACTAAGGTATTGATTAATAACAAAGGGACCTTGAAAATGAGCCAAGAAGATGAATGAAAAAAGTGATTTGGATAAAAATAAAACAGGAACATGGTAGGCTTGTACAGCAAGCTTACGTCGTACCTTTAATTTCATTTGAGAGTGCTTACAGAGAAACGTGTAATGACTCTGTTAATATTTGCACAAAATGTAGATGTTTCAACACCTTGCCAAGTCAAATACAGCCTTAATAAGTACCCAGAATTTAAAGGATCTGCGAAATTCCTGAGGTGCCTATCTGAGGTAAGTTCAGGAATTGAAAAGACTGGAAAGGGACAAATAATCCAATATAATGAATATAATATAATATGATATGATATGATATGATATGATATAAATTAATAGAATATAAATTAATAGAATATAATATAATAAATATATAATGTAATATAATATAATATAATATAATTATGGTTATATTTTCCAAAGCACTTTATGGAAGTGCCTCATGAATAAGTTAATAAATGCCCCATTTGGCTCCTCATTTTAATCAATTTAATAAATATACGGTAAGTATTAACAGGATAAATAAAGATAAGTGTAAAACTATCCTAATTCTTTAGGGCACTTACATTTTAAAATGAAAGTTGGACCCTGCAGCAAGTACCTACAATCTAAATAATGATAGCATAATAGAGGCACATCTAAAGTATAATAGAATCAACCAGAAGGAGCCTGGACAAGGTGGCATGGCATGAAAGAAAGTATAAAGAGATCAAATAACATGAACACAGTTCAGCAGGCCCAATTCTGAAATGTTCAACTTTCTTTCTCTGACTCACCCATTGAATCACATAGTCTCTTTCTCAAAAGAGCTCCGATCTCAAAATCCAGTGTTATGACCTAAATCTGGGTGGGACTTGCAGTGTTTCCTGGTGAACCTACCAATGTGTTACACGGTAAGAGGGTCTTCAATGCATGGCTCTTGCTGATAATGACATCACTAATAGATTATTTACACTTCAAATGCTTGTAATCACAGATGACTGATTGTCAAAAGTTGATTAGGTAAATGTTCACAATAATTCACAGAAAAGGAAACACAAATAAGAAACAGAAAGAAGAAAAACCTGTTAATCATATGGGCTGACCTAGGAAATAGAGCAGAGAAGCATCAATGTCATGAAAGGCATGAAGCAAGGTAATATGCTAGCTTCTGTGTAAGCAGTTTCATTAAAACATGCCAGGTCTGGAAAACAGTGAAGCAATGGTTATTTCTAGGGTACAGAGAGCAGATTCTCAGGTCCTATAGCATGAATGCAGTGGGCTTTGATGGAAAAATTCATTACTTTATAGAGAAAGCAAATGACAAGAAAAGTCAGGAAAAAAGTCCTTTCACATTTAAAAAAAAAATGAAAAAGAAAGAAAGAAAGAAAAAGTCAAAAGGAAATAACGAAAGAAATATTTATTTCCTATAACCTAACTGTATTTATTCAATGGACAGACAATAGGACTACTATAAATTCCTTCTATCTTTCTTTACAAGATGAAAATCACAACATATCACTTAAATCAACATAGGAAATGTTATTTTAAAACCCTGCACTAAATTTAGAAAAGTTGGCTCTAATGAAAGATTAAACACTAGGGATAAAAAGAGTTTTAAAATAAAAGAGAATACCAATTCAAGGAGATAGTGATTTTAATTTTTCATGATGTTTTGTAATATGCAAAATATATCATATCATTTGAGGTGGAATGAGCAGATATTATTACCTTATTCTACAAAAGTAAAATGAGAGAAAGAAATTTAAATGTACTGAGTAGTTCTCTTCCTGGTAATATTCTGATGAGAAAAAGTTGAGAAGCTATGCAAAATTAAATTTTTAAAAAGACGTTTGAATGCATCAGAAAGCTACCAAGGCAGCCAGTACTTGAAGGTCCAGCTCCCTGAGAAAAGGTAAGCACATGAAGATGAATCTAATATTTGGTGGTGCTTTTTTTTTACCAATGGCATTTGCTGATTGGTAAGTGGTATAAGACCGGAAGGCTAAAACGTTGAGCAGAAATCTGTGACTGAAAGTCTAAAAATCTGAATCAAGTTTTCAACAGTCTTAAAGAAAGTAGAGGCAAAAAATGGAGTTTGGAGCTTTCAAAACAGCCCAGATTAGAAGCCAATACACTGGGCAGAAAAGAAGTACAATGAGGTAAACCCAAAATTCTGCAGCTGTTAAGATGAAAAGAGCTTTTCATAATCTCCCAGAGCACGGGACACAAAAATTGAAGGTCAGAACCAACCAAGAAAGAGCATCCCTTAAATATACTCCAGACTTTGAGTTAGAATCCTGAAAGGAAGGGAGCATCTATCAGGAAGTCACATCACTGTACAATTTTTATACATAGTGCCTGACATTCAGTAAAACTACTAGGCATACCAGAGGACAGGGGAAAAAGGCCAAAATCACGAGAAAAACAGACAAGAGAACTGGTGACTCAGGCATTAGAATGATCAGACCTGGACTTTAAAATAACTGGGATTAATAGTTTTAACAAAATAGATAAGGAGAATTTTACCAGAGATGGAAATCTATAAAAAGTACCAAATACAAATTCGAGAACTGAGAAAAATGTGCATAACAGAAGTTAAGAATCCAGTAATTGAATTTAATAGCAAGTTACACACTGAAGAAATGATCACTGCAACAACTGCATAATACACATTCTTTTCAAGAAATTTGGAGCATTAAAAAGATATATATTGGCCTCAAAAAAGGCTAAAACAATATGCTTCCAGACAGTTGTAAAACTTAGATTAAAAATAAACAACAAAAATACATCCAATTCTTTGGGAAGCAAGCAATAAACATCTACATAACCAAAAATCAAATGAGAGAATACAATGAAAATAATGAAGTGTTTTAAATAGAATCATTAATACACAACATATCAAAGTCTGTAGATTTAATCAAAAGCAATGCTTAGTGAAAAATATATGGGCTTAAATACATATATTAGAAATAAAAGGAAGAAAATCAATAACTTTATTAACTGTTTGAAAAGAAGAGCAAATTAAGCTTAAACACAGTAAATAATAAATTGTAGAAAGTGATAAATCAAGCATTCACTAGAAACACACAACTTACTAAAATGGCCTAAATACATAGAATAGTCATGTAACTTTTAAGAAAACAAAATTTATAACTAGAAATCTTTTTCAAAGGAAAAAAAAATCTAGTTCAAGATAACACAAAGCTTACACAAACTCTTCCAGAGAATAGAAAAGGCAGGAATATTTCATAATTTATCTAATGAAGTTGCTATACATTTATCCTTAAAATCAGACAAGAATATTACATGATAGGGAAACTACATCCCAGTCTCTTTCATAAACATAGATATAATGTTTCTATACAAAATTTCAGCAAATTAAATCCAGTGGTATTTAAAAATGATACTATGTAACAACATATTTCACAAATACAAGTTGATTTATCAGTATAAATTCAATCAATAAGTATCATTACATTAACAGATAACAGAGAAAAATCATATGATCATTTCAATAAATTCAGAAACAGAATTTGATAAAACTGAATACCCATTAAAGAAAAAATAAACTGTTAATAAACTAGAAATATAAGAGAGCTTCCTTGCTCTGACAAAGGATATCTACAAAATGTCTGAAGCAAATATCATATCTGATAAAACACTGAAAACTTTCCCTCTTTTATCAATAATGAGACAATAATTTTCTTGTCTTCTATTCAATATTTGACTATAAAGTCTAGTCATTGCAATAAGTCAATGGAAAGAAAATGTGAGATCTGATAAAACAATACAAAGCAATAAAACTCTTATTATGTTTGGATTTGCAAATGACATGAATTTAAACATGGTAGACCCAAAAGAACATACATAAATCTATTAGAATTAATGAATTTGCCAAGTTGTTGTATATGAATTCAACATAAAAATATTAACATCAGTTTTATTTATATATACTAGAAAAAATTTAAGGTTAACAAATGATAAGGTACAATGTATAGTAGCGGCACGAAACATCAGATACTCGATGATAAATTTTAAAAATGATGTAAATCATATAGATAACTACAGATTATTATTGAGAAAATTAAAGACCTTAAAAGAGAGTTAACAAATGGTGGACTATATAATGTGCATGGATTTGGAAAATTCAGTGTTGTAAAAATATCAATTTTGCCCCAATAGATCAATTATTCATGCAATCACAGCAAGTATTTTTCACTGTTTTCTTTCTTTCTTTCTTTCTTTTTTTTTTTTTTTTTTTTTTTTTTTGGTGAAAATTTACATGCTGAATAAGCCAAATAAACAATCTAATCTTGAAGATCAAAGTTGGATGACTTATAAAACCAGCTATCCAGATTTTTCATACAACTACAGTTATTCAAAGTGGTAATGATACTACTATAGGCAATTAGGCCAATGGAAATGAATAGAGAATCCATAAGCAAACCCACATTTATTTAGACACTTGATATATTTTGAAAGTCCTCTTGCAGTGCAGTGTGGAAGGGATGCTCTTTTCAACAAATGGTGTTGAGTCAATTGGATATACTTATGGGAAAAAATATCATTATTTACACCTGATATCATATACAAATCAATTTCTGATGGATTTTTTAATCATAATATAAAGAAATTACAATAAAGTTTGTTGAAGGTAACATAAGAGAGTATCTTAATAATCTGGCATGTCCAAAGTTATCTTAGACACACACACACAAACATTAAAAAACATAAAGAAAAAATTAGTAAATTAAGCTGCATTAAAATTAAGGAGTAGGTTCATGAAGAGATACCCATAGAAAATGTAAAAATAATACATTAAGTGGGAGAAAATACTTGAATACATGCAATGGAAAAAAGGGTTCATACCAGGAATATTTAAGGAAAAGACAGATGACCAATTAGAAAACAAATAAACATAAAAAAATGGATATGAGGCTTGAAAAGGTACCTTGGAAAATGGCCAATAAATATCTGAAATGTTTTCAAATATAATTATTAGTAAAACATGAAGTAAAATTATAACAAAATATACCACATATACACTAGAAGGACTAAAATTAAAAGACTGATAATATCAAATGTCTGTAACACTGTGAAGGAACTAGAGCTCTCAAACACTGCTTATGGCAGTATAAATTGACACAGTAACCTCGGAATATATCAGTATCTAATAATGCTAAACATAAACCCTACCACCCAGGAACTTGAATCTTAAGTGACATGCATATATATGTTCACAAAAAACAATACACAAGAAATTCATAAAAAATATTATTCTAATAGCCCCAAACTGGGAACAACCCAAATACCAGCAGCAGTAGAATAAATAAGAAAATTTTATTACTTTTACACAATGCAACATAGTACACAATAAAATTGAAAAAATTACATCAATGTCATCAACATGATGATGAGCAAACGAAGTCAGACACAGAAGGGTTTGTACTCTGATTCCTTTCATGTGGAATTTTAAAACAAGGCAAACTAACATCTGGTGTTAAATTTGGAATAGGTGTTACTTTGGGGAGGGGTGTTTGCTTAAGAGTAGGCATGAGTGGGGTTTCGGGGCTGCTGATCTTTGTTTTTTTTGTTTTATTTTGTTTTGTTTTTACATAGTACATACTTTTTATTGGTTATGAATATTCAAGAGATACAAAGCCGATTGTCATGACTTGTGCCCAAGATGTGATGGCCAGATCCATACGGGCAGCATACATTTTACCACAAATTACGATTATACCCCGTGTCCCCCACCCAATTATCCCCAACCTCCCTCCCCATCCCCCTTTTCTCACTCCACTTTGTATCCCTTGGTGTGTTCTCTCCCTTTGCAAGTCCAACACACCCCTGTGGTCTTTCTTTCCTTCCTTCTTTCTCTCTTAGCTCCCACTTATGAGTGAGTACATAATGTCTTAATCTGGTTGGTGATTATATTAATGTGCTAATTCTGTACAGATTCATTTAACTGTACACTTATAATGTGTGCACTTTGCTGTATGTATATTATCCTTTAAAATAAGTATATTTTTAAAAATATGTTAAACACATTTATGTGCTAGACACTGTGCACAAATGTCAGGGTGGCATTTTTTCCAGAACCCTTTTATACTTATTAATAGAACTAGGAAATATCCCAACACTTTTCCTTGGTCATGGCACATGTTAAATTCTAACTAATAAAAGGGGACATTTGAAGGTACAATTTCAAGTGAGGGAAGGTATAGAAGATATTTTGGCATAATCACCATGGATACATGGGAAGCAAGCCATTCTGGCAAAGGAAAAGGTTTATTTGACCCATAAATATTCCACCTACTACTTCTTATAGGGTTGTCGCCACTTACCTTACCTAAAATAAAATTAGATAGAATTGGGTGATTGGTAATTAAATTAGAGAATTAGAAGAATTAGGCTCTGTGAGAAAGAAATTGAGGAGGGGTTAAAAAGAAAAACAGTGTCAACTTAAAAAAAAGTGTCAACTTAAAGAGAACAGGATTTGAGTTTACAAGTGATGACAGACTCAGACTCCAGGATCTGAGAGAGAAGCTGAGGATCTTGGTGACACTGTAGAGTAGAACAGAAGAAGTACTCTACAATAGCCACTGCCAATGGGTGTGCCTGCGTTGGTAGATACAACTTGAACCCAAATTAATAGTTGTTTTGGGCTCTGCATAGGTGCTTGCCTGGTAGATAAAGGTATCCAACAATGTACTGCACAAACCTTCCCAGCTACTAGTTAAGGCATTGCACTAGCACTGTACAACTGGGCAAGCTCTTGTAGAACCTTCTCATTTTATTCTTCTGCCTTCAAACCCAAATATTATCACAAAATCATTTTGAGATTATAAAATAAACACTTTGATTTTCCAACGATGAATGTGGATCCAAACACATTTCAATTTGGAACATGTAGAAATATGAAAGACCTGAGACTCTCAAAACCTTTGAATAGTAGAATGTATTGAATCTGGCCTCTGTTCTTCCTACCCATCCTCCTTCTGATCTCATTACTTCTTACCTACATCACTACATTTGTCCCCTAACTTGTTCATCTACCTACAATGAGCACACCCCTCATAAACCCATTCTAAATATGTTTGCCAGAATAATCTTTATTTCAGTTCTAATTGTCTCATTCTTCTGCTCAAAATAAATGAACACATAAAATATTCTTTTGTAATTTAAGAAAACATGTTTCTTCCAATTCCCCATTAAAGCCCTCGGTTTCTAAGACAAAGTTGTGGCAAACATTAGTAATGGTTAACATTTATTTATTGCTTACTATATGTCAGGTGCTATGCTAGTTGCTTAATATGCATTATAACATGCATGCTTCCTAGAACCTGGAAGACTATCACAGAGAGACTGTGGAAAGCATATCTTGAAGATGGCAAAGCTACTGTCAACCTGGGTCCTTGAATGACTGCATGGAGCAGAGCCTGCTCACTACACTACCTTGTTATTTGACCAAGAAATAAACTTCTATTTTATTTCAATCATTACATTTTTGCATATAGTCATTACAGCAGTTTGGCATATATTCTAACTAATCCAAGTAGTCATCATTTATTTGCTTTTATTATAAATGAGGAAATGGAGACTTAGAGATGTTGAGGAACTTGCTCAATGTCTCACAGTTAGTAAGTGGTAGAACTGAGATGAAACTGAGATTGTCTAAGTCTAGAACGATTGTTCCTAACCACCAAATTACAACACACCAAAGTTATAAGACTTCTTATAGAGTCCAAGCTCTTGTGCACTATTCATGGCTCTCCTTTATTTAATCCCATCTTATTCCCCAGCATTTTCATTTTCATGGCTTTTTGCCTTTAGTGTTTTTTACCTGGAATGCCCTTTCTGTCATTGAAATTCTTTCAATTTCTCAAGGATCTGCTTATGTGTCACTGCCATAATGACTGACCAGACTCCATAGCTGAAATAATCTCACCATCCCATAGCCTGTGTTTTAAACTTCATAGACTTCATGATCAATTGTCTTGCATATAATTTACCTCAAACTGTCATCATCTCCCCTATTCAATTTTGAAAGTCTTTTTTCTTCTTCTTTTCTTCTGTGAAAGGTGCTCTTGTGTTCTCTCCATAGCCATTTTCCCTTCTTTTGTAATATCAAAGCTACAATTTTGTCTAAGAGACAATGTGGACAGCCCAGAAGAAGAAAGATGGTAAAGCCATGACAATCTTCTAAACCAGTTATACTTACTTTTGCCCCTTTTCAGATACTTTCCAGCTTTCCTTGCAGCTAAGGGTTGCCAGGTGACAGTGTTCTGCCTAATAAAAAAGAAAGATAAGTCTGATAAGAAGGCAGACTTGTTTCATATAAGCAAGATTTTCCTCCTGACTAGAGACAGAGGGAGAGAGAGAGAAATCAAAGAAAATCTTTTCCCTCCTTCCTGATTTGGGGGCAGATATGTGAAGGTGTAATATTCGTATATGCAGAAGTCTTTCTGAAGCCACAAGGTAGGTAGGCTAAGGACAAAAATCCATGATTCTTAGGGAAGTAGAACAAAAATATAAAAATGCTCTGATCTTTCATATCATTCTTGAGATCCTACACCAAATTAGAGATGGCTTATCTACTCATTTTTAGGCGAACTAACTGAATGTCTTTAAGAAACACTCTTAGCCATGTATTAAAGCTAAAATGTTTCCTAATAGAGAACACACCTGATACAGTACCTGACTGTGGTCACCAGGACTGTTCACAATAAATAGGCTTAATTATTTTACAGTGATCACAAACCCCAAAGAATTAAGGCTTTTTAAAAATACTTTTGCTAGTACTACATCTAATTATATCAAAATTCAAAACTTGATTGGCATCCTCCCACAGTGATAAGAAAGACAAATAGTCTTTGTTAAATAATACTTAATATTTCATAATATATCTGGAAAATTTAACCTGGATTTTTATTTAAAATATCTTTGTTTAGAGATTTATTAAAATAAAACCACCATATTTTTTTATGTTTGGACCAATATTAATTATTTTCTTGAATCTTTAATTTATATTTTATTGTCTTCTGCAATGATCACTAACCCCCAAGAATTTAAGCCCAGAATTTACCACTGTTTATAATGAGAGATAGGAATCTAGTTTCACTCTTTTGCATATGAATATCCAGTCACAACAAAGGAAACAATCAACAGAGTGAAGAGGCAACCCATGGAATGGGAGACAATATTTGCAAACTATTCATCTGATATTAACAGATTGATATCCAGAATATGCAAGAAATTCAAACAACTCATAGCAAAAAAACCCCAAATAATCCAATTTAAATAATGGGCAAATAAGCTGACTAGATATTTCTCAAAAAAAGACATACAAATGTCCAACAGGTATATAAAAATATGCTCAACATCACTAATCATCAGAAATGCAAATCAAAACCACAATTAGATACCATCTCACTCCAGTTAGAATAGTTAGAATGGCTGTTATCAAAAAGACAAAAAACAACAAATGCTGGCAAAGATGCAGAGAAAAGGGGACTCTTATATGCTGTGGATGGGAGTATGAATTAGTACTACCATTAAAAATCTGTATGAATGTTCCTAAAAATACTAAAAATAGAACTACCATATGATCTAATGATCCCACTATTGGGTATTCATCCAAAGAAAAGGAAATCATTATACCAAGGAGATTCCTGCACCCACATGTTCATTGAAGCACTATTCGCAATAGTCAAGATATGGACTCAGCCTAAGTATCCATTAAGAGATGAATGGGTTAAAAAAAAAGTGGCCTATATACACAATGGAATACTACTTGGCCGTAAAAAAGAATGAAGTCATGTCACTCACAGCAACATGAATGAGCCTGGAAGACATTATATTAAATGAAGTAAGTCAGACCCCAAAAGATAAATACTTCATGTTCTCACATGTGGCAGCTAAAAAAAGTAAGCTCATAGAAGTAGAGAGTAGAATTGTGTTTGCTAGAGGCTAGGAAGAGTGGGAGGGAAATAGGGAGAAGCTGATTAACACACACAGAATTACATCTAGATAGGAAAAATAAGTTCTAGTATTCAATAGTAGCGCTAGGTGTCTATAATTAACAATAATTGATTGTATATTTTCAAATGGATAGAAGAGAGGAATTCAAATGTTCTCATCACAAAGAAATCATAAATTTTTGCAGTGATAGATGTGCTAGATCCTGATATGATCATCACACAGTATATGCATGCATGAAAATATTACTCTGTACCCCATGAATATGTATAATAATTATGTGTGATCTCAAAAATAGAAAATAAATAAAATTAAAAAATCACTACTGTAAAAATATTAATTGCAAAATCAAAATGGCTAATTTTACACTAAATTGTATGAACTTATGTATGCATCACAGAAGCCTTTGTAATTTTAGTAGGCCAGCATCTTCGGAATTAAATTTTTAAAGAAATCAACATAATCAACAAAGAGATTAATGATACCAAATTTTAAAAGAAGTCAACTGGATTAGAACCCAGTAGTAAGAGTTCATTTATTTGTTCACTTGCCTAGACTAGGATACCCAGATGTTTGGTCAAACACCTGTCTAGATGTTGCTGTGAAGAAATTTTTAAATGTGATTAAATTTAAATCAGTAGACTCGCAGTTTATCCTCCAAAATATGGGTGGGCTTCACCCAATCAGTTGAAGGCCTTAAGAGAAAAAGACTGAGGTCTCCTGGAGAAAGAAGGGATTCTGCCTCCAGACTGGAGAATGCAACATCAGCACTTCCCGGGATCTCCAATCTGCCAGCCTGCTTGCACTACAGATTTTGTACTTGCCAGTCCCCACAATCATGTGAGCCAATTTCTTAAAATCAAACTCTCTATAGATAGAGAGATAAATGTAGATATAGATATAGATATATTGATGTATACATATACACACAGACACACACACACACATACATCCACCCTATTGATTCTGTTTCTCTGTAGATCCCTGACTAACACACCAGTTATTTTAAATTTATCAAATGGCTTCAAAAGTCCTAGTGGTTAAAAATTATGTCAGCCAAAATTATTAGCTATGTAAAATAGAACTGCAACAACATGGATAGAACACAAAGTATGAATTAGCCCTATCTCTGAAACACCAGTGTTATAAGGGTGCCAGGGTATAAGGTTTATAGATACATAAAGACATCTGCAACTGGAACCCTTCAGCATGTAAAACATTGCATAAAATCTTTCAGCAGGATCCTAGATCATGCTACCAAATTTGATGACAAAGGCATCACTCGCAAATCTGTTATATGTAATTTATAAGCAATAATCCAAAGCTTGAAAGAAATGAATACAAGACATCATGATATATTAAAGCCTGCAGTTTTCTCTTCACAGCAGAGAAAGCATCAAACTGGAGAGATTGCTGTTACTCCAAAGATTAGTTTCTGAAATGACATTGCTGAAAAATGTTATTTTTAACATTACTGTCATTTAGAAACCACATTGTTATGTGCCTGAACATATAAAAGGCACTCTGCTAGAATAAGTGACAATGATAGAAAGGCAGATTTTAATGGAAGTGCATGTTCAAAGTCAATCATTTCCTTTGAGACTCTCTAGACTAGTTCCAGCAACATATATGTCGCCTTTGTAAGTTTAGTGTTGCCTAGTTGAAAGAGTAAAGGCTTTCAAATTAGGAGTCCTGAGTGTGATTCTTGGCTCTAAATATTTAGTCCATCTAAGATCATGGGATATCACTGCACTTTTCTGTTCTTCTGTCACAGCACGTTACAGCGAACTCGCAAGGAAAGGCAGAACAACGAGGCTTGTGGCAGGAAAGCAGAGTTTATTGATGCTGGCACCGGTTCAGCCCCAAACACAGTGAGGCTGTTTTTTTATACAGTTCTATTTCCTGGTTTGGGGAGATAGCAATTGTCTCTATTAGGGCAAGTGTGAGGTGATCAGCAAGTGCATGTGGAGAGAAATGTTTTTCTTTCCCTGGGTGTGGAAAGGTGTTGAATAAAATCCCAGGATGAAATCAGCAATGGCCACAGCCGGGCAGGGCACAGCTGGGCAAGCATGGTGATGGCCACAGCCAGGCAGGACACAGCTGGGTAAGTACAGGTGCTTCACTTCAATTTCTCCACCTGAGAAATAAGGGAAGTATTTTTCTTGAAATGTTAAGGGAATTTATTAGTTAGTATTCAAGAAAGCAGAACCTATGAAAGATAAAGATATTGAGCAGAATGTTGAATAAAATCCCAGGGTGAAATCACTTATAGAGAGTACCAAGTATTAATAAGCATCAAGTATTGTATTTCTTGAAACGATATTTAAACTTCCTTTAGTGATAAGAAACTAAACTGAAATTTAGTAGAAAAGCCTAGCCTAATCATACTAAAAAGAAAAAAAGTTTTATAATCCGTGGTACAAGGAAAAGAGAACCAGATGAAATTTTGTAACTGGGATTTGAAAAATCACTGAATTGTCAAGGAAGTTATTTTTCTAGCTGAAATTGACAACACATACTGAATAGGCTGTTAATGTTATGAAAAAAGGTATATGTAGAAAGAGCAGAGCAAAAGGAAGATACCCTAAAAATAAAGAAGCTCATGTTCTACTAGAACAGTTAAGAAAATTTTCTGACCTTAAAAGTAGATGCTATGGGAATCAGAAATGTTCTGTTCTTTATTGGTCACTTCACTAAGTTTGCATAGTCACAGCCCATAGAGGATGTTAATATTTTTGCTTCAAAAGTAGGCTTAATCTGGGTACCATCTTTGATTCAAAACAGTGTAGAAAACTTAGCCAGATAACTGGAACATAATTGAGAAAATTACCACAGCGAGTTTCAACACACTGGGTAAATATAGATAACAGTTTATTTAAAAAGCAGGAAGAAATATATATGTCAGCTCTAATTCATGCCTGGAAGTATATCAAGAACATAACCATTGAGTCATCTGGTTATCTCATAGTTCATCAGCAACTTATCCTGACAAAGATCTCTGAATTGGATCTATTTCAGAGAGGATGGCAGAAAGAATTAAGGCTCAGGGTAAAATAAGCTTTGCTAAGCAGGTGACTGCTTAAATTAACAAGCCAAGCAAAAAAAAAAAGGCAGTTACTAAAATAGAGGAGACTGTTCTAGACATGGGTGGGAAAGCTCTAGCAAATAAGATGCCAAAGAGAACAAAGTAGCTGTTTTTAATCTGTTCATAAAAACAAACAAGAAAATGAACGTGTTTGCTCTGAACTTTTTACAGAGGTCAATTTAGATCATGAGGGTTAACAGTCCCTCACACCTTAGAGCTCCAACCCTGTTAGTGGCCCTAGGTGAAAAGTCTACACTTAGCAGGCAAAGCAGCAGCAATGATATTATCTTATCTTGATTAAGCATGTATTGCATACCTGGCACCCTGCAAAGCACTTCACATGCATTGTCTCAGTTAATTCCCAGCAACCCAGTGGGTAAGTCTTGTCAATGTCCTTCCTCACAGAATTAGATCCTGATCTCACAGCAAATTAGTGGGAGACGTAAGACTCCACTCCCGGTTTTTCACTTTTTGTTTTTTAATTCCAAATCCTGTATTCTTAGCACTATATAGCCACTATATCATCTCTTGATATAGAAGAATTACACAACGGCCATAGCAATGTAAAGAGAGCTTTAACATTCTTCTTTTTGTCAGCGAAAACCTGTCCTACAATAAAGCAGTATGATGACATTTCTCTTACAACCATTCAACTGCTTGGCAAACAATAGCCTGGGATATTACAGTTTAATTAGTTCACGTCAATCACATGCATATTATCATTCCCTTTACAATTTGTGCATGTCTTCATCAAACCATTTTTCAAATTATATATTAATTTGCATAAACTTGAGAGAACTAACTAGTACACTGACTACATTCATACACACAAACTACAAATATACTTGCATATACACGTATTCAGAGATCAAACCATGAAAATTTAGCAATCTCAATCGTAATTAAGTAGGATTTATAACATTCTATTGGTGTTTTGTCTATTGTAATGGAACTGGTTCTTTCTGACCACTTTCAAGCAGGCGGATAGAGGTCCACTTCTCCCCACTGCTCCTGACAGTGATGATTTGTCCAAATGCCTTGTTCTATACTTAAATGATTAGTTAAAGAGCACAGATGCCAACACCACGGACACAAGCTAAAAAAACAGAGCTGCACTCTCACCCTGCCATTGTGATAAAATTGTAAAGCACATTAAGAGAGAGATATATCCTTCTGCAAAAATCAATTCACAGTTGTCAAAGCCTGTATGTTGAGCAAACTCATAAGCAAAGTATAAGACTAGTAATAGATCACTAAAGCAAAAAGCTGACCTCCCCGTGCAGATAAGATCACACAGAAAGAGAACAAAGGACCCCAATTGTAGCAAGACCATTCTTTTAGTCACTTTGATAAAGGATTATAACTAGTTCCTTAGTAAACGAGAAGAGGAGACTACTTGGGTATCTGCCGTGCCATGGCTACTGTTGGAATCCTGCTCACAGCACCAATGTGGAGCCAATAATCCTGTTTGTGACACCAATTGTAAAGCTAGGCAACCACGCCGGTTGTCCGGCTCTTTTACGTGCTGGTAATCCTGCAATGACTGGGCCAATTGTTGAGCTAGGGCTGGGTCTGGTGCTCCCAGACCCCTCAAGCCCATTCACAGACTGGACTACAAACCCTTCCCATGTCAGGCTGAGTCCCTAGACCCCCACACACACCAAGCTGGGTCACCAGACCCCTTCACGGAGGTCTATGAGCTAGGTAACTGGCCAAAAGGTCCTTGGAGCCATAGGTTGGAAAGCATGGCTGTGCAGGGCAGATGCCTGAGGCAGACACCCATCCACCTGCTTCGCTAAAACTCCTCTCTCTCTCTCTCTACTTCTTTCTACCACTCTCTCTCTCTCTCTCTATACCTCTTTCTACCTCTCTCTCTCTCTCTCTCTCTCTCTCTCTAAAGAACACAAGAATAGCAACAAAACTAAAAAGACATTGGTGCACATGCGCACTACTAACTACACACACACACACACACACACACACACACACACACACACACACACAATTTGCTTACAAAGGATGCTGAAACACACCCAACTGGACCTGAGGTGAGGGCGCTGACCAAACTAATTTCCCAACCGTTATATAGATACATATGCTTGTAAACTCAGCATGGTTCTCATTATACACAGTGGGTCCAGTCATTCTCAGCAAATCTTATTGTCTTCCCAATAAAGTCCATAGGCAAAGAACATTGGCATGTAAGTGTAAACAGAGCATTGAATCAGGCAAAAAATATGAGTACCTCTCTGTTATGGAGTGGGCCAAACCTGGTACACAGCACTTGTTGCAGAAGGAAGTAGTCGCCTGTGAGATGTAGACCCGTCAAGTATTTTTAACCTGAAGATCAGAAACCTTTATTTTGTCTTTAAAGGATCTGTAAACCTCCTTAAATTACTATATATGCAAATTTTATGTGTATATAAATTTTTCTGTAAAAAATTCCAATGCTTTCAACAGTTTCTCAGAGATATCTGTGACTATATTGCAGTATTTATACATAAGATAAGTAAGCATGCATGTACCATTTTAAAAGGCAACATTGAAAAGCAAAAAGCCTTTCACTTGCCATCCTGAGTAAAGAAAAACCATGGTAAAACAAGCATTTATTGGGGGAGAAAGCAAGAGAAGAACAATATTCCAGGAACTGACTTAAACTCGGAGGCAGAAACCAAGCAGAAATAATGACAAGTGTGCATTTGTTGCAACATGTTTATATTTAGAAATTTTATTTTAAATAATATTTTTCTTTCAGCATATGAGTGAATAGATTCTCCTCTCTTAATTAACTTTTAAGAAAAGGTCCAGAAGTGATGCTGTTTAAAGCACACATATAATAGGTCAAAGCATAAAGACCTTTGGGCTCACTCCAAAGTTAAAAAAAAAAAAAAAGACAAAGAGAAAGGAAAAAAAGAAAAAAAGAAAGAGAAAAGGTTAGGCATTTAAATTGCTGAGTTAGCCTAAATACAATTAGGCCTAACTTGGCCTTTCTCCCAGAGTTCATAAACCCACACCAAGAAGCTCTCTGGGGAGTAATAAGGTCAAATTGTGTCTTCCTTTAATGAACCATTTAAATGGTCAGTCTTGTTCTACCTGCTCTCATTTTTTCTGTTTATACCATTCACCTTCCTGACTGTTTGCCCGTGTCAGAGGTATTTACAGGAGCAACTTGATTGCTCTTGTAAAAAAAGCAGATTCTAGAATGTCTCTCGTTTGCAAATAAAAGAACTTTGACTATAATGTTAAGATCAGTCACTATTTGTCCATTTTATCCTGGTTATACGTAATTCCTCATTTAATTTTATGTAACTATGGAGAGTTACATGAAAACTCTCAGGTAATTCTCTGAGTCAACTCAGAGAGAAAAACTAAAAATATGAGAAAATACTATTTTTAAAATGTTTAACTGAAAAAACAAGTCTTATTAAAGACGGAACTTTTAAAAAATGAATAAACCATTACATAAAGAAAAAACTAAATTTTCAGGTCAGGCAGATGTAGGTTTAAATCTCCACCCTAGACTTCTGGTTTCAACTCCCACACATAAAAATCTTGGAAGTTGTCTCTCTTATCTTTACACAAAGGAAAATAAAATGAATGAACTGAAAAGCCATGACTTTCCCTGGACACATCAGAGAACTAGGGACTCAGGGTAAACCTGAAATCTGGAGAAACAGACGATATCTGCTTACCTGGAGGAGAAGCTACCGGAGCCACAGACTGTAAAATGATCATTTTAATGAATTGCAGGAGGCTGGGTGTGAACTATTGTGAAGGTTAGAAAGTACTGGAGGCCACAGTCTTCAGAGGGATCCCACACTTTTCGTGGGTTTTGCATCCAAGTACCTCATAAAGTTTTCATGGTGAAGATACAAGAAAGATTCCCTTGCAGTTCTTGCAAGGGAAAGTATAATCATATTGAATTATTCTAGAGAATTCTTCATAACACAGACCTACTCATAAAAAGACTTTATCAGAGCCTTGATCCAGCTATGGGAAGGACATTTCTCTCATTCCAGTCCCCTATAGCCTTTCTGTCTCTTCTGGGTGGGAGGGGTGGATTTTATACCACTAGAGACAATTGAAGGTCACAGCTCAGAAACACCGGTCCAATAAAATGATAAGATTAGAGAACATTTTTCCTTCCCTGTACCTTGCCACCAAGCTACAGCCACAGGAAACATTTCAAAAACCTCAACTCCTAGCCAGATTAACATTAAACTTCATTCTAAAGCCCTACATACCTAAATTCTTATTACCCAATACAGCATGTTTGGTGGTCAACAAAAAATTAAAAGATATTCAAAAAAGCAAGAAAAAATACAGTCTAAAGAGACTAAGTAAACGTCAGAACTAGATTCAGATATGATAGAATTATTGGAATTGTCAGAGAGGGAATCTAAAGTAATAATGATTAATAAGCTAAGGACTGAGACGCAACCCCTCCCCACTCCTTGGACCCAGAGCGGAGCGCCAGCCCATGTAGCCTGAACCACGGAGTTGAGCCCAGCTGAATTGCATGGTGCTAGGGGCTCATTCTACTACCACAGATTCTGGAACAGGACCCAAGGTGGTTTAACATAACTACCAACACACCTACTGTCGATCAAAGACAATTCACCACCACAGTAGCAACCAGGACCACTCCACAACCAACCTCAGTGTAATAGAAGAAGCAAACCCTCTACCAAATGACTAAACATCAAAGAAAAAATACTAGAACTACAAATAAACAAGAAGAAATTACCACTGAAAGAATACAATAATGCTTCAAAGTCAGACTCCATGGAACAGGGAATCCTTGAAATGTTTAAGAATTCCAAACAATGATCTTAAGAAAACTTGAAGAAATAAAGGAAGACTCAATTAGAGAACACAATGAAACAAGAAAAAAATATCCAGAACATGAAGGAGGAAGTCTACAAAGAGATTAATAAATTAAAAAAGAGTATAGCAGAACTCCTAGAAATAAAAGATTCACTCAATGAAATTAAAAACACAACTGAGAGCCTGAGCAGCAGGGTAGAGCAAGCAGAAGAAAGAATTACAGGTCTTGAAGATGGTTTTTTTGAAATAACTCAGGCAGAAAAACAAAAGGAAAAAAGAATTTAAAATAATGAGGAAAATATAAGAGAGATAGCAGACACCACATCTGAATTGTGGGTATTCCAGAAGGAAAGGAGAAAGGAAAAGGTATTGAAAACCTTTTCAAGGAAATAGTAACAGAAAACATCCCAGGTGTAGAGCAAGATACAGACCTTCAGATCCAGGAATCTCAAAGGTCCTCAAACAGATTCAACCCAAAAAAGATCCTCCCCAAGACTCATTATAGTTAAATTTGCAAAGCTCAAAGACAAAGTAAGAATTCTACAAGCAGCAAGAGAAAAGCTTCAGGTTGCTTATGCGGGAAACCCCATCAGACTAGTAGCAAACTTCTCAACCAATACCCTACACACCAGAAGTGGAATGATATATTCAAAATACTAAAAGAAAAAAATTGCCAGCCAAGAATTCTCTACACAGGAAAGGCTCTCCTTCAGAAGTGAGGGAGAAATAGTGTATTTCCCAGACAAACAAAGGTTGTGGGAGTTCACCACCACATGACCAGCCCTGAAAGAAATTTTCAAGGGAGTCCTTCATCTGAAATCTGAGTAATGGTGACCACTATCACAAATACCCAAGAAAGAGCAAAACCCACTGTTAAAACAAAAATGCCAGCAAGAAAGAGAAAGAAGCTAAATCATCCCACCTTAAATTTCCAACTAACATTGAAGAAGAGAAATAAAAGGGGATATAATGATCAAAAGATATTTAAACCCCCCCAAACAAGAGGCAATTAAATGACAGGAATTAAGCAACACTTGTCAATAACTACCCTAAATGCAAATGGACTGCCCATTCAAAAGACACAGACTGACTGATTGGATTAAATAGTTAGGCCCAAGTATATGCTGTCTTGAAGAGACCCACCTCACCTGTAGAGACACACATAGACTAAAAGTGAAGAGACGGAAAAAGATATACCATGCAAATGGGAACCAAAAATGAGCAGGAGTAGCTATTATTATATTGGACAAAATAGACTTAGACTTAAAAATAAAAAACATAAAAAGAGACAAAGAACACCACTATATAATGATAAAGGGATCTATCCAGCTAGAAGACATAACAATCATAAACATGTATGCACCCAATACTGGAGCACCCAGATAAATAAAGTAAACACTCTTTGACCTAAAGAAAGAAATAGGACCTAATACATTAATAGTGGGTGATCTGAACACCCTTCTCTTAGTATGGGACAGATCTTCCAGGCAAAAAGTCAACAAAGAGACACAGGATTTAATCTTACCTTAGATCAACTAGACCTGGCAGATATATACAGAACATTTCACCCAACAACTAAAGGGTATACTTTCTGCTCATCAGTTCATGGAATATTCTCCAGGATAGACCACATATTAGGTCAGAAATCTAGTCTCAGCAAATTTTAAAAAATTGAAATCATTCCAAGTATCTTTTCAGACCACAATGGACTAAAATTAGAAATAAATAATAAGCAAAACTCTGGAAACTATACAAATACATGGAAACTAAATTATAGGCTCCTGAATGACCTATGGGTCCAAGAAGAAATTAAACAGGAAATCAAAAAAATTGGGGGGAGATCCTAAGATGGCAGTGGCTGTGATGGTTGGTGCTGAGTAGCTGAGGTGGAAAAGGAGGCCACGGGGTCTTAGGCAGCCAGCAAACTTGTGGACCTTCCTCTTGCCGTCTCTTAAGGGAGGACTGCTGCTGGTGGCCGGTCGTGGGGACTGACTGCCACTTTGCCCTTGGCAGGAGAGGCTGCCTCACTTATAGGAAACAGCTTTGAAGTGTGGAGCAGGAAAAGAACTGTTTCTTAGCTGCAAAAGCGAGTCTCTAAACAGGGAACACAGCACAGGGGCCACGGTCGACGCTGCCAGGATCCCGGAGGCCGGGGCCGTGCTGAAGGTGGCCAGCTGCCCTATTCAGGATTCGAGGTTTCAGGCCGGCATAAAAGAAGATTCCTGGGAGCGCCCGAGTCATGCCGCGGGACCAAGTCAGCAGCCCAAGGCTGCGGCGGCAGAAGACGGGGACAGTGATGACGCGGAGGCAGAGAAGGAGCCGCCTGGCCCGGACCAGCCCCGTGAGTGACCCCCGACCCAGCCCTGCTCGGGGGGTGGAAGCCCACCCAGCTTCTGCCTGCCCCACCGGGCCACTCATCAGCCCGGGGCTGCCTCCATTTTCTCAGGTGGTGTTGGCTCCGGCCTGACTTGGCAAGGCCTGTCCTCCTCGCCCGGCTCGGCTCCTCACTGAGCCTTCCCACTAGCTTGCCCCAGCGTGGGGCTTCCCGGGGCCTGCGGGCCAGCCTCCCCTCCCACTCCCTCTGCGGTTCTCTGGCGGGGCTGGTGGCGTGGGGCATCCCCGGCCAGCATCAGGAGGGCAAGGAAGCACGGGATGGGCCAACTGTCACTCCACCGCACCCTGGGCTCCGGCCCCCGGTAAACTTCCTGTTACTGGGAGGCAGATACCAACTCTGCGGCCACCAGTTCAGAAAAACACCTAACCGATTTCTGGTTAGGAATAGTGTGGTTGGAGAGTTCCCAGGTTTGCTTGAACCTGCTGGAGAGCTGACTGCAGGCGGGCACCAGAGTCGGTCTGCGCCAGGGGGATTCAAAGGTGAACCGTGTGCTGCAGACTCCTCCCCCGAGGAGCTCACGCTCTGGTGTGGGAGATAAGACAAGTACACAAATAACAGCGATACCAGGAGGAAGGTGATAAGTCCCGAGAAAGATCTACACAGTGCTACAAAGGCACCCAGAGCGACAGGTTGTCTGCGCCTAGCAGAAACAAGGTAGACGTCCTGGGCGAGGCGGTGCCGAGCAAGGTCTTGAAGGCCCAGCTGATAGATGAGGGTTGCAGAAGACACATCCCAGCCCAGCCCAGTGCACGCAGAGCGGGGAGACGTCCGGCTAGGGAGGCAGAGACTCAAGAGAAACCACACACCCTGTGGGGCTGCCACTGCATGATCCAGCAGCGTGGGCCAGAGCGCATGGAACAGGGAGAAGTCCTGCATGGGAAGTGGAAGCTCAGCAGAGAACACACACCCTGTGGTACCGCCCCGTGATCCAGCAGTCCAGCAGAGTCCAAGTTGACCAGAGAGGTGGCTCCCCGGAGAGGCCCAAGACCCAAGGCAACAAGACACACAAAGCACTAGAGGCCAACTGAGCAGTCACGGAGGTAGCCATACCAAATTGGCAACCACAGCAACATCTTAGTTAGTCAACAGTCTCAAACCAGTGGACTGTGAAACCCCCTGCCACAATGAATAAACATGAAAAAAAAGATACCAGAAATACAAAAAATCAAGAAAGTACACCACCAAAAGTTAATAAATCTCAAACTCTAGATCCTGTAGAACAAGAAGCCCTTGAAATGACTGACAAAGAATTTCGAGTGATAATCCTAAGGAAACTGAATGAGATACAAGAAAACTCAGCTAGACATCATGATGAAACAAGGAAAAGTATACAGGACCTGAAAGAAGAAATGTACAAGGAAATCAATGTCCTGTAAAAAAATGTAGCAGAACTTGCTGAACTGAAGGAGTTATTCAGTGAAATAAAAAACACAATGGAGAGTTTAACCTGCAGGCTTGTCGAAGTTGAAGAGAGAACCTCTGAACTTGAAGATGGGCTGTTTGAAATAACACAAGCAGACAAAAAAAAAGAAAAAAGAATCAAAGACATTGAAGAAAATCTGAGAGAGATATCAGACAACCTTAAGTGCCCAAATATCCAAGTCATGGGTATCCAGAAGGGAAGGAAAATGGAGATTGCATTGAAAACATATTCAACAAAATAGTGGCAGAAAACTTCCCAGGTATAGGAAAAATCACAGATCTTCAGATCCAGGAAACTCAACGATCTCCAAACGTATTCAACCCAAAAAGGCCTTCTTCAAGACATGTTATAGTCAAATTGGCAAAACTCAGAGACAAAAGAGAGAATCTTAAAAGCTGCAAGAGAGAAGCATCAAATCACCTATAAGGGAGACCCTATCAGGCTAACATCAGACTTTTCATCACAAACCCTAAAAGCTAGAAAGGATGGGATGATATATTCAAAATACTAAAAGACAAAGATTGCCAGCCAAGAATACTCTACCCTGCAAGGCTATCCTTCCGAAATGAAGGGCAAATAGTATATTTCTCAGACAAACAAAAACTGCGGGAGTTCACTACCACTCGACCACCCTTACAAGAAATCCTCAAGGCAGTACTGAGTTTGGTTCCAGAAAAATAACTACCACTGCCATAAAAACCCAAGAAAAATCAAAACCCACTACTATAATAAAAATGGCATTCATGAAGAGAAAACAAACAAACAAAAACGCTATCTACAACCTAAGAAACCGACAAACACAGAAACCAAACATTAAGTCAGAAAGCAAGGAACAAAAGAAACCTAAGACAACCAAACAACCAATAAAATACTAGGAATAAATCAACACCTTTCAATAACAACTCTTAATGTAAAAGGCTTAAATTCCCCAATTAAAAGACACAGACTGGCTGACTGGATTAAAAAGGAGGACCCAACTCTATGCTGCGTACAAGAGACCCACCTCACCCATAAAGATTCACATAGACTAAGAGTGAAAGGATGGAAAAAGATTTACCATGCAAACAGAAAAGAAAAACGAGCTGGAGTAGCTATTCTTATATCTGACAAAATAGACTTTAAACTAAAAACCATAAAAAGAGACAATGAGGGACACTACTTAATGATAAAAGGACTGATCCATCAAGAAGACATAACAATCATAAATATGTATGCACCCAATGTTGGAGCAGCCAGAGTTATAAAAAAAAAAACTCTATGAGACCTAAAGAAGGAAATAGACACTAATACCATAATAGCAGGGGACCTGAACACCCCACTGTCAATATTAGACAGATCATCTAGGCAAAGAATCAGTAGAGAAACACAAGATCCAAACAATACTCTAGACCAAATGGAATTGGCAGATATCTACAGAACATTCCATCCAACAACCTCAGAATATTCATTCTGCTCATCAACACATGGATCATTCTCCAGTGTAGATCACATACATATTAGGTCACAAATCAAGTCTCAATAAATTCAAAAAAATTGGAACTATCCCATGTATTTTCTCAGACCACAATGGATTAAAACTAGAAATCAATAACAAATGAAACTCTGGAAACTATACAAACACATGGAAATTAAACAGCATTCTACTTAATGACATATGGGTCCAAGAAGAAATCAAGCAGGAAATCAAAAAATTTATTGAAACTAATGAAAACAATGATACATCATACCAAAACCTGTGGGATACTGCAAAAGCAGTATTGAAGGGAAAATTTATTGCATTTAATGCTCACCTCAGAAGAATGGAAAGATGGCAAGTGAACAACCTAACAATTCACCTTAAAGAACTAGAAAAACAAGAACAATCCAAACCTAAAGTTAGCAGACAGAAAGAAATCATTAAGATCAGAGCAGAACTGAATGAAATTGAAAACCAAAAAACAATTCAAAAGATCAACGAATCAAAAAGTTGGTTTTTTGAAAAGATAAATAAAATTGACAAACCATTAGCATTGCTAACAAAAAAAAGAAGAGAGAAGATTCAAATAATAAAAATTAGAAATGAAAAAGGCGATATTACAACTGATTCATCTGAAATACAAGGAATCATTCGAGACTACTATAAACAACTATACTCCAACAAATTTGAAAGTCTGGAGGAAATGGATAAATTTCTGGACACACACAAGCTCCCAAAACTGGACCATGAAGATGTAGATAATTTGAACAGACCAATAACAATAAAGGAGATTGAAGCTGTTATCAGAAGGCTCCCAACAAAGAAAAGCCCAGGACCAGATGGATTCACAGCAGAATTTTACCAAACATTCAAAGAGGAATAGACACCGATTCTTTACAAACTATTCCAAAAGGGCATCCAGATTGGAAAAGATGAAGTCAAACTGTCCCTGTTTGCAGATGACATGATCCTATATATCGAACAGCCTAAAACCTCTACAAAAAAACTCTTGGAATTGATAAATGATTTCAGCACAGTAGCAGGATACAAAATCAACACACAAAAATCAGTAGCATTTCTTTTCTCCAATAGCGAACATGCAGAACGAGAAATCAAGAAAGCCTGCCCATTTACAATAGCCACCAAAAAAATAAAATACTTAGGAATTGAGTTAACCAAGGAGGTGAAAAATCTCCCTAACGAAAACTACAAACCACTGCTGAGAGAAATTAGACAGGATACAAGAAGATGGAAAGATATCCCATGCTCTTGGATTGGTAGAATCAACATAGTGAAAGTGTCCATACTACCTAAAGTGATATACAAATTCAATGCAATCCCCACCAAAATTCCAAAGACATTTTTCTCAGAAATGGAAAAAACTATCCAGTCATTTATATGGAACAATAGAAGACCACGCATAGCCAAAGCAATGCTCAGCAAAAAAGCTAAAGCTGGAGGCATAACACTACCTGACTTTAAGCTATACTACAAAGCTATAATAACCAAAACAGTATGGTACTGGCATAAAAACAGACACACTGAACAATGGAATAGAATAGAGATTCCAGAAATCAACCCACACACTTACTGCCATCTGATCTTTGACAAAGGCACCAAGCCTATTCACTGGGGAAGGGACTGCCTCTTCAGCAAATGGTTCTGGGATAACTGGACATCCATATGCAGGAGAATGAAACTAGACCCATACCTCTCACCATATACTAAAATCAACTCAAAATGGATTAAGGATTTAAATATACACCCTGAAGCAATAAAACTTCTTAAAGAAAACATAGGAGAAACACTTCAGGAAATAGGACTGGACACAGACTTCATGAATACGACCCCAAAGGCACAGGCAACCAAAGGAAAAATAAACAAATGGGATTATATCAAACTAAAAAGCTTCTGCACAGCAAAAGAAACAATTAAAAGAGTTAAAAGACAACCAACAGAGTGGGAGAAAATATTTGCAAAATATACATCTGACAAAGGATTAATATCCAGAATATATAAGGAATGCAAACATCTTTACAAGAAAAAAACAAGCAACCCAATTAAAAAATGGGCAAAAGAGCTAAGTAGGCATTTCTCTAAGATATACAAATGGCCAACAGACATATGAAAAAATGCTCAACATCACTCAGCATCCGGGAAATGCAAATCAAAACCACACTGAGATACCATCTAACCCCATTTGGGATGGCTAAAATCCATAAGACTCTGAACAATAAATGATGGCGAGGCTGCAGAGAAAAAGGAACTCTCATATATTGTTGGTGGGACTGCAAAATGGTGCAGCCTCTATGGAAAATGGTATGGAGGTTCCTCAAACAATTGCAGATAGATCTACCATATGACCCAACTATCCCGCTGCTGGGAATATACCCAGAGGAATGGAAATCATCAAGTCGAAGGTATACCTATTCCCCAATGTTCATTGCAGCACTCTTTACAATAGCCGAGAGTTGGAACCAGCCCAAATGTCCATCATCAGATGAGTGGATACTGAAAATGTGGTACATCTACACAATGGAATACTACTCAGCTATAAAAACGAATGAAATACTGCCATTTGCAACAACATGGATGGACCTCGAGAGAATTATATTAAGTGAAACGAGTCAGGCACAGAAAGAGAAATACCACATGTTCTTACTTATTGGTGGGAGCTAAAAATTAATATATAAATTCACACACAAAAAAAAAATGCGGGGGGAGAAGATATAACAACTACAATTATTTGAAGTTGATACGACAAGCAAACAGAAAGGACATTGTTGTGGGGGAGGGAGGAGGGGGAGGAGGGAGGGAGATTTGGGAAGGGGCAACAATAATCAACCACAATGTATCTCGACAAAATAAAATTTTAAATAAAAGTCTTTTTGAAACTAATGAAAATAAAGATACATCATACCAAAACCTGTGGGATACTGCAAAAGCAGTACTAATAGGAAAATTTATTGCAATAAATGCTTACATCAAAAGAACAGAATGACTTCAAATAAATGACCTAACATTATGCCTCAAAGAATCTGAAAAACAACAATCTAAATGTAGTAGATGGAAAGAAATAATTAATATCAGAGCAGATCTAAATGAAATAGAGACCCAAAAAACAATAGAAAGGATCAACAAAACAAAAAGTTGTTTTTTTGAGAAGATAAGTAAAATAGACAAACCATTAGCAAGGATAACAAAAAAAAAAGAGAGAGAGAGAGAAGACCCAAATAGCAATAATCAGAAATGAAAAGGGAGAAATCACAACCACAGAAATACAAAGAATCATTAGAGACTATTACAAACAACTGTATGACAACAAAGATGAAAATCTGAAAGATATAGATAAGTTTCTAGACACATACAAACTACCAAGACTGAACCAAGAAGAGATAGAAAACCTGAACAGACCAACAACAAGCAAGGAGATAGAAGTGGTAATTAGTAATCTTCCAACAAAGAAAAGTCAGGGTCCAGATGGTTTCACAGCTGAATTCTATCAAACTTTTAAATAGGAGTTAATACCAATTCTCCTCAAACTATTCCAGACAATTGAAACAGAAGCTAATCTCCCAACTTATGAGGCCAACATAACTCTGATAGCAAAACCTGATAAGGACACAACAAAAAAAGAAAATTACAGGCCAATATCATTGATTTACCTAGATTCAAAAATCCTCAACAAAATATTAGCAATCAGAACACAGCAACATATTAAAAAATATATACACTATGATTAAGTGGGATTCATCCCAGGGATGCAAGGATGGTTCAACATATGAAAGTATGAAAGTCAATAAATATGATACATCACATCAACAAACTCAAGGACAAAGACCATATGGTTATCTCAATAGATGCCAGAAAAGCATTTAACAAAATTCAACAGCACCTCATGATAATGACTCTCAACAAATTAGGTATAGAAGGAAAATATCTCAACACAATAAAAGCCATGCATGACAAGCCCACCACCAGTATCATTCTGAATGGGAAAAACTGAGGGCCTTTCCCTTAGGAACAGGAACAAGACAAGGACCACTCTTACCACTTCTATTTAATTTAGTACTGGAGGTACTAGCCAGAGCAGTCAGGCAGAAGAAAGAAATAAAGGGAATCCAGATTGGAAAAAGATGAAGTCAAACTTTCTCTATTTGCAGATGACATGATACTATATATAAAAACCTAAAGACTCTTTCAAAAAAATCCTAGAGCTTGTTAATAACTTCAGTAACATTGCAGTATACAAAATAAATGCCCCCAAATCAGTTGCATTTATATACTCAAATAATGAATTAACAGAAAGAGAAATAAAAAAAGTAAGACCATTTACAATTGTCATGATAAAATATGAAACCTGGGGATCAATTTAACCAAGGAAGTGAAAGACCTCTGCAATGAGAATTACAAACCACTTCTGAAAGAAATTAAAGAAGACACAAAAAGATGGAAAGATATTCCATGTTTTTGGATTGGAAGAATTAACATTGTGAAAATGTCTACACTACCCAATGAGATCTACAGATTCAATTCAATCCCCATCAAAATACCAAGAATATTCTTCACAGAAATGGAAAAAACAATCTTACCCTTCATATGGAATAAAAAAAAAGACCCCAAATAGCCAAAGCAATCCTGAGAAAAAAGAATAAAGCCAGAGGCATAACACTACCTGTCTTCAAATTATACAACAAAGCTATTGTAACCAAAATTGCATGGTACTGGTGTAAAAATAGACCTGCAGACCAGTGGAGTAGAATTGAGAACCCAGAAATCACCCCTCAGGGCTACAGCCATCTGATATTGGACAAAGGCAACAACAATCTACATTGAGGAAAAGACTGCCTCTTCAAAAAGTGATGCTGGGAAAACTGGATATCCGTAAGCAGAAGAATGAAAATAGATATGCATCTCTCAACATACACTGAAATCAACTCAAAATGGATTAAAGACTTAAATATAAGACCTGAAATTGTAAAATTAGTAAGGGAAAATATAGGTGAAACACTTCAGCAATTAGGTCTGGGCACAAGCCTTATAAACATGGGCCTGAAAGCACAAGCAGCAAATGAAAAAAGTAAACAAATTGAACTATATTAAACTAAAAAGCTTTTGCACAGCACACAAAGCAATCAACAGAGTGAAATGACAACCTACAGAGTGAGAGGAAATTTTTGCTACCTATGCATCCAACAAGGAATTAATATCCATAATATACAAAGAACTCAAGCAATAATACAGTAAAAAGACAAATAACCCAAATAAAAAATGGGCAAAGGGCTGAATAGACATTTTTCAAAGGAAGACATAAAAATGGCCAATAGGTACATGAAGAAATTCTCAACATCACTAGTTATCAGGGAAATGCAAATTAAAACTACATTGAGATACTACTTCACACCAGTTAGACTGGCTGTAATCAAAAACATGGTGAATAACAAATGCTGGTGAGGGTGTGGAGAGAAAGGAACATTCCTACCTACACTGTTGGTGGGAGTGTAAATTACTACAACCACTATGGAAAACAGTATGGAGGTTTTTCAAACAATTACAGATAGATCTTCCATAGGATCCAGCAATCCCACTTTTGAGTATATACACAGAGGAATGGAAATAATCATGTCAAAAGGATACCTGTACTCCCATGTTCATTGCAGCTCCTTTTACAATAGCCAAGACATGGAACCAACCTAAATGTCCATCAATGGATGATTGGATAAGGAAAATGTGGTATATATACACTATGGAATACTACTCTGCTGTAAAAAAGAATGAAATACTCCCATTTGCAATAACATGGATAAGCCTGGAGAAACTTAAGTTGAGTGAAATTAGCAAAGCACAGAGGGATAAATACCACATGTACTCACACATATGTGGGCTAAGAAAGAAAGAAGGAAGGAAAGAAAGACCACAGTAGTGCATTGGACTTGCAGAGGGAGAGAACATTCCTTGGGCTACAAAGTGGAGGGGGGGGAAATGAGGCGGGGGAGGGATAATTGGGGATAATTGTGTGAGGGACATGGGGTACAAAACCAATTTCTGGTAATGGGTATGCTGCCAGTATGAATCTGGCCCTTGCATCATGGGCACAAGTGTTGACAATCAGCTTTGTATCTCATGAATATTCAAAATAAAAATAAAAATAAACTAAGGACTAAATATAAAGAAGTGGACAACATGCAAGAATAGACGGGTAATATAAGCAGAGAGATAGAAATTCTGAGAAATAATCAAAAGAAAATGATAGAAATCAGAAACACTGTAACAAATGAGGAATTGTTTTGATGGGCTCATCAGTAGACGGGACATAGATAAGAAAAGAATCAGTGAGCTTGAAGATATATCACTAGAGACTTCCAAAACTGAAAAACAAAGAGAAAAAAAGAATGGGAAAAAAGGGTGAAGAACAGAACATCCAAGAACTGTTGTGGAAAAATTTTAAAGGTATAGCATAAGTGTAATTGAACTGTCACAACGAAAAGAAAGTGAGGACAGATCAGAAGAATTATTTGAAGTAGTAATTGCTTAAAACTTTCTAAACTTAATGACAAATGCCAAACCACAAATTTGGGAAGTTGCAAGAACACCAAGCAGAATAAATAAGAACAACAACAAGGCAAAAAAAAATTAAATGTAGACACATTAAATTCAAACTACAGAAAACCAAGACAAAGAGAAAAGGCCAAGGAGAGAAAAAGTATCTTAACTGTAGAGGAACACAGATAAGAATTACAATGGATTTCTCATCAGAAATAATGCGAGAAAGGAGTGGAGTGAAATATTTAAAATGTTTAAACAAACAAACAAACACCAATCTAGAATTCTATATCCAGTAAAATTATTCTTATAAAGGGAGGTTTATTAATAATTGGAGAAATAAAGACTTTATTATAAAACCAATTTTGATAAAATTTATTGCCAACAAACCAACTCTGCTTTTAAAAGAAATGTTAAGTGAAGTTCTTCAAAGGGAAGAAAGTAACATTGGTTATAAACTCAGACCTGCATAAAAAAGGAAGCATGTCAGAGATGGAATAAATAACTGTAAAAAAATATATTATTTTTTATTATTGATTGATCTAAAAGAGGACTTTGTTTAAAATAATAATAGTAATGTACTGGTTGATTATAGCATATCAATAGTTAAAACAAATGACAGCAGTGTTATAAGAAGTGAGAAAAAGAAATAGAAAATACTCTGTGATAAGATACGTGTGTTATACATGAAGTGGTTTAGTGTTATCCAAAGGTGAACTTAGATCAGTTAAAAAATGTATATTGAAACTCTAGAGAAACCACTACTTTTTAAAAAAGAAGTATAATTAATTTTTTTTTTAAAAAGAAGTATAATGAAAGGAGATAAAATGGAACCGGAACCACATAAAAATGTTCAATTAAAACTAGAGAAGGCAGATGAAGATGGGGGAGAGGAAAAAACAAAGAACAACAGTAATAAATAGAAAACAGAGATTTAGTAGACTCTAATCCAACTATATTAATAATAACTTTAAATGAAAATGATGTAAATACATCAGTGAAACACAGAGATCATCAAAGTAGTTAAAAAAGACAAGATTCAGATATGTACTCTCTATAGGAAACCCACTTGAAATATAAAAACCCAGATAGGTTAAAAACAAAGCCATGGACAAAGGTATAGCAAGAAGAAAAGAAATATAAACATTTGAGTCGAGGTTAATGAAATAAAAAATGGAAATACAATAAAGGAAATTAATAAAACCAAAAGCTGTTTCTTTGAAAAGATAAACTCTATCCCCACCAATTAACAAGATGTAAATACAGAGTAAACTACATCCCTTCTATGTCTACCTACATTTCTTTATTAGTAAAATTGGGATAATGTTGCTTATTTTATAGGTAATTATGAACAGGCAATTGACATAGAATCTAGTATTAAGAGTTCAATAAATGTCACCCAGAAATTGTTAATTTTGTACCTCACGCTATGAGAGATACCAAAAGGCAGATAAGATATGAGAGATACCAAAAGGGCACGTCTAAGGTAAACAAATGAAGTAAAGAGAATGGAGACAGTTTTCTTCCATCTGGAAAAGTGAGTTATCCCTACATATGGTGAAGAAGATTTGGGAATACATTAAGAAGCAAGTTGAGGGCCAAACCCGTGGCTCACTCAGGAGAGTGCGGCGCTGGGAGCGCAGCGGCGCTCCTACCGCAGGTTTGGATCCTATATAGGGATTACCGGTGCACTCACTGGCTGAGTGCGGTGCGGACTACACCAAGCCAAGGGTTCCGATCCCCTTACCGGTCACAAAAAAAAAAAAAAAAAGAAGCAAGTTGAACCTTCCAAAACTGAGAAGTGCCATCTTAAAATTAAAGAAATGACAGTGTGCTTCTGCAGAAAGAAAATGGAAGGAAATGGTCCTGTAGCTACTTAAGTTGCTCACATTTATCAAGGGCTGGGAATTTAAAACCAAAAAGACGGCAAAGTTTTCTAAATTGTGTTCAAAGCAGGATATGCATGTGTGTATACATATATGTACTTAAAGATATGAGAAGCATAGGTTTGCCCAATTAAATTTAATGCCACAGGTGAATTCTGGACAATTGGCATGGATTACCACACAGGCTGAAACTGAAACCAAGAGCTTCTTTCTGAGCCCATTTTCTCCATTACATCCTCCCATCTCCAAAATGCCCACCCATATCTAGATAACAGTGAAGTTTCCAGTTTGGCTTATGGTTGAAAATGAAATTGTGTGAAACAAAATGGAAATTTTAATTATGTGAGGTGGATTCTTAAAACTTTTTTTTTACACTGGATAAGGGAATTAGTGCTTGCATTAGAGAATGCCGTGATTTTCAAAAAATGACATGTATTTTCTATTTATATTTGTGAGGTTGTGCTATTTTGCTGTTAACACACTTTATGTTGGAAAATTGGAGATGTGAGATATTTGGGACTCGATTAATGCAACTTTGGGATTCTTGGGTGTCTCTGCTATTTGTGGGGCAAATGACTCGGGCCACATCTGGGGGCAGAAATCAGAGCAATCAGGCACCTGCATAGGATCACTCTGGCTGAGAATGAGCACAAGAAGATAAGAAAGAAGTAATATGTGGATTTTAATTTCTTCAAGGGCGAAGAGATTTTATTTTGGAAGTTAACATGCCTGGCAATTAGAGAAAGGGAATTTTATAATTTGAGCTTTAATTTCTCTTTTAGAAATTAATAATGAAAAAGGAATTTAAGATATTTTGTAGCTATATATTTTTAACACAAAAACATATTATGCCCCTTATATACCCTCTCTGATGATCTGGGTTGAACAACATAATTGGCCACAGTTTGAGATGAGAAGTAAAATATTGGGTGAATTTTCAGTATAATATGTGATATTCTTCTAGTTAATATTAGTTATTATGAGCTGGTAACACAAGCTTTTAGGGGGCAACATCTAAATTAGTACTAATCGAGTAAACCTGATTCCACTAGTACCATTTAGTAGGTTGTGGCTATGACCTGGCTAGCTCCGCTAAAACCCCAAATATACCTAATGGCACAGCAAGAAATAAATATGGATAAATGTAACTGTGGCACAGTAAATATTTCTTCTACAGTGATGAGGTAGAGCCTTGAGGGTTGACACATCCTTACCACAAATAGCATAAAGCAGCAAATCTACACTCTTGGGTTTCCCTGATTTGGTAGATTGCTCGCTCCATTAACAGCTGCCTTGAGAATCAAGGCATGAGCTGGGAGCTGCATCACATTACCTGAATACATTAGCCAGTTCTTTTCCATAACGATAGGTGGCTTGATACATTTATATATTCTGAGGCCTCTTTTTCTCAAATACTTGTACCCTAAGGAGTAGTACAGAAATTATAATTTCTTCTCCACGAATTTCTATCATCTCCTTTGTTCCAAAGATTAAATGAGTCTAATGAATCTACAGTTTACCTTGGGAAAAATAGGCTCTTTTATTTATGTTACATTTGTGAATTTTCTTGTTTGTTAGTTGATAACATTGCAATGTATAACCAACACATTTCACATGTCTTTGACAACATTAATAAAATGAGATAAGGCATAGGAATTAACCTATCCACTGTAAAAATTTGGCTATATTGAGAATAAGTTCAAAATTTTCTTCTCCCAGTAGCTAGTAATTTTAGCATGAATTTTACAGATCTATCAGATCATTCTTTATGAGACTAATTTTTAATCTGATTTAATATAAATTAGAAAAAAATACTTATTTTTTTCTACTAATCAGGTAGAAAATATTAAATTTAGACAGCAATTGTAATCCCAAAAAACTAAAATGATGTGAAAGAAGACTTACGAGGGAAAATTAAAGAAATGGTATGTTTTATCTGGGGAAAGAGAACATTCTCCAGGTAAATTAATAATAATTATTACATACATGATAGATTATGAGATGCAAGATGTTGGCCAGCTGTTCCTCATTTCCACTGAGTACTGACTGTAAGGAAATCCATTTTAAAACGCAGCAGAATTTTTTTAGATGCAGCAAAATTGTTTTAGGAGACTTTTTTTAAGGTGAAGAGTGATTATTAACATTTAAAAATGTAATTATAAGGACCGTGAAGCTTCCTTTCTCAAGAGATGTGTTATATATCAGGATAGAAATTTGGTCTAACATTCAAACACTTGATAACTAGTAGAGTACTTAACCTCTAAGTTTAAAGTTTTTTCTATAAGACTAAACATGTTGTAGTTCACAGTGAAAAATAATATGATTTCCTTCAATTAACAACTTTGTGAGATGTGTTATTCTCCTTGAGTGTTGCACTGTTATCACACTGCATATATATATATATACACACACACACTGATTTTTTGTAAATAGATGGGGGAAATACCTTACAAAGTCACACAGAGCCCTACAACATCTGCCCCCATCCCACCTTACCTATATAACCTCCTACCAGCCACACGCCCCGGCCCCCTGAACCAGTCCTCTCCAGTCTCTTTGCTATTCTTAGATTAGGCCAGCACTGACTGTTCCTTCTGCTTGGAACTCTTTTTCCCATATATTTGCATGGCTAAACCCCTTACTTCTTTCAGGGATTTGCTGAAATGTCACCTCCTCATGAGGTGATCCCCGACAACTCTACCTAGTACTAAAATCTGCTCCTTCCATCACCATCCCCCTGGACACTCTCAATTCTTTTTTCCCTGCACTTCTTGTCCTTTTTTCTCTTGCAACACTCATCAGTTTCATAATGATGAAATATATTGTACATAATGTATTTATATATAATATATGTAACATAATAATATATATTACACTGTATTGTTATTCATCATGCTTACCATTTACTTCCTGAATTTTTTCCTACTAGAAAGTAATCTCCACACACATAGGAAACATCTGTTTTGTTCATTGAAGTACAGGTATGCCAAGGGCCTAGAACAGTGCCTGGTACTCATTATATATGTATCTGTTGAATAATTGAATAAATGAGTGAATAATTGAATAAATGAGTGAATAAAAAAGTAGATTTAACTTGGCATTTGCCCAAATTGAGTCACTGGATATATATATTTCCAAAATGTCTTGTCTGCTATTAATCCATGGGGATTCCTAAGTTTAATTACAGTGAATTTCAGGCACGAGAAATAGATGTACATACACACGTATACAAACATACAAAATATGTTTTGATTCTAGATGTCCTAGAATCAAAAGGTAATGGCAGGCATTGCCAACATAGATTTTGTAGAGACTTGCACCCCAAAAAGGCTATCCTAGAATTTTATTCGGCCTTGATATAATCATGTTATATTTACTAGTGTTTCCTCATACCATTAGTCTCAACACAAATATTAAGTACAATAATTGGCAAGTTGAAGGAAACTAATTATTTTAAATCTTGTAACTACCGATGCAAACAGAAAAAAAAAGATTTGTAAGTTTGTCACATGAAAACAGTGCTAAATTGTGTTAACCTACTCATCCATTGCTTGCCCTCTGCACCCTCCTTTATTCCTTAAGCCACACCACTTACTGCACTGTTCTATAGGCCATGAAATAAGATAGGTGCATTATGTTTATTATCTCTGATCCTCTAATAAATATTGTGAAATACATATTATTACACTATTTTATAGGAAAAAGAAATAAGATTCAAAGAGAATAGTTAAATTCTTTAACCTTCACAGCTAAAATGTAAAAGAGCCTAGATCCAAGCCAACATTGTCTGGCTCTAAGACCCGTGTTCTTTCTACTAAGTAAGCTGCCTCCCTTACTTATGTTTGTTTCTGCCACTGCCTGAGAGGAGAGGCATTGCTACAGGTTGTCAATTCAACCAGTAATTTGGCCCTATGGCAGCCCCCACAAGAGATAATTTGGAGATATAGAGAAGAAAAGAAACCTGAAAACCCTCAGATGCCTTTGTTCATGTCACATTGTGAGTTTTTGCAAGACTCTAAATCATCAAATGAGCAACTTCTTCACTCTGTCTCCTCTGTGCTGGGACCTTCCAGGCAGATGATTCAGTGCCAAAAGCAAAAAAGATTCAAAACCAACCATAAGACTTATTCTGAGAAAGTTTGGTGGATCAAGCCTTTGGACTACACTATAGCTTGTGGATTTTAGCCCTACTATAAATTGACATTTCAAGACTGTATAAAAGCCATCAGAACATTACATATGAGCTATATAAACATGTGTTACTCTGAGCTTTTTGTGCCTTTTCTTTAATTTTCTCATCCTTTCCCCTCTCACACACCACCCTTGCCTTTCCTGTACCTAAAACCTCTGACACTCACATGGAGCTCAAGATTCAAGCAGTGAAGTTCCCCTAATTAAACATAATTAATCATTCATTCATGAGCTGCTCAGTTTTTACCTAGAAACAGCTGAGGCACAATAAATAATAAAAGCCAACAGATATTTGAATTTTAAGTAGCATCCATCAATTTAATCAAATAACATTTACTGAAAATCAGCTGTCTCATCTACCAGTGAATGAAGACAATATATGGTCTCTGCCTTCAAGTTTATCGTCCATGAACTGCAGCATTTAAGGACAACTATATAGTCACCTGCACTACATAGTTCGGTGATAGAAAAGAAGTTGCATCACCTGGCCTCATCTATAAATATAATAATAATAGTGGTAATTATAAAATGATAATAGAATTATAATATAGACCTCTCAAAGTTGAAGAGTTGTAGCAAAGGATAGAGGAGCTGGCACATTTGAAAAGTGCAGCAGAGACATTTGCCTTTACTCTAAACATCACGTGCTCTCCACATTTCCTACCTTGCATTTAGGCGAGACCCTGTGACTATTTCTCGCCAATGGTTTATTACATGTATCATGAGTCACGTCTATTGCAAACCACTTAAGAAGTAGAGCTTGATACCACTAGTGTTTTCCCTTTGGTGAAAATGGAGGCTTTGTCTTGGGATGGCAGAGCAATGAGTTGAGAGCTCCTAAATCACTGAGTTTCTGCAGAGAGGACCCATAACAAAGTTTTCATGTGCGAGAAATAATCTTGAGTTTGTTAAGCTACTGAGAGTTTCAGTTTGTTTGCCCCTGCCGCATAAATACAGCCTTTCCTGAAGAACAGAAATGGTCTGTGGTACAGTAAAACTTTGTGGACAATACACCTTTTCTGAAAAAAAAAAAAATTTATGAACACTACATTTGGAGCATGAAAGCCCAGGAGGGTGGCATAGAGAGGAAAGAGAGACACATGTCCTCAGATACCATGTCTCCAACACCAGGATTGGCACAGGAAGAATTTACCCTTGCTGTGAAAAAATAGGCAGAGGATACACACCAACATTCATCCTCACCACAGAGGGCTGCAGATCCTTTGGCAGGAAAACCCAGAGCCAAGTATGGGGAATGTCCTAGAATACACCCACTACATCGTGCTAGGACAGTAGCATGAACTGTGCACCCCTCACCCCCTTCCCTTGTGACCCAATCTGATACAGGACAGCACTATTTTGAAACCAGAGTCCTTATGAGAGCATGCTCTGCCCTGAGGCCGGTAGCCACAACACTTTCCAAGTCTTAAGGCTTTGCCCTCATCCCAGTGCACTCCCATGAAAGGCTACAATGCCCTGATCCTAGTGGCTTGAAGCCTGGGCTCACCGTGGCTGTGACTCTAGTTCTGTAGTGTGGGAAACAAACCCTAGTCCTGCTGAACTTATGCTCTCCCACATCCCCAGCCAGAGATTAGAATGGCAGACCCTCCTCAGGTGGACCACCCCCCATTCTTCCCCCTACCCCATACCCGCCAGCTGACTGAGATGTGTGCACCTGAGGCGTGAGCCCTTAGCCTGAAAAAGCAGCTCACAGGTCTCTACCCTAATGAATACACTCCCAGACCAGTGGAAATAAACTGCATCTGCCCCTCCTGGAGAAGCAGCCAGGCAGTTCTGTCCTGAACAGACTTGCCTAGCAGCCTTGCCAACAGTCCCAGAAGCAGCTGCACCAGCCCCCTCACTGCAGGCCTGCTTACCAGCCTCACCCACCACCCAGAAGCAACTGATTGGTCCCCCTCAACACAGGTCTGCCTAATGGCCCTGCATACTACCTAGGAAGTGAATGACAGGCGCCCTCACTGCAGGCCTGCCTAGGGGCCTTGCCAACAGTCTAAGTAGTTAGCTGGGCTCCCTCATTGCAGTCCTGCCCAGCAGCCCCTCCCACTGTCCAAGAAGCAGCTGGATGGGCCCCCTCACTGCAGCCCTGCCTAGTGACCTCACCCACTTCCTGAGAAGTGGCTCAGCAGCTACGCCCTTGGCAGTCCAGCTCCTGAACCACAGAGGGAAGCATGACCTCACATCAGGCCCAAAGGATTGACACAGCAGAAGGGCTACCAGTAAACCCACACTCAAATAGCTGAACCAAAGCACACCCATGCCCCTGCCACAGAGAAACAGTTCAGCTGTCATACCCTTGGAAAACCTGCCCTGAGCCTTTGAGCCATCACATACACATGCATCTAAGTGAGAAACAGCTTGGCTGACATATACCTGGCAGGTCCACTCTTGGTCAGCAAAGCAGCACAGTGACCCTACCACTGGAAAACCACCAGTCCCAAAGACCCTGACATACCACATACCCAAACCCCTTGCCTGAAAATCAATCTAGCAACCAGCTCCTCAGTAAATCAGCTCCCACAGGGTTTACATGTACACCTCCAGCCTGTGAACCAACCCAATGACTCCTCCCATGGCAAAGCTGTGCCACAGCTGCCACAAACAGCCAAAGCGTATGTCACTGAATCACTTGCAGACATAGCAGAAGTAGATTACAACTGATGAAACTACACAGAGTCTACACTATTACATCCATCTGGAACAAAGACATTGCACTCTACACAATTGATACCCTAAAGTATGTTTGCAGGTAAAAGTCTTCTTCCATGCAAGCTACTCTATAAAACTCAAAAAGGTGACCATTCCACCACATGAACAAATATCAATTCAAGGAAAGGAGAAACATGAAAAAACAAGGTCATGTGGCACCACCAGAAAAACAATGTTCCAGCAACTGATTCCAAAGAATTGGAAATTGCTGACCTGCTAGAAAAGGAATTCAAATTAATTATCTTAAGGAAAGTCACTGAGATAGAAGAGAAGACAGACAAACAGTTCAACAAAATCAGAAAAACTATTCATGATCTGAAAGAGAAATTTAACAAAGAGAAAGGTATCATTAAAAAATCTTGAAATTGGAGAATTCATTGTATAAAACAAAAAAAAACGTCTAAGAGTTTCAACAACAGACTACTAGATCAAACAGAGGAAATAATTTTTGATCCTGAAGATAGCAGTTTTGATATAACACAGGAAAACAAAACAAAACAAAGGAGTAAAAAGGAATGAACAAAGCTTACAAGATCTATGGGATACTATTAATTGAACAAATATTTGGAATATAGGCACTCCAGAAGGAGAAAAAGACAAAGAGATATTGAAAATCTATTTAAAGATAGTAGCTAAAAAATTTGCCTAATCTGTGATGCAAACATCCAATTCCAGGAAACTCAAAGGTCCCCAAATAAAGTCAACCCCAATATATCATTACTAGACACATTGTAGTCAAACTATTCAAAGTTAAAGACAAAGAGAGAGTTCTAAAAATAGCAAAGAAAAACATCAAGTCACTTATAAGAGAATCCCCACTAGACTAAAAACAGACTTCTAAGCAAAACCTAAATGCCAGGAGAGAATGAGATGATATACCAAAGTACTAAAAGAAAAAAACTACCAGCCGAGAATATTATATGCACCAAAGCCATCCTTCAGAAATGAAGGAGAAATAAAGTCTTTCTCATACAAGCAAAAATTAATGGAATTCATCACCACCAGACTGGACTTACAAGAAATGGTTGGGGTCTCCTACATATAGAAGAGAAAAAATAATAATCATCAAGAAAATACCTAAAAATATAAAACTTACCGGTAGAGTAGATACACAAATTAGAAAGACAAAGGAATCAAAACTTATCAATACAGAAAACCATCAAACCACAAGAATAAATAGTAAGAGAGAAGAAAGAGAAAGAAAGGAACAAAGGATACACAAAACAATCAGAAAACAACCAAAAAATGACAGAAGTAAAACCTCACATATCAGTAATAACCTTGAATGTAAACAGGTTAAATACTCCAATTAAAAGACATAGACACACACTGAATGGATAAACAAAACAAGAACAGCAACAACAACAACAACAACAAAACCAACCAACCAAACAAAATCCACATGCTGCCTACAAGAAACACATTTTACTTAGTAAAACACACGTAGACTGAAAATGAAGGGATGGAAAAAGATAATCCATGCAAATGGAAAACAAAAGATACTAAAAGACAAAGAAGGGTACTATATAATAATAAAGGAATAAATACAGTAAGAGGATATAACAATTATAAATATATATGCCACCAACATCAGAACACCCAGATATATAAGCAAATACTATCAGATATAAAGGGAGAGATAGACACCAATACAATAATATTTGGGGACTTTAACACCCATTATCAGCATTGGACAGATCATCAAAAAAGGAAAACACAGACACATCACATTTAAATAGCACCAAAGACCAGATGGACCTAACAGACATAGACAGAGCATTTCATCCAATAGCAGCAGGATATATATTCTTTTCATTAGCACAACATTCTCCAATACTGACCATATGTTAGCCCGCAGAATAAGTCTCAACAAGTTAAAAAAATTGAAACCGTATCAAATAATTTTTCTGACCATAATGGAATAAAACTAGGTATCAATTATAAAAGGAACTTGCAAAACTACACAAATACATGGAAATTAAACAATATGTTCCTGAACAAACAATGGGCCAAAGTAGAGATTAAGAAAGAAACAAAAGAATTTCCTGAAACTAATAAAGACAGAAACACAACATACCAACCTGTGGGACACAGCCAAGGCAGTATTAAGAAGAAATTTTATATCAATAAATGACATCAAAGAATTAAACAATTTCAAATAAACAGCCTAACAGTGCACCTCAAGGAAATAGAAAAGTAAGAACAAACTAAAACCAAAGTAAATAAAAGAAAAAAAAATCAGAGCAGAAATAAATGAAATTGAGAGTAAAAATACAATACAAAAAAAAATCTATCAAACAAAAAGCTGGTTCTTTGAAAAAATAAACAAAATCAACAAACTATTAGCCAGAGAAAAGATCCAAATAAATAAAATCATAAATGCAAATGGAGATATTACAACAGATAACTCCAAAACATAAAGGATCATTAGAGACTAACAACTATATGCCAATAAATACAAAAACCTAGAGGAAATGGATAAATTCCTGAACACATATGCCCCACCAAGAGTGAACCAAGAAGAAATAGAAAACTTAAATAGACCAATAACAAGTAATGAGATAAAATCCATAATAAAAACTTTCCCAACAAAGAAAAGCCCAGGACCATATGGCTTTACTGCTGAATTCTACCAAACACTTAAAGAAGAATTAATACCAATATTTCTTAAGATTCCCACTCTCACCATTTATGTCATCATAGTACTGAAAGCCATAGCCAGAGTAATTAGGCAAAAGGAAGAAATAAAGTGCATCCAAATTGGAAAAGAGAAAGTCAAGTTGTCCCCGTTTGCAGATGACATGATTTTGTATAGAGAAAAACCTGTAGACTCTACCAAGAAACTCCTAAACTTGATAAACAAATTCAATAAAATCGCAGGATATAAAATCAACATACAAAAAATCAGTAGTGTTTCTGTGCACCAACAACAAATTAGCATTAAAAGAATTCAAAAAAGCTATCCCATTTACAATGGCAACAAGAAAAAATAATAATAAAATACCCAGGAACAAATTTAACCAAGGTGGTAAAAGATCTCTACAATGAAAACTATAAAGCATGATTAAAGAAATTAAAGAAGACACACAAAAATGGAAAACATCCTGTGCTCATGGATTGGAAGAATTTATTTCATCAAAATGTATCACTGTACTACCCAAAGTGATCTATAGATTCAAAGCAATTGCCATCAAACTACTAATGATATGCTTGACAGAAATAGAAAAAAAAAACAATTCAAAAATTTAAATCGAATGGGAGACCCCAAATAGTGAAAGCAATCCTGAGAAAAAACAACAAAGCTGGGGTATCACACTCCTTGACTTCAAAATATAGAACAAAGTGATAGTAATCAAAACAGCATGGGACTGGCACAAAAACAGACACATAGACCAATGGAATGGAAGAGAGAATTCAGAATTAAATCCATGTAAATACAGCCAACTGCTTTTTGACAAAGGAGACAAGAACATACATTGGTGAAAAGACAGTCTCCGACAAATGGTGCTGGGAAAATTGGAGATCCATATGCAGAATGAAACTAGACCCCTTTCTCTCATCATATACCCAAATCAACTCAAAATGGATTAAAAACTTAAATATAAGACCTGAAACTATAAAACTTCTAGAAGCAAACATAGGGAAAACGCTTATGATCATAGGTCTGGACATAGACTTTATAAATAATACTTCAGAATCACAGGGAACAAAAGCAAAAATTAACAAATGAATTATATCAAATCAAAAAGTTCTGCACAGCAAAGCAAGCAAACAATCAACAGAGCAAAAAGACAACCTGTAGAATGGAAGAAAATATTTGCAAACTATACATTTGACAAGGGATTAGTATCCAGAATATACAAAGAACTGAAACAACTCAATAGTAAAAAAAAGAAAAGAAATCCAATTAAAAAATGGGCAAAGAACAGACTTTTTTCAAGAGAAGACATACAAATGGCCAACAGCCATACAAAAAAATGTTCAACATTGCTAGTTAGCAGAGAAATTCAAATCAACACCACAATGAGATATTGCACCCGAGTTAGAATGGCTATTATCAAAAAGACAGAAAATAACAAATGCTGGTGAATACATGGAGAAAGGAGAACTCTTATACATTGTTGGTGGGAATGTAAATCAGTACAGCCATTATGTAAAAAAGTATGGAGATTTCTTAAACAACTACGGATAGAACTACCATATGATCCAGCAATCCCTCTAAGGGGTATATATCCAAAGGAATGAAAAGCAACAAGTAGAAGAGACACCTGCACTCCCATGTTATTACAGCTCTATTCACAATAGCCAAAAGTTGGAACCAACCATATGTTCTTCCACAGATGACTGGATAAGGAAAATGAGGCATATATACACAATGGAATACTACTAAGCCATAATAAAGAATGAAATTCTACCATTCACAGCAATATGGATGAGCTTGGAGAAAATTATATTAAGTGAAATAAGCCAGGCACGCAGAGAGAAATACTGCATGTTCTCACTTATATGTGGAAGCTAAATAAGTTGATCTCATATAAGCAAAGAGTAGAGTAGTGTTTACTAGAGACTGATGGATGGAAGGAAAGAGGAGGTTGAGAAGAGGGTGATCAGTGAATACAAAATATTAGAGAGATAGGTAGAATGGGATCTAGGGTTCTAGAGTAATATGGGGAGACTGCAGTTAATAACAAGGTACTGTGTATCTTTGAATAGCTAGTCAGGATAATGTTCAATGTTGCTAACACAAAGAAGTGACAAATGTTTGAGATGATGGATGTACTAAGCACCTGATACATTGCACACAGTATGAATGTATCCAAATATCATATTGTACTCCATAAGTGAATACAATTATGGTGGGTCAATTAAGAAAAATAAATTAAAAAGAGAGAAATAGTAGAATAGTTGTTACAGAGGCAGAGAAGATGGGTAGGGGAACAAGGAAAGTTAGTAGACTGGTACAAAGTTACAAAGTTACAAAGTTACAGTTAGATAAAAAGAATAAGTTCTGGTGCCCCAGGAAGATAATGGTTAACAATATTGTGTTATATAGTTCAAGATAGCCAGAAAAGAGGATCTTGAATATTATCACAAAGAAATGATATTTAGGTGACAGATATGCTAACCACTCCGATTAGATCATTATACAATATATGCATGTATTGAAACAACACACCCATAAACATGTACAATGAAAAAAACATAAATTAAAAGTTTAAAAGACAATCTAATTTGAAAGTGGGCAAAAAAAATACACATTCCACTGAATAGGATACAAGATGGGAAATAAGGATACAAAAAGAGGTTCAACATGAAAAACCATTATGGAAATGCAAATTAAAAGTACAATGAGATATCATTATATACCTATCAGAATGGCTAAAATAAAGAATGGTGACATTAAAAAAAATTCACTACTAGGAAGTCTGAAATTGGGCATTATATTGTGTTGTAAAAACCACAATTGGGAATGTATTGGGGACAGAGAAGTTGTGACTGATGGATGGAATTTCATGAGGTGGAGTAGACAGGAGAAAGCTATTTATGCAGGTGAGGAAATTACATTGATAAAGGTAAGAAGGGCTGGGATGAGCACTATAAGTTGTTGGTAGTGAGTTCCATGTGCTTGCAGCAGATAATGCAAATTGTGGAAGGCTACAAAATCATGAGATTATGAACATGCTTGAGAAGTGGACAGAGTTTAGATTTCATTCAAAGGCCAATAGAAAGCCAGAAGAGATTATGAGTCAGTGATAAAAGTAGCAATTAAAGGAAATTCCTGGCGTTACCATTTATGAAGTATCAGTCAGGACAGTGGTTCTCAACTGTGGCTGTGCATTAGAATCACGTGGATGCTTCTAAATGATTGCTGAGTTCCCACCCCTTATTCCTTTTTTTTTTTTTAACTTCTCAATATACATTGTAGTCGATTTTTGTGTCCCTTTACCCATTACCACCCCTTATTCCTGATTTAATTAGTGAGTCTGGGCATCGGTGTGATTTTAAAGCTGAGCAGATGATTCTAATTATTATAAATTACAGCAAGCATGAAGATACCTGGGAATCAGGGGATGGTGTCCTCTAAAAGGCCACTTATGAGGATGATACATGACACCCTATTAGGTGTGACAATACCAAAAAGATTCTGCTTATGTTACTCGGGGGTTGAAGTGGGAGAAGCATAGGGGAAGTGACACTCTGGGTATTTTCCTCACCATTTTTAATTGCCCCCAGGTCAGAACAAAAACAAACTGTGTTGGGGGCACTTCTGTTCTTTTCTCTATTTTTGTTCTCAAAAAATCATACTCTGCAAATTCAGGGCTCTACAGTGTAAGGTGAGAAGTAGGACCACACAAATTTCTGTCTGTATTCCACTTCACTCACCAACCCCACACTAAGTCCTGGATTGAACAATCACATTAAACACCAAAAGGTAAAGTAATTTTTTTCAATTACTTGTAAAAGAGTTACCCAAACCTCTAAGTGGTTTGACAAGACTTCCTGCCTCCTATAATTTAATTAATTTTTCAACTCTGTAACGTATTAAAAATTAGGTCATGAGGTCCAATCACAAATCATATACAGAAATTATAATGTACCAATATTGTATTTTCAACCATTTATTACACAACTCTTTGTTCCTGACTCCCTTTCCCACACTCCCGACAGGAACCCAAACACATATCCCAGAATACGCACACAATATTTGAGTCTGAGTAAGCTAAAAAAATAAATATTAGTCAGCTTTTCCAAAACATACAGACTTCAGTACAATGTAATATTTCCTCGCCAGAGACTTTTATGATGGTGGCAATCACTTTCCTAAAAGGTTAACAGGGTTCCCTTCAGCTTTTTAACAAAATCATCCTAGTCATCAGAAGTTGTTCAGTTCAGAGACTCCAGCATGCTCAGCTTCATAATTCTGCAAAAAAATTTAGAGCAACTCAGTACCTCTTAAATAATGACACATTTCTTTGGCCAATGCACTAATATGTTTATTTGTTTACTGAGGAGAGCTTTTTGTGTCACTGTTTCTGGTTGCTGGCTTTGAAACACTCTGTCCCCATAGGAAGCCATTTCGATCTAAAGAAGCCACTCTCCGAAGAGCATGGAACTGCTGCAATATTTATGAAATCTAAAACCTCTACTCTTGATCTTTTTAATAAAGATCCCAGAGGAAGGTGTTGAGGCTAATAAAGAAGGAAGGGAAAAGGAAAAGCGATGAGGTTTGGAGGGGACAACACATCCAAACTCCATCCCATGGAGGAGTTTCAAGATGGCGGCAGCTGCGGCGGCTGGCGCGGAGTAGCTGAGGTGGAAAAGGTGGCCACTGGGCCTCAGGCAGCCGGGAAACTTGTGGTCCTTCCTCTGGCCATCTCTTAAGGGAGGACTGCTGCTGCTGGCTGGTCGTGGGGGCTCAACGCCACTTTGCCCCCGGCAGGAGAGGCTGCCTCATTTACAGGCAACAGCTTTGAAGTGTGGAGCAGGAAAAGAACTGATTCTTAGCTGCAAAAGTGAGTCTTGAAACAGGGAACACGGCGCCAGGGCTGCTGTGGATGCAGCCAGGATCCTGGAGGCTGGGGCCGCACTGAAGGCGGCCAGCTGCCCTATCCAGGATTCGAGGTTTCAAGCCGGCATTAAAGAAGACTCCTGGGAGCGCCCGAGCGGCGCCGCGACTGAACAGCCCGAGGCGGCAGCGCCGAGAACACGGAAGGCAACAAACCAGAGACAGAGCGAGCGCCCGACCTGGCACAGCACTGTGAGTGATCCCTGGCACAGCTCTGTTCGGGGGGTGGATGCCCACGCGGCTCCCCGCCTGCACCACCAGGCCACTCACTGCCCCGGTGCTGCCTCCATTTTCCCAGGTGCGGGCAGCTCCGCCCTGCTCGGCCATCACTGAGTCCATTTGCTTGGCCTGGCGCGGGGCTTTCCGGACCCTGCGGGCCGACCTCCTCTCCCACTCCCTCCACGGTTCTCTGGCAGGGCTGGGGGTGTGGGGCGTCCCGACCAGTTTTGGGAGGGCTAGAAAGTACGGGCGGGCCGACTGTCACTCCACCACACCCTGGACTCCGGCCCCGGTAAACTTCCTGTTACTGGGAGGCAGATACCATCTCTGCGACCACCAGTTTGGAAAAAAGCCTAACGAATTTCTGGTTGGGAATAGTGTGGTAGGAGAGTTCCCAGGTCCGCTTGAACCTGCCGGAGAGCAGGCTGCAGGCGGGCACTAGACTCGGTTTATACCGGGGGGATACAAAGGTGAACAAGACCCGAGAAAGATCTACACAGTGCTACAAAGGCACCCAAAGAGACCGGTCGTCTGTGCCTAGCAGAAACCTGGTAGACTTCCTGGGCGAGGCGGTGCTGAGCAGGGTCTTGAAGGCCCAGCTGATAGACGAGGGGTGCAGAAGACACGCCCCAACCCAGCACAGTGTGCACAGAGGGGGGAGACGTGCGGCCAGGGAGGCGGAGACTCGACAGAAACCATACACCCGGTGGGGTCGCCACTGCACGATCTAACAGCCTGGGCCAGAGCACACGGAACGGGGAGAAGTCCTGTACAGAAAGTGAAAGCTCAACAGAGATCACACACCCTGTGGTATGTGATCCACCAGCCCAGCAGAGTACAAGCTGACCAGAAAGGTGGATCCCCGGAGAAGCCCAAGACCCGGGGCAACCACACACACAAGACACTAGAGGCCAACTGAGCAGTCACGGCGGGAGCCATACCAAATTGGCAACCACAGCAACATCCTAGTTAGTCATTAGTCTTAAACCGGTGGACTGTGAAACCCCCTGCCACAATGAATAAACACCAAAAAAAAGACACCAGAAATACAAAAAATCAAGAAAGTACACCACCAAAAGTTAATAAATCTCATACTCTAGATCCTATAGAACAAGAAGCCCTTGAAATAACTGACAAGGAATTTCGAGTGATAATTCTAAGGAAACTGAATGAGATACAAGAAAACTCAGCTAGACATCATGATGAAATGAGGAAAAGTATACAGGATCTGAAAGAGGAAATATACAAGGAAATCAATGTCCTGAAAAAAAATGTAGCAGAACTTGCTGAACTGAAGAAGTTATTCAGCGAAATAAAAAACACAACGGAGAGTTTAACCAGCAGGCTTGTCGAAGTTGAAGAGAGAACCTCTGAACTTGAAGATGGGCTGTTTGAAATAACACAAGCAGACAAAAAGAAAGAAAAAAGAATCAAGGACATGGAAGAAAATCTGAGAGAGATATCAGACAACCTCAAGCGCTCAAATATCCGAGTCATGGGTATTCCAGAAGGGGAGGAAAATGGAGATTCCATTGAAAACATATTCAACAAAATAGTGGCAGAAAACTTCCCAGGTATAGGAAAAATCACAGATCTTCAGATCCAGGAAGCTCAACGATCTCCAAACGTATTCAACCCAAAAAAGCCTTCTCCAAGACATGTCATAGTCAAATTGGCAAAACTCAGAGACAAAGAGAGAATCTTAAAAGCTGCAAGAGAGAAGCGTCAAATCACCTATAAGGGAGCCCCAATCAGGTTAACATCAGACTTTTCATCACAAACCCTAAAAGCTAGAAAGGAATGGGATGATATTTTCAAAATACTAAAAGACAAAGATTGCCAGCCAAGAATACTCTACCCTGCAAGGCTATCCTTCCGAAATGAGGGGCAAATAGTATATTTCTCAGACAAACAAAAACTGCGGGAGTTCACTACCACAAGACCACCCTTACAAGAAATCCTCAAGGGAGTACTGGGTTTGGTTCCTGAAAAATAACTACCACTGCCATAAAAACCTAAGAAAAATCTAAACCCGCTAGTACAATAAAAATGGCATTCATGAAGAGAAAACAAGCTAACAAAAACACTATCTACAACCTAAGGAACCAACAAACAAAGAAACCAAACAGTAAATCAGAAAGCAAGGAACAAAAGACACCTAAGACAACCAAACAACCAATAAAATGCTAAGAATAAATCAACACCTTTCAATAACAACTCTTAATGTTAAAGGCTTAAATTCCCCAATTAAAAGACACAGACTGGCTGACTGGATCAAAAAGCAGGACCCAACTATATGCTGCCTACAAGAGACCCACCTCACCCATAAAGATTCACACAGACTAAGAGTGAAAGGATGGAAAAAGATTTACCATGCAAACAGAAAAGAAAAACGAGCTGGAGTGGCTATTCTTATATCTGACAAAATAGACTTTAAACTAAAAACCATAAAAAGAGACAATGAGGGACACTACTTAATGATAAAAGGACTGATCCATCAAGAAGACATAACAATCATAAATATGTACGCACCCAATGTTGGAGCAGCCAGATTTATAAAACAAACTCTATTAGACCTAAAGAAGGAAATAGACACTAATACCATAATAGCAGGGGACCTGAACACTCCACTGTCAATATTAGACAGATCATCTAGGCAAAGAATCAGTAGAGAAACACAAGATCTAAACAAGACTCTAGACCAATTGGAATTGGCAGATATCTACAGAACATTCCACCCAACAACCTCAGAATATTCATTCTTCTCATCAGCACATGGATCATTCTCCAAGATAGATCACATATTAGGTCACAAATCAAGTCTCAATAAATTCAAAAAAATTGGAATTATCCCATGTATCTTCTCAGACCACAATGGATTAAAACTAGAAATTAATAACAAACAAAACTCTGGAAACTATACAAACACATGGAAATTAAACAGCATTCTACTTAATGACATATGGGTCCAAGAAGAAATCAAGCAGGAAATCAAAAAGTTTATTGAAACTAATGAAAACAATGATACATCGTACCAAAACCTGTGGGATACTGCAAAAGCAGTATTGAGGGGAAAATTTATTGCATTAAATGCTCACTTCAGAAGAATGGAAAGATGGCAAGTGAACAACCTAACACTTCACCTTAAAGAACTAGAAAAACAAGAACAATCCAATCCTAAAGTTAGCAGACGGAAAGAAATCATTAAGATCAGAGCAGAACTGAATGAAATTGAAAACCAAAAAACAATTCAAAAGATCAACGAATCAAAAAGTTGGTTTTTTGAAAAGATAAATAAAATTGACAAACCATTAGCATGGCTAACAAAAAAAAGAAGAGAGAAGACTCAAATAACAAAAATTAGAAATGAAAAAGGCGATATTACAACTGATTCATCTGAAATACAAGGAATCATTCGAGACTACTATAAACAACTATACGCCAACAAATTTGAAAATCTGGAGGAAATGGATAAATTTCTGGACACACACAAGCTCCCAAAACTGAACCGTGAAGACGTAGAAAATTTGAACAGACCAATAACAATAAAGGAGATTGAAGCTGTTATCAGAAGGCTCCCAACAAAGAAAAGCCCAGGACCAGATGGATTCACAGCAGAATTTTACCAAACATTCAAAGAGGAATTGACACCGATTCTTTACAAACTATTCCAAAAGATTGAAACGGACGCAAATCTCCCAAACTCATTCTATGAAGCAAACATCATCCTGATACCAAAACCAGGTAAAGATATAACCAAAAAAGAAAACTACAGGCCGATATCCTTGATGAATATAGATGCAAAAATCCTCACTAAAATACTAGCAAACAGAATACAGCAACACATACGAAAAATTATTCATCACGATCAAGTGGGATTCATCCCAGGGATGCAAGGTTGGTTCAACATACGCAAATCAATAAATGTGATACACCATATTAATAAAGTCAAACACAAGGACCATATGATCATCTCTATAGATGCTGAAAAAGCATTTGATAAAGTTCAGCACTCATTCATGACAAAGACCCTCTATAAGTTAGGTATAGAGGGAAAGTATCTCAACATAATTAAAGCCATATATGCCAAACCCACTGCCAATATCATCCTGAATGGGGAAAAGCTGAAAGCTTTTCCTTTAAGAACAGGCACTAGACAAGGATGCCCACTCTCACCACTCCTATTCAACATAGTGTTGGAAGTACTAGCCAGAGCAATCAGAGAAGAGAAGGAAATAAAGGGCATCCAGATTGGAAAAGATGAAGTCAAACTGTCCCTGTTTGCAGATGACATGATCCTATATATCGAACAGCCTAAAACCTCTACAAAAAAACTGTTGGAATTGATAAATGATTTCAGCACAGTAGCAGGATACAAAATCAACACACAAAAATCAGTAGCATTTCTTTTCTCCGATAGTGAACATGCAGAAGGAGAAATCAAGAAAGCCTGCCCATTTACAATAGCCACCAAAAAAATAAAATACTTAGGAATTGAGTTAACCAAGGAGGTGAAAAATCTCTATAATGAGAACTACAAACCACTGCTGAGAGAAATTAGAGAGGATACAAGAAGATGGAAAGATATTCCATGCTCTTGGATTGGAAGAATCAACATAGTGAAAATGTCCATACTACCCAAAGTGATATACAAATTCAATGCAATCCCCATCAAAATTCCAAAGACATTTTTCTCAGAAATGGAAAAAACTATCCAGACATTTATATGGAACAATAAAAGACCACGCATAGCCAAAGCAATGCTCAGCAAAAAAAATAAAGCTGGAGGCATAACACTACCTGACTTTAAGCTATACTACAAAGCTATAATAACCAAAACAGTATGGTACTGGCATAAAAACAGACACACTGACCAATGGAATAGAATAGAGAATCCAGAAATCAACCCTCACACTTACTGCCATCTGATCTTTGACAAAGGCACCAAGCCTATTCACTGGGGAAGGGACTGCCTCTTCAGCAAGTGGTGCTGGGATAACTGGATATCGATATGCAGGAGAATGAAACTAGATCCATACCTCTCACCGTATACTAAAATCAACTCAAAATGGATTAAGGATTTAAATATACACCCTGAGACAATAAAACTTCTTAAAGAAAACATAGGGGAAACACTTCAGGAAATAGGACTGGGCACAGACTTCATGAATACGACCCAAAAGCACGGGCAACCAAAGGAAAAATAAACAAATGGGATTATATCAAACTAAAAAGCTTCTGCACAGCAAAAGAAACAATTAAAAGAGTTAAAAGACAACCAACAGAGTGGGAGAAAATATTTGCAAAATATACATCTGACAAAGGATTAATATCCAGAATATATAAGGAACTCAAACAACTTTACAAGAAGAAAACAAGCAACCCAATTAAAAAATGGGCAAAAGAGCTAAGTAGGCATTTCTCTAAGGAAGATATCCAAATGGCCAACAGACATATGAAAAAATGCTCAACATCACTCAGCATCCGGGAAATGCAAATCAAAACCACATTGAGATACCATCTAACCCCAGTTAGGATGGCTAAAATCCAAAAGACTATGAACGATAAATGCTGGCGAGGCTGCGGAGAAAAAGGAACTCTCATACATTGTTGGTGGGACTGCAAAATGGTGCAGCCTCTATGGAAAATGGTATGGAGGTTCCTTAAACAATTGCAAATAGATCTACCATACGACCCAGCCATCCCACTGTTGGGAATATACCCAGAGGAATGGAAATCATCAAGTCGAAGGTATACCTGTTCCCCAATGTTCATCGCAGCACTCTTTACAATAGCCAAGAGTTGGAACCAGCCCAAATGCCCATCATCAGATGAGTGGATACGGAAAATGTGGTACATCTACACAATGGAATACTACTCAGCTATAAAAACGAATGAAATACTGCCATTTGCAACAACATGGATGGACCTCGAGAGAATTATATTAAGTGAAACAAGTCAGGCACAGAAAGAGAAATACCACATGTTCTCACTTATTGGTGGGAGCTAAAAATTAATATATAAATTCACACACACACATACACACATACACACACAAACCGGGGGGGGGGGGAGAAGATATAACAACCACAATTATTTGAAGTTGATACAACAAGCAAACAGAAAGGACATTGTTGGGGGGGAGGGGGGGAGGGAGAAGGGAGGGAGGTTTTGGTGATGGGGAGCATTAATCAGCTACAATGTATATCGACAAAATAAAATTTAAAAAAAAAAATAAAAAAAATAAAAAAAAATAATAATAAAAAAATAAAAATAAAAAAAAAAAGGAAAAGGAAAAGCAACTTAGGAAGGATTCTCAGAGTGTGCTCTCTACAGACTGCTAAAATATAAACAGAGAGGTGATCAATGACAGACCCTATTTCTAAATTAAGTCTTAAAATGCATATTAATGAATGCTTTTTGAAAAAGCATATTATATTGAGAATGGCACTTAGGGAAATGAAAGCTACTTTTATTTTAGATTCAGCTTCCCATTCAGCTGAGTTTGCTGACTAGCAAATACTTGCCTACTTAGTGGGTAGAGTTGTGTGGCTCATTTTAAAGTGATCTGGAAAGACTATTTTAAAAAGAATACTCCAAACATAAACAGGTCAAAATGTGGCTCTCAACTCATCCCCTGGCGGGTCTCTTAGAAAGACTCACAGATGCTCAGTTTTATAAGGCCACCTGCCATACTGAGGAAAAGGATGGGATTGCTTTGAATAGCAAGGGAAAAACGCCAACCTCCTGGAAATGAGCATGAAAAACTGAAAAGATTAGAATTCAGTATCTCGATTCTATGAAACAACTGTGCAGTGTAAAGCAAATTTATGAGTCCAGAAGAAACAAATTTAGAATTGGCCTAATTCAAATTGAATATTCTTCTAAGGTCAATAGCACAGTAAAACCCCATCTTTCGTTTATCAAGTAAGTGGCTAGATGAATGTGATGGAGCATAAATTAAAAGGCAGGAGAGTTTTAAGGGATGAGGCTGGCAAGTTGTTCCGAGGCTGGGTCATGCAGACTGTTGTCATGCAGGCTGGTGGCGGCTCTCGGGCTTTGTAAAATCAGTCAACTCCCTTCCCATCCTGTACCTCTTCCATTCTTCTACCCAAAATAAGATGTTTTACAGAATTATAATACATAGAAGGATAAAAGTAGAACTACTTTAGTTAAGTAGGGTAGGACAGAGTAAATGTGCAGCAAGAAGGGAGGAACTACTTAAAAATTTTCCATGCAAGTCCCACCATCACTACAGGGACCCTAAGTCACTTTGAATAAACCTTACGGCTTTCAGAGAACCATCCCAAACATTACTGATACAGGCAATGGAGATTTCTTAAGAGCTTTAAGCAAAGTATGAGTATGTCCGGATTACGATTTAGAAGCTGAGCATCATTCTAAAAATAGGTAAAGAGGATGAATTTGAGCTCATGAGCTTGAGGGCAGGGAACAAGTTGGGAGACTTGCAGTTCTCTGGGAGAAAAAGGCTACGGGTCCCAACTAGGACGGAAGTCATTAAAATGGAGTGGAGACATATTTAGGAGGCAATTTGAGAAAACGTGGAACATGGTGATTGATTAGACATGGGAAATTCAGAGTTAAGGAGGATTCAAGAATATATCCTGGGGTAGTTCCAAGCACTGTAATTGGGTGGGGTATAGAGAATGAAAGAGGAACAAGTGGGTGTTAGTGGGAGGGAATAAATTAAGTCTTGGTTATTTCTGGGTTGAGGTGCTTGAGACGTTTAGTGGGCAAGAATACATGTGAGTCTGAGTCTTGAAACACAAGGCTAGTCTGGATCTTTCAATTTAGGGTACTCAGATCCTAGCAAAGCAATAGGCAGGAGAGAAGAATCTACTTAGACTTGAAATCTATAGGTCAACAGCACTTAAAGGATGAATAATGAAAAGAGGCATATGAGAGAATCAGAGAAGATACAGCATGAGAAACAAGAACAAGGAGAATGTCCTGTCAAAGCAATCACCAGAAATTTTTAAGAGGGAAGAAGCAATCAACATTGTGAAATACAAAAGAGAGGTCAAGAAAGATAAAGAAGGAAAAAGCATCTGTCGGGTTTAGCATTTAAGAATTGATTTAAAGATCATAATGAAAAAGTCAGAACTCAGGTTACAGCTGGTTGATGAGTGAATGGAAGGTTGAAAGGGACAGGTGACGACAAGCAAAAGGAAGGAGGAAAAAAGAACAACTGGACAATAGAAAAGGATCTGTAAGTAAAGTGGTCTAGCACACAAAACAATGTCTGGCAAACAGTAGTAAACAAACGAATGACTACCAGAATGAATAAATGAAATGAGTGGGCAGAATAGCACAACGGACAGGATGAAATTACAGAAACATAACACATGCTCATGTGATTATGTTACTTTTATGTTCATCAAGCAACTTCCAGTCCTCTGGGGAACTGGATGAGAAATTCATTATTTGATCAATAGGAAAATCTTACAGTATTCAAATTTGCCATGAGTCTTGCCACATTTCCTTATGCTGGCACTTGTAAGGCAAGAGACCGGAAAGGAAGGGAATTGAGCTGACACATATTCATTGAGCGTACTTTGCTCTTTTTATCACATTTGATCTTCAAACAACCCTGTGAGGCATGTATTATTATTTCATCATCCTGCAAATGAGGAAACTGACGTTCAGAGGGGTTAAGTGATTTGCCTGAGGTCTGACATCATTATTTATATGTTACTATTTCCAGCTATCAAAATCAGCTGCTATAAATACTGTATAAAAGAAGAAAATAGTTCTGTGAGTGCAATTTAAAAACCATTCTGACTGGAGAAATTGAGCGATGATAGAATATGTTTAGCAAAACAGCATGGGAGGCAGGAAATTCTTCCAACACTGCAGTATACAGAGGACGAGAGTGTAGGTTTTCGAATCAGACTATCTATGTTCTTTGACTTTGAGCAAGTTATGAATCCTCTGAATGTCCCAGTGTTCTCATCTAACAAATGGGCATTAGAATTCTTCCTCCCTGATAAGTGATGTAATGTATGCAAAATATTATCACGGTGCCTGCCACATAGTAAATTCTTAATTCATGTTAGACATCTTTATCCTTCTTATCATTGGTATTATTATTATTATCACTTTCTTATTTTGCCCTAGAGTGACATAAAAGAGGAAAATCATAACTATGACATTTTCTTTTAAAAGTATTTGGAGATCGTATGGTTAAAAATCTCAAATGGTGATGCTAACAAAACCTTGTCTCAGAGCATATTCCAACCAGAACGTCTCCAGAGGTGGTCTCATGGGTGGAAGATGTATGTTGACTGCCAAAGGGGATGCGAGTTGGGCCAGATTTATCTGAGATCTACGCCAGAAACCCATGAAAGAACAAAAATAATTTCCCTACTTATGGTATAGAGATTGTGGAATGAAAATATCCTGGAGCTCTGTAGCTGAGTGATAAGGTGACTTGATTCAGAACAGTGGATGTTCACACCACGTGACAGGCAGTCGTACTGATGTGGTGATGCTGCTTCTGAAAGGTATACCCTGCTGTGGAATGAATCAGCCCTCTCATCGTAGGAAACGTTTTTCTTCTGAGGTGAAAACACTGAGGAAGAGAAGCAGTTCTATTTCTCTGGATGTTCTAGAGAATAATTCTCCTTGAAAAAGTGACATCAGCAACCCACCACTCTAAACTTAACCATGGAATCCTCCATCGTGACCCTGCTGCAGAGTCTCCTTTGATGCAGCCACCATCTCTGAATGAATCCAGTCCTAGAAAGGGGGTTTCAGTGCTGAAGATAACACTTTCCCCCTCTTAACGTTGACAGCATGGGTTAAATGGATTGAAGGGACGATTTGATTCTAGAAACAAATCCACGAAAACAAAATGAAACTTAGTAGGAAATCAGGATGGCAAAGTAAGGTTATTTATCAAGCATAGAAGCTTGGCCTTTGAGTGGCAAAGTTTACGGAGACCATGTCCTGTAATGGACACAAATTCCTTAAAGGTGCCTATGGGAGTGCAACAGCACATAAAAGTAAAATACAGCTAAGAGCTAGAAACTCTGAAAAGATGACCTGTGGCCCCTGAGCATACCTTTAACCTAAGAAAACATTTTATTAGTTTGGGATAAAAAGAACAGAAAACGATTTTCTCTCCATTTCTGTTCTCACTACCATTGAGTGTAAATATCACTAGCAGACAGTGAGGAGAAATACTACACAAAGGCATACTTGATTTGGAAGAATATGATTAAATTATGTGAAAAAGCGTAATAAAGATGGATATAAATGCAATGTGTCCCTGAGACATTGAGACTATGAGAGGAAATGTATTACTGTGATAAAGAGCTTAGGCATCAGACTGTGCAGGACTAAATCCTAGCCCCATCCTGTTTTATAACTGTGGCTTTTGCAGTCATTTAACTTCAGTAGGCCTCAGTTTTCTCATCTGTAGAATGAGAATTACATCCGTACCTATGTTGTGGAAGCGGGGTGAAGAAAACTGTTTCCCCCCTTCATTAACTGTGAGTTATTCTGGGGCTCTGAGTATGTATCCTGTATTCAACTTTATATCTCCAATTCCTAACAGAGTGTCTGGCAGCTAGTAGGCACTAAAATATTTGTTGAATAGCTATGGAATAAATTATTCCTTTTATATAACCACTGAATTACAGATGCATTTTCCCATACTACAACCAAATTCATGCATTACTTAATGCCAAACAGAAGCAAGGTTAGTTTATGTGATCTTTAGCTTGACTCCTCAAAGATTATTTAATAAGAAGCATAAAAGTTGTAATCAAATCTTGATAAGCCATCAAAGAGTGGGATAGGAAAGAACAGTTTATTAAAAATAGTTTAACATGAAAAAGTCTAATGGATATTCTAAAATCACATTGCTCCTTAGCGTTATTAGCTATATAAAATTAGGCTGTCAAATACTGGTTTATGAATAGTCAGTAAGGAAGAAACAGAATCTCAAGGGACAAATCACTGTCACTCACAGAAGACTACCTGGCAGACTAAGAATTAAGTTCACTCTTCGGGGCATGCTATCCTCAGCTGTTATAAATATGCTGGAATGCCTCTGTCAGCATGCTCAATAAAGAGGCTGCCTTCACCAATATGGTGCTTGTAAGGAGCAGTCTGTTGCTCAGAGGAAAGGAGAACAAAGACATTTTGTTTCTAATTATTGTCACTTTGCCTTTTAGCTCAGCTGAGCAGTTTCATGACCAGTAAAACAGAAAGGATTCTGAACAGTAGAGTAACTAAACAAAACCCCTCTAATTAAATGACACTTGGCTAAGGGTAGAGTACACCCAGAGTCTAGTTTAGAGCAAGTTGTCCCTACACAGAGTCAGTAGCTTAGCATTTGGGGATTAGAAAACACTTTTCCATTTGTAGACTCTCCACTGGGTCTCTCATAGCCACATTTAGCTTTTAGTTGTCTATGAATTTTCTCAGGAGCTCACTGATTTATCAATTCTCACAATATGTCATAAAATAGAGGTTTTTGGTATGACCACCATCTTTTGCAAGTGGTGTACAATAGCAGTTTCCTGATCCATTTTTCTTCCTGCTATTCTAACTGCACACAACTTTATTTACTCGCATACCTAACATCATTTGAGATACTCAAATTTACATATTCAGCCTACAAGTTACCAAAGGTCAGAAAGTGGTTTAGAGACTGCATTCAGGAAAACCCCAGCATTTTCTCTGTCAAGTCATGACAGTGGCATACCTGTGTGATTTGTACTAGAGCTGATCTGTAGCTATTTTTTTTTTTTTTTTTTTTGGTCCTTTTAGATCTGAAATCAACAAAGCTGTCTGGAACTCTGAGATCTAAGAAGCTCCAGGGGCCAGGGCAGGAGATAAATAATACCTGCACAAGTGCTCTCCATGAACCACTACACAAATGAAAGAAACATTGTTGTACAAATCAAGACACAAAATTTTACCGATCACATTCTTATTGTCATTTGTGGACTATAGAGCTGTTGCAGAATCTTCCATTCTACACCACAGAGCTATAACCCACCCTAGGAGCTGTGAATTTCTGAGGGCCTCTGTGGAGTAATCAAGGGTCTTCAAATCCTAATGCAAAGAAAGCATTGTTAGTAGAATGAATAAACATCTCTTGCACATAATGTATACATCTTCCAAATGTATACTGAAACTAATAAATTTATTTAAAATATTTCCTGAAAGCATATATGTATTTTTATATATCTTTACCATTAACTGATTCTAAAAATTGAACTGATGGCAAGACAAAGAGGAGCTACAGAAAATGCCACTATTCAAATAAGGTCCTTTCATTCAACAGACATTAGAGAAGTACCTCCAAAGAGAAAACTATAAACTTGATAAGCATTAGAATGAATAAGGAAAAAGAAAAAAAAATGTTTATCTGCTACAGTTTCAGCCCAAAGAAAAGATCTGGAGTTATCAAAGCTTATTCTAGGTGCACTAAAACCTATCTACCTTTATACAGTGCCACATTCTGCTGTTTGATACATATTAATGCAACTCTCTAATTAGCACAGTGATATTTTTCTCCTTATTCTTCCTTTATATGACAGCTCAATCTAAATACTAAATTTACTAATCTTCCATTGCAGCATAAGTTGTATCAAACTTTCAGTAAGCCATTTACTCTCGATTATTCATCCTTTTCATTTCCTCTATCATCTTCTATCTGTAGAGATCTTAGTCATAGATGGCTGGCTTATGCTGACATGCCAGGATTTTTTTAAACATTTATCTTGTGATAGCTGAAATGGTCTACCCATTTTAATATCTTAATACATTCTCCAAGTCAGACTCAATTCCCCAAGCAGTATAGAAGGTGCAATCTAAACACTTCAAGTAGAAGTGAATCATTTACATAGGGAAATAGTTCTTGCTAATAGCATCAAAAATGATTTATATTTTACTCACTTCTCAGTGAGGCAGACTGTTTTTCTCTACTAATGACCTTCGCATTATAACAGGGGTCATATGGAACCCAAAAGTATAATTATTAACAGTTCTCTGAGAACAGAAATTTAGTGTGTGTGTGGTTTTTTCCCTTCATGTTGTGTCACTTCCACCTTGCATAGTAATTGGTGTATTGTAGATACTTGTTAGTTTTTGAATGAAAAAATGAGTGAATGAGCAAATGAATTAATTATTTCAGCAAATCAGTGACTCAATGAACTTACTTTGGCCTGAAATAATTAGCTCAGTAGTGAAAACATGGTGTAGGACAGGGGAGAGGAAGTTTAGAATCCAAAACTCCACTACCTCTTTCTCTAAGTCATTTGAAACAAATATGCAATCCAAGTTAAAACAGTCTATCTTTCTATGCAAATCTTGCTTTGAGGTAGCTCTCTTGGCATACTCTACCAAAAAACTACATCCCAACTTCAAGCTTGTTATTATGGAATTCTGGAATTACAGTTGAATCATCAGCTAAGCCAAATGCATATTTATTCCTCATTTCATTTTTCTGCCAAATATTTTTGTTAACATTTCCAAAATTTTATACAGCCATAGCATTACCTTTCTCAATTACTCTGAATCATTATAATGTAAACTCTGCAAGGACAGAAATCTTTAGTCATTTTGTTTGATAATATATTCCAAGCACCCAAAACAGTGCCTGGCATATAATAGACACTAAATAAATATTCATTGCATTTTCTAATGTTCCACCTGTCTCACTTAAACACACCACTGCTTTGTACCACTGCGTGATTCTTTGCCTACATTCATTCGTTGTTACCTAACTTGATACATTAATTTCCAAATTATGTTTTCCTTACCCAAAAGCCAGTGAAATAAGAACACCATAATCAATACAGTGGAGATATTTAGTCATTTATTGGACTCCTACTTAGACATTGTATCTTCGATTGCTCAGTAGTGACACATCCAATAAGACTCTACCACTGAGTGACAGAACAGGTGGGTGCCAAAGCAAGATGGTGAAATAATCATACTTTACACACATCAGCAGTTACAGATTGTAAAGCACTTTTACATACACTGCCTTATTTAATTTTCATCACTGTTTGGTAGAGGGAAAAAAAGTCTTCTTTTCTCAATGTTCAGAAAGAGAAACTAAGGCTCAGAAAGGCTGATTTGCCCCAAGCACACGCAACTACTAAAAGTTTGACCCTTTCATACCCCTTCCCCTTGGAAATTTGCTTTCCATATATTACTCTAGGTCCAAATGCATTCCACAGATTTGTACACTTAGGAAATCAAAAAGAAACAAATACTACATAGAGACAAGGATAGGTCTCATATTTGCTACCCTTGATTATCTCATGATAGCTTTAACCTCAAAACAATGAATAAAGTGAAAGACTGAAGAACAAGCCTAATCTCCTGGAAACAAGCCCTCCAGTGGAACAAATCTATGTGCAGTAAAAATTGGGAAACTGCAGAAGGTAGAGTAGTATGTAATGGCACAGGTGGACAATCTTTCAAAGTGAAAGAGATAATTGTAATTCTGCAGGGATGCGCACCCTCCAGACATGGTGGCAGCTGCTTTTGAGACCTCTGTCACACTCTGCTCTGCATGCCCCTGAAGTCTGTGGGGGAAGGAGGGCTTCTTCCCTTTCTCACTAATCATCCTTGACATCCAGTTGGCACACCCACCATACATGGTCTATTTGTGGCTTTCTAGGTCAGCCTGGTACTGTGCGAGGAGAGTGTCAGTATTTATAAGTAGCCTAGGGTTGTAATTGAGTTATTTTGCATAGGCTGGGGAGCTCTGGGATACCTGTCCTGTTCCTGTGACCTTTGAGGGAGGCATATTCAACCTCAAGTTAAAGAAACTTTAGGGGCCCCTCATGCACATGGACCCAATCCAAGACCCTGGGAAGAGTCCTGGTAATACTGCACTAGTCACATATTTTTTAAAATTAATAAAACTGATATATTGATCTCTTCTATCTACTCTTCCATTACATTTTCCCTTGTGTCTAGTGGCATTGCAGTAGCTACTGGAAATTTTTATAATCTAAAAGCTAAATGTGGATTAAATTGGACATCCATTAATTTGGGTTTAGTGGAATATATTTGTGTAGTTTAGTCACTTCCCTCTATAGTAAAATTATTGCTAACAAGATCGCCCAGCTAGTAAGTGTAAGAGATGGGACTAAAACTAAGCTTTGCCTGACTCTAATGCTAATAAATTTTGGACTATAGTACATTGCCTTCCATATGCTTAGTGATCTGTCAATACACATTTAATTTCTTAATCTAAAAGCAAGAGAGGAGAGTCTCAGCCACCTGACAATATTTGACGCCAGACAGATCCTGTTTTTTACCCAGTTCCTACACACTTGTCTAGACTGACTACTAATTGTTCCCTCCTTATACACATTATAATCATGCTGCATTTTTCTATATTCTATGCCGATCTTCTTATACATGTTCTTTGTTTGGCCTCTAATGACTTGACTCAATAACATTTCGACATGTTCTAATTAAGTTCTTGTTGGTTTAACAAGAGGTACTGACACTGACAAATATAAAATTCATAATATGTCAATATTATGAGGATGACAATGACCATTGTTTAATGAGAGTTGTCAAATCAAACAGTATTTAAGAATACTCATGATGGATGAAAACTTGTAATGCTCTGAAATCTTAACAGTTATATGGAAAATTTTTTTCCTAAATTTTACAATTCCAAAAGTTTACATAACAACACCGATAATGAGTTGTGAAGATAAATTTTTCTAGGTTGTCAATAATCAAGTATAATTTTTTTCATCAACCCTGGTAAAGAAAACTCTTAATCATGTTTCTCTTTTCTCTGTAGAAAATGATTATCACAAAATTGTCATTAAAGAACCTGCAGCAAAAATATAGGTAAAAAGGTATTACAGAGGTATGTCAGGCATTTACTTACTAAAAAATAGTGTGCTGTATTTTTAGACTTTGTGATTTTTGCGGTATTTATCATCTTTTCAAAATTTGTACTTTGTTGTGATTTTTTTCATTCTACCTAAATATTTATTTGGTTTTGATAATTTTATATTATTTTTCTTAAAGAAGACCGTCAAATTTTATAAGCTTCAAGCTCTACAAAATCTGAGTTTGGCATTGGTGGAGAGGGGCTAAAAAGAAAACACAGATTAATGATGTATCCTTCAGACCTGACTTAAGATGCTCTCGGGACAGCACAGGGGCCTTCCTGGCAATACAGAGAGGATCAACTCACTTGGAGCTAAAGGAATATTAATGGACTCCTGTCCTTTTTCAGGACTCAGCAAAGCGAGCCCTGGGGAGTTAGGAATGTGACATTCTGTGATGTTCCATGGATTTGTTTTCTTAGGCAATCACAAACAATACATAGAAAATTCTTTGGAAAGTTGCTCTCAACAGAGCTGCATTGCAGTAGTGTTGATGCTGGACGCTTGGGGGGTAGATGATTCTGTATGTCCTCTAGAGAGGTTGGGCAAGAGGGTCTAAGGGAGAGCCCCACCTATGGGAATTACTATAAAGGACAACCAAAACCAAGATATTTGAAGCCCTCAAGTCAGCTTTGATAAAGGGCTAAGAAGTATGCTATCAGAGCTTTTGGTCCATAGGATGCTAAGAACAGAATGGGACCTAATGCAGAGAGCAGCAATTTTAAGTGGGAACCATATCACACACAGGGGATGCATTATAAATTTGTAGAGATATTTTTCATTATTGCAATTACTGCTGGCTTTATTCAAGGATTCTAGATAGTGTCCAGTGTACAGAATGGTCAAGACTAATAAAACACTATTACATGCTGTACACTAGTTTATAATGTTCTGCTGGATATTGATGTTGAATGGGTGATACCCTATTTATAATTATTTAAGTCTTTTTATATAAGCACGGAATACTTTTATACGATTTTAATATAAACTGAATTTTATGCCATGTAAATGATGGGAATTTGTTTATAATTTCCCCATGGCTTGTTCATCTCCTTAAAATATCATGAACCTGTTGTTACAACACCACACTCTAACAAATTGCGAATCAGCCAGGCCAAAAGAATGGAAATAATCATATCAAAGAGATATCCGTACTCCCATGTTTATCACAGCTCTATTTACAATAGCTGAGTTGGAACTAATCTAAATGCCCGGCAACAGACAACTGGATAAGGAAAATGTGACACATACACACAATAGAATACTACATAAAAAACAATGAAATTCTGCCGTTTGTAGCAACATGGATGAACTTAGAGAAAATTATGTTAAGTGAAATAAGCCAGGTACAGAAAGAGAAATACCACCAGTCCTCATAAGTAGGAGATGGATGGATGGAAGGAAGGAAGGGAAAGAAAAGAAAAGAAAAGAAAAGAAAGAAAGAAAAACAACAATTACAATAATACGTTGAACTTTCAAAAGGAGAGAACAGAACTGAGGTTACCAGAGGTGGGAAGGGGGTTGCAGCAAGAAATTGGTAAAGGGCCACAAAAATACTGATTATCCTGATTTGATCACCATCCATTGTACACAGGTATTGATATTCAACTCTGTACCTCACCAATACATACATACATATATATATATATATATATATATATAATTAATCATGTTTCAATTTTAAAAAGACAGAACAAGAAATTATTTATATATTATGACCCTCTTGGCAAAGCAAAGTGTGTCATTTCTATTACTGATATACTGTACCTGTTATTCTGTATGTGCAGTTGTATTTATAGAGACTGTACCTATACACAGAAATAGACTTATGAATCACTGATTTCAAATTGTCAAATGCAAGAAAAAGTTTTTAAAAGTCTTAAAACCTATTCACTATAAGTATTTGCAAGTACCAAACTATTTCATTATTTATTCTATCGTGAGGGTTCCTGAAGATGTAGATAGTGCAAAAGAACGATTAAAAGACTTATTTAGTTATTTTCCCACAGAAAATAGGTTTCTCAAATATGAGACCATAAGCTGACAGGTTGAAGCAAGTAATAATGGCAAAAGCAGAATATATAAGAGAAGGGGTTAGGCTGCAGTCTGGGATCAGTGAATCATGTTTATACAAATTTTTGGCTAAGTCTATCAGATGGTCACTAACATAAAAGTCAAGTTAAGCATTTTGACTATGAATAGGACAATTAGAATATGAAATAAAACAATTTCCATTATTTATGGATTTTCTAAAAGGCCTTGAGTGTTTTAGATGTAATCATACACGACAGCTTGCCTGTGTTATGTCCACTTAGGTCCACATCGTTTCCTTCATTAGAATTTTAAAGGGGCTGACTGGTCGCTCACTTGGTAGAGTGTGGTGCTAATAACACCAAAGTCAAGGGTTCAGATCCCCACATCCATCTGCCACAAAAAAAAAAAAATTATAATATTGACATACATAATATTTTATTTTAAATTACTTCTCTTTAATTCTTTTTTATATTGAGCTAAGGATATTATACTGAGTTTTTAGGAATTAGGTAAATAAATGGGTTATATAATCCATGACATTTATATCAAGATAATAAAGGGGTTTTGTGAAAATATTTGCTATTAAAAAGGAGTGTTGAATATGATAGGGTCGAGGACGATTTAGCACCAAGTGAAGCAGCAGGAGAGATGTTCATGCTTGGAGGCCTCCAACTGGGCTTCTCCCCTGATCCATAGGAGCCTCCATCATGCAGAAGGGGGCCTGTAGTAGAGCATCTTCCAAGTGAGAGGAATGTAATTCACATTTAACAATGGATGAATGAATTTAAAATAAGATTAAGTTTCATAACCCTCATGTGCCTCTGGAAGTATAGAGGTTTTTTGTTTTGCTTTTTAAGTACAGTCATGTGTTGCTTAACAACGACATGGGGATATGGTCTGAGAAATGTGTCATTAGGCAATTTTGTCACTGTGCAAACATCACAAACTTAGCTGGTATAGCCTACTACACACCTAGGCTATTCAATATGACCTGTGGTTCCTATGCTGTAAACTTGTACAGCATGTTACTGTACTGAATGCTATAGACAATTGAAGCACGATGGCAAGTATTTGTGTATCTAAACATATCTAAACATAGAAAAGGTAATGCATTTTGCTATGACTTTACAACATCCTTGACTTGAATTTTTCATCTCTGTTATAACTTTGTAGGACCACCATCATATATGTGGTTCGTCATTGGCATATACAGGCATATGACTGTAAATGATCCACTGAGTAGAAAGGTGATTTGATAAGTTTGCTATCTTAGAGAAACTGTAGATAGAGAAGCAAGTGGAAGAAACTCAAAATTTCCCCCCAGAAACCCTTCCAATTTTGCCTGGGGAAGCTCAATTGAGTATCTTTTAAAAATAAATTATTTTAAAGTAAATTTTACTGGGAATAAATTCAGAAGCAGATCTCATAAGCCATCGTCAAGAAAGGTAAAAATTCTCTCTGGCTTCTTATAACCAAAAAGAGCTAAGCCATGTTAGATATGCTTGCAGCCAAATGATTTTATGGCTTCATAAAATAAATGGCCAAATAAATCTGGATATTGCATTAGTCCAGAGAAGGTGTTTCACATATCAGAAATGCATACGTATCAGCATTTCAGTCTGTTACTAGTAGTCACTCTACAATTTTTCTCAAAAGGATTGAGATTGCTATATATATGTATGCATGCATGTGCCTGTGTGTATAGATAAATGTATATAAACACACGTATTTATCCATAGAAACTTGCTCCCACTCCCAATGTAATAGACTGATATTCTTAAATTTGCTCTGGAACGATGATGATGTTGCCCTTAAAATACTCCTCCAAAACTATTCATTTTGTTGTAATAGGATCTTACCTTGTCAAGACATAGAGGAATCAGGCATTTACAACTAATAAGCAAAATTTCATTCAAATTAATGATTTTGTCTACTAAATATATTACAGTGAACATTATATAACAAATCACAAACTGGGAAGAGATATATGCAAGACATATAACAAACAAAGAATCTGTACTCCAAATTTAACTAAATTCAAAATACCAAAAATAAAACGACAAAAACCTCAAGGAAAAAGAAAGGGCAAATTTCTGAACAAAAGTGTTATAGATGTGCAAATACAGAAGATCATTCCTTATAAAGTCAAACTCATATAATCTAGAAATGCAAATGAAAACCATAGTGAGATATCTTTTAGAAGTACTAGATTGGCAAAGATTTAAAATTCTAATAATACCCAGAATTGATTAACACATAGAACAGTGGGAGCTAGTAAGCATTAAGGGAAAGCACTGAGGATTGAATTATGACTTGGTATAACTACTCTGGAAAATGATACAGTGTCAGCTGCTAAATAACAGGTGCAAATTCATTACAACCCAGAAATTTCACATGTAATTCAGGGAGTCTTGTCCTTATCAATATAGAAAAAGAGAGATGAAAAGAAGGAAAAGAGAGGAAAGAGACAATCTAAGTGTGCTTATCAACAGAATAGATAAATGTTCTGCTATTTAAACAATGACGTAGTGGTGAAAATGAAAAAACTGTCATTATATTCATTGTGTAAATTTAAGCATTATGTTGGGAGAAAAAACTAAATTGCAGAAGAATATATACACCATTTATGTAATATGTTCAAAAAGCAAAGCTAAAAAAACTATCATTCAAGGATATGTATGTAGGTGATAAAAATATCATTTAAAACAAACGAATGAAAAGCACAAACGTCAGGACAACGGCTCTTTTCTGGGAGAGGTAAAGGGATATGTTCTAGGAAGGCATTTAACAAAGCTTTGAAGGGTAATATTAGTAAAGCTTAATTTTTAAGTTAATCCGTGATTTTATTATTTTAAAAATTAAGCAATTAAGTAATTTTACTTTTTATAATACTTATAACTCTATAACTTATCTATGTTAGATATGCATTATGTTGGCTTCTTTCTGGTGCTTTGCTCCTCTCTGTAAATTACTAGCAGTTCCAATAATAGGCATGGGTAGATGGAGAACATCTACCAGGAGTCACTGTATTTCTGAAGATCACAAAATTGTCTCAGCATTAACATATTAAGATATAGCATAGGATGGCTTAATAATAATTTCATTCATTTATTTATTCATTCACTCACTTACTATTGGATGAGTGGTTACCTTGCACTTTCGTTGTTTACAGTGGTTTGAAGTCCCACACTATATCAGCTAGTTGCAGAATGAACACATTCTCATCATGAGGCCAACTATTTTCTATCATTTTTCGGACTGCTGCCAAGGTGGCAAAAATCACTCTGCCTGTCTGACAAGGCTCTTTCATTGCACAATGAACTCATGAAAATGATCAATAACTAAGAGTCACCAAAAATACTCCTCAGCCCTTTGGAAGTTAATGAAAACAATCTGTGATTTGAAAACAAGGCGATTAAAAATATTTTAAGTCTTCTTATTAAAACACTGATAATTAGAATTTGTGACAAATATCCTAAACTTCCTCTCTGGAATACAAACTGTGGTGATTATGGCTTAGAACCACAACCACATGAGACAACATCCTAGGCATGAACATGTGTGCAAGCAAGACACCAACAAAACTTTCAGCTTAGTAAATGGTAACACAATCTCTAGACTGCTTTTCATTCGTATGTTTTCAAGATTTTTTTCTGAAGCCTAAACGTGGTAACTCCACTTAACAGTAACCAGGTAGGAAGTTACTATTTACCAAAAAGAATTAAAATAAAATAAACTGAATTGGATTCTTTGACTTAAGAGTGCATATACTACGAATTTTTCTTTTCCAACACCAGCTGGAAAAAGGCAGGAAAAACACCATGCTTCAGTTCAGTTTTACTTTGTAGCCTGGCTGGTTCCAGATGCTAGGATTACTCTGCAAATGTAATTAGTTTCAATTTACTGACATCTGGCCAAATATAAACATTATATTTGAGATCCAGGTAAAGAAAAGCACATCCCTACAGAGCAAGTTTGTTTACTAAACAGTCTGAAAAAGGTTAAGAAATCCTGTTTCAGCTATCGAGGAAGAGCTAGCTTATTAGAAATGGCTTTAAAACATATTCTCTGAGATTTTTTCCATCTCTAGGTTTCTGAGTTAACCTCCAATATAATTACATGAGCCAAAATCTGTTTACATAATACCAAGCCAAATCCTACCCCAGCAAGTATCAACTCAGCTGAAATCTCTGCATGGCTCTACTCCAGCCAAGAGTTCATCTATTTCAAAGAAAAATTTACATCTAGTTTCAATATGACAAAAGAAAAGTCCCCTTGGAATTGGCTATAATAGGATTCGAGTGGCTCTTCCATGGGATAAGATGTATGAGAGAAGAATTTGGCCTCATGATAGTTATGAGTGATTTTTTGTACAGGAGCTGTGCATAACAATATAGATGATAAATCTCTAATTTGATGTGCCACAGGTAGAGATCACACTAAATGCTGTTAGGCTTAGTGGGAATAGAAGTCATAGTTCATTAAAGAGAGTTTTCTCTGCACAGCAGCGTGGTACACTTCCGTTCAAATTTGAGGCTTTAAAGAATGCATAACTGCCAAAGGCCTAACATCGTCAACATAGACAACAGATTTCAATCTGTAACTCAAAGATGGTAAATAATTCATGTCCTGCAAGACCTACATGGAAAACATTTGATTTCTTGCTCATTTCCATGTTTGTAATATTCAGGTAAAGTTACCTTCAATCATCATCCATACTAAAGAATCAAATCAAAAATCATGTTCAACTTTAGGGGGTTGAAAATTTGACATTACTAGCCTCAAGCCTCTACCAAATAAAGGGTCATAAAGCACTGTGACACTCTGCTACCATGCTGTACCACAGAAAGAGCTAGACCAACTTCCTGACAGTGGCTTTTTCACATTATCTATTCTATATGTAGGATAAGACTGTCATTGGTGACAATTTCAATTTAGTCAATCTATTAGCATCATGGTCATATTCCTCATAGTTCAGTTACACAGATTGTACACATGGAATAAACAATTACAAAACTAAGGAACATATACTATGGTGACAAGATACAGTTTTATTTCACTAAAAATAGCTTCAAATTACTTCTTTTTGGCTAAATTTTTTCATTTAAGAACAAAATCCAACACATACACACACACACACACACACACAGAGTATGCATAAAGTAAATGTACTTCACAAGGCCTGGTTTTCCAAAGCTTTGCAGTTTCAAATATTGACCTTGCAAAGGACAGGAAATTTTCCGCAGGCTATAGTCTCTGTTGTAAGATAAAGATTTGTAACACAGCAAGTCTGGCTCAAAGGACAGACAGGTTACTGACTGATATGTAAAGATATGGGGAAATTGCTGTAAGAGAATGCTTGCTAAGGTCAAGCTTTTGTTGGTGGATCAACTTAACTTCTTGAAAATTGCATTATAGAAGGTCACATTGCTTGTCTTACTGAATGTTACCAGCTTCTATTGTTAAACTTGTTAAACTATACTTAGCAAAAACCCCACCTATGTTCTCTTTCTTTAACTTCCTGGTCTGGAGTATAAATGCAGGAAGAGAACTCCAATTCGTGGTTAATTTCCCAAATGGAAGGAATGCCTCTCTCTTGAGGGTTCCAAGAGATTAACCCCTTTTTGGGGCTTCTCACTGCTCAGAAGAGATGGGCTTTGAGTAATCTTTGGCAGCTCCACCACCCAGGGGAAAAGGGGTGACAAATCCATGGGAGGCAAAGCAACACACTCTACAAACACATTTCTTTGACAATATTTACCACCTCTAATTCATAGCCAAAATTCTTGACTAATAATCTACATTGACCCTCCATTTTCATATCACTCATTCATCCCCAAACAAGACGTTGGTTTCATCACTTTACTAAAAAACAAGTATTTTTCAATGTTTTTCTTATGCTTATGTTGAGTTGAACACAATGAGCCTTTTCTCCATTTGAAAATATTCTGCTACCTTGGCTTTCAATCTCCCAGACTCTTGCTTCTGTTCCCAGTTTCCTTCCTACTCCTTTTTCTTTATTTATTTTTTAATTTTATTTTATTTTGTCAATACACAATGTAGTTGATTTTTGTGTCCCTTTACCAAATCCTCCATTACCCTACCCTCTCCCATCTCCATCAATATCATATCTATTCACTTGTCTTAACAAGTTCAAGAAATTGTGATTGTTGTGTCTTCTTCCCCGCCCCCCTGTTTGTTTGTGTATTTATGTATTTATTTTTACCTCCCACAAATAAATGAGAACATGTGGTACTTATCTTTGTGTGCCTGACATTTCATTTAATATAATTCTGCTATAAAATAGAATGAAATACTACCATTCACAGCAACATGGATGGACTTAGAAAAAATTATATTAACTGCCTACTCCCTTTTTATCTCCCTTTTCTGTGCTCTTTTTAAATGTTGGTGTTGTCTTGGTTTTCACCTTAACCTCCTGTGTTCCCAGGCTATGCAGTGTCCATGACCAATTCCATTTATGACTCCTCTTTATGAACTAGCTCCTCTTACTGAATTCCCAGTGTAGTGTATCCCATCATCATCCACACAATGAAGAAGTTATTAGATTATAAGGACCATGACACAGTGAATGGATTAATAATAGTGGCTAGGAGTGTGGTTCTGGGGCTTTAAAAGGAGAGCACATAAGTCTCTCTCACTGCTCTACCAGTTCTGCCATGTGAGACCCCTGTGTCATGTTGCCATCACCAAGACCCTCACCAGACATGTTCCCTGCATTTTGGACTTCCGTGCCTCTGAAACTGTAAGCAAGAAGTTTCATTTTCTTGCAAATTACCCAGTTCCATGTATTTTGTTATAAGCAACAGAAATGAATGATACAGTCTCCTTCCAGTCCACTTCCAACTCTCATTCAAGATTGCAGATCCTGAAAATGACAGAGGCTTCAGGCCCAGTAGCAGACACTTTGTTGCAAATTTTTACCAGCCTCCTTTGCTGCTCTACTCCAGAAGCTTTGTCACTAGGTTTTCTTGCCAGAACTGGTTAGTAACATTTTTCTGATCCTTCAACTATTCTCTTTGAACCTTATTTCTTCAACTCCTCCTCCTATTGTGTGAGGTCTAATTCTTATGATAAATTCCTTATTCCATAATACTTCCTGACTGAACCCTGACTGGTAGATGGGTTGCACAATCTTCATGTACCATACTGATGTACTTGACGTCCTCTAAACATACTCTGCTCTCAAGTGCTTGTGCCCATGCTGTTCCCTTTGCCTGCTTTTTATTTGCCTGTGCTATCCTCTTCTCCTCAGGATTTCCTGACTATTCTCCATCAGACTCAGGCTCTGCCTCGTTATCATCCCCTGTCTGAAGGATTTCCCACTATGCACTACTTGCCTTTCCCTGGCATTATTATATCAGTTACCACAACATTATCATAATTATTAATTTGCCTCCTGCCACCTTCCTTAGATTCTGAGATTCCTAAAGGTAACTACAGTGCTTATGTCTATACCTTTAAAACCTGGAACAGAACTTATGAATGAAATCTAAAATAGTAGCCAGATAAGAAAGAACTCTAGTCAATGAAATTGTCTGGTATCCAGATATATGGAGCAGAACTTTTCTTTATTTTCAAAGATTCTGACCTCAAAAGACTCCCATATCATATTTTTCCTTCTTTTTCGTTTTTGAGTGAATCATAAATGATTGTATGTATCTGTGGGATACACAGTTGGATATCAACACCTGTGTGCAATATGTGATGCTCAAATCAGGATAATTAGCATATTCAACATTATGCAATGTAATTGTTTTTTGTGACCGTTTACCAATTCCTCCCTCCACCTGCCTCTTTCCTACCTCTGGTAACCTCAGTTCTGCTCTCTCCTCTTGAAAGTTCAATGTAGTATTGTGAGTGCTGCATCTTTCATTCTTCCTTTTTAATTTATTTATTTACTTATTTATTTTTCTTTAGCCCCAATTTATGAGTGAGGATACGTGGTATTTCTTCATGTATGGCTTATTTCACTTAACATAATTTTCTCTTAGTTCATCGGTGTTGCTGTAAATGGAAGAATTATATTCATTTTTATGGCAGAAGAGTATTCCATTGTCTCAGTACACACATTTTCCTTATCCAGTCATCCAACAATGGACATTTAGATTGGTTCTAACTCACCTATTGTAAATAGAGCTGCAATAAACATGAGAGGGCAGGTATCCTTTTGACATGATGATTCCTTTGGGTATTTACCCAGCAGTGGAATTGCTGGATCATATGGCAGTTTTATCTATAGTTATTTGAGGAAATTCCATACTGTTTTCCATAATGGCTGCACCAATTTGCATTCCCACCAACAGTGTAGGAGGGTACTCCTTTCTATGCATCATTGTCAGCATTTGTTATTCTATGTCGTTCTGATGATAGCCAGTCGAACTGGGATGAGACAGTATCTCAATGTGGTTTTGACTTGCATTTCCCTGATGCTTAGCGATGTTCAGCATTTTTTCATGTGTCTCTTGGCCATTTGCATATCTTCCTTTAGAAAAGCCTATTCAGCTCCTTTTCCCATTTGTTAATCAGGTCATTTTTTTTTTAACTGTTGAGTTCCTTGTATATTCTGGATATTAAACCTTTGTCAGATGCATAGTTCGCAAATATTTTCTCACTCTGTAGGTTGTCTTTTCACTCTGTTGATTGTTTCTTTTGCTGTGCAGAAGCTTCTAACTTTAATATAATCCCATTTCTTTGTTTTTTCTTTTGTTGCCTGTGGTTTGGGGGTTATGTTCATAAAGTCTTTGTCCAGTCCTACTTCCTGAAGTGTTTCCCCCTTTTAGGAGTTTTACTGTTTCAGGGTGTATACTTAAGTTTTTAATATATTTTGAGTTGATTTTGGTATATAGCAAGAGGTATAGGTCTAGTTTCATTCTTCTACATATGGATGTCCAATTTTCCCAGCATCATTTACTGAAGAGACATTCTCTTCCCCAGTGTGTGTTCTTGGTGCCTTTGTCAAAAATCAGTTGGCTGTAAGTGTATGTGTTGATTTCTGGGTTCTCTATTCTGTTCCATTGGTCCATGTGTCTGTTTTTATGCCATTACCATGCTGTTTTGGTTACTATAGCTTTGTAGTATAGTTTAAAGTCCAGAAGTGTTATGCCTCTGGCTTTATTTTATTTTATTTTTCAGGGTTACTTTGGCTATTAGGGATCTTTTGTTATTCCATATGAATGTTAGAATTCTTTTTACCATTTATGAGAAGAATGTCTTTGTAATTTTGATGGGGCTGCATTGAATCTGTAGATCACTTTGAGTAGTGTTGAGCCTTAAAAACTAACACCACCTTAAGTGACATTACAAGCAGCACCATTATCGGCCCACAAGGGCATATTAATGTGGCAGCCTAAGACGGTGCCAGGAGGAAGTAGGGTCGGGGTGTCTGCGGGAAACTTGCCTTAGCCCTTATTGGCCAAATACACGCTTCCACGCTCGAGGTTGCAATAGCTAGGCATTGAGACAGGATGCATGCTCTCTTGACCTTTAAGCTGATAAGATTTTGTAAAAAACCTCCCTTCCCCATTTGCCTTTAAAAGCAAGTGCTTGTGTGGTAGTAAATGGAACTGCTCGACAGAACCCCAACTGTGTCTGAGTGTCCTTTAACCAGGCTATTTTTGGGGGGCCGGTGGCTGTGCTCACCTGTCTTCATGGCTCTCTTCCCCTGTCTCCTTCCAAAGGGGACAGGAGGGAAAGAGGAATCCCGGGCCATTTGCTCACCCACCGAAAGGAACGAGGCTAGGGCTGTTCGGGTTGGCCGGCGGCGGACCCGACAGAGTAGTATGGACATTTTCACAATGTTAATTCTTCCAATCCAAGAGCATGGGATATCTTTCCATCTTGTGTCCTCTCTAATTTCTCTCAACAGTGATTTGTAGTTCTCATTGTAGAGAATGCAATTTGACAAGCCACTAGCTAGGCTAACTAAAAGAAGAAGAGAGAAGACACAAATAACAAAAGTAAGAAATGAAAAAGGAGATATTACAAGAGATACCTCAGAAATACAATCTGCATGCCCTTTCTTTCTTTCTCTTACTTGATTGCTCTGGCCAGTATTTCCAATACTATGTTAACTAAGAATGGTGAGATTGTCCATCCTTGTCTTGTTCCTGTTCTGAAGGCTTTTCCTAATTCAGGATGATATTGGCAGTGGGTTTGTCATATATGGCTTTTCTTGTATTGAGATATTTCCCTTCTATACCTAATTTGCTGAGAGTCTTTATTATGAAGTGATGTTGAATTTTGTCAAATGTTTTTTCTGCATCTATTGAGATAATCATGTTTTTTATACTTGATTTTGTTGATGTGGTGTGTCACATTTATTGACTTGTGTATGATGAACCATCCTTGCATCCCTGGAATGAATTCCACAGGATCGACATGTATAATTTTTTTGATGTGTTGCTGTATTCTATTTGCTAATATTTTATTGAGGATTCCCATACCAGTTGAAATGGGATAACAAGTAAAGAAATTTTGCACAGTTCAAAACTCATGTCCAATGCCAAAAGGACTGTTATTTCTACTTCCATTTTACTCTACAGCCCTCCTGGTATACCTCATCCTCTTCACCAATGGTTTCCAAACCAGATTCCTCAAATCCCAGGATTTCCTTGGAATTTCTTCAGTGGCACCTATGGGGTATGAGGCAGGAGCTGGTAAATCCTGGATGTGAGAATGTGAGGTGTTATTCTACTCTCTGCTTCTATTATATGAGATGCCCTTGTATGCTTCTGTCTGAAAATAAAATTTTTTTTAAATCCTTTAAGACAAGTTGAAAATCACTGGCCTACAGGATAAATGTCACAGCTCTTTAGCTCCTTAGTATGGCTACTCCAGTCTCCCATGAACTGTCTCCTATCTAATCCTGTAGACCATTCTTCTGCCATTCCTTCTCTACCTTTACATTGTAGTAGTTTGCAACAAATATCGTGCTGGTTTATGCTGTTTTTTGCCTTGGTTTACACTATTCCCTCTGCCTGGAATGTCCCTCTCCTTGCCTAAATTCACTCATGTGTCATTCATAAACTCAGACATCACCACCTCCAGAAAGCCTTTTCTGAGACCCAAGGATGAAGTAGGTTTTTACCCTCTCCACTAGCATATTACTCAAAGTGCATCTCTATCATAGCACAGCAGTCATTGACATTATTTTTTCATCTAAGTATTCCACATTCCACGGAGTGTTGCAAGATGTCTTTATTACCTTTGTGCCTCCAGTGTTGAGCCCTGACACAATGTTAAATTGTTATTGAATGAAACCCTCCCACATAATTCATCAACAAATTTTAGATTAAAGAAAGAATAGAGGATAAAAATAAACAGAAGCTGACTCTGTTTATTTAGCTCCCAAAATCTGCTAGCTTATTTCCATACATATCCTATTTGAGCTTTACAGGAACTATATAACACTAATATTATTATTCTAATTGTATGGTGAGCACATCTTGGCTCACAGAAGTTAAGTAAATCACATAGGATCAGGTACCTAGAAAGGAAGTGAAAAGGATTGGATTTCAGGGTTGCCTGACTTCAAAACCTAAGTCTTTATTCCATAATACATGTAAATAATATATATCAATGTGCATTAAAATGTGACACCAAAGAAAGCTAGCCAAGAGAATGGTCTACAAAAGTCCTCCATAATATGTCAGCCTGTTTGAGTTTTCCAAATTTTCCTGGCAACCAAGATTAAAAATAAAACATGCCTTTCAAAAAATAGCAGTCTATTTCTAAATATATGCCAGCTACTCAGTCAATTTAATAAACATTTATTTAGCACCACCTAAATATAAGTCATTGCATATAGCCTTAGGGGAGATATAAATGAGAAGGGCATGGTCCTTGTCCTTCAGGAGCTCATAATCTGAAAACATACATTAACAATTCTGAATGGAGGCAGATGGTGATAAGTGCTGTAATAGAGCCACTCACAACGTGCTAAGGAAGCATAAAGCAGGGAGAGATTAATTCCGACTCTGGAGTAATAAAACATCTTGGTAAATGTATCTTTCACTATACACCAAGAAAATCTTTTATGATCCCAGCCAAAGGATGCATTTCTTTGTAACATACCAGAGCTTATTCAAGAAACTAATAGACATAACTTTTGTTAGCAAGAATTGAATTTAGCTACAATGGAAGCAGCCTTACCTATATGTGTTTTCCACTGCAATTTGAGGAAACCCATGGGTCTATTTATTTAAAGGGCCTTTGGTCAATTTAGAAGAGACTGTACATGGTTCTGCCTCCAAATGTGTGCCCGTTCATAGTATTTCTTTCCAGTTCACTTGTATGCTTAAAGTGAGACTCTGAATACTCAGTCTTGAGGCAGAAAATGTAGGAAATTTCAAAAGACACAGCTCAGGCCTAGCAAATGAAGGATGAAGGCAAAAAAAAATTTTTTTCCTTTTTAATTTTATCAAGAAGCAACCACAGCATCTTAGCTAGTTGGAACCTTGACTCAAAGTACTTAACTGTGAATGAGGCCGACAATGCTAAATGACTTCCCCTATGTGCCAAGTAGATTTATTAGGTGTCAGCACTAGTGTACCAGCCTAAAGTGGTTAGACAGGAAATAAAAGTGAAAGCACAGAAAATTCATACAGTTCCATCATTAAGGATCATCATTACAGAATTTGCCCTGTTCTTTAGAAGTCAGTAGTATGATACACACATGAAGGAAACCACACTACTCATACGAATAATATTTTTAAATAAGGAAGCCCTTTCTTAATGTAAAACTGTATCACATATGATAAACTTATTTTATAAAAATTAACAGTTTTTTTAAGGAAAATATATCCATAGAAAAATGTAAATTAATAAAAGGCCAACATGTTATTATTTCTAAAAGCTGTCTCCCTGGTAGGATATTTACGCCATATAGCAGAGAACAAGTTGAGATTTACAGAAAAGCCAATGGGCCAATGAATGGTTTCGCTTGGGTGAAAATTTAAATATACTTTGGACAGAACAGGAAACTGTTGGGAAAATGTCCACGACCTTATTGCCTCCCAATTTTTTTAAGCCTTTTCTACTTCACTTATTCCATCTTTTCAACATCCTCAATCTTTCATTCTCTAATATCAACTTCCCCTATAGTTTCAGACCTAGAGATGTTCTTTTCGCTTTGGGAAAAAAGCCACTGCTACCAATATATTATTCTACTATAACAGATTTTTTTTCTGTTTCTATAATTATAACAAGCAGTTTATAATACCTGCTTTTACTTTTCCACCAGTGTTTTTCTTCTTAATGCATTCAATATGGCCATTGTCCCAACTATTGCCATTGAACTAAAACATTCTCAGTGTCTGCCAATTATACTCTCCAAACCTGATAGCCCCTTCCTAGTTCTTATAAAGGTGATATCTTTCTTTTATTTACTTCTAATACTGCTTGTTAGGTAAAAAAAAAAAAATACTTCTTCCGAATTCCTGACATCTCCTTCCTATGAAGAGGCCTCGTTTAACATAACTCTGGACTTTCAAAAGGCTCTTGACTCAGTCTAATCTTAGGAAGGTAATGTGATTTTTCTGATAAATAAAATTGAGAGGAAAACTGGGCATGCTGAGCTCATCTCCAGCTTATTCTTCATAGGAGGGAAGCTGTCTGTGGAAAGCCTGTATTTTTCTCTGCTTCCCTGTACCTAAGTGTTACTCATTCAGGTATCGAAATGGGCCTCGCCAGATACAGTATTGACTGTGATCAGGGAAGTAAATTGGCCTAATTCTAGGGTCCTATTTGCAAGCCCATTTGAATCTTATTTGGCTCTTTGCTTTCATCAGTGAGTAGTAAAATTCTTATCTTTATGTTCGTATTTGTTCTTTGTTTTATTTGCTTAAAACCTAGGTGTAGAAGAAGGGTGTCCCCTCTAGTCCCCCAACATTTTGTTTTTGAAACCCTGTCCTGCATGGCTTCTCATATATACGCCTGTTTTTCCTCCTACCTCTCTAATGACTCCTTCTTTATGGTTATTTTAGTTTTAATAATTCCTCTTTTCTCTTCATAAAGATGTCTTGTTGAATATACTATTTCCCTCTTCCTTCCCTTCTTTCTTTCTTCTCTCTCTACACATACACACAAAGTACATATATATATACATACACACACAATACATATAACACAAATATATACACACATGCACATACACACACATACATATGTTCTCATTGAGCACATTGAAGAAGCTCAATTTTTTTTTTCTTGCATTGACTAAATCTTCAAACTGCTCCTCCTACCATTGCTCATGTTTTGTGATTAGCAATGACCATTAATCCAGGCATTCAGTCTCAAAAATATAGAGTGATCTTAGATGTCTGTTGTCTAATTCACGGTATCCAAGAATTGGCTAATAATTTACTCTATATCATCACTAACTTTTAGAGCTTTGTTTATGTATTCTTAGTGAAATAATTATCAATAAATTCCCAAGTATTTATGAAAAATCTACTATGTGCCAGGCACAATATTAAATGAACAAAAGTAGTGAACAAAACAAAAATGAATTCCACTTTCAGGGAACCTACATTCTAGACGAGGAGACATATGTCAAACAATATAATTACAAAATGTGACAAGTGTTACGATAAAAAGGTGCTATTATAAGAAATAACAGAAGGAACTGATTTATATCAGTAGCTAAGAGAACGCCTTGCTGAGAAAGTGACATTTGACCTGAAACCTGAAGAATGTTGGAGATTAGATGAGAGCAGGAAGAAATTATAGTTCTTAGACTGAGATTGCAGATGTTCATTTTATTATGCTTGGTAAGTGACATACATACAACATATATTCTATTGGAAGTTTATAAATGTTATAAAATAAGAAGAAATTAAATATCATTGGAATATGAACTTTTTGCATAATAATAATAAGGAACCATGATGCTATTATATGAGGTTGTATATATAACTACATATATACACACATGATTCTTTATAGGAATCCATCTAGTTTAACAAATGCCTAGAATCAAACAAAGTCTCTTGGGATCCAGTTTAGAAAAAAAAAATGTGAATCTTTGTTCACCCAAGCAGTTTTAAAAAGGACCTGCACCCCATTTTCATGTCACTCTTATAATAGCAACTCCTTTGAAAATGGATTTGAAGTAGGAGGTTGACTCCAAATTCACTGATAACCAATCCTATTACCCTCACAAGGAAAATGATGAAGATGATGAAGACAACTGCAGTTTCATGAGGCCAGGGAATGAACATTGTATTCAGATCGGTTTAAAATCATATCTCAGATATGATTTCTCTTTCCTCATAAAACTGAAACCCTAATTTTAAAGAAATGCTTGTAGTGCTATGACAGCAGCCTCTAAACAATATTCTTACTATGTCCCAGAACAGCGCATTCCAACTTCATCTCTACATTATCTGGCAGGTGCACAGCCATCGAGTCTTACATAGATGGGATTAGGGGAATGCCTTAGAATTTCTCTATGAAGCATTTTATGTCTTAAAGCAGAGACTTAATTACTCATATCATTGTCATTACTTCCCTTTAGTACTTTTTAAAAATTTAAGTTATGAAGTATTTTGACAAATAAAATTATTACGTTAAAAAACTAGTTCAAAAAACTTAAGATACGTGTTGGAGTTAAAAGCTTCAGACGTGTTTAAGATTTTTAAATATAAAATTTCTTTTATATCTCAGTGTATACTTAGTAAATCTAGATTTCTAATGAATATCTGCAGTTGCTCACAGACATGAAATACAATGGTAAATACATCTCTCATTTTTGTAAATTAATATTTCTAAATTCGGAACCAAGTTATGGTTTTGCTTAATGTTTAGGCAATTTCCAGTTTTATGTGCTTAGGAACAATTTAAGACATTGCAAAGTGCCACCCAGGTTTCCATCTAGATTTCAGACCCCTCAGCAACCACAGGCTACAGTTTCGTCCTCAGGGAACTGGTGCTCAGAAAGTGTAGCTCATTTCCCTTACTCCTAGTTAAGGTTTCAAATACACTGTTAGTGATGAAAAATGAATAAACAAATTGGACTTGCCAGAGCTTGCATCACCAGAGGAGCAGGGAAGGAGAAAGTTAGTATGGCCCTGTCTCATTGGTAGGGTAATCCTAAAGCACATGGTGTAGAAAAATCTCCTTTGCCTTCATTGACTCAACATGGAGACCAGTGTAGATCTAGTAGTGAGGGGAACCACACGTGTGCAAAGAATCCAACAGGGAAGGACTTCCCTGTACTCGCTCTGTTCTCTTCTAAGGCAGGACTGCACAGAGACTGCTGACAATATCACATGTGAAATTCATTTGTGCTTTGGTGGACATGATTTGTTCTCCCAGCAAAGACAGTAATTCACCAGGGACACAAATGAGACTGTCACACTCATTCCACTCGTGTGCTTAAACAGACTGCAGTGCCAAAGTTGGTTGGGTGGGGGTTGCACAGAGAAGTAATTATTGGACCACTCAGTCTTCTTTCTTAGTTAAATCAGAAGGGAACAACTGGGGCAGACATATTTCCCAGATTTTACTAGGGAGAAATCCTCAACAAAGACCAATTTTCTCCAAAGCAAAAAAGAAAGAAAACGCATTACAACTCTTTTGAAATGCTTTTGGGGACTTCAAGCTGTTATTTCAAGCAGTACCAACCCATCCTGTAAATGAATATGTATTTTGATTCTCTCCCTGTCTACTTCACTCCTCTTTGTAAAATACCCTTCCACCCTTCATCCCCCAAGCTTCCCCACATCTTCCTCCCCAAAGAGTAAGTAAACCCCATTACCCTTTTGCAGGGACACTCAGGCACAATGGTTGGTCACCGACAGCCTGTGCAATTGTCATCAGATAATCACCATCAAGGTGGCTCAGAGCTTCTGTCAAGAGCAGCCTGCAGGACTCAGTCTGGAGCCCTGAAAGCCACTCTAGCATGATCAGGAGTTCTACCTGCTCTCAGGAAATCCTGATTCCGGCATTTTCATAATGATCAGTCCTTACTGGAACAAAGTCTTCTGGGACTCCCCACAGGGGAAGGTAGCTGCTTGCCTAGTCATTTTTGCACATATTTAACAGCCCTCAGAATGGGAGTCTTTAATGTGGACATTCATAGGAACCTGTTATTTACGTATTATTAAAGAAAACCCCAAGGCAAACAGCAAGATGCTATCCAGTAACAGGGAATGTGACAGTCACAAACGGTTCTGTGGCAAATCCCAGCCTTGTCAGTCATTCTTGTCTCTTGGTAGCACCAAGTTCCTTTACCTTCTGGAGTAAGGGCAGGGTTTGGAGGCCCCCACGGTACAGTGTGTTCTGCTCAGCACTCCTCCTCCACTCACAGACTTAGTTAGGTGCTAGGGCAGTTTCTGTAAGTCACTTCAGTCTATCAACCTTTAGAATATTGGTATTTTCTAGTCTTGCAGGTAAATAAATCTTGTAAAAATAAGATAGACAATCCCCAGTACACAGCTCAGAGAGCAGCATTTGAAGGCATCTGGCCAGTCTTAGAAAGGGCAAGTGCCTCCAACTTCCTCAGTACACCTCTCAACAGGCAACCACCAGAAAACACTCTCAGTTTTGCCTTTTCTTCTCAGCTCAGAGAAATACACAGAAGTTGATCAATGGAGTATAACTAAAAACTATTCATTGAATGCTTGCTGTAGGTGAGTTTCCCATACATGAGGGGGAAAGCAAGTCATGGAGGTATCCTTCCTACAAAATTGAAAAGGATGAATAAAGAAAAAAAATAAAAGGAAACAAAACCATACTTGTTTTGCATGTTTATATGTAATGAGTTCTATGGTTTTTATATCAACAATAAATTAATTTGGAATAGGCATTTATGAAATCATGGTTTATAAATATTTAGAGAAAATACCCTACAGTAGATATCGTCTAGCACATGAATAAGGAAGTGAAATGTACCCTAGAGATTACTGTGATTAACCTTCTCCACTTACTGATAAGGGAAACAAGAGCTCAGGAGGTAAGTGGCTGGGAGAGTTAGTGCTGCAGGGTAAACAATGAATAAATACTTCTTGAAGGAACAAATGAATGAATTGGCTGAAAATTACCCAGAAAAGCAGTAGCAGACAAAGCATTAGAATATTTCTGAATTCCCAAGCCTGTGTGTATTCTTTCCATATTTTTATGTATAAGTTATTCAATCCATTTATGCAGGAAAAAAGGCAAGGAACCAGTAGAGTAGTAAAAATATTTATTCATAGATGATAAAAGGGCAATTAAAGAGAGAAAGAGAAGTCATAAACAGGCACTGTTACATCTGAGTAATTAAAAGTATAGGGAGAACTTCTCTTGGGTAAAAACTGTTTTTATGTACTTCTTATGCTTTAAATAAGTGTAAAAGTAAAACTAATAAATCATGGTCTTATAGAGCTGCTCTGGATTGACTTTCATAAAAACAAGTGTACTTTGCTTCATGTGTGGATGTGACTCCTACAAAGGTGTGTGATGGGGATATTTTGAAAGGCCTCCAGATACATTTCATCTCTCTTTAATACATATTTTCCCTTCTCCTTAAGCCCTTGAACCCTTAAACGTAGGCCAAGAGACTTATTGCCTAGAAGAGGAAAGAAAAAATCTGTAGTATAGAAAGTCATCCACCCCAAAACGATAAAAACTAAGAAGAAACTTCCTTTGGAGAGAGAGGGGGGAAGAGATGGTGGAGCCTAGAGTGGAAAAGAGTGGTCCGATCGAGGTGAAATATGACTATTTTCACTTTCTTCCTAAGCTCAAAGCATAGTGAGAGGGGATGGTTGAAGGGGAGAATTTACAGGGATAGATACAAACATTTGGAGGAACCGAAGAACACAGAGGGTTGAGACCCACTACTCTGCATATAAACTGGGGGAAGCTGTAAATCTTAGAGAAGCCTTGGTTTGGGCTGGTACTGAATCCAGCATGGTGGGATGCTGTCTCCATACAGTAGCTGTGGCTAAGCAGGTGCCTGATCAGTCTCCCTGAGTCATGTGCATTGCAGATGAATATGCAGAAAAACAGTGAAGGATGTGTGTGTGTGTGTGTGTGTGTGTGTGTGTGTGTGTGTGTGTGTGTGTGTGTGTGTGTGTGTGTGTGTGTGTGTGTTGGGGATAAGCACGCAGTGGGCTCATAGGTCCTGATCAAATTAGTGAACTGGAGGTAGCCTAGAATAAAGACAAGGAATCAGTAGAGCCTCTGAAATCCATGATTCTTCACATGCAAATGAACCTCTTATATTCACAAATTTTTCTCTAACTCTCCCCTTACTTGGTTGCTGTAACTTAAACCTAGCTCTTTCTTGAGCACGCTGCCTCTCAGTGTTGGGGGTCTCCTATCTACACTCTTCACATTACTCTTTGGAGGCTGCACCTCAGTCTCTTTAGAAACCCATTCCCTCTGACTGTCCCGCCCCTACACCACCTTATCACAGTAATCCACAGACGCCTAAGGTCAGGAAGCATCACTCCTTTTCATTTCTTGAAATATAAGACCCTGGTTCATCGACACTCTCACAAAGACTCCTTGTGTCATAACCAGTATTTCTATTTCCACATACATACAAAAGCGTCCAATACACTGACCTTTCAATTGCTGACTTGGTCCTTGATCTGCTCATCAGTAATGATATCTTCCAGTTGTTCTTGTAAATACAACTACAAGTCATATTTGACTCTTTTATTTTTTTTTTCACTCCCACTATCCTGTTAACTTTTGGGGCATCTGTCTTACTTCCAAGTAACCCATGTGCTTCAGAGGATGTTTCCTGGGGTGGGGAGACAGGGGAGAGTCTTGATTAATTGAGTCAAACTGCACACTCTGGCCACAGTGATTGTTCAGAGATGAAACATGATCAACACAGCTTAGTTAATGTAAGATATTTTGCTGGGAGCTTTCGGAAAAGCATCCTTCTTGATCATCTGAGAACTACCTGAAGAAGCTGTAACACTTTTTCTGGAGGATATGATGTAAAGTTGTGGCATTTGGAACTGTTGCAGCTGGTTCTGCTCTGATGCTGCATACTCTGGATCATCCCTGAAATTAAGTAAGCAAATAAATCCCAGTCTCTTTTGCACTAAGCCTACGGTCTGGGCAAGAAGAGGCCAGAATTACAAAAATAAATAAATAACCAAAGCTTAGTTTGGCTGAGACACAACAGCAAATTCTAGGGAGAGTTTCTTGAATCTTGGGTTGGTAAATTTAGTAAGATACAGATAAACTACTTAATTTTTTAAGTGGCAATGCCTTTGAAAAGTTTATGATCACTGAAGACTTTCATTTTGTTAACTGCTAGGAGGCTTGTCTGTTACAGCACTGGCACTATCTTAACTAGTATACCCTTGTAAACCATGGTAAGAATTTTAAATTCTATTCTTCATGCAACAGAGGACAGCCATAGGAGGACAAAGACAAGTGAGTTATGTAAGCATTCTTCCTAACTTTTCTCATATAATCTCTAAAAAATTCAAATCTCAATAAACATATTCTTACTGAAAACTAGGCCCTAATGTATAGATTAATGCATTTTAAAAGGCTATATTCACATACAATGATCACAGCTTTCACTATGTGTGAGACTTCCTTATGTACCATGGGTCTTCTTCCTAAATTTATTTCTTTTACTTTTTCCCCAATAATCAGTTAAGCAATAATTGATTCAGAAACACAGCTAAGGGCCAACCCCGTGAAGCACTCGGGAGAGTGCGGCGCTGGGAGCGCAGCAGTGCTCCTGCCGCGGGTTCAGATCCTATATAAGGACGGTCGGTGCTCACTGGCTGAGCGTGGTACTGCTGGTCACAAAAAGACAAAAAAAAAAAAAAAGAAAGAAACACAGCTAAGGCAACACTTCACTCAAATGATTGTATGTTGCTCCAGCTTTCAATTTAAAGTAGGCCCTCATGCTCTCTATTGCTCCTACCTTGGGCCAGTTTTATGGGCATAGAGGCTTTGCAGTCACACAGGACACAGGCTTAGCAGGGTCCCATGCTTGGTTAAATGCTCTTTTATTGCTATCTTCAAATTCTTAATACTTTCTGAATAAGAGGATCCATATTTTCATTTTCCCTGAGCTTCACAAATTATATAGCCAACGCTTCTACTTATTACCACTACACACACACACACACACTCACACACACACACACACACACACGCACACACACTCACACACACACATGCACAAAGACTCTCTCCTTGACCTGACTTTACTCAGGGATTCTCTGAGCCCACTTTTCAGTTAGGCTTTGATCTTGGCCCATACTGTCTCTGGACTGCTCAGCCATGTCTTAGCAAAGAATTCTGCTAAGTCAGTTTAGAGAGAATCCTACACCCTTGATGTCTAATCAAGTTCTTCAACCCCCACCCTTGATGTCTAAGTCCTTGAACTGTTTTCAGCAAAAATCCTCTGAGATCAGTTTGGCAAGGATCCCCTTACCCTTTATGTCTCCTCTTAGTAATTTTTCACCACCGATGCCCTCACTCTGCTCATTGGGTATAAATCTCCACCCCTCTTACTTGTCTTTTCTATATTCAGAGTTAAGCTCAATCTCTCTTCCCTATTGCAATACTCCTTTTGCAATAGTCTTAAATAAAGTCTTTCTTATCATTTCAACAAGGGTCAGAATAATTTTTCTTCAGCAACACACACACAGTCACATGCCACCTGCACAAACACATACACCTGCTTTTACTTCATTGCATTTCTTCTTAAATAATAGCACAGATAAGTAAGGTTTAATAGGTTTATCAGGTGCTAAGCACTGTACTTAGCACTTTATATACATTATCTCACTTAATTTTGATAATAACCTTGTAGGGAGAAAATTTGTATTATGCTATTTACAGGTGGAGCAGGAAGAGATCAGGAAATTTACCCAAATTTTCCGTCTTTCAAGAGACTGAACTAAGATTTGAACAAAGGGATTCTAACTTTTTACCGCTATACTATACTATAGAAATCTTCAAGAGTAGACTTCAGGTTCTATGTTAAAAAGGGGAAGAGGAAGAAATACACCCTACCCAGTTCTACTTTCTGCTACACATCAGCACCACTGCTTTGATTCAAAAACACATCATGTAGTCCATATGATTATCAAAAACACAGATAACAATAACCTTTCTTGAGTAAAACCTACAGATATGTAACTTCAGAAGGAGAAACAGATTTATTTCAAATTGTACTCCACTAATATTCTACAAGACAGCCATGGAAACTAAAATTTATGCACAATATTCCCCTTAATCTCTTTAAATATCAAATTTTGACTCACCAGTTGTTTCACATTCATAACATAATGTTATAGGAGTTGGGGATGAATTATTAATCAGAATCTGAAAAAAATTATAATTACATATTTATAAAAGTAATCCTTATCTTTGGTTCTACACTTGCAGAGAAGAAAAGGCAGCTGAATTTCTGCTAGAAAAACCCAGCTGCCAGCACTTTTCATTGCAGTAAAAAACAATTGCAGATGTGATGTCTTTTAAATACGCTTAAAATGCACATTTAAAAAAAACTTTGATATTTTAAAAAAATAAACTGAGAAGTATTAATAAACTATGGTGTCACTAACATCAATCTGTTAGTAAGAAGCAAAGGCCATGTATCCGTTGTAAAAAAATGAAAAATCAGGTGAAATGCTGTTGATGTCTCAGGTTGACTGCACTGAACACAGGCTATCTCTTACTTCTCATGTGGGGCACGGAGGCAAGACACACCATTCTAATTAGAGCTGGATGATCCTTTCCCTGCTCTGCACCTTCCACTGTAGGGTAGGATGCTCTTTTCAGAAATTGCTCCACCTTCTCTTTACTTTCAGGGGATAAACCATGCTTATTCTAGCAATGACTCATTTCATTTTCCAACTTAACAATAAAAAGGCCCCGATGAGTTTTATTTTCCTACACCAAGGTGTAACAACAAGAAATTATCATTGCATTTATATTGCATTTGTCTTTGAATTACTTGTGCGTCTTTTTCTTATAATCAGATATGTACTCTTTGGTGGGGGGTGGGTATTTCTTTTAAATTTTGGTTGCATTTTTCCCATTTATTATAAATCATGTCAAAGTTATTTTCAGTTTTCCTAGTGGACCATGTCGCTCATACCCCTGTGCCTTTAATATTCCCTTGTTTGAATCACCTGGTAAACAAATCCTATCCTTCTAAAATAATTTCAGAAGCAGCTTTCCTAAGGTTTCCCTGCTCCCTTCCTTCTCCAATAAACACAGTGAAGATCAAATGTCTTCTATAAGCTTTATGATAGCTCTGATCATACTATACCATAGAATATTTGCATGTTTTCTTGATTGAATCTTTGATCTCAGTTTCTATCACAAATAAATGTTTAAGAATATTGAAGAAAACAGAAATTTTAGGGAATTGTTTTGGGTCACTATTAAGGTTCTTGTACAAGAGGCTGTTTATAATCTGCACAATGGGTTAAATCTCTGTACAGGGTTAGTACACACCATTCGGTAAAGGAACTCCTAATGATTATGTGAATCATTTTATAATGGTTGAACAACAACATTCCCAGCATTTGTTCTGGTGGCACATTCTACTGGTATCAGTCAGAATGTGACCCCTGGACAAAGTTTATAGTTAGTATTTGAGACATCTCAGCTTGCTTTCTGAGTCCTCACTCCATTTTATGAAGGAGAGATATTGGAAAAGGTGCCAGCAAATTTACTTACAAAATGAGTTATGTTTGTTACATGGCATATCAGCCCCCCTTATCCTCATGGGATGTGCTCCAAGACCTTCAGTGGGTGTCCCAAACAATAGATAGTACCGAACCCTATATATACCGTGTTTTCTCCTATATGTACATACCTATCTATGACAACATTTAATTTATAAATTGGGCACAATAAGGAATTAGCAACACTAATAATAAAATAGAACAATTATAACAATGTACTGTAATAAAAGTTATGTAATGTGGTTGTCAAGCTAGGACTGAGGCTCGCAGACCCCTCAAGCCCGTTGTACAGACTGGGTCACAAACCCTTCACACGCAAGTTCACGAGCTAGGTAACAGGAAAGATCCTGGGAGCCGTGGGTAAAAAAATTCATAGGTTTTATTCAGAGCTAGGAGCAGTCGCCCTAGTGGCCTCCCTCAGCATCCTGAGAAGCACCGTGTATCAGAACCGTTAGTCCTTTATACCTAGGTCCATTACCCAGGACACCTGGGTGCCATACGCAATTACTTTAGATAGTAACCAAGGAACACCCGGGTGCACGTGCATATTTACAGCAAATACTCGGCAAGATTCTGAACATCTAAGGGGCCCTGACCATTTTCCTGTATTTTCCCAACAGTGGTCTCTCTCTCTCTTTCTCTCAAAATATCTTATTGTATGTAATATTTTCAGACTGCAGTTGGCAGCACGTAACTGAAATCATGGAAAGTGAAACTGTGGATAAAAGGGGACTTATTATATTTGATTGCTCTTGTTTGACTCTTAAATCAGGTCTTTCCTTGTAACAAATGAAGATAACTTATAAACTGTTTACTTATAACACCAACCATTTAATAGAAATACTACCTGATGATTCTTTTAGGAAAGAGAATCACTCCTGGAGGCTGAAACATTCTTCATTCCTTCAAAATCATCCATGTAATTATCGCCCATAAACCATATCTCTAGGACTAAACATGATGAAACTTTTCTTCAGAATATCCTTCCTTTAATGACATGTGGGTTATCCTTGTGTTCTAAAGTCTACCAAGAAAAGGTGAAATTTGGGTGACATGGAAGTCAGATAGACTTCCAATCACAAGAAGTACACCATATATATTAAGATTTCAGGAAAAGGAAAGAATGGCTTCAAACACTCATATAAACCTCAGCTACAGTTTCAAGGACAGATGTTTTAAATTGCAGATGCTAATTTTCTATCCAGCTGCTTCTCATATGGGCAACTATAGATTCCAAAATGAGTATCAACAATAGGTAATGATTACCTGCAATGACAAAAAGACATAGTGTAGTATAAGATTGGGAGAATATCTAAACCCAAACGCTAAACATATCACTACTTTGGAAAATAGAATCAAACAGCCCAAATCTCTCTCTCTCTCTCTCTCTCTCTCTTTCTCACACACACACACACACACACACACACTCTTTTATTAATGATAGAATTATTTCTCTTTCACATTTGTTTAAAATTTGGGACATTGTGTATTTATAGTTAAAATTTTTGAGTAGTGAAATGTTGACAAATCAGCATGTTCATTTTATTTAAATGACCGAATAATCTGTCATTTGTATTTTACAAAATGGAAAGAGAATTTAATTTAATGTCTCACCAGTTTAACCACGGATCCAGATTCTTTTATGTGCCAGTAATTCTGATAATATTTGCTCATAGAAAACAAATATAAAGCTTGTCCTTGTAGGATCTATAAACTCATTTATATGAATAATCACCAACAGATTATGACAGTGATGTGATGTAGCTTTACAAATCCCCCAAGTGTAAAACCGAACAGAGAAATTAAATAAATCACAATAGCACAAATCAAACTAAGCAAATCTCTCTTCTTACTGGATTTTACATTACATTCCACAAGGTTGTTTGACTACGCTGAGGTTGCCAGGATTATCTAAGTAGTGCCTACTAAGTTCCCTGCCTTTTTCAGCAAAATTAGTTGCTGAAATTGCCGTTCCTGGGACACCCAATTGACTTTGAGTTAATATATTCTCTTCACAAAACAGAATGACCCAACTTGAAAGTCCTGCTGGAAGAGGAAAGACAGCCATTGACAGTTCCTGCTGGAGGAGTGTTTTATGTTTCATATTTGTAATAGCACACAGCTGTACCTCTGACATTCTCGCCAGACTTCATGTTCTAAATTTTGGGTCATAAAAACAGAATCATTAAAACAAAGAGAAGCCCTACAAATGCAACCCAATTCTCGATGCCCTGTATTTTTGACTCTAAGAAAAAGACACATGTTTTCCATACACAACATGCTACGGTTCAAAGTTAGAACTCTGAATCCCTTCGGACTTTCTCCCATAACACAGTGCATGCTATATTTAAGGGAATGGATTAGCCAAGAGTAATTTTTAAAGCAAAAGGGATGTTTCTGAAAGCTTGTTCTTTTGCCTTTTATACTGTTCCAACACAAAACAATTCCTAACAACAAAACAGAGCCTTTTTTCTCTTGACTGAAGAACACATCACCAGAAATCAGAACATATTGCAGCCCCTCCTTATTCAAGTCTCTTGAGAACCTTGCTAAACACAAAATGAATTTTTTATTTACTTTTACTTCTGGATCATCCACTTTCAGTTTGAGCTTTTAATGATTATTAGGCAGACAAAATAAATAAATAAATAATATATACATATATATATATGGCTAACCCAAGGCCTATTTTCTTTGCCAAGTTTATTCTCAAACTCTACATTTTGTCTTAAGATTCCTATCACTTCAAGTGGATTGGCTTCTCCATAAAGTTTATTCAGTGTTGTGAACAGGAGACACACTGAATGATCTTATTTGCCAGTTTACAGTAACTATTGTTAGCAAATTTTATGAAGTTCTTACTTTAGTCTAAAGAATTTGTCACAACTAAATTAGCTAATGTTAATTAAGCCAGTGCACATGCTAAAAGCGAATATCCATTGCAGTTTAGGGGCACAGACAAAATCTAGCTCCAAGTTATAAAAAGATATTATTTAAAAAATAAAAATTCAAGGAACCAAAAATTATAATCATTTTAATCAGAAGAAAAAAAATCCCACTAAGATCCTTTTATTCATTCATTCATTCATTCATTTAATAATTCATGCACTCAACAAATCCTTACTGAGCATTTACTTTGGATCATCTTATAGGTGCTAGGGACAGAGGGGAAAAAGGAAATAAAAACAGCTAACAACCTGTGCCCTTTTGGAATTTATATCATAGCAGACAAAGAAAGAGTGAACTGTCTAAATAATAAAATATGTAATATATCAGACATTAATCAGTACTATGGCAAAATAATAAAGCAGAGAAGTGAGGTAGGGAATGCAGGGTCAAGGAGAAGAAGGATCTAGAAGGGTTAAAGAAGGTAACAAGGAAGAATCCATGAAAAAGGGGCATGTAGTTAACAGAGATGAGGGAAGAAGCCATGAGCTTACCCAGGGAACATTCCAGGCAGACAGGATGGACTTGTGTCTGGAGTAAAGCGAGCCAGAGCAAGAGGACTAGTGCATGGAGTGGAGGCAAGGGCAACACAGACTGTGCAGGTCGGGGTGGAGAAGCATGATCCTGCCCAACGCTAGGGCCAGCCCAGGTTTACTCTCACTGAGGTGGGGTGACCTTGCTGGGTTTTGAGCAAAGAAACAACATGAGCTGGCTTAGGTATCATCATGACTTTTGTGATGAGGAAGGAGTTTGGAAGGAAAATGGCAGAGCGGAGAAGGCTTCTTGCTGTCTAACACTGTCAAACAGAACAACTCAACCTTCTTTCTCTAATGAAAATTCTCAGCATCTGTTTCCTCCTGTGACAAAAATAAAAGTGTACCTATCGTGTCTTCCAAAGGGAAACTCCTCCACAAATACCAAGGCACTGTCCTGTATGAAGAGTCATTCTATCAAGACAGCCACGGCTCCCTGCGGGCCTAAATGCTTTAAGAGAGCTTCTTAATTGCATCTAATTAAAGAGCATGTAAACAATCTTAATTTGAGATGTCTGTGTGAGGATGGGTTTTAATTATTTAATATTAAACTTAAAAACCTTTCTCTTAGTGTATTTTTTTCTCATATACAAGGTTGATGTAGCTACATTTTCTGGACTAGACATATGGTGTGGTAGTTTCATAATTAAGAAAATACAAGCAATTTAAACCTGATACATGCTTAGAATTCTATCATGCTGGTTTCAAATAAATCATATACCTAAACATTCAAAATTATAGAAAAGAAATTTAAAGACATCTTTGTGTTTTAGGGGTGTTTCTTTAATCTACAAATCAAAGCACCACAGGATTCCATTAAATAGAAAGCTCTCATAGTGAATTATTAATATATCGATGTTAAAGTATTTATAGATATGCAGTAACACTTTAAACTGAGATTTCTAACCTGGGCTACATTTAAGGTTTATTTAGGTGTCCTGGGGTCTATAAAACCCCTGAAATTATATTCAAAATAGGTGTGTGTGTGTGTGTGTGTGTGTGTGTGTGTGTGTGTGTGTGTGTGTGTGTGTGTACATAGATAGAGATATGTACATGATATGTACATATATATGAATTTTTCTGAAAAGAGTGGTCATAGATAATACCAGACTTTGAAAGAGAATCTTTACTCGATAAATTTAAGAACCATGATACAGAGTCAGTATGAAGAAGTGATTGCAGTCACAGGAGAAGTAAGCACATAAGCAAATGTTCAATATTTATTCTGAAAGCCTTTTTAGAATCTTCTAAGTGCAAAGTACTGCAGTGCTCACAAAGAACCTAAGGCAAGATCTACCTCTTCTAAAACTTATGTTCTCTTCTAGAAGAAAAATAAAATTACACAAAACAATTCAGGGAAAAGGAAAGGAAGTGATCTGACCAAGGAGCAGAAACCCAATCTTGCTGACTTAAGGGGAATTTATTATAAGCAATCAGGAGATGTGTACAGACCCTAAGTGCCAGAAGTATAAGCAGGTGTCATGAACTGGGATGAGATGTTCCTTCTTGCTCTCCTCCTCTCTCAGTTCTACTCTGCAGTATATTTGATCCATTCTGCTGTCTGCCAACTGTCTCTCACAGGCTCAGAATTTTTGCTCCTCCAAGCATTGGCTTATGACTGGTTTGGGGTTGCCATAATGCTAATGCTGAATCCCCAGTTTACCAAGGTTCTGTCTCTAAGCTTAATAAAATCTGATTCAGCCTCTGTATTTCTTATGTCAATTCTTTAGAGAAAGAGAATCTGGTATTCGCAGGTTGGCTTCTGAATTCATCCTTGGTCCCAGAAGAGGTAGGATCATCTGGTATAAGCCTGACCACTGAGGCCCCTCCTTCAGAAAGGACAACTAAGCACATTCAAAGATGGTTACATAGTATGGGCTGGAAGCCCCAACCCACCTGTCTATCCCAGTGGTCTACAAGTAAGTGACCAAATTGATCAGTGTAAAGTTTTATCCTTAATTTATAGAGCACCTAGAATGTAAATGGTACTCACTAAATGTGAGGGTATTAGTTCTTTCACCAAACACACCCCTCCATCAGTCTCATACACACACTCACCAAACAGCTACTTGTAAGGTCTCCTCTCGCACTGGACAGCCAAAGGAATTAAGATAAACAAGCTACCTTCCTGTCCTAAGGGACCTTAAAATTCATTACAATATAAAAGAGTATATGATAAGTGCCAGATGGATAAATGCCAAAAGAGTATATGATAAGTGTCCTGCAGGAGTGCTATACCTAGATTATTTGACACCTGAGGCAGGTCATTTTTCAACACACCCCTCCTGTATATAACAAAATTATTTTTAGTAATAAGCTCCAATTAGCTGTTTTGTAGTAATAAGTCCTTTAATAAGCATCATATTTCTCATGGAAGCTAACTTGGAGAACTCCTGGAATATTCGTAATGGGTCAGAAATGCTGGAATGTGCCTTAAGTACAGTTGTGTCTTCACCCATGTGGTACCACACATTCCCGCATTTAAGCAACAGATTTCACATAAACGATGACAGCACAGTGATTGTAAAGAAAAGAAAAAAAAGGAAATTTACTTCAAATCTGTCATTCTGCAATTTTTATTTCTGTTTCACATTTAAAACAGTGAAATACAGTGGCTAGAGTGAACATTTCAAAATCACACCCAGCTGGATCTGAATTTGGAGGAAACCACTTTAGCTTTTTTTTTTTTTTTTTTGTCTTTTCCGTGACCAGCACTCAGCCAGTGAGTGCACCAGCCATTCCCATATAGGATCCGAACCCGCGGCAGGAGCATCGTCACGCTCCCAGCACCACACTCTCCCGAGTGCGCCACGTGGTCGGCCCTCTCTTTAGCTTATTTTTAAAATGAACACGTGTATCTGAGTCTGCATATCTTAAGCCAACTATAGCTACATATAGTTTAATATATTATTAAAACTCAAAAGTAACCAGAGAAATTGTTTAGAGCTGAGACCAACAAAAGATTTTTTTTTTAGGAAGGAGCATTTTTTAGGAAGGCGTTTAGAATTGCCAGCTAATGGTGATAATAAAAGTAGACTGGTGTCTAGTTATTTGTCAAATACCAATCTATATGTTGCTGTGAAGGTGTTTGTTTGTTTTTGTGTGTTTTTGGTTTTTGTTTTTAAGATACGATTAACATTTAAATCAGTAGACTTTGAAAGCAGATTACCCTTCATAATGTGGGTGGGTGTCATCCGATCAGTTGAAGGCCTTAAGAGAAAAGACTGAGACCCACCAAAGAGAAAGGAAGTATGTCCCCAAACTGCCTTTGGACTCAGGACTGCAACATCAACTCTTGCCAGAATATCCAGCATCCCCTGTGAATTTTGGACTTAGGGCTGCTATGATTTGAATAATGGTGTCTCCTCCAAAATTTCTGTTAAAACTAAATCCCCATTGTGTTGCTGTGAAGAGGTGGAGTCTTTGAGAAACTAATTAAATCAAGAGGGCTCCACCCTCATAAAGGAGTTGGAGTCTTACAAAAGAGGGGGAGAGAATAAGCTTAGGCCCTTTTTGTGCCCTTCAGTCCATTCCACCATGTGAGGACACAGCATTCAAGGTGCCATTTGGAAGCAGAGACCAGGGCCCTCACCAGACACTCAACCTGCCAGTGCCTTGTTCTTGGACTTTTCAGCCCTCAAAACTGTGAGAAATAATTTTGTTGTTGTTTATAAATTACCTAGTCTGTGGTATTTTATTATAACAACACAAAGGGACTAAGATAGCAGCACCCCCATTGTATGCATGAGCTTATTTGTTAAAATCTCTCTAGAGAGATACAACAATAAAGATACACACATACACACACAAACATACACAAGGGTACTTCAAATAGTTCTTGGGGGCTGAGCCCGTGGCACACTTGGTAGAGTGCAGCGCTGGGAGCGCTGCGACGCTCCCACCGCGGGTTCGGATCCTATATAGGACTGGCTGGTGCACTCACGGGCTGAGTGCCGGTCACAAAAAGGACAAAAAAAAACAAAAATAGTTCTTGGAAAAATATAATTAAAAGATAATATAAATCTTTCCATGAAGTTTTTGAAGACCCTATTTTATTGGTTCTGTTTCTCTGGGGAACCCTGAGGAATACAGATTTTGGTACCAAGAGTAGTTCTAGACAAAATCTTAAAGATGGCTTTTCTGAATTTGTTCTGAGCCTTCTGGAATTGATTATCTAATCTGATTAGATTTACAGGCACTAATAACTTTATTTCCAGTAGCAAAGACAGTACTAATAGTCTATACTGTGATGTACCAATAGACATATGTGAAAAACTACTACTGGATATTCCTAACCAAACACTTATAAGAAGCAGGGTTATGGGTGACCAGGTATTTGATAGCCTAGAACATAATGAGTATGAAAAGACTGGCTGGTTGCACCTAACTTCAGTGGACAAACTGGGAATAGAAAAGGATGAACTCAGGAATTTAAATTCCCAGCTGAAAGTTTATTTGTCTGCCCCTAAAGAAACCCTTATATCCTATAGCTGCAGGACTGAGATTACTGAAAATCAGACCCAGAATCTCATCCTGTGAATGGCTGAATTACAACACAAATTGTATTCCCAACTTCACAGGATGTCTGCTGTTAAAATGAGGGCATTAATTGGGAAGAAATGGCATCCTGAAAGTTAAAATGGGGACATACGGGAGGATTCTTGTGAAGCTGGAGATACTGGACCCTAAATTCTATTGAGGCTTCTTTACCAGCAGAAGCAACAGTTTCATCCCCATCTGAGATTAACCCTGCTTTGCCTGAAGAAACCATAATGGCCTCCCCTGAGGTGGCTGCCTGGTGCTCTTTATGACCCACCACCCACCACCACCACCACCACTCTTTGGTTCTAGACCTATAACTGGATGCAAGTCTGAGCAAGGGCCAAAAAGTTTATGTACAAAGTATGACACATAAAAAGGCTGCTTCATGCCAAAAAACTACATAATTTTTCCAATTTATACAAACAGAAATCCAGGGACTATTGTGGGAATGGATATGAAGGGTGTGAGATAATAGTGGAAGGAACGTGAGATTGAATGAGACCAAATTTACTGATATAGGCCCACTAAGCAGAAATTCTGAATTTAATGTTACAGATCAGTGAGTGAGAAAAGGCTCTAACAGTTTGGTTGGTTGGCTGACACATGGACCAAAAGGTAGACTACACCACATGAAGTTAAAATGTCAAAACTGTCCTAGAATATCGTAGAAGAAGGAACCCAAAGGTTTACGGAGATGGTAATGTTAGACTGCATTTATCATTTAAAACCTGCTCACCCAACAAAAAAGGTTACCAAGTAGCCAACATAAGTATGAGAGATAAATACGTGAGGAGAGCCCCAGCATGGCTGAAGAAGTCTGTGGTTGTTGTTCTCCATAGGTCAGAAATTACAGTGAGAACTGTTGCCACTTAGATGGAAACCTAAATGCAGTGGGAAATTATTGGAACCTGGGGTGGCAGGGGCCAAGAGGCAGCACTTAATAGCCAAAGGCAAGGTGAGCATTGTTACCATAATGGACAGCAGAGTCAAAATAGTAATCAAAATAGCCTAGCTGGCAGAGGCTTATGGCTAGCTGATCACAATGTTCTTAGAAAGAAAATAGTGGGGCAGTCAACCCAATGTTTATTTCATCTGTATAAGTAAAAAAGTTCTAGGTCAAGTGAATAAAAGTCGAACTTGAATCATAAAAACAAAGAGACGTGGCCCCTCAATCAATTCTCTAAAGAACCTTGACTGCTACAGAGTTTTCCTGCCTTGAAATAGTTTATACCATCCTTATTGTACAGATAAAGCAACTGAGGGCCAGAGAATTTAAGTAACTTGTCTCAGTTCATATATTAAGAAATTCTGTAGTCCTGTGATTTTAACCATGATATGGAAAGAAATCAGATTCTTAATCACTTAACTCTAGCTCCTAGCAGAGTGTCTCATTCATAGGAGGTGCTTAATAAATACTTGTTGAAAGTGTCCAAGAAGAACTAAAAAACAGCGTCTAAAGATATATTAGACTTCCATTAATATCATAAAAAGCATTAATAAAAATATTATTGAAAATATTCTGATAAATAAAAACATATTATTTAAAGTTATTAATAAAACATATTTGGTAGACAGTTGGAGGCAGAAGGAGGGAGAAGAAACTTGCATAATAACCACCAAAGAGTTTTAAGGTTAATGTTCTATGCTGCAATGTTGAAAGATCAAGACTTGGTTTACCTTAATTTTGGCCCTTGCTAAATAAAATAAAGGAAAATAGAAAAAGAAAAATCACAATTTTAAAGAAGATTGGCTTCTTGTACTATATATAGTTCTTCTTCTAATCTGCTATTCTCAACTTTGACCTACACAAATAGCTTTGACAAAGAAGAGAGAACAATGTTCTCACCTGAAAGTTTAAGGCCATAAATATTCTTTCCTTCCTCTGCCTATAAATTTATTGGGAAATACCCATTATGGCTTCTTGCATCTGTCGTTATCTGTGTGACTAAGATGTAGGTACTACCTTTTCTTGACTAGAGTTCCATTAAGATATTACACCACTAAATTCTTTTATAACAATAACAATAAAAAATAATTGAGTCACAATAAGTTGCCAGTAGATCTCTATATTTACCAAGTGAAGCTTAAATAGATACGTAATTGATGTTTTCCTGACTGAAAACTAATTATGTATTGGTAAACACATAACTGCCAGTTTATGAGATACAGAGGTGAACTATAATGTACCAGCATCATTAGACCATGCATATCTAAATTCAAGATGCACGAAAAGAAATTACTGTTTTCCACCCATTCTGAAATATTATTTGTTTATTGTTTCTTTACAAAATATATATACTACTAAATATATAACAAAATGAAAAATCTTTTTCATGCTGTAAAGAGCCATCTGTAATTTTTGGAACAGTGAATAAAGTTAGATGCATGTTTCTTTTTACTTTCTTTTCTTCATTGTTTGTCTAGTATATTCTAGATACGAACTCTTATGGGTCAATATTTGTGTCACCCCCAAATTCACATGTTGAAATTCTAACCACCAATATGATGGTAATAGGAGGTGGGGCCTTTGAGGGGTTATTAGGTCATGAAGGCAGAGTCCTCATTAAAGGGATTAGTAACCTTATAAGAAGAGACAGGAGAGTCTATTCTCTCACAACAAAGATATTGCTATCTAAAAATCAGAAAGAGTGTCCTCACCTGAGACCAGATCTACAGGCACCTTGATCTCAGACTTTCTAGCCCCCGGCACTGTAAGAAATAATTTCTGTTGTTTAGGCCACCTAGTCTATGGTAATTTGTTATAGCAGCATAAACTAAGACAGGAACACACACACATGGCCACTCCTAGGATCTTGCTAAATCATTTCAAATGATTTCTTAAAATTGTTCCTGACTTAATGGAACATAATTTATGTTATCATCATTGCTGTATATACATCTTATAAAGAAAAGAGAGTTTTAAGTTTGGCAATTGGGATATTTGAAATGTAGGTTGAATAGGCTTTTATTTAAGCCCAAATGCTTACAGTGACCAGGCAATGGATTTGGAAAGTATAAAGAAACAGAGAAGGTAGAGATGGTAAACTGGAGAATGTGGTAAATGTAAAGAGGAGTGAAATCTCTGCGTTCTAGTTGAGACTAGCCTTGTAGGAACTTGGGTCCAGCATTGGCAGATACTTTGAATTTTCAAGAGAAGCCAGAAATCCAACTTTGATGTTATTTTAAAATGTCAATAGAAAACTTTTTAATATTCAAAGCTTTGTGGATATGGAAGTATGGGCATGTGATGGGAGCCTGGATGTACCTCATCTTCAGACCTATGGCCCCTAGCTTGCAATTTCTGGTTCAACTGACACGTGAAATTAATTTAACATCATATAGTCTTCCTTAATGGGAACAGAGTGCTACAAACCTGAGATATTCAGATAGAAATCTATGTGAGCTATGAATCAGTAAATGAAAATATAATAAATGAATCTGATTTCTGGTGTAAAACTATACAAACCAATTGAGCAATGTTGCCTTACACATGCAACAGGGGTGGGGTGGGTTTATTTCAATTAGGCAAATACACAGTGTTCTGACAAGCAGAACATATTCTATAAGAAAATATTTCAAGAAAAATACCACGTAAGCAATTTTGTCATGATCACAAACTGTTTCAAATTAACATCATCAATCTGTTTTAAATAAGCAATAAACAACTAATTAAATCCAGAATCATAACAGATTCAACAGTTAAAATTCTTGCTGCCAAACCAGCTATTTTTTATTCACAGATAAATCTTGATTTGAGAAGCTATAGCTTCTGGCTTCTATGTACCCATTTCCCTTTTAGAAAGGACAAAAAAAAAATCATTTAATTATTTCATAAGTGCAACAATTATAGCATGCAATCCAATCAATAGTTCTGTCAGCTTCCTAGATTTAAAACACTTATGGGCTTGGCTAGTAGTCATCTACTATACCTTGCCTGTAGCTATCCCTGATATTTATTGTTTCACTCTGGAAACAAAGTCTACTCTCATAGGTAGACTGGCATAACTGTTAACTGTATTTAGATCAAAGTGTCAATATGCAAAGGAATTAATATTTTTTCTAATTGCAACATTTCTTAAGGCTTCTGAAAATGCCTCCCTGCTTCCAAAACTCTAGACAGGAACCCAACCCCTAACTTTCTTACATAGCTCTTTGTCTATATCTTTTTGTCCAAGCCTCAAATATACTTATTCTAGCACTTATCACAAGTCTTGACTTGCTTTTAAATAATTTGTATATGTTTGTCTCCAATTACGTGTGCTAGGTACCTGGAAGATAATGATTTAGTCTTATTTATCTTTCATTGTTCACAGATGGAGGACCAACCCATCATAAGGTCCTACTCAGAATAGACACTCAACAATCTTTATAAATTAATTGAAATATGAAAACCTGGAGATTTAGAGATTTGAAAGCAAATCATCCTTTTCTTTGTAGTTTTTGTTTGTTTTTAGGTGGTAACTTCTCTCTGGCTGCAGCTGCCACCCAACAATTTTACAAGTTAGATATCATCTTGCTGTTTAGTAGCTTTTCAGTTTCCCACTTGCCAACAAAGGATATATCTTAAGAATACGGGGATGAGACATATTATATGCATTGACCCTTTAAATAGAGAGTGGTAAGTGATAAGACGAGAGCAATTACCGCATTATATTAAATTTACTATTTATCTCTTCCCTAGAATACAACTCCCTGAGATCACTGATCATATCACAGTCTCCTCACATTTCCACACTAAATACAACAAAGAGCTTGACACTTAAAATATACTCAATAAATACTATTTCTCAAAATAATAACAATCATTAATAAATCAATTTGAATAAAAATTACAAAAACCTCATAATCAAACCTAATAAAATATTTAGTAAAGGGACTTCCAACTAGCCAGGATAATGGTTGCTACCTAAATCCAAATCTTTTCATGCATCCTCCAAAAATGATAAAGATTAACGAAAAGAACAAATAAAATTCCATCTTTTCATCAAAACTAAAAGATAGAGAACACAACAAACTTCAGGTTATCTAGATGTAGAAAAATAAATACCAATTCCCATCTGAACTATTTCCTGAGCTCCTGCCACAACCATTTGCAGAGATTTTGCTGGATTTGAAAAGACTGCAAAAGAGGGAAGTAAAATATATTGCCACAAATAGGAAGCCCCACACTAAGAAGACAACAATATATCAAAAAGAAACAAAAAAAAAAGAGTTCTACTACATCACTACATGGAACATAGAGGGATGATTTAAAAATTAAACGTTAATAAAAATGGGGGTATTGGTAACACCAAGGGCCCCTGCTTCCACAGAATTATTGAAAAATGAAGTGCAACTATAAGAATCAACTTTGTAAGAATTCTGGAAAAATCCAAAGATTCACAAGAATCAAGCAAACCCAGAGTTAAGAAAGACACACCTAGAAATTATGGAAAGCTTTGCTGCATTTCTACTGCTCTTGCCCCTCCCACCATCCAAGCTCATTGGCTGTCTGTATACGACATCCCAAGTTCACGGTGTGGGCCCTGTTCCCTGATCCTGGTTTCCTGTACAGCAGATCTTATTCTCAAAGAATTGTGTTTGTCTGTTTTAATTTGTCTGTGGCTACCTGAAGAACCCAAGGCATTTGCTTTTGTTTTGCCTAACTCAGAATGCACTCAGGACAGAAAAACAGTTATGCAGAAGACATTCTTAGAAAATATTGCAGAGCAAGTGAACAATTGAAGCAAAAAATAGGCATGTGGAAACCCTGGGAGGGAAAGCTGGGGAGAGAGTTCCTTTGGGTTACTAGGGCATTCAAAAGAACCCATGTATATTTAAAAAATAAATAAATAAATACCAAAAAGACTTGAGAAGAACCTAAGCTTCTACCTCTAGCCATCCTCTAGGCTCAGGGTGAGCAATAAGTTAAGAACAAGACAGAGTTGTAAATGGCCTGTCCAAGTGTTGGAGAGCCAATCCGCAAAAACAGAGAAAGTTTCATATTCCATTTTTTTTTCTATTTTTAGAAGAGTTTGAAAAGTATTCACTTTTTAAAAAAGGCAAGATGATATTGAAAAAAAAAGAATAAAGGTGGAACACTCACACTTCTTTTTCAAAGCTTCTTACCAAAGTAGTCAAGTTATGTGGTACTGCCATATAGACAGACATATAGACCAATGAGATAGAATGGAGAGTTCAGAAATAAACCTATATATCTATGGCGAGTAGATTATTGAAAGGACGCCAAGACCACTCAATGAAGGAAGGATAGTCACTTTAACAAATAAGGCTGTAGCAACTTGATATCCATATGCAAAAGAACACAGTTGGACCCCCTACTTCACACCTTAGACAAAAATTAACTCAAAATGGATCAATAACATAAATATGAGAGCTAGAACTAAAAAGCTATTAAAAGAAAACAGGAATAAATCTTCATGACCTTGGATTTGGCAATGGATTCTTAAATATGAGACCAAAAGAATGAGTAACAAAGAAAAAATGCAAAAAACAGGCTTTTTCAAAACTCAAAACTTTTATGCGTTCAAAAAACATAAGAAAGTGAAAAGGCTATCTACAGAATAAAAGAAAATGTTCTGCAAATAATATCACTGAAAAGAATCTGGTGGCCAGTATATATATTTGTGATATTGTGAAATATATATTTGATCTTCATCTTTGTCTCCTGGTATACAATTGCTAAAATCCTTAGAATCTCCAAAGTGATAAGTCTCTTTTTGTATGCTAATGAAGTTGACTGATGGTTGGCAGCCCCTAGTTAGCTTTAGGATGAACCAAGGCAGCATTAGAGGGTTGGGACTTTCAGCCCTACCCGTCAACCTTTGTGGAGGGGAGGGGCTGAAGGTTAAGTTGATCACCAACAGTCAATGATTTAGTTAATCATGTCTAAGTAATGAAGCTCCCATCAAAACCCAAAAGAACAGGGACCAGAGAACTTCCAGATAGCCGAACACATGACGTGCGCAGGAAGGGCATGAAAGCTCCACGCTCCTTCTCTCATACCTCACCAAATGCATCTACCCATCTGCATCCTTTGTAATAGCCTTTAAAATAAATGGGCAAATGTAAGTAAATGTTTCCCTGAGTTCTGTGAACTGCTCTAGCAAATTAAACCCAAGGAAGGGGTTGTGGGAACCCCAATTTATAGCTGGTCAGTCAGAAGGTCCAGGAGCCTGGACTTGGCGATTGTCATCTAAAGTGGAGGCAGCCTTGGAGACTGGGCCCTTACTTATGGTATTTTAGGTTATCTCTGGCAGATAGTTTCAGAATAGATTTGAGTTAGAGGACACTCAGCTGGTATCCCCTGCAGAACTGGTTGCTTGCTTACTGGTGGGGAGAAATTCCCACACATTTGATCACAGAAGTCTTCTGTGTTGATTGTTTCTGAGTAAGAATATAGGAAAAACACTCATTTTTTCCTATAAACAGAATATTTTTAAAAAAAGAAAAACACTCTTTCAACTCAAATACGTCTTGAAACAAGCATTGTCTGACATCAAAAAACACCTTACATGAATAAATCTAAAATTAAAAACAGAAATGAACAAGAAGTAGGAAGAAATCCAATGAGTTTATTAAATTCAGGAAAGATAGACGAAAAGGACAAATCATATCAGAAAGGAAAACTAAATTTCAAGTTTGTCAAAGAAAAATAGATTTGAATACAAGTATATTAATTAGTTTTGAAGAAACACAAAAAACCAGGAGAACAAAAATGAGATAAAGAAAGAAGTACAGAAGGTCTAAAAAGAAAATAGTTGTAAAGAAAGAATGTTCAAAAAAGATCTAACATTTGTACAATTTGAATTCTGGAAGGAAAAACAAAACAAAACAAAACAACGAATGGAACAATATTTAAAACTTCAGTCAAAGAAAATACTCTAAAAATGAAAGATCAGCACCTACCAATTGAAAGGGCTCAATTAGCACCTACACAAACTCACCTAGATTTATTAATGTGAAGATACATCATAGTAAAATAGAATTTAAAGAAAAAGGAAAAAAAGCCTCACAGTATAAACCTCCAGATATAAAGATCAAATAATGTGCAAGAAAAGCAAACTGTCAGAGAATTCTCAAAAGCAACCCACAAAGTAAGGCAAAAATAGGACAGACTTTTTTAAATTCTCAAGGAAAGTAAGTATGAACCAAGGTTTTTTAATCCAGCCAAGCAGTCCAATCTATTAAGTGTCAAGACTAAAGGAAAACCAATTTTAATTAGCAAGAACTTAAGGAATTATGGACTATGAGCCCTTTTTGAGTAATCTACTAGACAATGAGCTTCATCCAGTAAGATACTCAGGAAATTTTAGCAAAATAACTGATAATAAAGATTTAATATATTTAATTGCAAATTAAGACTTTAAAAAAAAAAAAAGGACCAAACATTTAAGGAAGAAATCATACCAATTTTTCTGGAATCTCTTCCAGATGGTAGAAGCAGAGGAAGTGCTTCCTAACTCATTCTATGACACCAGCATTACCCTAATGTCAAAACTACAGAAAGATCTTACAAGAAAACTACAGATGGATATCCCTTATAAATGTAGAAACAAAAATCCTCAGCAAATATTAGCTGTTTGAATTCAACAATGTATAAAAAGAATTATACTCTATGATCAAGTAAATTTTTTTCTAGAGTTATGAGGTTGGCTCAACATTTAAAAATGAATTAATGTAACCCATCACATCAGCAGGGTAAAGAAGAAAAATCACATGATTATATCAATAGATGCAGAAAACATATTTGATTAAATCCAACACCTTTTCATGATATAAAAAGAAAGAAAAAAAAAACCCCAGCAATCTAGGAATAGAAGAGAACTTCCTCAACTGAATCAAGAACACCTACAAAAAACGTATGGCTGGAGTCACACCCAAAGGGGCAGCAGGGGAGTTCCTACAAGAGACTTCCCCATATCATGTAGAGATGGGGCTGGTTGAGATTCCAAAGAAAGAAGCATTAAATGCCAGGGTGATCAATCCAAAGCATTTATCAGGGTAACTTACATACAGATGGGTCTTCAGCTTCCTCTTGATGGACAGAAAGCAAGACAAGAGATGGTCTACCTAGGTATGTCCACAACAAAGGGATAGGGTTATGGAGTTTACATAGGAGTTTAAAGGAATTTGGACTCAGTGCAGGCCAGTTTCTAAGTATTCAGCAACATGTTGGATCTTTCAGTGTTTTGAGCAACAACCTAAACAAGTTTATCAGTGCCTGTGAATGTTCAGAGCCCTGACTTGGGTTCTAGCCTGCAAAGGAAAACATACAGCTAATCAGATCTCAGACTGGTCAAGGAACTCTGCGTTTCTCAGTTAAGACACAGAAAGAAAACAGGAGGAACTGCAGGACCTCACAGTGAAAAACTAGACGCTTTCCTTCTAAGATCAGGAATAAGGCAAGCATGTCCTCTTACCACTCCTTTGCAGAACTGCAAGGTCCTAGCTAATACAGTAAGACAAGAAAAGAAATGAAAGGAAAAAAAAAAGTATACAGATTGGGAAGGAAGAAATAAAACTGTCTTCATTTTCAGATAACATGAATGTCTGTGTAGAAAATGCAAAAGAATTGACGAAAAAAACTCTTGGAGCTAAAAAGAGATTATAGCAAGGTTGCAAGATGTAAGGTTATGGTACAAAAGTCAATCACTTTTCTGTTTACCAGAATGAACAAGTGGAATTTGAAATTAAAAAACACAATAGTAGGGCCGGCCCGTGGCTCACTCGGTAGAGTGCGGTGCTGATAACACCAAGGCCCCGGGTTCGGATCCCATATACGGATGGCCGGTTCGCTCACTGGCTGAGCGTGGTGCTGACACCAAGTCAAGGGTTAAGATCCCCTTACCGGTCATCTTTAAAAAAAAAAAAAAAACACAATAGTAGTAGCCATAAAAATGAAGTACTTAGGTACAAATCTAACAAAGTATGTTTAAGCTCTATATGAAAAAAACTACAAAACCCCAATGAAAGAAATGAAAAAACTAAACGGAAATATATTCTGTGTTCATGGAAAGAAAGACTCAATGTTGTTAAGATGTCGTGTTTTTCTCAACTTTATCTATAGATTCAACACAATCTCAATCAAAATCTCAATGAGTTGTTTTGTGGATATTGACAAACTGATTCTAAACTTTATATGAAGAGGCAAAAGACCCACAGTAGTTAATATGGTTTGGATATTTGTGTCTACGAAAACTCATGTTGAAATCTGATCCCTAATGTGGCAGTGTTTGGAGGTGGAGCCTAGTGGGAGGTGTTTGGGTCATGGAGCAGATCCCTCATGAATAGATTAATGCCCACCGTGGTAAGTGCACTGTCACAGGAATGGATTAACTTCTTCCAAAGTAAGTTGTTAAAAAGAGCCTGGCTCCTCTCCACCTTCTCTTACCTCCTCTGTTGCCACGTGATCTTTGCACACACCAGGTTCCCTTCCAGTTTCTGTTATGAGTGGAAGCAGCCTGAGGCCCTTATCAGATGCAGTTGCCCAGTCATGCACTTTTCAGCCTACAGAATTGTTAGCTAAATAAATCTTTTTTTCATAAATTATACAGTCTCAGATATTCTGTCATAGCAACACAAAAACAAACTAATACAACAACCAACACAATATTAAAGGAGAAAAACAAAGACTTCTTTGAATGAGACTACCCAACTATAAGACTTGCTATAAAGCTACAGTATTTAAGACAGTCTGGTATTGGTGAAAGAATAGATAAATATATCAATGCAACAGAATACAGAGCCCAGCAATACATGGACATGAATATAGTTAGCTGATCTTTGACAAAGAAGCAATGGCCATGAAGTGGAGACAAAATCTTTTAAGCAAATGTTGCTGGAACAATTAGACAAGTACGTGCAAAAAAAATAATAAATCTCAATGTAGACCTTACACCCTTCATAAAAATTAACTCAAAATGGACCATAAACATAAATGTAAAATGCAAAACTACATAACTCCTAGAAAATAACGTAGAAAACCTGGATGACCTTGGATATGATGATGACTTTTTAGATACAACATGGAAAGCACAATCCATAAAAGAAATTATTGAAAAGCTGGGCTTTATTAAAATCAGAAACTTTTAATTTTTATTTGTCAGGATAATTAGTATATTCAATATTATACAATGTTATCATTTTTCATGGTCCTTTATCTATTCCTCCCTTACCCCTCCCACCCACTTTGGTCTGTGAAAGACAATGTCAACAAAATGAAAAGACAAAGCCACCAACTGGGAGAACAAATTCGCAAAAGCTGCATCTATTAAAGGATTAGAACTCAATAATAAGAAATGACTCTATTAAAAAATCAGGATGGTGCAGCTGGACTTGGCCGCGCTGTGGTGCGAGGCACGTGTTCTGGCTCTCACTATCCCCGCACTCGCACCTACTGTCTTAGGGTCCACCGTTGACAGCCAGCCTCGGGCCCGCCCGCCACGGATGTGCTGCGTGTCTACACAGGACGCCTGAGGTACAATGTCCAAGAGAAGAACGGTCAGCGCTTTTTCAATGTCTATGGCCGCTTCCTCGAAGCAGACCTCAAAAATGGGTACAGCTTCAGCTTTGTGGAGTTCGAGGATTCCCGCGATGCGGACGCTGCCGTTTACGAGCTGAACGGCAAGGAGCTGTGCAGCCAGCGGGTGTGGAATCGAGGAGCGCCCAGGACCCGCGAGGCCATCGCGCCGGCTACAGCAACGGAAACCGCAATGGTGGAGGCGGATACAGAGGTCGGAGAACTTCCGGTGGAGGCAAATATGGACGCCTGTTCGTACAGAATACAGGCTTAGTACAGAAAATCTTTCTAGTCGTTGCAGTTAGCAAGATTTAAAGGATTTTATGCAACAAACAGGTGAAGTGACTTATGCAGATGCTCACAAGGAACGCACTAGTCAGGGTATAATTGAGTTTTGCTCGTACTCTGACATGAAGCCTGCTTTGGATAAACTGGATGGTACAGAAATAAATGACAGAAATATTAGGCTTATTGAAGATAAGCCCCGAACTAGCCATAGGCGGCCTTATTCTAGAAGCTGTTCGAGGTCACCATCCAAAGGAAGGTCACGGAGTAGGAGTCGCAGGAGCAGCCGCAGTAGATCTCGAAGTATCTCAAAAAGTTGCTCCCGATCCAGGCCACGGAGCAAAGGTTGATCGTGTAAATCTAGGTCAAAGAGCCCTAGTCTGAAAATCCAAGCCCAAGTCTGATTGGGGTTCCAGTTCACATTCTGGAAGCGGATCTAAGGATGAGTATGAGAAATCTCGAAGCAGGTCTCGGTCTCGATCTCATTCCCCAGAAGGAAATAGAAAAGGTGATATCAAGTCAAAATCCAGATCAAGGAGCCAGTGTCTTTCCAATTCACCCCTACCTGATCCACCTTCAAAGGTTCATTCTGTGTCCCCTCCCCCAGTAAAAGCTACTTCAAGATCCCATTCTAGATCTCACTGAAAGTCAAGATCAAGGTCCAGATCGAGTTCCATAGATTAATCCAAAACTCTATATTCTTTGCACACTATTACGGAACACTTTCCTACTTGCTTAGGCAGTTACTCTTCCATGTTTTACCTGGCCTCTTCTACAAGAGAAATCTCTTGAAAACAGGGGCAAACAAAAATTCGATTTATGGCCAAATTTGATGAAAAAGATGAGGTTCTAAGGAAATGGTGGCATGAAGTCAAAGACCCTCTCTCTTCTTTGTAGAATTAAGATAACTTTGATTTTATAGCTTTTGAGCTAAAATAACTTTTGCAAAGATTAAGCTCACTTATTTTTTAAGTATTTCAGCAGGATCTGCCGCAGGTTTCTTTGTTTTATTTGTTTGCTTATTTTTAAATTAAGTGTTTCAAGCTTTGAATACTTAAGCCTTTAGAGGCAGAACCCAATTTTCAATTATGTTGGCTTTTTATAAAGCTTGAGTTATGTAAGATTTAAATAAACGTTTGCTACCAAAATGATTGCCTTATTGAATAGGTCACTATTAAATTACTACAAATGTTGATACCTGCTATTTGTGGAAATGATGCAAATTCTACCTAAGTGTAAGACAAGGCAAGCCTCACACCAGCAACAAATTATTCAGTTTGTATATTTTTTAAAAAATGAGCAAAAGACTTAACAGATATCTCACCAAAAAAGCTATACAGATGGCAAATAAGCATATGAAAAGATTATTAACATCATATGTCATTATGGAATTGCAAATTAAAACAACAGTGAAATATCCTTGTACACCTGTTAGAGTGAGCAAAATCAAAAACACTGACAATACCAAATGCTGGCAAGCTTGTGGAGCAACAGGAACTCTCATTCATTTCTGGTGGGAATGCAAAATAGTGCAGCCACTTTGGAAGACAGTTTGGCATTTCCTTACAAAACTAAACATGTTACCATATGATCCTGCAATCGTACCCCGTGGAATTTAACCAAAGGATTTTAAAACTTATGTTGAGACAAAACCTGCACATGGAGGTCTACAGTAGTTTTATTTAAAATAGACAAAATTTTGAAGAGGCCAGAATTCCTTCAGTAGGTGAATGGATAAATAAGGTGTGGAATATTCAGACAATGAAATACTATTCAGTAATAAAAAGAAATGAACTATCAAGCCATGAAAAGGCTTAGATGAATCTTAACAGCATATTACTAACTGTAAAAAAAGCCAGTCCGAAAAGGCTACATACTGTACAACTCCAACTATATGACATTCTGGAAAAGACAAAATCATAGAGTCATTAAAAGGAATAATGTTTGCCAGTGGTTGGAAAAAGGGAGAAATGCATAAGCAAAGAATTTTTAGGGTACAAAGAATTTTTAGGGCAGTGAAACTATTTTGTATAATACTATAATGGTGAATACATGTCATTACACATTTTTCAAAACCCATAGAATGAATGTACAACATCAAGAGTGAATCCTAATTTAAACTATGCTCTTTGAGTGATAATAATGTGTCAATGTAGCTTCATGGAGTGGAAGAAATGTACCACTCATATGTGCCGTGTTGATTGCAGGGGAGGCTATGCATGTGCAGGGGTAGGAGGTATATAGTAACTCTCTGTACTTTCTTTTGCTGTGAATCTAAAACTGCCCTAAAAATAAACTCTATTATATATAAAAAAATGTGGAGATGAGAGAGGAAGAATAATATATAAAAGTTATGTGTTCTGAAGAGTAAAAACAATGCAACAAAAATAGGTTAATATATATATATATATAAAATGGAAAGTATAATAAGTTAATTGATTGATATATAGGCAATAAATGACAGCCAAAATGTTACTTGAAACTGATCAAAAAAGGACATTAAACGGTTAAATTTAAAAAGTAGAGTAATAGGGCATAAAAATGTATAATTATAAAAGTAACCACAGTAGAAAAAAAGTGTAAATTTTCTTAAGTACAAAAACCTTTTTTTAACAGGAGAGGTTAAAATTTTGTTTTCAGAGTAAATGTAATAAATTCAAGTTAAAAGTAAAAATAATAAAACAGAACAATTTATAATGCTAAAAGCCACAATTCACAATAAAGTTGAAACAGTTGTGTCTATCTACGCACCAAATAACATAGTAACCACCATTAAAAGGTAGAAATCATAGAAGATGCAAAGAGACATACACTAATAATAGAAGATTTAACATACTACTTTCAACACAAGCACACAGAAAATATTCACAAAATTTTATAATACATGCTGTCATAAAGTAAGCATTAATCAATGCATTCCATAAAATAGAAATATTATAAACAATACTCTTTGATCAAAATAAAATAAAACTATCAATTAATAACAAACTTTTAAGGCCCTTCTATACAGAAATTTAAAAAATACCTTACATTAAAATCTTGCATGAAAAAAAAAATGCAAACCAAATTATAGAATTTCTCAGAAGTGATAAATTTTATGTATCATAACCTTTGGAATACATTGACACAGTAATCACATGAAAATTCATAAACTGAAACTCTTATAAATTAAAATAGAAAAATGAATTAAATGAATTGATTTCCCCAATTAAAAGCTAGAAAATAACAGCAAAGTAAGCCAAAAGAAACCACAAGGAAGGAAATAAGAAAATGGTACAAATTAATGGATAAAAGTGGTATTGTCCAATAGAACTTTCAAGTATCTATACATGTGAAATGTACTAAAAACATTAATAAAAAGAAACAAACTATTGATATATGCAACAATATAGATGATTGTCAAAAACAATAAGCTGCCTGAAAGAAGCCTGAAACAAAATAAAAGGAAAATATAACCTATAAATATAGAAAGCACATCAGTGCTTGCCTGGGTTTGAGGATGCAGAAGGACCACCTATTGCAGGAGGCATGGCAAAATTTTTTGGACTGATGGAACTGTTCTACAATTTGATAGTAATGGTGGTTGCATGGGTATATATATTTGTCAAAACTATTGAACTGCACCCTTAAAATTTATATAGGTAAATTATACCTCAAGTTGATTTCATAAAAGGATCTATAAATCTATGCTGGTATAATAAACGACTAAATAAATAACCATACAGAGGTGAAGCAAATCTCATTCTTAGAATCCAACTGACAAATGTAGAAACAATGATGAAGTTAGAAAATTAACATTAGCACCCATGATAATGAGTCAATTGTGCAAGAATATACATTGGATGCTAAAACTAATAGTAGATGAAAGATAATGTGTCCCTAGTAATGGGACAAACCGACATCCTATGACTCCTGATATGATGCACTGAGGACATATCACAGCTCTGGTGCTCCTACAAAAATGCATTGAAATCACACAAAAATATCAAACATTAAAAAGATATGTTTTTAAAAGCAGTAATTGCCTAAAACCAAATAGTTGATATAAAAGCTGACACAAAGTATGGAGGCATATTAAAGTAACAGTTTAATAAAGAGGGAACTGATATGCTGTCTTTGCCAGAAACATGTCCCTTAAATAGCATGCATTCCCATTGCTCTAAGGATCTTTAAATTATTCATAACCTGAATCTAATCATGTGAAAACATCAGACAAACCCAAATTGATCGAAATTCTACAAAATAATTAGCTTTTTCTCTTAAAAAATTACATGGCCATGAAAGACGAAGAAATATTGAGAAACTGTTTCCAAATTAAAGAAATATGACATGACATGTAAACTCAATTTGTGGTTTTGGATGAGATCTTAGAGCAGACAAAAATTATGTACACATATACATAAACATATACGGTATATGGCAATAAATGATATCCAAGACAATTGGCAAAATTTTAATGAACTCTGCAGATTAGATAGTATATCAATATTAAGTTCTCGAGTTTGGTCATTGTTTCATGTGGTAGAAGAGTGTTCTTGTTTTTAGGTAATGCAAGGGGACTTCAAAAAATTCATGAAAAAAATAGAATTAAAAGATAAAAATAAAAAATATAAACTGTACTTCTCAACATAAGCTCCATCAAGTCAAGACACTTTAGTAAGCAACGATACCAGCCATTTAGTTCATTCCTAAAGAGCTGAGGGTCTCCAGAATTTATCCATGTCAATGCAGTCTTTTTTACATTATTATCTAAAGAAAAATGGGTGCTTTTTAAAGATTTTTTAAGATTAGGAAACAAGAAGAAGTCAGAAGGAGACAAATCAGCACAGTTGGGTGGATGTCCAGTGATTTCCTATTGAAAGTCTCACAAAATCTCTCTCGTTTGATGAAAGGAATGGGCAGGAGCCTTGTCGTGGTGGAGAAAGACACTCTGGTGAAGCTTTCCTGGGTGTTCTTCTGCTACAGCTTTAGTTAACTTTCTTCAAACTCTCATAATAAGCAGATGTTATCATTCTTTGGCCTTCCAGAAAGTCAACAAGCAAAATGCCTTGAGTATCCTGAGAAATTATTTTTGTGACCTTTGTTCTTGACCACTCCACTTTTGATTTGACTGGACCACTTTCACCTTGTAGTGGCCACGGCTTTGATTTTTATTCAGGATTGTACTGGTAAAGCCGTGTTTCATCTCCTGTTACAATTCTTTGAAAAAAATGCTTCAGGATCTTGATCCTACTTGTTTAAAATTTCCATTGAAAGCTCTGCTCTTGTCTGCAGCTGATCTGGGGCCTACCGTTTTGACACCCACCGAGCAGAAAGTTTGCTCAATTCTAACATTTTAGTCAGAATCGTGTAGGCTGAACCATTTCAGATGTCTGTGATGTTGGCTATTGTTTCTGCTGTCATTTCTCTTCAATTAGGGCATGAACAAGATTATTTTTTTCTTTGCAAATTGATATAGACTGTTTGCCTCTGCAGGCTTCATCTTCAAGGATATCTTGTTCCTTCTCAAAATGAGTTATCTATTTGTAAACCACTGATTTCTTTGGGGCATTGTCCCCATAAACTTGTTGTAAAGCATTAATGATTTTACCACTCTTTCACCCAAGCTTCACCAAAATTTGATGTTTGTTCTTGCTTCAATTTTAGTAGAATTCATGTTGTTCTGATAGGGGATAATTTCAAACTGATGTCTTATCCTTCTTAATATCTCAAACTAGCTTCTGTTTAGACATGTTATAACAAGTCAGAATGAGTTATTTTGTTACAAAAATATTCTGCAATCCAAGCATAGTTTTTCCATAACACACATTTTCCATGATCTTTTTGAAGATTCCTTGTTTACTTTGAAGTATTCAAGAATAAAGGGGCATCATCTATGCAATTACTCTTAAAAGGTTAAGAAAAAATAACTGTGTGTGTGCATGTGTGTTCAGAGAATGATAAAGCAAACGTGGTAAATGTTAGCAACTGGAGAGTATGGGTAAGGAGTAAATGGGAGCTGATTGAATTCTTGCAATTTTTATGTGTTTGAAATTATTTCAAAATAAAAAGATACAGAAAACTTAAAAAACACATTAAGTATGTGGTAATAGATGGTACAGTATTAGGTTGTAGGAGTAGGATATGTACTAATAATACTGATACACCTATTTCCTTATTTGGATGAAAGTAAGATAAATGGAACTAGAATTGACCCTTTTTTATTGCCTATTATGCTCCATGATTCCCCAAAATGCAATATTCTGAGCATTTCAAGGCAGGAACCTAACCTCTTCTCTCTTCCTTATTCATCTCTTCAGAAAACCATGTTTCTATATTTTTTATGAGATCCTCTTGAGGCTTGAGTTATTGCACATCTTCCTACCTCAGTATAATAGAAGCTTTCGTCAATTTGTGTAAAATACGGAACCATACAAGGAACCCTTTGTTTAAGACTTACTTGATTCCTGCTGAGCATCTCAATTTGAGGTACTACAAATGAATAACTTTTACTGCTATTTCAATAGTGAAGTTGGATTTCTGATGTAAACTATATAAATCATATAAAATATTTAACATTAAAAAATACTACAGATATATATTTTTAGAAACATTAGTTGTCTAAAAGCAAACCAATTAATATAAAAAATGAAAAAGTACTAAAGCATATTAAAGTAGCAGTTTAATAAAGAGAGAATTAATACATTTTCTTTCTCAACAAATACATCTCCCTTATTCATGTATTTGTCTAGTCTAAACATCTCTAAACTGTGTTCAAAATAATCGTCATCTGTCTCAAAAAATTCACTGCCAATTTAATTTTAGTGAACGTTACTAAAACTATTTGAATGATAAATTCTGGGAAAGGGAATATTCCATGGCATTATTTCTTCTTAAATAATTTCTTGTTCCCCATTTTATAAACATTAAATGCGTGAAATAAGCAAGCAGCATCTCCACTGATGGCTTCAGCTAAGTGGATTTGGTGAATATGACCATACATCCATGAAAAAAATCCATGCTTTCCATATCATGACTTAGCTCATCTTGTCATCTTATCACTACAGATTTAATTGATCAGAACCAATCAACTTCATTGGAAACAGGTTTAGTGTCCATATTAACCACTTTTATTGGCAGTTGTAAATGCAAGTTTTGAATATTATTGTAGAAGGTTGCAGACCAGTGTTGCAGCAATCACCTGCTCTGACCTCATAATTGGCAATGGTAAGATAAGAAGGGTTACTTTAAAAACGATCATGCATTGAAAAAACTTACATTGTAGTAGGTAGCCAACCCACCAGTATTAATATTTGTTGGTTCTCTTAATACGTAGATTTTTTTAATAAGTGGCAGGACACTACCAGGGCTTTTAAAAACTTGAAGAGCATTACACATGACACATTTAAGGCCCTGTGTTATAAAGAGACTCCCATCTCGTCATTAATTTTTCAATAATAATGTCTTGGATTTGCATCAAAACAATATAGTGGGTGAGGGTATAGATGAAAAAAGTAGATGTGAATTACTAACTTGAAGTAGGGTGATGAGTTCATCAGAGTTCTTTATAATATCTTTTCTATTTTGTCTGTTCATATATATGTTTGAAATTATCCATTATATTTCAAATAAGACAACATTTCATGATACTGATATGAAACTATATGTAAAATATATCGAGGTTAATAAAAGGCACAGAAGACATGAATAGGATGGGCTTAACTCTGGGCTTAAAAAATGTGTGGGGATGGTGATATACATATTTGTTTACATGTGCAAAAAGTTATTCTGAAAGAATAAAACTTGTATTTAAGACATGGTGATCATGTATGAAGTCTCCTAGTTCTTCAGGGCTTGATTCAACACATTTTTATTGTCAGGAATCACGTATATAGGTAACAGTGCAATGATGTGCTTGTATTAAGGCCAAAGTAAAGCTAGGATTTAACTTACAGTAGAAGCTTATAAAAAATGGAGATCATACCAAAGAGCACTTCACAGGTCAATACAAAGGCAATTCTGAAGGGTTTACATTTCAGTCAGTTAAGAGCATGAAATCAGACTGCCTGGTTTTAAAATCTGTCTCAATCACTTATTAGTTGTGGAGTCTTTGGGCTGGTTCCCTGACCACACAGAAGCTCAACTGCTTCTTCTGTGTAATGGGAATAGCATACCTCATAGGATTGTTGTGTATTACATGAGTTACGCCCCATATAACTGTTTTTGTTTTGTTTTGTTTTTAAGTTTTCCTTCAATGTTTTTTAAACCACAAAAGCAATAACAGAACAAAAGCAGGAACAGAAAAAAAAAAATAATATAGCAGAAGTAAAATAATATATTGGTTGAGAGTCTAAGCTCTAGAGTTAGAAATACTTGGCTTTAAAATCTGGCTGTGATACTATTGATGTGATCTTGGTCACACTACTTAACCTCAGTCTTCCGATCTAAATAGTATACATATATAAAAAGCACTTAGTAGAGCCATGCATATAGTAAATACCCAGCAGAAAGATATTTCAAAAGTGTATTTTGCTCTTAGAAAGTTTGTCTGCCAAACAAGTAACTGATCATAATATGAAATCAATATGCTATAAAAAAATAAGTACTGAAGAACTGATTATGAAGCATTTTGCCAAATGATTCACAATGGGAGTAACATGAGCCCACAGTCCCTTAACAAAAACTCTTGGGTTGCAGGTATTTTAGAACACAGAATTATTCAGATCTTAGAAAGATAATATACATCAAAGGCCATTTTATACCTCCAGTGAGATCTGAGGCAACACCCATAATCAAACACATTAATATTCTGTAGTGAAATGCATGAATATTCAAATGGAGTATAACTTTAAAAAGATTATTAGTCTCCCCAGCTCAGTTAAGGTCAGGTTTTGCAGCCAAATGACTTAAAAGAAAGCTTTTAGTTTTCCGAGATTTGGGATTTCAGAATTGCAGATAAGAAATCATTGATCTGTATTTGCATACCTACTAACAAAGCTTTGGCACACAGAGAATTCTTTATGTACCTGTTAACTGGGTGATTGCCTAATATGAGAAACAAAACATTCTTGTCTGTTTCCAAGGGTCAAATATGTACATCACCCACACTAAGTTCAACAGGTCATCTGTGAACTCATGCACTGTTCTAGACAAAAAAGATCTGGTAGGACAGTGAAATGGGGCTACATACCCAGCAGGTTACCTCACTAGGAGATCTGTAATAGTTTCTACTACTGGATTAGATTCTCTTTAAGATATTCATTAGTTTTGCTTTGGTTTTTACCAGATTGTCAAAATGCAAAGGAACATAGAAATTAAAAGGATTTCATGAAAAATAAAAAAGAGAGACAGAGAAACAAAATGAAGAAGGTAAAAAAGAAACTGTCACCCATCCAAATTCATTGGATCTTTTTGCAATTCAGAGTTCACTTGTATAATAATGAGAATTTTCTAAAGGTTTTGTCTTAATTCTCAGCTATACTTTTTCATTCTATTAATAAGGTATGGAACCAACCTAAATGTCCATCGATGCATGAGTGGATAAGGAAACTGTGGTATACATACACTATGGAATACTACTCTGTCATAAAAAAGAATGAAATTCTCCCATTTGCAACAACATGGATGAACCTGGAGAAACTTATGTTGAGTGAAATAAGCAAAGCACAGAGGGATAAATACTGCATGTGCTCACTCATATGTAGGAGCCAAGAGAGAAAGGAAAGAAGGAAAGAAAGACCACAGTAGTATGTTGGTCTTACAGAGGGAGGGAACATTCCTAGGGCTACAAAGCCGAGTGGGGGGGGGGGATGGGAGGGGAGGAAGGTTGGGGGATAATTGTGTGGGGGACATGGGGTACAAAAGTAATTTCTGGTAGTGGGTATGCCCCCAGTATGAATCTGGCCTTCACATCATGGGCACAAGGGGTGACAATTAGTTTTGTATCTCATGAATATTCACAATAAATAAACAAATAAATAAATAAAATTTTTAAAAAACATAGATGCAAAATCTTCAACAAAAAACAGCAAATTCAATCTCACAATTGTAAAAAGGAAAATACATCATAAGAGAGGTTTATCCTCCCAAAATGCAGTTAGTTTCACATGCAAAAATGAATCACTGCAAAAAATATATATATGTAATCTAAAGACTGTGTAAAGTTTACCTTTTCCAAGCAACACATACCCAAATAATTTTCTGAGTGTCATTGGTTTGAAGAATCTTCAGAAAATGAGTAATATTTTTACACTTAAAAGCCACACTTTTAGTTATAGCTCTGTTTCTCTGGATTTACGCTGATTACTTAATTTTCTACATATTTAATTAATAGGAGAAATTAGTAGAATGCTTCGATCATATGGGTGAAAGGTTTTATAATTATGCTGACAATTATTGTTAATAATTACAATAATTATATTAATAATTCAGTATAACTTAATTTTGCAAGTACTAAAATCAATAACGGAAATCACATACTGAACGTGCAAAAAGATTTATAATCAATTATAATTTCCTTCTCAGTAAATTTATTTTTTCATATTTGGCATACATCAAAAGCTATGGACATTTGAAGCCCAGAAGCACAGAAATAAAATTAAGTAATCCAACAGGCATTTTTGAAGTGAGAGGCATTTCCATTCACGAGTAGAAATCTCATCACTATCTTATATCACATATTACACTTGGCCAAAATCACCTGTAGGAAGATAATCAATAAAGGAAGCTAAATGTTGGAAAAATTATTACTTCTCAAATATTAAAGAGTTGTGTGGTTTCAAACAACATACAATATTCCTGTCAATCCATCTATATGGAATTTTTATTGCCTTCCAAACTACAGAGATCAGCACTTAACATCAGGGCCAAGAGAGATCAGCAAATTATAAACCTGACCATTCTCTGTCTAATGAATGCCTTAAAGATCCACGAGACCGATTCAATAACTTATTGCTTAAAGTACAAAAAAGCAGCAGTTGTTTTCAAAGCCTCTTGCTTTAACCCACTATGTCTGATAAGAATGATTACTAGGAACCATGTTCCATTCATTTAAACAGGTCTCTCCAGAGTAAAGTTTCAAACTCAGTGAGAGAAGAACATACCTCCTACCACCACTCTAACTGACCAGCATTCTTTATCATGCTCAAAGCGAAGGAACAAAGCTTATCTTTTCTCAAACCAAAATAAATCACTCAATGTCCAGTTTGACACTAACTAGAGGAGATTTTACAAAAGAAGTCAAGGGCCTCTTTGGATTTGCTGAAAAAAGGAGCAACGTCTAGTTCTTGTGAGTGCCTATTGCAAATGATTAATGAATCAACACAAACTAACAGGAAGGGGAGTAAATCAACGCAGGGTCAAGTGGTCTAGATGTCAAAAGGCCAAGCAAGTTGGCAATTTGTTGTGATGTTTATGGAAGATTTTCCCAGGGGAGGTCACAAAGTACTGTGACTGCAGATACAAGGAGTAGGGAAACTCTCCCACTGACTTCCCAGGGAGGAACTTTCTTCATTCCTGACAGATGTACACAAAAGAGTTTGCCTTGATGTGCTTGCCGATCTTATTGGAGCAGATGAATAGATTCTAGACTGCACAAAAAGAATGTTCAGAGAAAGATGAGGGGAGAGGGAGTGGGAGGAATCTTAAAAGGTGAAACAGAATATAAGCCATCACAAAGTGAAGGGAAGAACATGAGAAGAAAATCTACATCTCTGTTTATCAAAGGTTCAAATCTTTGCAGAATTGTTGATAATAAAGTCACAGAATCTTACCCTTTACTGCATATGAAGAGAATCCATAGGCCCTAGCAGCCAGGAATCTGTTTCACACACAATGATGAAACCCTTGAAGAGAGAAGATTATATTTAAGCCAGTCATTACTAACCACTGTTGTCGTTTCTGCTAACCACTGAGTTCTGCAGAGGCAGAGAACAGAGTGTGCAAACACTTTCCCATCACACGACCTGTGTGTTCTTCTGTCTCAGAGAGTGAAAAATACTACCAAAAGAAATTTGGGTTAGCACTTTAATGCAACATATTTAATCTAAGGTCCACAAACACAATTTAAGAAGTTAAAAAATCCTGCAGCCCTTCCCCATAAACATAAAGCATATTGATTACTATGTGTGCATTGTTCTGAGAATCTTACAGCCTCCATTAGATTCTCAAGAGGTCCTTAAAGAGTTAATAACCACCACTTTAATACCCTTATAGCCAGTAGGAGGTAGTATAGGACTGAAAGTAAGAAATAGCAGTGCCCATACGTTTAGCTAGCTAATCCAAAAAGAGGGCTTGTTTGTGTTTGTGTGTGTCTGTGTGTCTGTGTACGTGTGTGTGTGTGTGTGTGTGTGTGTGTGTGTGTGTGTGTGTGTGTGTGTGTGTGTGTGTGTGTGCTGGAGACAAGAAAAACTGAGTCAAGAGTCAAATGGCCTGAAATTATACTACTAATATTAATAATCATATAATTTTTACCAATTTTATAACAGTGAAGAATTTTAGCAAGTGACAGAAAGATTGTCAAAGAGAACAAGGGAAAGTATGTTAGGGTATTTGCTGATTACTCAAAATATTCTTAAATTGAAATTGATGCATAGTTGAGCAAGTACTCCTCAGAGTTTACTGGTTTATATAAGGAGTCTTCGAAAAGTTCATGGGAAGATTCATATTATCCTTTACCTCTATTTTCCCATGAATTTTTTGAAGTACCCTTGTATAAAGAAATAACACAACAGATTAAAATAATTTAGCTACTAACAAGTCCATATTTTGCTCCCTTTTTATTCTGCTGGTGCACAAGGAGGAGTACCCAAAATCAAATGTTTTCTCATGAAATATACATGTGAGATTCTTCTGAATTATAAGTGGATAATAACCCTTTCATTGAAAAACTTCCTGGGTATTAAGACTGCTTATGATAAAATAGTGTAATATTTATGTGGGAAAGTAAAATTATTAAAATTTTATCTTGCTTTTATATTTTAAACAATAAATTTCAAAATGGAAAGAGTAGGAATAAACATAACTAGGACACAACTAAAATAAAATACAATATGGATAAGAAGATATTTAGCTTTCTCCTGGCAAAATAATACCCAAGATACAGAAGAATTTGTAGATAAAGTGAGTTGTTTATTGAATTGTCCAATTGTGGGGACTTTAAAATAGGTTTTATAACAACAAACACTGTCAAATATCTTGATTTTAAAAAGAAAAGATCATTAAATTCTGTATGTACCAACTGTTTAAATTGGCATTGTTCCCTGGCCAAAGTTTAGAACATGTTATTAAGCAATGAAGTTTGAGTACTTATGCAAGAAAGTGGGGTTACTAATGGCAATGATAAGTTCATGGGAAAAAGTGACACTGATGTAAACTGTTTGTTTATGACAGAGATTAGTGTCTACTTGGAGGCTGGGTTCTAGATCTTTGCGTAGACTCTGTAGGTATTTCCTTGTGTTGATTATTATTTCTTATTAGTGGATTTGAGTGAATGCCTAAAAATTAAAGAAAAAAAAATGCCTGGCTGCATTTGGTGGAATAAGAGCAGTTATGATAGTTGGAAGATTCAAAAATGCAAAGACTATAAATGGAAGGACTTGGAACCAACCTAAACAAGATGAACTGTTTGCAAGCTCAGTGTGATCCCTGCAGGATATACGGCCATCAAAATAAATGAACAAGGATGTATACGTATTTTAGGCTATATTAATGGAATTATGTAAGCTAGAGAAAAGTGGTACTCAAAGAAAGTGAGATATGATTAGTGATAAATGGAGCGAATGCTCATGAAAATACAACACTCAGAATCATAGGGTACTTCGAGTCACAAATTCACTCTCATACAAACTTCCTCACACTTTGCCTTGGAATGCCAAGCTAGGGGTACACATATGATAAACTACTGGATTCCTTGGTTTTGTGGCCCTTAAACTTTCATACCGGGGCAACATAACCCCCAGATCCATACTCTGAAGCAGAGACTGCAAACTCAGCAAGCCAGGAGTAAGACAGCATGAGTGACAGGGATGCTGGAAACCAGAGGGAGCATGCCCCTCTAAAGGGACAGGCTCAATTCGGTTTAGCTGTTGTTATCAGATGGTAATGTAGGCCAGTGAGTTCAGATCTTCCAATTGCTCAGAGGCCAGAAATCTGCATTTTATATGCAATCTACTGATTTCTTAAAATATTGGCAATTAATTTATTATTTTAAAAATAAATGTGTGGATGCAAGAAAACACACCTGAAGTATGCAGTGCCAAAAAGTAAAAGAAGTGCTCAAAAACACAAAACCAAACCAAAACAAAAAAAAAATACAATGATGGGTATACTAGTTGGTTCAGGCTATCATAACAAAATACCACAGACTAGACAGCTTAAACAATAGAAATTTACATCTCACACTTCTGCAGGCTGGAAGCCTGAGATCACGGTGCCAGCACTGTGGGTTCTGTCAAGGGCTCTCTTCATGTCTTGCACATGGCCACCTTCTTGCTATATGGGAAATGAGAGAAATGGAGAAATGGAGAACAAGCTCTCTGATGTCTCTTATTACAAAGGCAATAATCCCTTGATGAGGGCTCCCTTCTCATTATCTCATCTAAGCCTAATTACCTCCCAAAGGCCACAGCTCCAAATACCATCACACTGGGGGTTAGGGCTTCAACTTATCAACAGGGAGGTAGGGGTAGGGGCATAATTCAGTCTGTAGTAATAGGGACATGTCAAAGGGACACAGAAGCCAACGGAAAGAGCTCTCATTGGCCATAGGAACAAGTTGGGCAATAAAATAAATACAAGCTTATTGGGTTATAACCCAAAGTGTAAAGTAAATATCCATGAGTCCATACTCACATAAATATTGAATAAATGGGGGACATGAGAAAAATCTCTTGCGCAGAAGAATTCCAAATAATTTATGTAGATACTCAGTCCTAAAGAAGGGAGAACATAACTCCCTAACCCTTAAGTGTGGCCTATGCGAAGTGATTTCCTTCCAAAGACTACAATATGGGAAGAAGGGAAGGAAAAGATAGGTTATAGTTGAGAAATCCGACAAACATTGTCTCAGCCAGGTGATCAAGGCTAATAATATCAGTAGTGATAAGCTATGCTGATAGTATATACCCTTGATGTGATGTGGTAAAATGACACTTTACCTCTTTGGTCTTTCTTTTGAAAACATATAAACTCAGTCTACCCATGAAAGAAACATCCAAAAATCCCAATTGTGGGATATTTCACAAAATATTTCACCAGTACTCCTGAAAACTGTCAAGGTCATCAAAAATAAAGATAGTCTGAGAAACTGTTATAGCCAAGAGAAGCCTAAAGACAGATGATGACAAAATGTAATGTGGTATTCTTGACAGAATCCTAGAATGGAAAAAGGACATTAGGCAAAAAACTAAGAAAAATCTGAATAAAATATTGACTTTACTGCTTTATTATTTACAATAAATATGCCATACTAATATGAGTTGTTAATAATTGGGAAAATTGAATGTGAAGTATATGAGAACTCTCTGTGTTGTCTTTACAATTTGTTTTGTGTGAATCTAAAACCATTCCAAAATAAAAACTTTATTCAAAAATAAACACATGATTCTAAGGATACAGGAATATCCTACTAAAGGCAAGGAAGACATCTGAGCTACCAGACCTCAAGAAAAGCATGAAGAAGTCTAGAAACCTCAGGAGAGGAGTTGCTATATGTTCATTTGATGCACTGCCGGTAACATGATTCAACTACCAACTACTCACAGTCTCTGTGAGGAGAAAATATTGATCAGTCTAGCATAGATCAGATGTCTAACATGGACTTTAATGGCTGTAGCTCTGAGAGCCATGGTTTACTGGCATACCCTCATTCTGTTTATCGTGAATAGATTGAAGAAATAGGGAATGGTGGTTCCAGCTACCCAAGGGCCTGTTACCTAAGGAAGCTTGAAAGGAGAACAGAACAGGGCCAAGCTACCCACAGCCCCTAGAGGAATAAATGAAAGCAATAGACATTTCAGTTATGCCTTATCTTTTTGGTGGGCGTATCCCTTAGGGCTTGGGTTAAGTGCTGCAATAACAAAAGCCAAAAATCTAACAATTCAATAACATAGAAGTTTATTTTTCTCCCATATGACAACCCACATGTGAGCAGTCCAAGCATGTTGGGTGGCTCCCCCACCCTCAGTACTTGGCTTTCAACTACGGGCCCATTGTCGTTCATTTTATTGCCACATTTCCCAGCTACTGGGGAGCAGTTAAGAGAATGGAAGGCAAGAAGATTTTCTATTAAAAAATAAGAGAGAGAAATTGCACATTTCATTTCCATTCCCTCCCCACTTCATCCCAACACCTGACCAAAATATTTATTCTACTTGTCACAAGCCATGCCTAATTGCCAAAGAAAGCTAGGAAGTATAATGTCTAGCCAGGTGGCAATAAACCAACCATAACCTGCAGAATTCTATTATAAAAATGAAGAGAAAATTAATACTGGGGATCATTAGTTATCTTTGCCACAGACAATAATTCTTACCCTTTTGCTTCCATTGACAATGTTTTCTATGTTGGTTAATTCACCTTGCTAATTAATATCTTATTAATGTCCACCATCTGTTTTAAAGGTATCCAATGAAAACTTGCAGTTCTATTTTATTCTAGGATTTTTAGTAGGGTTAATGACTGGCCTATTACTAGATAGAGTTGGGATAATAAATGTAATTTTATGTAACCCACACACCACAGGTATTGGGATTTTTCCCCAACATTTATCCTATCCTCCACAATTATTAAATAGCTATGCTGGTAGATACCACCCAACCTCCAGAGAGGTGATCAAATACCCTACAGTTATTAGTTGAAGGGGAAGCACATGAAATAAATTGATCTAATCATAGTGAATCTCACGAAATTTGTTTAATGGTTTGTGCTTAGGAAGTTCTCTCTCTCCCCCAGGATATGATCAGCCAAAGCCCTAGTGATATCATAAACTTCCACATCAAACTTGTGCCACTTATGAAACTTCTGTGTAGATAAACCAATACATTGCCTTATTACATAAGCTGGTTAGAGTTAGGTTCCTTATTATTATATTAGTAAGAGAACTTATACTGATAATGATTTTTGCATGTACCTTATCAAATGTTTCTGGACATAAGGAAGGACAGTATGCCTCTGAGCAATATCTTAGTAGGGATACTTTAATCAACATGGGACTGTCAAGTCTTGGTGCTCCTTAGTATTTGAAGGGGTCTATGAAGGGAGGATAAGACACCAGGCAGAGACTTCCAAAGACAAGTAACTCTGAAATAAAGGCAAAGTTTTAATTGTTGACTTACTCTTTTGACTTCTCTTATCTTCTATGCCAAGAACCTCACCACTTATAATGGAAGGGGTGATGTTAGGATGATGAGGAGTTAAACCAGGAAAAACTTATTATAAATAATCTTACATAATATGAAGAGAGATAAAGTCTAAATAAACTTGTGAAAGTTTATTCCTTTGAGTTACACTTTAAAAGGTCATCCCACACTCCCACGATGCCAACATGCATCACAAAGTCAGTAGATCCTTGTAAGATCTTGTTGAACCAGACAGATCTTTCAGCACTATGATATCCAGCCCCAAGGATGGCATGTCTACTGCCTGCAGCTTGGGGAAAGGGTGAAATGAATAGAAAAGGCAATCAGTATCAGTCAAAGTTAAAAACTAAACAAAAAACAACAACAAAAATGTACAGAAGCCTGGGCAAGAAAGTGGCAGGGGGAAGGAAAGAAAAAAGCCAAGCCAAAGTGTCTGGCTAAATTTGACTCTGCCCTCTTTTATTTATGATGAGGTGGGAGTATGGTCAGTGGCCAGAACACTTAACTCTTACTCTCTTCAATGAGACTGCAGGTTCCATGAGGGTAAACAGCAGTTTTATTCTTCTCTTAAACACCTTTTCCCAATTGTGCCTACGGTACTAAGTTTCCACATTCCTCATACAAAAACTACCTGACGGATGGCTGGGTTTTAGTTCAGAAAATCTGAACAAATGAACCTTTCTTATGCCGTAAGAACCATCTGATGTCTTATTTTACCTTATTTTCTACTTTTCAGTTTTCTGAGGGCTGTAGTAGACATGCATTCAAAGCACTGCCTAGAAAGGCAGTACTTGTAATGATAAAATCTACCTAAATGAGAGAAATTAAAAACAAAAGCACTAATGAATTACATTTAATTAGGTTAGGTAGACTGCCTCATTACTGAATCATTTGAGCCTGAGGAAATAGTAACTCATTAAACACTTCTTATCACCAGTAATGCTAACAGATCTTATTCTCTCTATATCACAGTTAAAACAAAGGAAAAAAAGAACTGAGATAGAACTGATAGTGAAACTCCCAATAAAATTGTATGGAGATGAAGAAAAGAGACCAGGCATTACTTACAAATTGGCATAAGAAACTTGGAATGATACATTCTCCCTCTCTTTAGCATCAAGAAAATTTTATAGTCAGCGGTAGGAAAAGGTTACAGTAGAACAAAATAAGACATGACTTTTTTTCCTCAGGCTAGATTTATAAATTCAGCACAAAATTTTTTCTTCTTTAGAATTTGGTAGAGAGGTCAGGCATAGCTATATAGTCCAGAATGGACTATGTTATTGTTTGGGTACAAGCAACAAAACCAACTCCAGCTACATGAATAAAAATGGATAAACAATTAAAAGTATATCAGAAGGCTCCCAAAATCTGAGAAAAGTCTAAAAACATCAGGCTTAGGAATTGGCAGAAACCAGAGTTGTTCATAGGAAGAAGGCAATTTCCCATAGTCTCTTCTCGGGGAAAAAAAAAAAAAAAAAAAGTGCTCCAAACACTTTCTGTCTTTATGTCACTCAATCACTCAATTTAACATTCAAATTCCAGGGAGAAAAGTCCCATGAACCTAGCTTAGTCCCATAGTTAGTAGTGTCAGGACAGCATGAGGATCAATTGTACAACACTGTCTGCAGGTAAGAAGATGACAAATAATCACCCCACCCCCAAAATTTGGGGTCCCATTACTAAAAGAATGAATGCCAGGCCATTAAAAAATGGACAAACATCCACATCCACAATTAGAAGTTTCAATCAGGTTTTAGACAAGAACAATGTTAGTTTCACCACCCACCTTTTAAAAGAAATATCAAACAATTTTTTTCTATCCTTGTTGAACATAATAGTACCTGGTAATCATTCATCAGAAAGATCCTAGTAAGTTTATTTGCAGATAAACTAATGATTTCATTAGAACCTGTCATTAACATAAAGATTCAAAATAGTTGGATCTACTTTGGAAAGATAATTATTAGTTCAAGAAATAAGAGGATCTTACAACACTATTTCAACTTGAAGTTTCTTATCATCAGTGGATACAGTCTCATTTAAAATCTTTCCTGTGTACACCAATGTGGGTTATGTGGTAAGTGCATAAATTTTACAACAGAAAAATAACAAGATGCACTGTTGGACTGAGAAATAAAAGGCTATTAATACCACAATATTAATCATTGAGGGGGCTTTTCTGGCTTTCTTCCGATTTTAACCACTTTTAGTGGGCGTCTGTCGTTATCTTCCCAGGAGGTGGTAGAATCAGCAATCATAATATGCTACAGTAGCAGGAACTGTTAATTGTTCCCCAAGATATATTTTTCTCTACTTCCATAATAACACAGCAAAATAATAGCCAACCAGAGTAGAGACAACGTTTCCCAGTCTTTCTTTGGCAAATGAGAAAAACTTCATGAGACACCTTTGAAATCCTCTTGAAAAGACTTTATCAAATATTCTTTGCCTTTTTCCTATGGCATTCCTTTCCTGCTGGCTGCCATGTGAATGTGAAGATTGGAGCTGGAGAAGCAATTTTGGACTATGAGGAAATCTTGAGAATGGAGACGTCTCACATCATAAAAGCAAGATAGACTAAACCTAAGTCTCTAAAAACTCTATGGAGCAGGAGTGCTTGTGGACTTCTATATCACTTTAGTCACTATTGTAGTTGGGATGTTACCCACAGCCAAATCTAATTCTAACTACACAATTACCAACCCACCCTAGCACATGGCCACATAGCCCAGACCTGGCCCATTGTAGTAGTCTTTTCCTCCACAAGGTGGTAGGTCTAGCAATGAGCATGAACTCCAAGTTGGACCAATTAGTGTTTCTCATAAAGACTTTATGTATATAAGTCTACATCCTTTGGGGCTGTTAATTTGAATGATATGAAGATAGCATTGGTTGCAGACTCTTCTACCACGTGAAGAGACTTACTGCAGTAAAAGGGAATGAGGACAGAGTGGAGTGGGAAATATAAATTAAGAAAAGGTGGACAGAAGAGACAGAAAAATATCTGACATCACCTGAATTTCTGGTACCAACTGTATCCATAGACATACCAATTATTTGGAGCACCTATTTGGTGATAGAGGTGGGAAGTGTTAGGATGAAAGTATTTTGAGGTGAGTTTCTGTCACTTAATTTCATAAGAAATCTGACTAAAAAATCATGTTATAAAATAGTTATTCCCAAACACCAGTCACCTTTCCTACCTACTTCCAATCCTCCTATTTTTTGCAGATGCTCTTACACTACATCATAATGGGAAAAAGAAAACAATAGGTCTATCATGCAGAACTTCCTTCAACTTTTTGGACCATCCTAATAACAGCATGTGGTCAAGCCTGTTCTATCCACAACTATCCTTCCCCTCATTGGAACAATCACAGGAGGAAAGTAGCACAACTTCCTTTCACAAACTAATGCCCAACCTCCTCTTTCATTCATTTCTTCAATAAACACACTGAGCACCTGTTACCGTACCCCAGGCACTGAGTTTGGCTTGGAAATATAAGGAAGGGTAAGACCCAGCTCTTACTCTTAAGAAACTCACAGCCTAATAGAGGACACAGACATAGAAGACAATTTATCATTATTGTGTTAAATGAGGCACATATGGGGCATTTGGAGAGCAAAGATGACATACAAGCATACAAGGAAAAGGGGAAGGAATAAGAGAGGACTGGCATCTAGGAAGGCCTAATGGAAGACACATGTCAAAGGCCGAGTTAGCAGGAGTTAAGTAAATAGGGGAAAAGAATATTCCAAGTGGAGGAACCCACTCTAGAGAGCAGAGAGGCAAGAAACACCATGGCGTGGGCAGTGAACCAAACTGTCTTCAGTAGGTAACAAAGTAAAGCTGAATTAGAAAGCCAAGATATGAGACCCTTTATGGTAATTGTAATGAGGATAATGAGAGTCTAGCATGGGAAGGGGCATTATTGGAGGATTTGGGGCAAAAAGTGACACAATAAAATTCATGTTTTAGAAAATTACAGATGCTCTGTAAAGAAAGACTATAGAAGGTAATGACAGATATAGACAAATCAGTTAGGAGGCTACTTCAGGAGTCTGGGGGGAAACAGTGTAGCTCGGACAGTGTGGATGCAGTGAGAAATATTTTGAAAATGGACCTGATAGAATTGGTTAGTGGATCGGAGATAGGAAGGAGAAACAGCTAGAATAATATCAACATATTTGGCCTGAGCAAGTGGGGAAATGGAAACACAGTTTATTGGGATGAAAAAGACTGGGAGAGAAAGTTACTAGAGGAAAACAAAGACATCATTTATGAACAGGGTATGATAGATGACAATTAGACATTCAAACATAAATATATAGGAAATTGGCAATAGGAGTCTGGAGTTAAGAGGAGTGGTCAGGACTAAAGATATAAATTTGGAATGTGTATGTGTGTATGTGTATATATATTTCTATATGTGTGTGTGTGTGTATATATATTTCTATATGTGTGTGTGTGTGTGTGTTATTTCAAGATATGGGGCTGGATAAGATCATTCAGGGAGTGAGTGTAAATAGAAAAGGGATATGAGTGCTGGGTGCTGAGGCGTTTCAACAGGCAGAGATTGGAAAAGAGAATCCAGCAAAGGAGACTGGGAAGAAAGAGCTGCCAGTGAGACCAGAGCAGTATCAGAAAGGATGACGTCTCGGGAGCAAAGGAGAGTATTTCTAGGTGGAGATGGTGATCAACTACTACTGAGCGCTTCATTTTCAAATTTAGGGGTGAAAAGTTTCCCAGCAATTCCACTCTATCAATATTCAGTGTGCCCCTGGCCTTAAGCCTGTCTCCAGTGGAGTCCTGACACCTGACAGCAAGTGGTTCTCCTCTAGCAACTGGGAAAGTATCCTTTTAATTCTTAGCATTTCTACCCAAAGATATAGTAACTAAATCACCTTTAATATGTATCAGGAGGCAATGGCTTAATCGTGCAAGCGATAGCAGAAGCAAAGAAAAACAGACTTGAAAAGCAATTACCTTGGACATAAAATTAGAAGTTGTTTAAATCAGGTGAAGAACTTTGCAATATTTGAGGCTTTTCTAATTCTCTTGCCTCCACAACTCACTGTGGCAGCATCACGCACAGCTCAGGGATTTCCCTAATTTGGGAGCTTCAGTTCTTCCCATTTTGAAAGTAATTCTGATTAACAGTATTAACATAACATTGTCTCAGCAAAGCTATGAAATATTCATTTTTAAGAATTTGTAACATCAATTCTCATTACATGGAATGAGAGTAACATGGAATAACAATAAAAATGTCCTGGGACAGTGCAGGCAATTTTCCAAACAAATTCTAAGATTGATCTAAATTTTGGTGATTTTCCTTTGAAAGCAGAGACCAGTACTCGCTTTAGTTGAAGTTCTCCAAGTATGGTCCTTAGACCAGCAGAAGCAGTATTACCTGGCAAGTGGCAAGAAATACAAATTCTCAGGCCCCAACCCAGACCTACCAGATCAGACACTCTGGGGGTAGCCCAGAGGCCCGACATTGGTGTTAAACAAGCTTTCTAGGTGACTACAAGGTACAGTAATGTCTGAGAAGCACCAGGTTAAAGAACAGGAAAAGAGAAAGGCAAGGACTAAAGAGGAGGAGGACAGGGAATAAGAGGAGGGAGGGAGAAGGGAAAACAATACAGGGGGACATGGAGGGAACAAGGGATCAGGAAATGAGGAAGAGAAAGGGGAAGAAGGAAGGAGGAGAGTGAAAGAAAAGGAGACTGCCAGGCATCCTGTAATGGTAATAAGCAACTAGATGCCTACCAATTACCAGCAGACAATGATCACTTCACAGTATTGCAGTTAAGAATTGAGAAAACTAAAGCACTTATCCAAGTGCTCTGGCATTTAATACTTGTAATATCTTCTTAAAATTATTGGCCAAAAAATAGCTCAATTTTAAATTAGCTCAGCACGGCCACTTTAACAATTCTTATTTTCCAGGGCTGGCCAGGTAACTCAGTTGATTAGAGCAAGGTGTTATAATAATATAATAGAATGCAAGGTCTGAGGGTTCAGATCCCCATACCAGCCAGCCACCAAAATAAATACAGAGCATAACAAGATAAAATAAGGAGATTTTCTGCCACGGTTTACAAAAAATTCTTATTTTCCTCCATTATTACTATTTTCGTTTATTTCCTTCTAGGAGCTCTATTCTTGATTTAATTCACCTCTTGGCTTATTTTAATTTTGCTTTCATTCTAGATCTCTCAAGGCTGCCTTAAAACCCCCTTCAGAACTCATCCATCGGGCTTCCAACTAACAGAAAAAGTTGAAAAAGGTACCAGTTGAGGAGTAGAGAGATGTGGCCAGGTTCAGCAGTGTAACACAATCTCAGCCAAGAATAATAGATGAAATTGATAATTGTTTAAATTAAGACAGGAACTCTTTCCATTTGAAAGAGAAAGCCTAAGAGAAGCGCAGTCAAATGTGTTTTAGTATCGTTTGACCTCCTTATGGAGACTTGATTTCCTGGAGTTTTATTAGCAACAGAAAGCACCTGAGAGGCCCACTAATTCCAAAGATTCAGCTCTTCTTCGTTGTTTAATAAAAACCATAAAATCCACCTGGCTAGGAAATTTAAAGATTAAAAAACAACTAATTAAACTTAATTGGGTCAGTCTGGGCAGGCTGATTACCCTGTTTCATTGGACTCGGGAGAATCCGATCATGGATTCACCAACTGCAATTTGGCAAAAGAAAGCCTGAAGTCAGGACAGGTGCTATATTTCTATCTGACTAGAAATGTAATTTTTAGTAAGAAATATGAAAAAGAGTTTAAAAGGCAACAGTGTACTGGGATATAACACAATCAACTACAAACAAGTCAGTCCAGCCTCATCCTATTTTCTCAGAGTGGAGCAAAGGGAATTATCGTAAGAATTCAGAAAATAGGCTTATTTTATAGGATTTCCTTCACCTGGATTAATATTTTATCAGTTTTCCTTTGCACATTCTTTCTTGCTTGCAACCCATAAGACATGGAGAGCTATACGGAAAGAATCAAACACCCGGAGAAGAGTCTGAGGGGCCCAAATCATAATATAGCATGGATAATAGCATTGATTCCTAGAACTTGAAGACAACCTTATCTCACCAGTGTATACACTTAGGATAATCTTTTATTCTGGAACCTCTTATTTTGAATATAGCAAGAGCTAATCTGGTTGATTAATATTCGTTTTCATTCCATCAAGAAAAAACTTTTTTCCTAGAAAATCACAGTCTTACATTTTACCTTACAGAAGAACTCAAAGTTGAGTAACTGAATTTTCTTTAAGGATGTAATAGATTTATGTTTCTCAAAGTGGCCTGTGGAACACTGGTCTTAGAATTATGGGTTAAAAATACAGGTGCCTAAGCCCCAGCCCAGAATACTAAGTCAGAGTCTCTGATAGTAGGTCCAGGTAAACTGCATTAAAAAAATGCTTCCCAGGTGGCTCTTGTTCACTCTAAAATCCAAGAAATGTACGTCCACTGCCATGCTGACTACCCTAGTAGTTAAGAGTTTAAATGCCAGATCAATTATACCATGTGGCCTTGGGCAGGTTATTTTATGTCTTTGTGCCTAGTTACTAAAATGAGGAAGTTAAGAGTTTCTATCCCAAATTGCTGCTGCAAAGATTAATACATAGAAACTGTTTTATATAATACCTGGCTAAGTAGATCTTGGCTCCTGCTATTGTTATTAACACTAACATTACCCGGTAAAAATAAGTCCTGTAAAGCTAGGACTTCCAGACTGCTCGAGTCTGTTGCACAGCTTGGGTTACAAACCCTCCACACACAGGTCTGTGAGCTAGGTAATAGGAAAAAAAAAAAAGGTGGGTATAGAAAAATGAGTGGGTTTTATTCACATCTAGGAGCAACTGTCCCAGTGGCTTCTCTGAAAGTTCTGAGAAGCACTGTGGAGCAGCTGTTAGTCTTTTAAACTTAAGTTCACAACACTGGACACCTGGGTGCCCATACACAATTTACATTAAGTAATAGCAAGGAACACCGGAGGATATTTACAGCCAATGCTCGGCAAGATTCTGAACATCTGAGGGGCCCTGACATTTTCCTATTTTTCCCAAGTCCAAAAAAAGGTGGTGTCTCAATGAAATCCTAGTAGTGGTAAAACCCTGTTTTAGTACCACATTTTCATAGATCCTACTAAACTGCTAAACTGTCTTCATTGAAGACTAATTTCTATAGTTTTTTGAATCTTCATTTTTGTCTTTTGTTGTGTTCTTAACACATAGTTAGCCATCGGTCTCTTGAAATAAATAGAGACAGAATAAATACATAAGCATGAAAATTTTCTAAGGCACAAGGGTATAACAAGGGTAATACGAGGCCTAACCTTTACTATGTGGCAGGTATGTCCACACATGACCCCCAATGACCCAACATAAAGCCTGATGATCCAGAGAGAAAAAAGAAATTCTCGACACAAGCCAAAACTGTCAAATATTAATTAAATTAGTTATGGATACTGTGAAATATGTTTCTCAGTACCCTGGGACATATAGAGTAAATACTTCATGGAGAGGAGAAATAAGAACAAAGGAAGATGAGTTTCCTATCATGCCAAGTCCACATCCAAATTATCTTTGCTTCATCAGCAATGGTTTTTATGTTGCCCCTACAGATGCATGTGCATGATCTCATTTAATTCTCAGGAAACCATGCAAAGAAGACATCCTTCCTTTTCACGTAGAAGGAAAATGAAGTTTGGTGAGATTAAGTGAGCGTCCCATGGTCACACTCCACACTCAACCAACGACTGGCTGTTTTTGGTTCCAAAGTTCTGCTCTTCATCACTTGGCCTGAGTAGTAAGTACTGAGGAGCTTTCTGGGTGCCAAACAATGAACTAGGGGCTGCAGGCATAGCAGTGACATGCCCTCATGAAGCTCTCAGTCAAGCAGGAAAGGTGGACAATAAAACCATCCTGATCAATAATACAGGTGCTATCTAAAGGAGGCATAAGGAGTTCTGAGAACATATAACTGGGAGACTAATTTTCCTGTGAGGGTGAGGAAAGGCCTCCTCCAGGAACGGACATTTAATCTGAGACATGAACAATGCAAGTCAGTAAAAGAGAGGAAAGAATATTAGCAGTGAAGGGAGCTGCATGTCTGAAAAACTTGAAGCAAGAATGAGTCAGATACTTTGAAGGAAAATATCCAGGAAAGCTGGAGTATCTAAAGCAAGGGCTGGAAAGGTAGGTAAGGACAAAATAATGGGAGGCCTTGTAGGTCAGGAAAGGCTTTGGGAATTCATCCTAAAAGCAAAGAAAAAAATTAAACAAAGAGATTAAGCAGATGACTGAGATAAGCAGATTTTCCAATTTCCTCCGGCGTCAGTGACTGGCACAGACAATTAAAAGACTGGCCGGAGTTAGGAGTTTCAGCCTTCACTCAACATTCTTTTTAGCATTAGATCCGTGGCTCTCTTAATAGTATGCTCTTGCTAATTCAATGAAGGCACCACAAATGCAATAAGTACTATAAATACTTTTGCAAATTCTAAACTACAGCTCCAAGCATCACCTCTTATCTTGATCTCAAGATGTACATCAGCTGTTCCTCTCCTGGCTTATTGTCTGCAGCTGTGTAATAAAAACACCCTGAGCACCCATAAGAGCCCTTTTTATTGGTAACTTCTGCTTAGTTAGGAAGACCATCATCAATCAGCTTCTGCAAATCAAAGCCAATAGCAGCTTCCGTACTGACATAAACTTGCAATACACAGAGTACTAGAACCATGTAGAAAGACAGAACTTTTTTTTTTCAACATTCACCAGAGAAATAGCCTTTTTGTGTCACATTGGTAAGTCATTGGCTACCTTAGTAATTTTTAGCTGGAGTCACTGCTGACTATAGAATGAAACTCATTGTGTTAATCTTGAGTAATGCCTTGAATGTTCCTCACAGCTTCTAAGCTTTTTTTAAACTTTTCATTAACTGATCAGCTGGGGATTAAAAAATAGGTGTGTGAGTAAGCAACTAAGCTGATTTTAATCCTGTTTTGATTTCCTATTGAACTATAAAAAAGATTGCAAAGTCTGATTTGCTATTCCTGCTCTCTTCCTCTATCTGGTGCATGCATCTATCTCCTAAAATCTTCCCCTTGCTAACCCAGTCCTGCTTCTTTACACCTTTCTTCTCCCAAAGCCCTTCTACTTTTTTAAACACTGAGTTTAGTACTGCTGAAAGTTTTCAAGGATGTTCCCAACTCCTTGGAGGAAGAAACCACATAATGTAAAGTAGAAATGTAAAATAAATAATGTACATTGTAATTTGATGTTGTGATTTCCATCAGAGCCTACAGACCTAAAGAGTAAATATACAAAGGTTGGGACAGTACCCTGAGAGAAGAGATTCTGCATCAGGGAAGTTGAAAAGGAAAATGTTCAGCAGGCTCTTCCCCCGAATTGATTGTTCAGCCACTAACCCACTACTGACTGTTCTGAAATTAAATAAAAACCTCATACACTGACAGTTATTAAATATCCTTTTAAATTTTTCCTAGTATAGAAAGGTTTGGTGGACACACCCTAAGGTGACCCCCAATGAGTCATGTCCTTGAACACATGTAATTTCTCCTTGAGTGCAGGTGGAACTTGCACGTGCTTGTAAACAATGTCTTATGGCAAAGGTGATGAGATGTCATGCCCTTCGCTACGTTACTCTATATAGCAAAGGTGATGCGCAGTTGCTCCTACCAGTATGTTAGATTATATGAGACTCTGACTTAGAAATTCTCCTGTTGGTTTTAAAATAAGCTGCCATGTTGTGAGAGGGCCTAAGAGGATGCTCACATAGCAAGGAACTGTGGGAGGCCTCGAGTAGCTGAGAACAGCTGCCAGCCAACAATGAGCAATAAAATGGGACCTCAGTTCCACAGCTGCAAGGAGATGAATTCTGCAACGACGCCAGCGAGTGCAGAAGCAGAACTTTCCTCAGTCAAGGCTCTGAAGAGAACACAGTCTGGCTAACACCTGATTATGGACTGTGAGACCCTGCACAGGACCCCAGCTAAGCTGTGCCTGTATTCCTGTCTCACAGAAACTGTGAGACAATAAGTAGTTGTCTTTGTTTTGTGTTGTTTTCCTTCAACACTTTAGCAATATCTCATTACTTTCTTGCAACCAGGTTTCTGTTGCAGGAAATATGACATTAAGCTGATTTTTGGTCCTTTGTACGTGTTCTGCTCTTGTTCTTTTGTAATCGTTGGAACTTTTCTTTTGTCTTAACCAAATCATCATCTATACAGATTGCACATTCTTCTCAAGAAAGCATGGATAGGAGATGCTTCGAGAACAGCAAACATGAGAAGACCCATGTACCCTAACACCAGCGAAACAACCATAACTGCTGAAAATTATGGATTAAAAAAAAAAAAACATTTAGAGTCTCTGGATATTGTCCTAAGGGTATATAGGAAATGAAAAACATTTAAGAAAACCTATGAAATTTTGGTAAGAATAGCTAAAGGCTATGGCATTTTGAACTATACTGCCTGCCCTTTCCCCAGCTCAGTGTGATCGAAGCTCTCCACCAGGCAGGTACAGCCAAGAACACGAGGATCTCTTTTTCTCCAGCTCTCGGTCGAGAGCTACAGATAGTACTTCCCATGACAGAGCAAGCCACCAGTGCTTCTCATCCCAGAGCTCCGCGTTGCAGAAAGTAGCTGAGTGGGCTGGGGCTCCCTTCCTCTACCCAGCTCCCACTCAGATGGTGGAGACTCTATTCTGGGTGCATCAGACCAAGAATACACCATTGCTCTTGTCCCAGCTCACTTGTAAGTAGGACAAAGTTTCCACAACTGAAGAGGCAAGCCAAGAAGACCACTGACTAATGCCTTACACAGTATTCCCTTGTGGAGATGGGGTGCCACTCCTCAAGAACTGGGACACTATCCTTGCCCTGAGCTCTGAAGCAGGGTGCAGAGGTTTCGATGGTAAGCACTTAAAATGAAGCCGGTAACTACATGAAAGCCACAAGCTAAACCATAAATCAGATAAAAGTTTAACACAGAGAACCAAAGAAAGAGTCAACTAAGAAGATGCCTTCTGGAGTGAGAACCAACCTCAAAGTCTAACTTCAAAGAGTACCCCTGCAAAGAGACTGGAGTTTAATTGAATCAGACTATGGAGCAATTTGGAGCCAGCAATTAGTGGATGAGTGGAGGCTAGCATCTGGGTGGGATACCATCCGAGGCAGGCAGTTTAGCAGAGATCAGGAAAAAGACAGTCACAGAATGGTGGTTACCAGAGACTGGGTGCTTAGAGGGAGGAGGAGATTGGGAGATTTTGATCATTTCTTAGTAATAACTTTACTTTAAAGAAGAAGGGGAAAAAAAGACCTAAGACATTTTTCTTTTAACACACAGTATGAAAGAATCTCAGCTTGTGGTAGAAGTTCCTCTCCAGAAGTTCATTCTCAATCGTCCTCAGCACTGGAGGGTTCAACAGTCTATTAACTTCTTTGTCATTGCCACAGACAATCTTTGAGTGTCCACATTAATTAGAGGAAAAAATAATTTACCTTTGAAACCTACTTATGTTTAGAACATCTAGATCTTTCTCTACGTGTGATAGAAAAGAGAAATCTCTACACCTTACCTTACATCTTACACTTGATCAAAGGTCAAAGTCACCCAGACAGCTGGATTTCACAAACAGCAGTGTTGTCCTTTCTTTTTTGTTTAGTCCTTGTAACTCCGCCCTTCCTGCACTTATTTGACTCCTTAGGAGAGGCCAGATGTAACCTAATTAATGTATATGTGTTTACATTCTGCAGGTAACTTAGGGTAGCTCCCATTCAAAAAGAAAGTGTAGAAACTATTCTAAAGCACCAATATTCCCTAAAAAGCCATCATAATCATACGACATCCAATTCTGGAACCAGACTTTCTCCGAACTGGTGGCGGTAGCAACAAATTGATGGCAAGAATGGATCATTAAATTCTGCTAATTAGTGGGACATTATTTCCTTTATCAAATTTGAAGTATAATTGATTAATCCTTTGACTCTGAGATATGTCACATCAATTAATTTTTTATGCCTCAATAGCAATCTTCCCATGTTCTTAACACAGACATTCCAAAATTATAAATCAAGTAATCAATACATATTTATAAGTGCCAATAAGGTGTGAGTTATTATGCTGGGATTTATGGAGAATACAAGAATAGATAAAATTACTTTTGTCACCAAGTGACTTAAGTATTATTGGGAACTAAATAAATAAAAAGAAATTTTTAAAGCAAAAAAAACCCCCAAAACCAAGGGTAACATAGTAAGATATAGTAAGTATGACAAATGAGTGGACTGAATCTCTTTTAAGAAGTGACCATCATGTTGGTCTTGAGATTATCACACACTGGGATAATTATTCACAGTGCTCACATTGGCTCCCAAAGCCTTTATCATACTTAGTGGTAGACGTGAGAATATTTTCATTTCCTTCAAAAAGAGAGACTACAAAACAGCTCAATTTCCAGTGGCAAAGGTTGTTTTGTTTTGACCTGGCATTATAAAATATTGGCCTTTAAATTATTCATTGAAATATTTGTTAAAGTATTTTGTAACCGATTATTACTTTCTGCATTAGGATGTCATTTTTTTCTTTTTTTTACTGAATACTCTAATGACTATGATATAGACAGATTTTTTTAAAGTTTAATCTGCTAAACCAACTAATCTACACATTGAAAAGTTGCCTATACTTCACACACCAGGGAAGCAAGACAGGGACAATTTGAAAAAAAGTTTTAAGAAAATATTAGGCAAAACACTGGCTGCATGTCCATGGCTCAGTTATTTTTTTCAATGGCTCTTTTTTTAAAAAGGGGGGAACTTTTCACACCAGATTACTTAATTGATGATAAATGTTTCCCTGTGTGCATTCTGCCCACTGACCCCTAAGTACACAACCCATTCATATCAAGGAAACTTTTACATACAGAAAAAGAAAGCATTGACTTGAAGCTCCATTATCAGTTTCTTCTCTAGTAGGTTTCATACCATAATTACTTCTTCAATCTCCTTTTAAAATTCATTAAACAAGGAGCAAATATGTTACTTCTGTGCAGGGGTGACACGACCATTAATCACAATATAACTTACGATTATGAGCTACATTTGTTTATTGTACTAAAATAATAGCTTCCATATGAGTAACTAATCTGATAATAATATTCTATTAAGAGAATTCAACACTGCATTATAAATCCAAACTACTAAGAGGATTTAGAGTGATTGAAGAGTTATTCTGTTCTATGACAGAAGGTGTCACAGATTAACTATTGTCATGAGATGGTCAATAGAAAATACATAAGGCAGCAATTCCATCATGAAGATGCCTGTAAGTAAACATAAGAAAGAAATCCTGCCTTTGATCCTTATAGCATATTAATTTTAGTTATAAAAGCTGTTATTTCAAGAGTACAGTACATGAAGGCTTAGGGTTATTAAAGTAATATGTTTTATGATATGTGCACATAGATAAAAGTAACTACAAATGCCATGGTTTCTAACTCATGCTGATAGTTAGGAATTTTCTTTTTCCTGTGAATTCATGTTTCTTGTAGATAACAAGCTTCCCTGGGGAAAAGAGCCCAGGAGAGAGCGGGGTGGTAGCTATTACTGAGAGTTTACAAAGTGCTAGACTCTATTAACATTTCTCTTTCCCTTAGAGCCTGTCTCTGACAGCTCCCAAAGCTCAGCACTAATGCAAAAGTTTCAGCAGGTGGATAACGAGAGGTTATATGGGCATTGTTGCATTCTGGAAGTAACATAAGTTTAAAATCAGGCAGTTCCGGGTTCAAATCATGACTCTGCCACCTACTGGAAATACAGCACTGGACAGATGACAACCTTTCGAATTTCAAGTTTCGCACATGTAGAATAAATAGACTTTTATCTACCATCAAGATAAAATGATATAATGCATATCAATATATGCTAAATTATAGGTGTCCAATTAATTATAGCTAGTAACCTTTGGAAATATTTAAGACGACAATGTGGCAGTCACTCTACTGGCAGAGGTAAATAACACAGACAGAGCAACTTAGGTTGACTTAGGTTGACCCAGGACTTTCCCAACTTTAGCACTTTAAAAGTTCTTGCATCCCAGAAACTCCTCAGTCCCAGGAAAACAGGACAGTTGGTCATCCTACCAGAGCATTCAACCTAACAGTTTATATTTTGATGTCAGAAACAATGTGGCCACAGCATGAAACTGTAGTTTCAGAGAGTGGTCAAAAAGGAAAGCAAAAGTATCATCCCTCACCCTGGGTTGAAGTGAACATGAGAATTGCAGGATTCCACAGGGGCTGAATCCTGCAACTCTGGGAGAATCAGTACTGAATTCAAACAGGGGTGCTTAGGAAACTCAGGAGAGTAAACAGCTGACAGAGCCAAACGAGATTTCGTGAAGCTCTAAAATGCCCTTGAGGAAACCTTCCAGAGGGTGTTTTTGAACTACCTGTGTACATCCAGTGGAGGAAGAAGGTATAAAAGAAGCCAGATGAGAGTGTAGGTGACCATGGCATAGAACAATTTTTTGCAAATGTTTTCAATGGTTAAAGCCTGACTGGGCCACAGACTTGAAGCATCACATAGTCTCAGATAATATTTCCGTAGTATCTCCAGTTAGTAGTCAGGGAAACTCAAGTGCCAGTCATGACTTCATCTTCATCTTGCTTAGCCATTGGTCCAAACTTAAGCCTCTGTTTTTCCTTCCTCACCTGCACTCTCATCCCAATACTGCTTCAAGCTTTTCCCCCCAGCGCTTCTTCCCATGCCTGCCCTCCCCACCCAACCTTCCTAGATCCTCTGGAGACCCAATATTTTTTAGGGACTCCCATCAGAATCTATCTGCTCTACAGTATTCTCTTCTTTACCCTCTCTTCTCCATTGCACTGCTGCTGCTTTAGTGCCAGCCTGCATCACATTCTGAAATGCCACCGCAGCCTCTAACTAGCCTCCTGGGCTCCATTTCAACCCCTACTAATGTAGCCTCCAAAGCTGCCAGAGAGCTCTAAAATGAAAATCTGATCATCTATGTTCTCTGCTTTTAAATCATTCACTTGAATGCCCCTCAGTATATTCAGGATAAAGCCCAAAGTTCTTAGTTTCTCTTACAAACCAAATTATCATGATTTTTTCACCCATGCAAGTTCTATGTTTCTCAAAGTGTGCGCCGTAGAGCACCGTTTCCATGTACTAAAAATGTGCTATTAAAGCAAGAAGTTTGTTGGTATCATAAATTTGGTAAGTTTGGTAATACTGTAAGTTTTTTACAATGTTAATATGATATCTTTATGAACTTCTAGAAGAGGGATATAATCTACTTTGCTTCCCCAAATCAACCAAATCTGGAAACAATTTTTTGCAGTGCTTCCAGCAGGACTAATATTCTTCAAAAGACATAGGCGTTCTAACTTCACCTCCCACCATCCATCCCCCTACTAGGAGCAGCCTTTGGCCAGTGGTTACTCTATGGTACCTCTGGAATCCATCACACTCCTGACACACTCACATCTTTGCATGGGCTGCTTACTCCTCCTCCTGAAATGTTCTGCTTTCACTGTCTTCTCAGCCAATTTTATGCTGCACCTTCAAGACTCTGTTCAAATACGCTTTCTTAAGCCCCCTCCATCTGACTTAGATGCCCCTCCCTGAACTCCCAGAGCACCTTGTTCAGTCCACTCCATATTTCCCTGAGGAAAGAGGACCTCTTATTTACCTGGGTTCACTCCCTGACTAGTCAAGCATCTGGCATGTAATAGATGTTTGTTAATTGTTGAATAAATGGAATGTCCAAGATGATAGAGCAGAAATCATTAAACCAAAATTGAATGGGGGGAAATTGGACCAACAGTATAGCAACTGCCTCTCTACAAAATTAATAAGAAAAAAACAAAGCTGTCTTTCTGGAGTGCTCTAAGTGCAGGAAAATGAACTATGTGGCCTCTGGGGTCTTCTACTTGCCTTTGGAGTCTGTGAAGTTCTGGGAGAATAATACATATCTCTATGAGTTTGATCTAGCCCTTTCAAATGGATTTATTATTCTTTATTTAAATAATGTATGACTTACTCTTCCAGCTGAATATCAATAGAAGAAGCAAACCTGATCCCAGGTTGCCTAATATCTCCAAGTTAGAATTGCATCTAAATTCAATGAGATTATAAGACCTTACATAAAAATTATTGAGAATTTCTCCCTACTTTTTTCACTATCATTTCCATGGTCTGTCTTTTTCATGTTTATTTTGACTTTCTAAATCTTCTTCCAGAGATTCTAAATTATCCTTCCTTGGCATGTTTAGTGAAAACATTCAAATCTACAGATAAAATTTGTTGTATTTATAACCATCTTTTTTCCCTGTCAGATACTTTTTTTCTTGTTCTTTTAAGCCTTCTTTTTTTCACTAATCCACTCTGCCAGGAATTTTGACAGCTAAAATATGTGATTAGCACCATTTTCTATCTTAATGTATGGACTTAAATTTAGTCACAGTGGTTCTAATTGAAGTTTTGATTTGTCAAAATATTTTAGTCTCAAATGAAAGCTACCCACTCCTGCCTTTTACAAAAACAATTCTTGCACAAAATAGATTCACAGTATCACTCCTTCTTAGTAATTCTGAACAGGTCACCTAGAGTGGCTGAAAATGACAGATTTTATTTCCTTCTCTGTATTTTGGGTTTGGATATACACAGTAAAATTTTTCATGCATACCAGTACTTAAGACTCAATAAAAGAACTAACTTTCTTACCTCCTGGAAAGAGTTGTCTGCTGACTTTCCTTTTCCTATTCACTTGTCAACACACTCCACTGTGACTTCAACTCCACCGCCTCATGAGAACATTATTTCAAGTGCTTTTGAACCTTAGCTTTTAACCATTCCTTAGTATTGTTTGTTTGAGAAGTAGGAAAAGACAACGTAATTTAAATTCTGGTACAGATAAGAAAAAAATATGAAAAAGTAGGACTTAGTCTTCAATATCTTTTTAAATTATCTATATGTTAACCCCTTTACCTATGTTCTTTAATTTTTCATGGCTCAAAACACATACAGGTAGATTGTCATTCTTGTTAAAGAGAAATATTATCAGAATACCAGCAAAAGCAGAAATATGTAAGTCTAATAAAGAATATTGCCCTAGAAATGACTTATTTTCAGTTTTATATATGTGAATTTAATATTTGGAGAGTTAAGACATTTTGAAAGTTACAATGTAAATATTAAGAAAATGGCCTCTTAGAATAAACTTAGGACATCATAAATTCCCTGAAGAAAAAGCTATATTCTATATTTTTTTAATCTACCGTGTCTACCATACAGCTAGGAACATTTTAGTATTTAAAAAGCATTTTATATAGAATATGATGGAGAATTGAAGGAAATGACTGCATAATTATAAAAGGCAGATATTAATTTCTTGCTTCAAAATTCACCTGTTGGCCTTTCCAATCACTGTGGTAAGGGAGATTTTATTTAAGAGAATAGAATCATCTTAGATGGAGCATCCACCAGAAAAGTTTATTGAATTAATCGACAGAAGAAGTTGAGATGTTCTGCAGAGATCCAGCTGGTCTCCTGGGGTCAGATGCTAAGTGCCTCGGAGAAAGACAACACAGAAACTCTCTCTGCCAGGCTGAGTTGCCAGGGTCATACCATTAATCTTTCTTTTCAGGTAGCTCCAAATTTCGAGAGAAAAGGAATACAATGGGGCACATCTATGTTCTTCCATCAAGTCCCTCAAGATTGCCTCGCTTTGCTTTCCAACTTTCCACAAGGCCCATTTCAAGTCTTCTGCATTCTCCTCAAACCATGATGCTTCTCTGTCTTCTGGCATTTCAGTGAATGATCCTCTATCTGATTTTGCTGATAAATTAGAATGATCGTAAGGGAACTTCCGCAACTCTCATCACTACATATGCATACCCACTCATGCAGGCGGTCATTACCTCTTTCACTTCTTTGAAAATGGAGAAAATATTCCTCCTCCTAAAAAGAGCCAGCTGTCTCCTTTACCTGCCACCCTCTCATGATTTCATGGCTAGAGATTATCTTCCCTGCCTCTGTGCTGAATCTATTCCTCTACTAGAATCTATCCCTTAGCACTTAAATACAGGGGTACTTCAAAAGTTCACAGAAAATAGAATTAAAAGAAAATATAAATCTATCCATGAACCTTTTGAAGCCTCCTCCTATGTTTTAATCATTCTCTTAAAAAATAAAAAAAAGGTAAATAGTTCTTAGACTCCACATTCTCCTAAGCTCTTCCATCTACCTCCCCGTAGATCTTATGAAGAGTTCTTAACCTTCACTCCACTGTCTCTACGTACGTCGATCTTCAACCCATTCCAGTATGCTTCTGCCACATCATCCATAAAAACAACGTTCAGTAAAGTCAGTAATCTTTGTGACTCAAAGAAAGTTTTGCTTCTTTTGTTAAGCAGGACTTCTTAACAGTATTTGACATAATGGGCCTCTTTGTCCACTTTAAAACACATTTTTACTTAGGTTCTGTGACCTCAGATTCTCCTGGTTTTTCTCCCACTGCCCTGTGATCAGTCTGTCTCAGTCTCCTTTGATAACTCATCCTCCCCTTCCCAGCCTCTACAGGCAGGTGGGCGCTTGGGCGTGGGGAATCCCTGGTTCTCCAGAGTGCCTCTCTTCTCACTTGGAACTCTGTCCCTAGCTCATCTCATCTATTCCTACAGTTTCAATTACCTTCTGCATAATACAGTAACACCCCAAATTATGACTCCTACTCAGACCTCCCTTCTGAGCCTCAGACTGTCTATGCCATTGAAATCTGTACTTAAATGTCGCACAGGGACCTAAAACTCAATATGCCAAAACTGAACTTATGATATTCATTCGCAAACCTCCTCTTCCTCAAATGTTTTCTGTGTATCCTGAACACTATATCCTTTATCTTATAGGGAGAAGGTAGGACAGTCAGGTACAAGAAACATTCTTAGTGGACAGTTAATTTTTGCCCACTGACAAAATGTATACACCTACTGATGATAGAGGGGGAAGTTTATAAAGTATGGCCTGCCTTTTTCCACATATTGTAAAATACACACACATACACACACATGCACAAAACCCCCAAATGCACACACGTATTTAAACATATATATTCCTAACTGAGGCTCAATTAAGGACTGAGGAATAGTATACCTTGTCTGTCCTTCCAAGGCACTGTGTACTCATACCTGTCCTCTTGGGGGTGACTAATGAGGCCACATCCCTTCATCTGCATAGAAAACCTATCTCCTACCCTCTCTCAGAGGCATCAGACCTTTGTTGTTTTTTTTTTGTTTGTTTGTTTTGTTTGTTTTTTTTAAATGCATGCTTAATTTTATTTTAGAAAGCGTCATTACATAGCATGTTGCCTTATCTCATATTTTGAAGTTATCCTTTGCTCAATCATTTTATCTATATTCTTGGAAGATAGTATTGCTAAAAAGATTTTTGGCAGGAAATTACTGAGTCAAGATTTCCAAAGAAAGATATTGCATCATTCACTTTATGAACCTTGCCTTCTGAAGGTTCAGCATCATTTTGGATTTCTTTTAAAATCATGTAAATACTTCTACTACTTCTAAGGACTTTTTAAATTAATGAATATGCTAAAATATCTGTTTGAATTTCAAAACTAGATGGTAAATGAACCGCATTAATTTGCCAATGTCAGTTTTCCTTTAATCGTCCCTTTCATTTCTTGCTTCTCATTTCACAATTCTTTATTTTTTTTTTTTAAGTAGGTTTTTTTTTTTTTTTAATTTTATTTTGTCGATATACATTGTGGCTGATTATTGCTCCCCATCACCAAAACCTCCCTCCCTTCTCCCTCCCCCCCTCCCCCCCAACAATGTCCTTTCTGTTTGCTTGTCGTATCAACTTCAAATAATTGTGGTTGTTATATCTTCTTCCCCCCCCCCCCGGTTTGTGTGTGTGTGTGTGTGTGTGTGTGTGTGTGTGTGTGTGTGTGTGAATTTATATATTAATTTTTAGCTCCCACCAATAAGTGAGAACATGTGGTATTTCTCTTTCTGTGCCTGACTTGTTTCACTTAATATAATTCTCTCAAGGTCCATCCATGTTGTTGCAAATGGCAGTATTTCATTCATTTTTATAGCTGAGTAGTATTCCATTGTGTAGATGTACCACATTTTCCGTATCCACTCATCTGATGATGGGCATTTGGGCTGGTTCCAACTCTTGGCTATTGTAAAGAGTGCTGCGATAAACATTGGGAAACAGGTATACCTTCGACTTGATGATTTCCATTCCTCTGGGTATATTCCCAACAGTGGGATAGCTGGGTCGTATGGTAGATCTATCTGCAATTGTTTGAGGAACCTGCATACCATTTTCCATAGAGGCTGCACCATTTTGCAGTCCCACCAACAATGTATGAGAGTTCCTTTTTCTCCACAGCCTCGCCAGCATTTATCGTTCACAGTCTTTTGGATTTTAGCCATCCTAACTGGAGTTAGGTGGTATCTCAATGTGGTTTTGATTTGCATTTCCCGTATGCTGAGTGATGTTGAGCATTTTTTCATATGTCTGTTGGCCATTTGGATATCTTCCTTAGAGAAATGCCTATTTAACTCTTTTGCCCATTTTTTAATTGGGTTGCTTGTTTTCTTCTTGTAAAGTTGTTTGAGTTCCTTATATATTCTGGATATTAATCCTTTGTCAGATATATATTTTGTAAATATTTTCTCCCACTCTGTTGGTTGTCTTTTAACTCTTTCAATTGTTTCTTTTGCTGTGCAGAAGCTTTTTAGTTTGATATAATCCCATTTGTTTATTTTTCCTTTGGTTGCCCGTGCTTTTGGGGTCGTATTCATGAAGTCTGTGCCCAGTCCTATTTCCTGAAGTGTTTCTCGTATGTTTTCTTTAAGAAGTTTTATTGTTTCAGGGTGTATATTTAAATCCTTAATCCATTTTGAGTTGATTTTAGTATACGGCGAGAGGTATGGATCTAGTTTCATTCTCCTGCATATGGATATCCAGTTATCCCAGCACCATTTGCTGAAGAGGCAGTCCTTTCCCCAGTGAATAGGCTTGGTGCCTTTGTCAAAGATCAGATGGAAGTAAGTGTGTGGGTTGATTTCTGGATTCTCTATTCTATTCCATTGGTCAGTGTGTCTGTTCTTATGCCAGTACCATACTGTTTTGGTTATTATAGCTTTGTAGTATAGCTTAAAGTCAGATAGTGTTAGAGGCATCAGACCTTTGAAGCTCTACTTACCCCCCAAATCCCAGTATTCTTTCATGCCACATCCTCTATCATAGTTGAGTCATTCTCTGTTAAACCCATTTCCACTGCTAGATGAGGAAGGGATGGAAATTTGGATCACAAAGCGGGAGGTCATGAAAAAAGATTCTATCAACTTGTTTATACCTGGGAGGAGAATATATATAGGGTCTCAGGCATATCCTACTGTTAAGGTTATAATCTTATTGTCTTACCTCCTAATAAAATTATGTTTTTAAAAAAGTGTTGATGATACTTTAAAACTTGCTCTCCACTTTCTTAAATATGAGGAGCATGAGAGCCAAGAAAGAAGGGAGGTAAAGGTAAGCTCATTGTTGTGAAACAACTTCCTTAGTAAATGGAATTGCTGTCCATATAGTTGCTCATGACAGAAATGTAAAATTATCCATGTCTCTTTCTACCTCACTCACCATGTTCAACTAGTTAACAAAGTCCTGCTAAATTTGTTATATATTTTTGGAATTCATATAATTCTGACCATTTATACAGTCACCACCCAAATCCATGCTATCATCACCTATCACCTGGGATACTGCAGTAGCCTCCCAAATGTCATCTTCATGTCCAGTCTTATGTTCTTGCAAATCATTGTCATACTGCAGCTGGAGTAATAGTTAAATCATCTCTTTTCTTTCATTCTCTTGGAAATCATTCAAAACGACAAGAAACAAAACACCAAAGTTTACCTTTAATGAAATCCTCAGACATCCAAAAAACAAAACATGAGAAACACTGCTAAATTCAGCAAAGGTAAAACAAGAATGTAAGAATATTCCCCGAAAAGCAACCTGTCGATTGTTATCTCAGACAAAGTTTACAGTGTTTTGTCTGAAATACCCCACTAATCTAAAATAAATGACAAACCCTGAAATTCAAGACCAAAATTGCTTATAAGCTTGATATTGTATTTTTGCTCCTGAAGATCTACTCTATACCTACTCCATCCTGTTCTGTCCTACCGTTAGCTGACCTCTATGGACCGCATTAACCAGGTGCCTCTGCCTTCAGCTTCCCATTGGATTTGGCCAATGACAATCATCTCAGGGGGTGATAGGATAGGAAGAAATATGGTTGAGATATTTGTTCACCGAGTTGTCTTCCTATAGAGCCATTGGCTGGCAGTGTCTGTGTTCCTTTAACAAAGGACACAGATCCTGTTGGAATGCCAGCTCTTACATAACTATAGTTCTTTCTCTCTCACTCTCTCTCTCAATCTCCCTCTCTCTGTTTGTCTTTCTCCCTGCCCTAATAACAACTTCATCTGCTATATCCTTATCCTTTGGAGATCCTAATTCCCTGTTGTTGTTAGTCTTATGGCATCTCATCATCTCTTAGAGGTTTCCCTTATTACGACAACACTCTTATAAGCAAACTATTAAATTTTCTTTAAGCACTCCATTTAAATGGGCCACCTGCTTTCTGTTGGAATTCTGACTGATGCACATTGTTTAGAACAATAGGAAGAGGGTAAATGGACTGAAAGCTGGAATTTCTCTAGAATAAATTTAGTACCACAGACTAAGAAACCAAAGAATCACCATCTTTACAGAAATTAGACCACAAGTGAGTCTAGGGAAAGACTGAAGTGCAGTCATTTCTGGTTGTTGAAAAGCCAATGATTTATGTGAGGACAGGAGGGCAAACACAGGCTACACAATTCACATATACATAAATCTCTGCCAGTTATAATATTGCCCAGGAACTGCCTCATACAGGCTTTGTGCAAATAGCTGGCTCAAATGTGATTAGTCACCTTAGTCAAGAATGTGTTAAAATAGGAAAAGGATATACCACAAAATTATGTAGAAATACTTTAAGAATGAAGGAACAGTAAATACAAAAGGACCAAAATCACAATAACTAGAAAAAATATTGTCACCAATGAAAATCTTGGCCAGGCACATCGCCATGAACTGAAAATAACCAAGTGAATTTATCAAAGAGTTTAGAGAGCTACAAGAACTTAGAAAAAGTATACAGTGAGACAACAGAGGGAGATGAAACACAAACTTATATAACTCAGAGAGAAGTGAGAAATAAGCAGAAAAATAAAATCCATCAGAGAAGCAACGAAAAGGAGAGAATATTGCTAAAAACAGAGTAATAGACATGGAGAAGAAGTTTGGGGAAAACAAAATGAATTGGAAATGACAGAGATTATAAGTGGGCAGAGAAGAAGAGAGAAGCATATAATACTGATATCCTCAAATTTCATATACAGCATAGAAAATACATTATTTAAACTTAGTAAATGAAGTAAAGGATATAAACTTATTTAATGCAGGTAATCAATAGAGAACCTAAGAAAAAATAAGGTAATCAGTGGAAGTCATTTCACCGGAAAAACGGGGTAAAAAGAAGGAAATACAATGTAATTTCATTATTGTTCATTCTGAAAAGTGAATGGATAAAAACTACAGAGTAGAGGATAGTAGAAGATAAAGATATCTGTGTCTTTATATGGTACAATGTATCTATGTCCTTCTCTTTACATATGTATGTATGTATGTATGTATGTATGTACGTGTGTGTGTGTGTGTATGTGTGTGTGTGTGTGTGTGTGTATATTATTTGAGGAAAAAAGCTAATAAAAGGAAGATGGAAGGGAACCCAACCAATAGATACAATCCAAACTGATGGGCAAAAAGAAAAGAGAACGATATAAAAGAGAAAAAAAAACATTCAAGAACTATGGAAGAATTTCAGAGGTATAATGAATGTATCATTGGAATTACAGAAGGAGAAGAAAAAGAGGAGAAAAAAATATTGGAAATAATAGTGACCTAGAATTTTCCAAAATTAGTATCAGACCATAAACCACAGATTCTGACAACACCAAGCAGGATAAATACCAAAATAAATATACCCCTAGGTATATCATATTCAAACTGCAGAAATTCAAACACAAGAAGAAAATCTTGAAAAAAGACAGAAGAAAAAAACACCTTACCAATAGAGGAAATCAATAAGAATTACAAAAAACTTCTCATCAGAAATCACTTAAGCAAGGAATATAATATTTAAAGTGTTGAAAGGAAAAATAAAACAATACCAAACCAGAATTCTATATCCAGCAAAATATCCATCCCAAGCGTAGGAGAAATAAAGACGTCCTCAAACAGAGAAAAATTGAGAAAACTCATTGCCACCAGCCACACTCTGAAAAAAATGTTAAAAGGACTAGGTCAGGGAGAAGTAAAATGTAAAAGTCATGCTATTGTAAACTTAGATTTATGAAATCCCAAAGGAAAAAGATCCAGAAAAGAGATAAATGAAAGTAAAATGAAATCTTTTTTTCTCATTATTACTTAATTTAAAAGAAGATTATTTGTTTAAAATAATAGTAGCAACAATATATTGGATGATTACGAATGACCACAATGTCATAAGGGATGAGATGGAGGATTTAAGAACACTTTCTTTGTTGTAATGTTGTAAATGACCCACACTAATGAGTAGTGTTGTGTTACTTGGAGGTGGATTTGTATTAATTGCAAACAGCTAAAAAAAATACAAAAGAAGTATAACTTATATGCTAAGAAAGGAGATAAAAGTGAAATCATATGAAGTGCTCAAAACGAGTAATGGCCAACAGAGGAAAAAATGAAACCAAGAACAAATTTAACAATTAGAAAATAGTTACAAACATGGTATATATTAATTGAATTTTATAAACAATTATTTTCAATGTAAACGGTCTAAATATACCAATTAATGACAGATTTTCAGAGTGGATATAAAAACAAGACCAAACTATGTGTTACCTACAAGAAACCTACTTTAAATATAGACTCAGACAATTTAAAAGCAAAGAAATGCAGAAAGATATTTCATAATATTAATTTTTTTAAAAGGAAGAGTAGCTCTGTTACTTTCAGACAAAGCAGACTTAAGAACAAAGAAAATTATCAGGGACAAAAAGGAGCAATAAAAAACAATAAAGGATCGGTTGTCTGAAAACACTTAATTTAAAACATGCACCAAATAAAGCATCAAAATATGTGAGGAAAAAAATTATAAAACTGAAAAATTGATAAATCCACTATTGTAGTTGGATAGATTAACAGTCCTCTTTCAATAATTGATTAATTGATAAATTCAGTGGTCAAAAAATTAGGAAGAATATAGTTAAGCTGAAAAACATTATCATAACTTGATCTGATTGACATTTATACAGTACTTCATCTGACAACAGCACAACACAGATTATTCTCAAGCTCGTATGAAACACTCATCCAGATCGACCACATTCGGAGCCATAAAACCCACTTTAACAAATTTAAAGGAATAGGAATCATTCAAAATATGATGTCTTTCAAAGAAAGATAGTTGATGTGTCCCCAAATATTTGGAAATTAAACAATACACATCTAAAATAAACCACATGTGTCAAAGAAGATGTCTCAGTATAACATTAAAAATATTTTGAACTAAAGAAAAATAAAAATTATTAAAATTTTGGTAAAATTAGAGCTTAGAGGGAAATAACATTAATAACATATATTAGAAAAGATCTAAAATTAAAACATTAATTCCACCTTGGAAACTTTAGAATCAAGAGCAGTTTAAGAATAAATAAAGCAAAAGAAAATAAAGAAAACTTAAAACAAAAATCATCAAACTGTAAATAGGGAAACAGTAGAGAATATCAACAAAACGAAAGATTGGTCCCTTGAAAAGTTCAATAAAACTGATAAACCTCTAGCCATTCTAATCAAGAAAGGAGAGAGAGATAGAGAGGATATAAATTACCAATATTAGAAGTGAAACAGATATTATCATTACTGATTCCTTTGACATAAAAAGGTTAATACAGAAACACTGTTAATAATTCTATATCCACAGGTTTGTTAACACAGTTGAAATAGACCAATTCCTTGAAAGGCACAAACCAACAAAACTTAACATAGGAATAAATAGATAATCTAAAAAGATCCATGACTATTACAGACATTGAAACAGTAATCAATAACTTTCAAAAAAAAAAAAAAATGACCAGAACCAGATGGTTTCACTGATGACTCTATAAACATTTAAAGAAGAAATGATATCAGTGCTTCATAATCTTTTCCTGAAAGCAGAAGCAGAGGAAATACTTTTTAAATTATTCTAGGATGCCCCTATTAAACTAATACCAAACAGACAAAGGCATTGCAAGAAAGAAAACTACAGACCAATAATCCTCATGAACCTAAATACAAAATCCTCAACAAATTGTTAGTAAATCAAATCCAACAAAGTATAGAAAGAATTACACACCACAGCCAAATGAGAGTTATTTCAGTTTTGTGAGACTGATTCAACATTTGAAATTTAATCATTGTAACCCATTTCAATAGGATTAAAAAAAACTTACTATGTGAATTGATAAAGAAAAGTCTTTTGACAAAATCCAACATTTAGAACACGGTAAAAATTTTCAGCAAACTCAGAAGAGATGGGAACTTCCTCAATGTAATAAAGAACATCTACAGAAAACCAACAGTTAACATTGCCCAGACAATAAGGAAACAAAAACCCAATTAAAATAGGCAAACTATCTGAACAGAATCCCACCGAAGAAGATATACAGATGGCAAATAAGCATATGAAAAGTTGCCCAACATCATTTGCCATTAGGGAATTGAAATTAAAGCAAAAATGAGATACCACAATGCACCTATTAGAATGGCTAAAACCCCAAAAATTCACAATGCCAGTTTCTTGGACCAGGAACTCTGATTCATTGCTGGTGGAAATGAAAATGGTAGAACCTCTTTGGAAGACAGTTTGGCAGTTTCTTACAAAGCTAAACATAGTCTTACCATATAATTCAGCAATTGTGTTTCTAAGTATTACTACAACTAATTTAAAAAGTTATGTCTACAGAAAAACCTGCATGTGAATCTTAATAGTAGGCAAATGTTTATAATCACTGAAGGCTGGAAGCAAATGACATATTTCAGTAGGTAAATGGATAAGCAAACTGTGACACATCCATACAGTGGATATTCAGTAACAAAAAGAAATGAGGATCTGTGTTAGTTTGCTAGGGCTGCTGTGGCTTAAACAAAAGACTGGGTGGCTTAAACAATAGAAATTAATCTTCTCACAGTTATGGAGGCTAAAAGTCCAAGATCAAGGTGTCAGCAAATTTGGTTTCTCCTGAGACCTCATTCCTTGACTTGCAAGTGACTACCTTCTCACTATGTTATCACATGCCCTTTCCTCTGTGTGAACACATCCCTGGTATCTCTCTGTGTGTCCAGATTTCCTCTTCTTATAAGGACTTCATTGGAATAGAGCCCACCTTATTGGCCTCATTTTAGCTTAATTATCTGTTTAAAGGCCCTATCTCCAAATACATTCTGAGTTACTGGGAGTTAGAGCTTAACATAGTTCTATTAATATAGTTCTATTGTAATAGCTTTATTGATATAGTTTCATATAGAAACAGATAGCTACATATGAAAATATTTATACACATGTTAGTATACATAGGTCAGCATATACACAGATAATCTCTTGCCCTGCCAAGTGAGAGGGCCAAGAAGCAGTGACACCCCATTAGTAATACATAGCACCCATGTTAGTAACACATAGCACCCATATCTTGATTTCTAATACCACTCTTTAATAAAAGGAATAAGAGCCATTTGGAGATATGGCTGATTCTAGGGTTTGGTCAGGAAATATACAAGATGAACCTGGTACATCTTGTAATTTTATTGTGTTGGAAAATGAGAAATACTAAAACAAAAATTCAGGATGATGGGAACAGGTCAAAGGGACATGGAAGCCAAATGAAAGAGCTCCCTATGGCCAGAGCTGGAACAATTTTAGCAACAAAATAAAGTTGTACTGGATTATGCCACAATGTAAAAAACAAATACCCATGAGCCCATATTGATGTAAATAAAGGATTGACTACATTAATACATCTTGGAGAAGAGTTCAATCTACGGTGAGGAATTCCAAATAATTTATGTAGACCCACTGCTCTCAAGGAGACGGAGAATAACTACTCACTCCTTAAGTGTGGGCTATACATGTAGTTTTCTTCCACAGAATACACCTTGAAATGGGGGGAACTAAATGTAATTATACGAGGAAGGTGTGATGAAAATGATACTTAACCTTTGTGATCTTCTACCCCAAGACACATAACCTCAGTCTAATCATGAAGAAAATGTCAGATAAATCCCAGTTGACAGACTTTCTTTGAAACACTTGACCAGTACTGCTCAAAATCTTCAAAGTCATCAAAAACCAGGAAAGTCTGAGAAACTTTATATATATATATATATATATATATATATATATATACACATACATATATATACACACATATATATGTGTGTGTATATATATATATATATACACACATACATATATATGTGTGTGTGTATATATATACATATAAAATCTAGACTCACAAATTGGCTCACAAAACCAAACCCCACTGTTGGCTATATGAAAGAAATACCCACGCATTTAAAAAAATTTGACTTTGAATGTTGAAAACAAAAGGATAAGCAAAGACTTACTAGGCACATACAAATTTGAAAACAATAAACAAAAGAAAGAAAATCAGAGTTGTTCATAAATACAGTAGCAAATCACACTGAATACAGAGATAAAAGTAATAAAATAATGTAAGAAATTTGTAATGATAAAGGGTACAGTATACAATAAAGATTTAACAGCATGAATATCTTTGTACTAGAATAGCTGAAATTCAAAACACAAAATCTACAAGAAAAATAAGAGAAATACACAGAAACAAATAAATTTACCTGTGTCTGACCATGACATATCAACTAAACAATATATATATATCAAACACATATCTTGTTTGAACATGTTCAAGGAAATTAAAATATATTTGCCATATGTAGGGTCTCAAAGGAACTTCCATTAAAATATTTAAAAATATAAACAGTGGAAACATTGTGATTTGTTCACTATGCAATAAAACTAAAAATTAATTTAAAAACTCAAAAACACTTGGAAATATAGTGCTTTTTATTAAAGAATTATTAGATTTAAAAATCAGGAGTCAAATTGCAGATTATTTGAGGAATAACTAAAGTAAAAACAATGGAGATAATATATGGGACTTAAAATGATGACTTACAGTAATATTCATAGATAAATCTGGGCAGGTTAATTAGCAGGGAGGAGGAGGAAAATGCGACAATACATAAACTATTAGTTAAACTAATGAAGAAAAAAAGAGTGGAAGGCAGCAGGAATACATAAAAGAATAATAGTACTGGGGACCGAATCATGTGTAACATTTTTCATAACATGCAGGTACTTTGCTCCACTCTATACAAACTTACTTGAAGGCCTAAATTAGATAAATTATTTTTCTAGAAAAATATAAATGTCCAAAACTAACACAAAAAGAGATAGAAAATCTAAACAGAAAAATTATTTTAGATTAAAATATCAAAAATCATCCTCTCCTCAACAAAAGCACCAGTCTTGGACAACTTCACAGGGAACTAAAATTACATTTTTAATTAGTTTTAAAGCCCTTGTATACCACAGGATATTAAACCAAACTAAAATAAAACAGAAAAAAACCAAAACAGACTGATTTCATTTATGAATGTGGATATATAATTCTAAATTAAAGAAATCGATGAGTATTTTCTTAACGCAATTATGCTTAATGAAAAAAGCCTAGAAGCATCCCTGTAAGGTCAGAATCACAACAAATATATCAGCTATCACCACTATTATTTGTAATTCTTTCAGAACTACCCAAAAGAAAGATGAATGAAAAAAAGAGGAAATAAAAATTTCAACAGAAAGAGGAAAAATAATTACTTGCAGATGAAATCTTAGAAAACCCAAGAGAAACAACTGAAAATAACAACAGACAATAAAAGACTTCAATAAAATGGCTGCAGGCAAAATCAATACAAGGAAATTAATATATACAAATAAAAGCCTATTAGATAATATAATGAAAGAAAATATGTCATTTACAGAAGTCATTTTGAAAAAACAACATAACTGGGAATAAACAGGATAAGTACAAAATCTTTATGTAGAAAACATTACTGTTTCTGAAAAACCTAAATAAGAGTAGAATAAACAGAAAAGCAGTATCTGTTCTTATACGTCAAAGTTCAATGAATTAATTTATAAGTTTAAAGTGACCCCAATAAATTAAAAACAAGCAGTACAGCAGAGAAAGAATAGTCTTTTCAATGAATAGGGCTGGGAAAGCAATAAATCTTATCTCTTACTTCACACCATATACAAAAATAAAATGTAGATGGATCATGAATGTAAATGTGAAAGAGAAAACTACAAAGTTCTTAAAAACATAGGCAAGCACATCATGACATTTGGGTTGGTAGGCAAAAATTTCTAAAATAATATACAAAGCATGCTAACCAAATTTAACCATTCATCATTAAATTGATTAATTATTAATTAATTATTAAATTTAACCATTCAATTTAATAGCTCAAATGTAAGATTTATCTGTCAAAATACACCATTAAAATTCTGCAATAGGCAAACCATACAATGAAAGAAATCTGCATACACACACACATGCAACTATATTCAACAAAAGGCTCAAATCTGGAATATATAAAGCACTCCAAAAAATCAGTAAGAAAAAGAAATAATAGAAAATAAGAAAAAGATATGAGCAAGCAGTGAACAACAGATGATGTCCAAATCACCAATAAGCATATGAGAAGCTGTTCGGATTTGTTAGTCATCACAGAAACACAAATTTAAACCATATTGCAATAGCCCCACAAATCCACCACAGTAGCTATAATACCAGAACAAAACAAGAAGAAACAGACAAAACATAGGTGAGGGTGTGGAGCAAATGAAACTCATATATTGCTAGTGGAAGAGTACATTGGTAAAACAACTTTGGAAAAACTGTTGGGCAGTATCTATACTGAAGCTGACCACATATGCACCCTCTCTGACTCAACATTTCTCCTTCCAGTTAAATGCTCAATATAAATAAACACACATATTCACCAAAAGTCATGTACAAGGATGTTCACAGCAGCCCTATTCAGAAGAGCCAAAAAACAGCAACAATGCAAATGTCCATCAATAGCGGAATGGACAAATAAAGGATGGCATATTCACACAGTGCACTATGATTCCATAATAGGAATGAAAAACCTATAGCTCACACAACAACATGGATGAAATTTATAAACATATTTTTGAACCCAAAAAACCAGGCACAAAAGAGTATATGGTGTATGATACTGCTTATATAAAGTCAAAGCAGTCCAACTAATCTATGGCGTTAGAGGCAGGATGATGGTTACCCTTGTGAGGAGACAGGGGCCAAAAGGGGCTTCTAGAGAGCTGGCTATATTGTTTCTTGATCTGGGTGATGATTACATACGTATGTTCACCTCGTGCAAATTCATCAGGCTGTGTATTTATGATATGTGCACTTTTCTGTATATAGTCATACTTCAAAAATAAAGTTTACTAGAGCAAAATTTTAGAACAAGATAAGCAAAACGATATAGAAAACCTAACAGCAAGAATTAACTGGGAGATTATTAAAGTTGAAGAATAATGAAAAGAGACCAGAATTTATTAAATCATATTTTAAAGTTATGGTAATTAAAAGCACAATAGAATAAACTGGCCATGGTCTGTTTTCCCCTCCAGATCCAGCATCTGCCTTTCTCCACCCTGCTCTGAGCCACAAGGAGACACACTCTATGGATTTATAACCAGATTGGCTTGTGATTCGGTTTGACAATGACAGCCAGCAGCAAGAGAGTAGAAAGAAGGAGGAGAAAGAAGTCACAGGTGCATTCCCTTGGCTCATGCTCCTTCTGAGATGGGGCTGTCATTTTGGAAGTAGTTGCATTCTTCTATGGCCACAGCTCCTTTTGGTCCAGCCTCTTCCATGGCTGCAGGCCTCCCTGGGCTATGGCAACAGTGGTCCCTCTCTTGTCTCTTCAGAGCTACGGGTATTAAAGTCTTCCTGTTGTTGCTACCTCATGGGTGCTTCACCATCCCCTGTGGATTCTCTTGACTTTGCCCACTCCTGTGTGTATAGTACATTCAGTTCTCTTCAAATGACCCCTTGAGTGTACCATCTATCTCCTGCAAGAGCTCTGACACATACTATCAATGTGACTACATATACAGCTCTCATGAATAGACAGATTATTAGAACAGACAGGGAAGTTCTGAAACTCACAGAAATTTAGTATATGATAAATACAGCAAGCATATTAGTGGGGGAAATATGAATGATTCAGTACATAGTGTCGAGGTATCAAGATAAACTTCCAGGGGAAAAAAAAGAAACAACATTGGTTGTCTCCCTCAGTCCTAATTCTCCAAGTGGATCAAATATATAAATATAAAAAAAAATGATATCATTAAATAATATAATAAAACATGGGTTTTTCATAAGTAGTAATTTCAGAGAGACAAAATCTTTTGAATGTATAGAAAACCCTTATCATATATAAATTTTACAACTTAAAAATAGACTGTTTCTTCTTGATAGAGAATAAAGAAAAACCTATTAGACAAAATTAAAAGTGAAACAACAACACACAAACACCAAATTGTAAAAATAATTGAGCTCTAAATAGTGGACAAAGGCCTCATTTCTTCTGTGTATTATAGCTTCTGCAAGTTAACTTTGTAAAAATGAGCAAAGGATATGAAAAGACAACAAACAGCGCATCAAATAGGAAACTACTCATATAAATATTCCCATCGAGAGGTGAAATCTCTTTCTACACCCCTTAATCTGGGTTTGCTATGGGACTGGTTTCACCAATCACACATGTTTAGATATTAGCAAACATGATGCATGTAGAGGCTTAAAACATGCTTACACATTGGAGCTGCCACTTTTTTGGTACTTCTGGAATCCAGACATCATGTGAAAAAACACAGGCTGACCAGCGAGCTGCTGGAGACACTTCCATTAATCCATCAACCTCCAGACGTTCAAATGAGGCTGTCTAGGACCAAATAGCCACCAGCTGACTATAGCCACATAGAGAGACCCAAGCAAGAGCAGCAAAACTGCCTAACTGAGCCCATTCCAGTGGCCAAACTGAAGAGCTGTTAGTTAACAAATGACTACTGTTTTATGCCATTAATTTGGGAGATTGCTTGTTACACAGCAAAAGCTAACAAATACAAATGAAAAATTATTATAAAGGGAAATTTATCCATATCTATCAAACAAAAAATGTGCACTCACTTTAATTCAGCACTACCATTTGTAGAAAATATTCTATAGATGTACACACATTTGTGCAGGATTGACTCTCACATGTACAAGGATAGTTATTACCAGTTTTTGTAATAGAAAAATATTGAAAATAACCTACAAATTCATCAATATAGAAATAATTAAACATAATCTGGCCTCTTTATACAATGGTATGTTATGAAATCAGTTATAAGAATAGAACAACTCTTAATGCACTGGTATGGAATAACTTCTGAAATATATTATTAGATGAAAAAAGCAAGAAGTAGGACAGTATGCTTTAATTGGTATTTAAAAAATGTGTTGTGGTATTTGTATGTACCTTTGAATATCTTCATAAAAGTAGTTGCTCTGGAGAGAAAAATTGACTGGTTTGGGGACAGTTGTTGGGGGATGAGATATTTTTCATCAGATGCTCTGTTCAAATTTTGAATTTTGAATGATTTGCATAAATGACTTATTCTAAAACTAAGTTAATCTATTTTTTGAATTATGATCTTTTGTTTAAAAAGAATTCAATATCTTCCCATTGCTCTTAAGATATAATCTAAAATTTTATTGTTTCCTGCCTGATCTGTCCTTCACCAAACTTTCCAACCTCATTGCAAGTCACACTCCTTCTTATGCACTACATCTCAGTTGCACCGGCCTTTATTAATATCTCTGTACATGCTCTGCTCCTACCTGCCTCAGGACCTTTACATGTGACTCTTGATTGCTTTTCTTCTTCCTATAAAATCCATCATTTACCCCCCATCTTTTTTCTTGATTAACCTTTGGGTATCAGCATTAATATCATTTTCTCATGAAAGCCTCCCTTGATTCTTTGAAACAGACTAGCCCCCCCACCACCACCACCACACACACATACATATGCATTTTTTTAACATGCCTATATTTTTACTATCTAGGAGAAATTACAGTTAATTGTGTAATTAATTATTTAGTATATGTTGTCCCTGGTGGATTGTAAGCTCCATAAGGATGTAAAAGACATGTCTGTCTTTTTCACCATTGAATTTCTAATAGATAACACAATGTTTGAAAGAGGTAGGCACTCAATAAGAATTTATTGTACTATTAAATTAATGATGGCACACACCTATAAGCCAATTGCTAATGAGCCTGCCCTTGAATAAGTTACATAATCTTTTAAGTCTTAGTTTTTCCATCTCTAAAAGATATTTGTAATATACATCTCCAAGGTTACTTTGTCCCTACTTTAAAATTATATCAACCTAAAAAGTACCATAGGACAGTGTGTTGCTTCCTCAAATTAGGCAGAGACCAGTGCCTAAATATTGACCAATGATCTATTATGTCATTACTTCATAATCTCTCAGAAAGATGGCTGGGTTTTCACAAAACAAACACAATAGCCAGACCTGGACCATCCTAGATTGTCTCTTTGGGCCTATGTTGTTATTTTTCATCCTCTCAACTGGTTTGGTCAGGCTGTCAAGTCCTCTCCTCATTTGCTGAAAAACCTTAGCTAGACTAGAATAATTATCAAACTCTTGCTCCCAAGGCAAGGCCTCTACCATGGCCCAAGAACCCAAATTATAGGAGCAGGCTTTTCTACTAGCTGACTTGACTGGTAAGAAAGTCAATCTTTTTTCTCTACCCTATGGAAAAAATAAAGTGGGGGAGGAGAGAATGGCTACTTATGCTGATCATGTGTTTCATTGTCATCAACTAAGAGGGATCTCAGTGGATATCTGATCCTGTCAACTAATTACTGTGAGAAAGTATGGCTTAATACACCCACTCTAAGGCTTTAATAATCATTTTGGCAGACCTCCAAAGCTTAATTGGTTTATAGTTAACTTTATATCATAGGTCAATTCATTTAGTTACCTAGGGGTATATTTTTCTAACCAGTTTATCTTGGAGATGTACCACAAAATGTCTCTGATTAATATTAGGCATTCTGTTATTACCTTATTGATATTTTTACGGCTATCATGAACAGTTGGGAATGCCTGCTTTGGCTTTTTCTTTGTTGTTGTTGTTGTTGTTTTTTCAGAATAAAATCAATATGACCATGTTATATAAATTTTATGCCAAATTCTACTTTCTGGCATAGAATTTGAGGAAATTGAATACCCTTTTGTTAATTTGTTGGAATAGTCCTGACACTAAAAATGCTTTGGAATCATATAAGTCAAATATTCTACCCAAATTCAGATAGCAATTAGAGGTAAGGAATAACTCTGACCTTAACTCATTTTCTGATTTCCAGGTTTTTGCCAAAGAAGATATTTTTGAATTATCTGATGTTCATTTTTCTTAAATTGTTTGACAAGAGATAAAACTCTAAGAAGATTTCAGTCACTCATTTTTCTAGATAAATTGTGTAACTTGTTTCCCATTGCCCTTAAAATAAAATCAATATGTCTTACCCCAGGTTACTGTTCCCGCTTCTAATCTCTTCTCAATTTCCCTTCCTCTCCCTCACTCCAGTCCAACCACATGAGCTTCCTTGCTATTTCTGCAGTTCATCATGATTATTTCTTCTTCTGAGACTTTGCAATCATTGCTCTTTATGCCTGTAATATCTTCCCTTCTAATCTTGTCATGACTGGTTCCTTCTAGTCATTGAAATGTGCCTCAAGTGTATTTCAGAGAGGCCTTCCTCACCCTCCTAGTTACTCTCCATCACAGAATCCTGTTTTATTATCTTTATAACACCTATTACCCTTTAAAATGAGTTTAGTGATATTTTTATTTGCATTTCATCTATATTCCAAAACAGTGTGTCATCTCTGACACCTTATCTGTCTTGTTCACCAGTTTATCTCCAGTGCCTAGAACAGTGCCCAGCACATAGCAAATCCTCAATATATATTTTAAGTAGTTCTTAATTGAATAAATGAGTAAATGAGGACAGATTACAAAGTAGTGACCTACACTGAAGGACATGCACTCATAAAATCTAGTTTTTATATTATATAAACAATTTTGGAAGTTTAATATATTACATCCCACAGTATTCCTCTAAAGAATTTACAGGAGATATTTATTTGGGATATTTATTTACAAGACCACCTAGCAACTTGTGTGTTCTGATCTGGGATCATGTCTCATACCCAGTCTTGTCTCTTTCTTTGGGTGTGGGGAGCGCGTTGGCCAGTATGGAGATCCAATCCTTTACCTTGTTGCTATCAACACCACACTCACCAGCTGAGCTAACACACCAGCCATCCAATCTTGTTTCGATTCATGGCTGCCAAGAAACTCAAGGTCAAATCTGAGACCCATCTCCAAATGCCAAACAGAAATTTATGGTGCACATTTGGAGTCCTAAACTCACTCCTAGAGTCATTGCACATTATTGTATTTATCCGTTTCTTTATTTTATTTTTCATGTTGCGCAGTATGCATTTCTGTAAGTTGTCTCAAATCCTATTTGGAATGAGACAAGTTAAAAACAATAACAACTACATAAAATATGCCTGTCCACTTAGTATCTGCAGGCAGCCTAACTCAGGACACCCTCCCTGCAAATCTTTCAACTGCCCATCACCCTCAGAACTATGGTGGCTCTTAAAGTCCATTGGTTATAATTCCGCATTTGATCAAGCACTTATGTTCTAGTTATTCCATGCCACAAATCACATAAGATGTTAAGTCCTTTTGTACTTACATATGTTCTCCATAGCACCTAGAATAGTATCTGCCACGTAATTGAAGCTCAATAGACCTGCGTCGAATTAATGAATACACAAATGGCTTAATATGTCACGTGGCTCAATAAAGGGGTGAAACTGTTTTTAAAGTCTCTAGAGAAGAACAAAATCAGTTCAATACTTCTAATATTCTGGAATTATACCTGTTAAAGCAATAGAAAACTAGAGAACTTTTTTGTCTAACAGATTTTATGCAAAAACAGAGCAAGCTTTGATGATTTTTAACTACATAATACTAACAGTCTATGCCATACTTTCAGGATTCAGAATTTTCCTAGGCACAGATTTGTCAACTATGCGATGTTTTTGTATTGATTCTAAAGTGCTTTGGGGATGAACTTTGAAAACCATTTGCTGAGTGTGGGCTTTTGTAGGCTTGGGGTTGTCAATAAATGTGTTTTGCTGTAATTAATAACTATATGTTCTTGCACCTGTGGAGAAGATGAAGCACCTTTCTAATTTCATGTTCAGCAGTAAACACGAGCGACTGCCTGCATGATTCCTCTTTTGATTCCAGCTGCCAACAGCTTGGAATGCTTTGAGTCCAGCTAACTCTACATTCCTTCATTAGCTGGTGTCCCCATTTATTTTTCTGCCTAAATGGGTAGAGAAGTCATTTTGTTTAGCTCATTTGGATCTATTGAGAAAGATACCAGCAAATCAACACCTGTCACTTTTCAGTAAATCCTAAGAGAAACTGGGCTTTGTAGCAGATTTGCCTTGGCAGGAAAGAAAATGCTTGAGGATTGCAGTAAATGACTAGGTTTTATAAAACTGCCATCTCCTCTTTTAAAGTGGGGAATGAGCATCAATCTATTATGGATGTAATTAATCCAAATTACTTATAAGACAATAAAATTTAATTATGGGTTCTTAGAAACTAATAACCCACCAATTATTGTTAATAGGCGGGGTTTTTTTAATTGTAGCTAGTGAGCCAAATTTGTTGAGGTTATTTCTTCAACAGTTAATTTTTTTTAAAAAGTACTATTTTTTTAGTTAAGTAGCCTTGGTAAAACATTGCTTTGTAATAGTAGACCAAATACTCCACTGATATCAGTTTAGTTCCTGTATTTTGAAAAACAATTAGTTAAGCACTAAATTCCTGGGTGTGTTTTTATATAATTTGCATTCTCTGCACCTTAAGAGAACGTCCATCTTTACTATCTCTTAAGAGAAGTATTTCTGTCTCACTTCTGAATCACTGGATATCTGTCTCTACACTGATTTTTAGGTACCTTTGTGTTTGAGAGTGCAAACATGGTAAAATCTTTGAAAGTTCATTCTTTTTTAATCAGATTTTATAGTGGGTCAATTGTTTTTTAATCCCTTGAATGTGTAGTTACTAAGACATTATGGATCTAATGACCCTTCTATCCACAAAGGGTTAAGCTGTCCCCAGAAATCAGTAGTTTATTTTTAAAAAGTAATTTTAAGAAACTAATATTTATTGAGCTTTTGCTGTGTGCCAGGTAATTTTCTATAGCCATCTGTGTGGTTTATCTTACTTACCTACACTACAATCTGTAAACTAGCTACTATTACTTTCCGCACTTTACCAGTGAGGAAACTGAATCAGAGGGAGTTTAGACAGCTTGCCAAAGTTGTGCAGCAAGTCAGTGGTAGAGACAGACTCTAAACCCAAGCAGCCTCGATTTTAACTATTCTGCTCCAGTGCTCTCACTTGACTAGAGGGTTAAACAAGGCATACACATACAAATACAGCTGTTTCTTTAAAGTCTATCATGTGCTTACTATTGCAAAGCACATGGATACCAAAAAATCCTATATGTGTGCATGCCATGTATAGGTGCCTCTTTAGAACAACATGTTCGAAATAATGCATAGAGCCAAGCAGACATAGTCTATTACCTAGTTCTAGCTCTGTAACTACATCAGAAGTTCCTCTCTCTTCTAAACCTCATCCAAATAGATCTATCCAGCAATGATTCTGTTTTGCTTTTGAAGTCAGTCAAAATTACTATCATTACAGAACTTGACTCCACTTGACTTATGTATAACCTAGGCTTCAACAGCAAAATATTACCTTGTGCTGTGGGGGAGCTAGGTTATGTCTTCAAATGACAAAAAAAAATGTCACTCATAAACTGCTGATGAGATTTGTGCTGTGAATGGTGTTTACAGCTGTAATGGTGACTGTGCACAGAGAACTTCATATTCGTGGATCAAATGAAATTATTTGCAAGTTCTCTAATTAAAGTTAGGGACGTGTGATTAATTAAACATGGCTGTAAATTCTGTGCTACTCCTCCTACTGAGAGGTGGAGTGTAATTCCTCTCCCCCTTGTATCTGAGCTGACCTTAGTGATGCAGAGGAATGCTCCGGAAGTGACCTGGGAGTTCTAAGGCTAGGTTGTAAGAAGACTTGCCACTTCCATTTAGGTCCCTTGAAACGCTCACTCTGAGAGAAGCCAACTGGCATGGAAGAAATTCAGCTTCCCTGAGCCTGCCATATTGGAGGGGTCAAGTGAAGGTAGTATGGTCAAAGTCTTGGTTGGGCCCATGCTTCCACTCATCCTTTACAAGGCACTGTACATGTAAGTGAAGCTCTCTTGGACCTTTGAGACCAGTTGAACTACCAGCATAGAACCATAAAGTGACCTCAGTCAATGACAAAGAGCAGAAGAATCATACTGGCAAGTCTGGCCCAAATTTCTAACCTACGTAATTATGAGATATAATGAAATGGTTATTTTAAGGCACTAACTTTGGGAGTAGCTTGTTATGCAACAATGCTAACCACAACAGAGTACGATACATGGCTCTGCACAAGAGAATCAAATCTGACATTCTAGTTCTGTTATCACACAACCCCAAACTCCCCGGGCCCTAAAAAAGTCACTTCCATACTGGGACTCACATAAATAAGCATGGACTTCTGACTCTCCCCTGTTACTGGAGCCTCAGAGTGCATCTCCAGCGTGTTCAAGAATGAGTCCTTGCAAGCTGGCTACTCTTCTGGAAGATTTCTCTATCCCCTGCATTCACTGAAAGGCCTCCAGCTTCTGCAGTTCCTACCAGTCACTCATATTGCTATTAACATTTTCACAAGAACCCCAAAATCAGTTCATGCGACTGAATGAGTAGTCAGACAACATCCATCTCATCCTTCATCTGTGTGTCCATCCATCCTGACATCCTTTCTCAACTCCTTTGCTCTCTCTCTTTTTCTTGTTGACTCTTTCCCATGCTGCCCCATCTCCCTTCCAGACTCACTGCTTCTCTACATCTCCCTGCTCCTCTGTGTGAAGTTGGGCAGTCACTTTACCTCTCTAAGCCTTAGCTTCACATCTGTAAATTAGGGATACCATGAGCATTAAAATGAGATCACATAAGCAAAATGTTAACATAGCACATGGTGATGTAAGTGCTCAAAACATGTTCACCATTATTAATATCATTATGATTATCCTCCAGCCTAAAGAAGTAGTCCTGCCAGTCTACTCACACCCATAGACACCTATCTGACAACCAGCTACAACATACTGTCACACCTTTGCATAAAAATCTAAATTCCCTTTGGGCTCATTCAGGACCACCTCTACCATAATCAAAACCTTTTATTAAAAGAAACCACACTGCCCAGAAAATCATAGCATGTCATGATATGATGAAATATAATGTCTAGCCATTTCATAAAAAGAAACTGTAAGAAATTATCACTCAAGCCATTCCAAAAATCCAAATTTGTGCCAGTTAAATTACTCTTTACAATTTACGATTTTGTTCAATAAGATTATGTTATTTCTGATGGACCTATCAAAGTTATTTAAAATTGAGTTAATCTGATCTTAGAGAATATTAAAACTTGTTCTCTTAATTCAAGTAGTATATGTACTGAAATAAATTTTCTTATGTATTCAATCAAGAATAAAAATTGTCACTTTTTATTTCTAGAATGTCTTTGGACTGAAAATTTTAACATTACATCTATTTTACTTTTATAGTGCTAAGAAGTAAGTGATAACAAATAGGAGTCCACATTTAGGGCTCATTTTTTTCCGATAATATAAGAGATATTTAATAAGATATGTGCTTAATAATAACCAGTCTCCTTCCAATATTTATTTTTACTCTTTTTATTGGTTAAGAATATTCATGAGATACAAAGCTGATTGACAGCCCTCATGTCCAAAATGGGAAGACTAGATTCATACTGGCAGCACGCTCATTACCACAAATTGCAATTGTACCCTATGTCCCCACCCAGTTATCCCCAACCTCCCTCCCTCTCCCCCTTTCCCCACTCCACTTTGTATCCCTAGGTGTGCTCTCTCCCTCTGCAAGTCCAACACACCACTGTGGTCTTTCCTTCCTTCTTTCTCTCTTAGCTCCCACTTATGAGTGAGTACATGCAGTATATATCCCTCTGTGCTTTGCTTATTTCACTCAACATAAGTTTCTCCAAGCTCATCCATGTTGTTGCAAATGGGAGTATTTCATTCTTTTTTATGGCAGAGTAGTATTCCATGGTGTATATATACCACATTTTCCGAATCCCATCGTCCATTGATGGACATTTAGGTTGGTTCCATATCTTGGCTATTGTAAACACAGCTGCAATGAACATGGGAGTACAGGTATCCCTTTGACATGATGATTTCCCTTCCTCTGGATATATACCCAGAAGTGGGACTGCTGGATTGTATGGAAGATCTGTAGTTGTTTGAGAAAACTCTATACTGTTTTCCATAGTGGTTGTACTAATTTACAGTCCCACCAACAGTGCAGGAGCATTCTCTTCTCTCCACACACTAGCCCGTATTTTTTATTCACTGTCTTTTTGATTATAGCCAGTCTAACTGAGGTGAGGTGATATCTCAATGTGGCTTTAAATTGCATTTCTCTGATGATTAGTGATGTTGAACCTTTTTATGTACCTGTTTCCCATTTGTATTTCTTCCTTTGAAAAATGTCTATTCAGCTCCTTTGCCCATTTTTTAATTGGATTGTTTTTTTACTGTATAAATTGCTTGAGTTCCTTGTATATTATGGATATTAATCCCTTGTCAGGTAAATAGTTAGCAAAAATTTTCTCCAAATCCATAGGTTGTCATTTCACTCTGTTGATTGTTTCTTTTGCTGTGCAGAAAGTTTTTAGTTTCATATAGTCCCATTTGTTTATTTTTTTAGTTGCTTGTGCTTTTGGGCTCATGTTCTTAAAGTCTGTGCCTAGACCTAGTTCCTGAAGTGTTTCACCTATATTTTCCCTTAGTAATTTTACAGTTTCAGGTCTTATACTTAAATCTTTAATCCATTTTGAGATTATTTTAGTAGATGGCAAGAGGTGCATATCTAGTTTCATTCTTCTGCTATGGATATCCAATTATCCCAATACCACTTATTAAAGGGCAGTCTTTTTTCCCCAGTGTAGATTTTTGTTGCCTCTGTCCAATATCTGATGGCTGTAGGCCTGAGGGGTGATTTCTGGGATCTCAGTTCTGTTCCACTGGTCTGAGTGTCTATTTTTTTGCCAGTACCATGCAGTTTTGGTTACCATAGCTTTGTAGTATGTTTTGAAGTCAGGTAGTGTTATGCCTCTGGCTTTTTTTTTTTTTTTTTTTTTTTTGCTCAGGATTGCTTTGGCTATTGGGGGTCTTTTGTTGTTCCATATGAATGTTGAGGTTATTTTTTCCAATTCTTTGAAGAATATCATTGGTATTTTGATGGGGATTGCATTGGATCTGTAGATTGCTTTGGGTATTATCGACATTTTCTCAATGTTAGTTCTTCCAATCCAAGAGCATGGAATATCTTTCCATCATTTTGTGTCTTTTTATATTTCTTTCAGTAGTAGTTTGTAGTTCTCATTGTAGAGATCTTTAACCTTGTTGGTTAAATTGATCCTTAGGTATTTTATTTTTTGTGTGTGACTATTGTAGGTGGGCTTACTTTCTTTATTTCTCTTTCTGTTAGTTCGTTATTTGAATATATAAATAGAACTGATTTGGGTACATTTATTTTGTATCCTGCAATATTACTGAAACTATTAACAAGCTCTAGAAGTTTTTTTGATAGATTCCTTAGGAGTTTCTATATATAGTTTCTGTCATCAGCAAATAGGGACAGTTTAACTTCATTTTTCCCTATCTGGATGCACTTTATTTTTTTCTCTTGCCTGATTGCTCTGGCTAATACCTCCAGTTCTATGTTAAATAGAAGTGGTGAGAGTAGGCATCCTTGTCTTGTTCCTGTTCTTAAGGGAAAAGCCCTCAGTTATTCCCATTAAGAATGATACTGGTGGTGGGCTTGTCATAGATGGCTTTTATTGTGTTGAGATACTTCCCTTTTATACCTAATTTGTTCAGTCTTTATCACGAAGTCATGTTGAATTTTGTCAAATGCTTTTTCAGCATCTATTGAGATAATCATATGGTCTTTGTCCTTGAGTTTGTTGATGTGATGAATCACATTTATTGACTTTTGTATGTTCAGCCATCCTTGCATCCCTGGGATGAATCCCACTTGATCATGGTGTATAATGTTTTTGATGTGTTGCTGTATTCTGATTGCTAATATTTTGTTGAAGATTTTTACATCTGTGTTCATCAAGGATATTGACCTGTAATTTTCTTTTTTTGTTGTGTCTGGTGTCAGAGTTATGTCACCCTCATAGAATGAGTTTAGGAGAGTGCTTCTGTTTCAATTTTTTGGAATAGTTTGAGGAGAATTTGTATTAATTCCTCTTTAAAAGTTTGGTAGAATTTAGCTCTAAAGCTATCTGGATCTGGACTTTTCTTTGCTGGAAGATTGCTGATTACTGCTTCAATCTCATTGCTCATTATTGGTCTGTTCAGGTTTTCTATCTCTTCTGGGTTCAGTCTGGGTAGTTTGTACTTGTATAGAAACTTATCTATATCTTCCAGGTTTCATATTTGTTGTCATACAGTTGTTCATAACAGTCTCTAATGATTCTTCATATTTCTGTGGTATCAATTGTAATGTCTCCCTTTTCATTTCTGATTTTTGTTATTTGGGTCTTCTGTCTTCTTCTTCTTCTTTTTTTTTTCTTTTCTTTTCTTTCTTTTTTTTTTGTTAACCTTGCTAATCATTTGTCTATTTTATTTATCATCTCAGAAAACCAACTTTTTGTTTTGTTGATCTTTTCTAATTTTTTTGTTCTCTATTTTATTTGATTCTGCTCTAATCTTATTTCTTTCACTCTACTACTTTTAGGATTGGATTGTTGGGGTTTTTTTTCAAGTTCTTTGAGGCATAATATTAAGCCGTTTATTTCAAGTCTTTCCATTCTTTTCACGTAAATGTTTATTGCAATAAATTTGCCTCTTAGTATTACTTTTGCACTATCCCACAGGTTTTGGTATGATGTATCTTTATTTTCATTGGTTTCAAGAAAGTTTTTGATTTCCTGTTTAATTTCTTCTTGGACCCATAGGTCATTCAGGAGCCTATTGTTTAATTTCCATGTATTTGTATAGTTTCCAGAGTTTTACTTATTATTAATTTGCAATTTTAGTCCATTGTGGTCTGAAAGATGCCTGGAATAATTTCAATTTTTTAAAATTTGCTGAGACTAGATTTCTGACCTAATATGTGGTCTATCTTGGAGAATGTTCCATAAGCTGATGAGAAAGAAGTATATTCTTTAGTTGTAGGGTGAAATGTTTTGTATATATCTGCCAGGTCTTAGTTGGTCTAAGGTATAGATTAAATCCTGTATCTCTTTGTTGATTTGTTGCCTGGAAGATCTGTCCCATACTGAGAGAGTGGTGTTCAGATTACCCACTGTTAATGTATTAGGGCCTATTTCTTTCTTTAGATCTAGGAGTGTTCACTTTATATATATGGGTGCTCTAGCATTGAGTGCATATATATTTTTGATTGTTATGTCTACACTCTGGATAGATCCTTTTAGCATTATATAATGGCCTTCTTTTTTGCTTTTTATGTTTTTTGGTTTTAAGTCTATTTTGTCCGATATAAGAATAGCTACTCCTGCTCATTTTTGGCTTCCATTTGCAAGGTATATCTTTTTCCATCCCTTCACTTTTAGTCTGTGTGTGTCTCTACAGGTGAGGTGGGTCTCTTGAAAACAGCTTATACTTGGGTCTAGTTTTTAATCCAATCAGTCAGTCTGTGTCTTTTGAATGGGGAGTTTAATCCATTCACATTTAGGGTAGTTATTGACAGGTACTGTTTAATTCCTATCATTAATTGCTTTTTGTTTAGATGATTTAAATATCTTTTGATCATTACTTTCCCTTTTATTTCTCTTCTTCAATGTTAGTTAGAAGTTTAATGTGGCATGATTTAGCTTCTTTCTCTTTCTTGCTGGCATTTTTATTTTAACAGTGGGTTTTGCTCTTTCTTGTGTATTTGTGATAGTGGTCATCATTATTCAGATTATAGATGAAGGACTCCCTTGAGAATTTCTTGCAGGGCTGGTCATGTGGTGGTGAACTCCCACAATTTTTCTTTCTCTGGGAAATACACTATTTCTCCCTCATTTCTAAAGAAGAGCCTTGCTGGGTAAAGAATTCTTGGCTGGCAATTTTTTTTTCTTTTATTATTTTGAATATATCATTCCACTTTCTTCTGGCCTGTAGTTTTAGCTGAGAAGTCTGCTGTTAGTCTGATGGGGGTTCCCCTATAGGTGGCTTGATGCTTTTTCTTGCCGCTTTTTAAATTTTCTCTTTGTTTTTGAACTTTGCAAATTTAACTATAATGTGTCTTGGGGAGGATCTTTTTGCATTGAATCTGTTTAGGGACCTTTGAGCTTACTAGATCTGAAGGCCTTTATCTCTCCTTATACCTCAGAAGTTTCCTGTTACTACTTTCTTGAATAGGTTTTCAATACCTTTTCCTTTCTCCTCCCCATCTGGAATACTCACAATTGGATGTTAGAGTGCTTGAGGCTGTCTGCTATCTCTCTTACATTTTCCTCATTATTTTAAATTCTTTTTTCCTTCTTTTTTTTTTTCTGCCGTGGTTATTTCAAAAAGACCATCTTCAAGATCTGAAATTCTTTCTTCTGCTTGCTCTACCCTGCTGCTCAAGCTCTCTGTTGTATTTTTTGTTTCATTGAGTGAATCTTTCATTTCTAGGAGTTCTGCTACACTCTTTTTTAAAGTATTAATCTCTTTGTAAATTTCCTCCTTCATATTCTGGATAGTTTTTTCTTGTTTCATTGTGTTCTCTAATTGAGTCTTCTTTTATCTCTTCCAGTTTTTTTAAGATCATTGCTCAGAATTCTTTTTCAGACATTTCAAGGATTCCCTGTTCCATGGAGTTTGAAATTTGAGCATTACTGTATCCCTTCATTGGTGTCATGTCCTCTTGTTTGTTTGTAGTTCTAGTATTTTTTCACTGACATTTGGTCATCTGGTAGAGGATTTGCTTCTTCTATTACTCTGAGGTCGGTTATGAGGATAAAGACTTCTTCTATTTGCAAGCTTTACTGGTGACTCTTCTTATATCAGTGTAGTCAAGTGAGCAATAGGTTACCTGTAGATTGGCACTGGCTGCTACTGTGGTGGTGAATTGTCCTTGCATGACAGTAAGTGTGGTAGTGGCTATATTACACCACCTTGGGTCCTATTCCAGAATCTGTGGTCGCAGAATGAGCCCCCAGCACTGTGTGGGTCTGGGCCCACTGTAGCATCTACTGTGGCTGCAGGCACTTCCCTCTGGGTCCATGGAGGGGGCCACTGGTGTGGTGTGGTTCTTGGCTCACCTCGGCAGGGCCTGTTGCAGCTGCAGGCCTCTTTCCAATCTTTAAACCAAATAAGTAACTTCTTACTAGACATCTCCACTTGGATGTTCCATTACAATAACAGCAATAATAATGGCTAATGTTTACCACAGCACTTATTCCATAGCCACCACTATTCAAAGTGCCTAATTTGTATCTTCCTAGTCTAACCACCACAATAACCTGAATAGGCATTATTAGTACCATTTTACAGAGGAAACTGATGTATGGAAAATTTAAAATAACCTGCTCAAAATCATAGAGCCACTAAGCACCAGAGCTTTGATTCAAACTCAAGAAGACTGGCTTCAATGCCTGGCTTTTAATCTCTGACTATATACCATTTCCATTCTGCCTGTCATAGACACCTGAAATTCACATAACTAAAACAGAACTTACTATTTTCAGCCCTCTCTAATTCTCAGGCTCTCTACGGAAAAAAAAAAATCACATCACCTCTCACCTATTTTCCCAGGCACTATAGTAAATGGAACTCTGAATCTGAGTACTCCCTCATTCAAAAACATCATTCATCAAGTTGGTTTCTCTTTTCTACTCTAGGCCAAGCAACCTCTTTCTCTCTCTTCTCTCCAAACCCCCTTCATTGTAATAGCCTTATAACTAGTCTCCCTGCCTCCAGTCTTGGTTTATTCAATCCATTCTCCATTCTGCAAAGGGAGTTTTCCCAAAATGCAAAATGAACTATGTCATCTTCTAACTTAAAACACTTTGACAGCTTCCTTAACCTCAGCAAAGTGTTTGAACTCCTTAATATGCCTTTTAAGGCTCATCATTTAATCCCCATTCCCTAGCCTCACCATTGGTCCTGCATGCTTGAAGTTCTATTTATACTCAACTTCCTTCAACTTTTCACAGTACGTTTTTCTTGCCTTGGGGTCCTCAGCACATTGTTACCACTGTGTAGAACACACCACACTTCTCTGCCTGACAAATTCTTATTTATGCCTTGAGTTTCAGCATAGATGTTACTCCCTTATGGAAGCCTGCCCTGGTCTTCCCTTGTTGTGTGTTCATATAGCCCTTAAACTTCCCTTACCATAGCATTAACCAAGCTCTAATATAATCATTTTTTAGCTCTTTGCATTCATCAGTAGATTGTAAGGTTCATAAGTTCAAAATTTGTCTATCTTATTTGAAGTAACTACTCAATAAATATTTGTGAAGTTAATGAATAAAGGTTGAGATACAAATGAGCTAAAGGAAGTGATACGGAGATATTATATTTATGAAACAACATACTCCTAAATTGTCTATGTTCTATCCAAAATAGATTTATATGAATATTCTGTATGAAATATTTTGTAATAGAAAATTAGAAAGAAGTAAAAGGAATTGTAAGTGGCCATGAGCAAACTACAATGAAGAAAGAATAAGTTAAAGTATGAATAAGTGTTCAGAGATCTGTAAGTACATGATTATTTAATACCATGGGCATAGAGACTTACACAAGCTTTTCTTAAATGGCTTGAACAATAACTGAGACTGAAGATAGCATGTATTTATCTATAATAATCTTGAAGAGAAAGTAGATTGAAGATTTGGGACAATGAATGTTTATTAGTGTTTCCTTTGTAAAAGCACACAAACTTCTCTAGCTTCTTTAATAGATGGTGAGAAAGGTTGAGACTGCAAGCCCAGTATAAACTATGTTTCAAGGTCCCTGTAGCCGAGAAAAGCAAAATAAGAACCTGTAACTATAAGAGAGAAACACAATCATTCTGATCAAGCACTTCTCATCACTACCAGTTTTTAGTATCACAATTTTGTAGACTCAATAGCTTTGAACACATACTATAACTTAAGTTCTGGTAATACAACAGTCAATAAGTCAAATACGTCCCTGCTTTCCGTAGACTTGTATAAGCACCAGAGACTCACAGCTGGCTTTCAGCTCTAGGTGTAAAATTGAAGGAAAAGATTGCTGAGATGATCTGGAATTATTTATAATGACCACTGTAATAAATCAAAGAAAACCATCATTGATTAAAGCCAACCCCGTCATATCAACTTTAGTACAATGAGTAACTGAAGGACTTTCATGTTTTGTGTATTTCCGAGAATATCAAATTGAAATCAACCTTCCAGAAGTTAGCATAGCAAAACCCAAAAGTCTAAGCCACAGACTGTTCCAGGAGGATTCAGTCTATACAGTACCATCTGTTGGCATTCAGAAGTTCTGAGAGCCCCACAGACCCACGAATTTCAACAGAACCGGGCAATGATGTTAGTGAGATGCCCCTGAAGCGAACAGGACTTTCTTTGCACGGGACTCTGAGGTAGGTATGAAAGATTTAGCACAAGACGATCTTTTGCTCTAGAGGCTTTCCCAATGTTGGGAAAGTCAATTTGGTGTTACTTTAGTTTATTCTGATACCATGAATATACTGTGAGCCCATTTTACATCTAATACTCATGTCTTATGGTTTAAAAAATCTCTACAGACTCCTACTCATATTTTACCTGCAATAATATCATTATTCTGCTGAAGCTCCCTACATATTTTAATTATGAGTGGGAAAGGAAGTATATCCAACCTGACAAATGATACATTAAATCCTGAATTTAATTAGAAAACATTTTTTAAAAGGACCCATATGTAAATCCTCTTGAACGAAGAGATTAAGTAAATGTTGCAGTTTAACAAAATTATTCAATATAAATTTCATTTACACTATTCTATGAGAAAATTTGTAAAGACTCACGAAAAACATGTAGCAGGATATTTCTGTTATACTAAAGCCATCAAAACCCTGCCATATTTCAACCTACAAGGCCTTGCATAGGCAGGTAGAAGACTGTTAAAGATATTACTGAATGCCCTTAAATTTCAGAAAGGAAAACATATTCATCTGGACACTGGTTATTAGAATGTATCCTTTATTAAAACAAATAAAATAGATTTTTCAAGTTATTTCTCTCCTTTAATACAGTAACACGTTCTGAACTTGAATTCTCTCCCCTTTCTGCATGTTGATGATATCTTGTCTGTCTTCATTACAGCTGCCCAATGGCACTAAGCTTTGTATGGAAAATTGTCATTTGGGGACACAAGCAGCATTGACATTTTTGTGAGACTGCCAGTGCTACTTCCTTTGATGAACAAAAGCTCCTCTCTGTGGTTTGTGTGTTTCATCTAGGGAACACCTTAAAGAAATAATGATAGGCTAGTAGGCTCAGGAGAAAGTGGACCTTTACTGCATTTTTTTGTGTGTATGCATTTGGGCCAACAATCAATACTTTTCTTTGTGGATACATATCCTTTAAAAAATGAAAGTTGTAAAGACTCAAAAGTGATCTTTAAGCAACAAGAGGCATGCACAAATGGTGCTAATTTTGATTTGCTGAGGGTTTTTTTTTTTTTTTTTTTACATTGCTCCATTGATCTCAACAGCTGTAGGTACTTAAATTCTCTTTCTGGAACCCTTGCACCCTTCATTATGCAAAAGAGAAGAAATAGGGACAATTATTTCAATTTTTCACAGAGCCTGGGGAGCCACTCAGAGGGAGGATAGACATTCTCGCTCCTGCCATATTGCCTTCACACTCACCAATTGCAACAGCTTCTCATAAAATAGCACAGTAATATTCATTAGGAAAAATAGAATTGTTATATAATGTATAAGAACAAAGAGAAAAGAAATGGTAAAAGAAAGGAGAGAAATAAAGTTGAGCTAGTCTTTTTCAAGCTAAGGGTGTCTCAAACGATACGTAATAAAAGGTCTTTGTGGATTTGATTGGGTGTGTGTGAGCATTTATGGCACCTGTGCCTGCAGGGGGCCGCACCAGCAGCCAAATGGTAACACTGGTGTGTAATTACAGAGCACTTAACTGCATTCAGCAATGGTTTGTTTCTCTGATAATTCCCACTTTCATTGTTCAAGAGGCTGTGGACACTGTAGAAGCTGAGGTTCAAGTACCTGCAGCTGTTGAGATAAATGAATGTTGTAGCTGTTTTTAAAACTTTCCCACAGGAATACTGTTTAAAAGTTTGACAGAAATACAGGTAAAATATTCTATTTACCTTTCCAAAGCTGTAAAATCTTAAATCTATAAGAGGATCATTCTTTATTCCTCTTCTTCATTTTGCAAGCTGGCTGAGCTCCTTTTCTCGCCACCCAAAAGAGCCCATCTTTCCTGTGTGCTATTCTCAGTAAGGAAAAAAGCTACTTCGATTTACTATTGAGTTCTACAGACTCTGTGTCGTCTGCACTTGTGAAATATAACAGATTCAGATATTTTTTAATGTGTTAACCTGTTTATATGA